>NC_092746.1:113560487-114175487 GCF_047496795.1 Chiloscyllium punctatum
GTTAACAGAGTTAAAATCCCCAAAACTATATCTCTGTTTCTCTCACTCCTTTCTGTGTTATGCCAACATATCTGCTTCTCTGTCTCCTTCTGACTGCTCAGAGGCATGTAGTATAATCCCAGCAAGATGACTGCCTCTTTTTATTTCTAAGCTCTACTCAGAGCCTACTTTGAAGAGCTTTCTTGGATATACTCCGTCTTTGTTGCAGTGATAGTTTCCTTTATCGATAATGTAGTGCCCCCAACTCTTTCTTCCCCACCCCCCTATCAGTCAGAAACTTCTATACCCTGGAATATTGAGCTACTAGACCTGTCCATCCTTCAACTATGCCTCTGTGATTGCAACATATACAGTATTCCTAAGTGCTAATCAATGCTCTAAAGTTCATCTGCCTTAGTCAAGTCCTCGTATTAAAATAGAGACAATTTAGCTTTCTGGTCTTCACATGTGCATTATCCTGCCCATGTCATCTCTGCCAATTGGACTGTACTAGCATTCCTTTTGGACCTGATTGGACTTTACATCTACTGTCTGCCCTCTTCCCTTGTCAAATCAGTTAAAGACCTCAGTTATGGAAAAAGATGGATACTTCTCAGACCCTACGGAAGGTGGCATCATCATAACAGAGAAAATGGGAGAATGAGATTGGTTTTTTAACAGGAAGCATGGTGTGAGGATGTTTAGTCCAGATAACTCTGGGGAAAAACGTGGAGGCCAATTTTTAAATGGGGAAAGATTTCAAATTCTGAAGCTCAAGGGGACTTCGGAGTCCTTGCTCAGGTTAACATGCAGATTCATTTGGCAGTTAGGAAGGAAAATGCAATGTTAGCATTCATTTCAAGAGGATTAGAATGCAAGAGCAGAGATGTGCTGCTGAGGCTGTATTAGTCTCTGTTCAGACTGCATTGGAATATTGTGAGCAAATTTAACCACGTATCTAAGGAGTCATGTGCTAGCATTTGGAGGGGGTCCAGAGGAGGTTCACAAGAATGATACGGGGGGCTTATCGTATGAGGAGTGGATGAAGACTCTGGATCTGGAATTTAGAAGGATGAGAGATAACATGATGATTTAGTGATTAGCACTGCTGCCTCACAGCACCAGAGACCCAGGTTCAATTGCACCCTCAGGTGACTGTCTGTATAGAATTTGCACATTTTCCCTGTGTCTGTGTGGGTTTCCTCTCGGTGCTCCGGCTTCCTCCCACAGTCCAACGATGTGCAGGTTAGGTGGATTGGCCATGCTAACTTGTTCCGTAGTGTCCAGGGATGTTCAGGTTAGGTGGAATAGCCACGGGAAATAAATGAATAGTGTGGGAGTGGGTGGCTGGGACTGGGTGGGATGCTTTTTGGAGGGTTGGTGCAGACACAATGGGCCGAATGGTCTCCTTTCACAGCCTGGATTCTCCTTGGGGGGAACGAGGATGGGGGATCTGATTGATCATGCCTCTGTGTTCTGTAAGTTTCACAGTGGGTGCGGACAAAATATTTCCACAGGTACGAAAGACTAGGATTAGAGGGTACAGCCTCAGAGTGAAGGGTCAACACTTTTGAACTGAGATGAGGAGGAATTTCTTCAGGCAATGGGTGGTGACTCCGTGGAACTCATTGCCACAGAAATCTGTGGAAGCCAAGTCATTAAGTGTATTTAAGACAGAGATAGAGTAAAGGGATCAAAAGTTACAGGGCAGGAGAATGGAATTGAGAAATATATCAGCCATGATCGAATAGTGAGGCGGAGTTGATGGACCAAATGGCCAAATTCTGCTCTTCCATCTTATGGGAGATTGAAGGTGGTGTCTGAAAGCTGGCACTCAGCCTCCACAAAATAGAAATCATAATAACGTCAGCACCACCTTTGTCATCCAGCTTGGATCTGAGAGCACTGAGCGCAGTATGTTCAGAGGGAGATAATGTCTGTACTTCCCTCCCTGAAACTAAGACAACTGATGTAACATCAGCAGTTCTTTAATGAACTGCTTGAATGCAGGTAAAACACCAGAGTGTGGGGTACGGGTTGAAGGAGAGCATTGGAGGTAGGTGCTGGGGTCTGTAGGACAGGGAGAGGACTCTTGTCAGAAACAGGTGCAGAGATTAAGTGCTCAACAAACACCCATCCACGCATCCACACCAACGTTCACTCTGCTGCCACATCACAGATGCTTCCAGAGCTGCTGCATTTTGAAAAATTTTTGTTGGATTACAGCAGTAAGACTGACTTAATAACTATTGCTCTTCTGGATCCTTTGAAAAACTAAAGTGATTCTTTACTGCGTTTCTGGAGGTTTGGCACCTCTGTTGAATTGGTTTTCAAACTGTTAGCACTAATGCACATTTCACCAATCTGGCAAATTCCACTTAGCATTCTGTGTAACAGGCTGCAGTGAAAAATACATATGAGAAACAATGAGATGGTTAACATTTATAACTTAAGCACAATCAATCACTCACAACAAAGTGACTAAAGTGCATATTTTTATGACTTGTTATTGCAGTAGTTTGTAGCCTAACCTTGCATTATTGTCCTTTTTCATCAACAACACCAACTTGAGTTTTGTTTTAAAATAGTGAAAGCAATCAAGACACTTTACTGTAGCTTTACCAAACAAACTTGGACACTGAACCAACAAGGAGATGTTAGAACGAGTCACCAGTAGGCCCTTTCCTTAGGGTGAAGAAGTTCAAAACTAGGGGGCATATTTTTAAGGTGGGAGGAGAAAGTTTTAAAAATGACTTGAGGAGCAATTTTTTTTACACCGTGTGATTTGTGTGGAATGAACTGCCAGGGGAGCTGGTTACAACATTTAAAAGACAATTGAATAAGTACATGAATAGGAAAGGTTTGGAGGGATAAGGGCCAGAAGGCGGCGAATGGAACTAGTTTATTTTGGAAACCAGGTTGGTGTTGCCTGGTTGGACTGAAGGGCCTGTGTCCATGATGTATGACTCTGTAGCTGCCCTCCTTCTCTTCTCTGCTGTTGTGATACTCCTGTGCGTTAGCAGCAAGCAGTGTGGCCTCAGTGGAAGTTCAAGGATAGCTGGTCCCAAGTTGCACCCCAGAAATCATACTATTTGATGGCAAATACTGCCCTTTTCTGCAGCAGGATCGCAGAGGATTACCAATCTTCAGTATGCATATTTTCTAATCCCCCTGTTCAGAGAAGTTGTTATTGTAGACTTTGGGAACAAATCCTCTGAAGCTGTAAGCCAGCTCTGCAGGCAAGAGTCACGTGATGTTATTGATTCTTAGTGATGGTGTGAAAATGTGGTCAGAAACCCAGATCCAGATCAAATGTGACCTCCAAGATACCTGAGCGGTCTTGTTTTTGCCTCCTTTTAGGAGGATGTAAAAGGTCCACAGCACTTCCTGAAAGATCAGTGTATCTCTCCCTGCTACCCTGAGTGGTACCTCAATCAAAGCAGATTACTTGGTCACTTATTCAGTTGCTACTTGTGGTATCTTTCTCAAATTGGCTGCTTTAGTGATTCATTGGCTTATTGGTTTTAAAGCTCATTTGAAATACCTTGTGCTTGTGAAAGACACTGTATGTTATTACAAATTATTTACAACACAGAAATAGCCATTTAGCACAACAGGTTTGTGCGCTGCGTAGACCCCCTTTTCAGCCTGTTAAATCAAACCCAATGCTGCCAGTGCATTGATCTCCAAATAGTAGATACTGTTTGTCTCAACAATTTATTTTTACTGTATATTCCACATTGTTTGTTAAGGAAACTTCTCCTTAATTCTTTGCTGGATTTATTAGATTCCCTACAGTATGGAAACAGGCCCTTTGGCCCAACAAGTCCACACAAACCCTCCAAAGAGTAACCCACCCAGACCCATTCCCCTACCTTATATTTACCCCTGACTACTGCGCCCAACACTATGGGCAATTTAGCACAGCCAATTCACCTGACCTACACATCTTTGGATTGTGGGAGAAAACCAGAACACCCGGAGGAAACCCATGCAGACACTGGGAGAATATGCAAACTCCACACAGACAGTCGCCCAAGTGGAAATCGACCCCAGGTCCCTGGCACTGTGAGGTAGCTGTGCTAGCCACTGAGCTGCCTGCTGAGCCACCAGTATTAATAACTACTATAGTCATGGCCCTCCGTTCTGGTCTTGCTTTTCCTACTGAGGTTTGTGATCTACACCAAAGTAGTGGCAATTTTGTGAAGGGATGAGCTTCTTTAATTAGTAACAAGTGGCAGTTTAGGTTCTTCACTTTTGCCTTTGTCAGTGCAAGACAAATATTGACCAAAACAGTGCCACTGATTTCTATTGTAGAAAGAACACTATATAAAAGCAAAGTAAAAATTTATAATGACTTGGAGGTGCCGGTGTTGGGCTGGGGTAGACAAAGTTAAAAATCACACAACATCAGGTTATAGTCCAACAGGTTTATTCGGAAGCACAAGATTTCAGAGCGCTACTCCTTATTTGTAACTTAGAATGATTTTGGACTTTTTGGCATGGTACACATCTATTTCTTCAGGTGTTTGATGAAGGTCAGTCCAAGTTTTTTTTCTGGCTCAGGAATTTGAAGTGTGGAAAATAAGCATTGCTTACTTAGCCTGGTTTCAGCTGAAGAGTATTTGGCATTAGTTAGCAAATGAAGAAAGAAATCAATCCCCAGTCCAGTTTTTTAATTGTGGTGACAACTGAAAGTACTTTAAGAGTGTAGCTTTCCCTCAGTCCTGCATTGAGTATTAACTTTGATTATTTTGGCTCGAATGGGACTTGAACCTGCAACTTTTTGAATTGAAGACAATAGTGTTGTCAACTGATCCACAGCTGCAAGAGAAGATTCAATTAGGGTCGAATAGACCTTTTCTAGAAACATAAGTCAGCTTGCATGGTTCTGACAGTAACTTCTTCACCCCCTTGCCTAATGTAAATGATTGAACTTGGAAATGTTTAATTTAACCTTACATTAGCTTTGACAGCTAGAAAAGAAGAAGTTATTTTCTGACACTTGACTCTAGTTTAAATGTCAAAGTTTTTAATACAGATTTAAGTTAGTGTCTTGTGTCAGAATCATTACTTCAGTTACTAATGAGTTTTCATTTTAAATTGCAAATAGGCAAGCACAACATTCACAGAAATCACCTAAAGAAAGTGCATACTACAAGATTTAAAGTTTGGGATAATATTGGTATCGGATTATATAATTGCATGTATCTTTTGATGTTACGTTAATATCTCTGTTAAAAAAATCTAGCATCAGCATGAACTTCCTGACTGAATTAATTTCCATTTATTGTGCATTTGTCAAACATCTTAATTTGCCATTATTTTTTCCTGTTTTATAAAGAAATTGGGAACAAAGCAAGTAAGTTTTCTTTGGGGGGGGAATGGGGTATTGGATATGAAGGGAGGAGTTGATAGAGGAGATTGGAGAGGGGGGGAAGACCAGCAACAAATTCCCCCTCTCAACCTCCCCTAAGCAAGTAACCATCCTGATTTGGAACTAATATTGCCATTCCTTCATGTTGCTGAGTCAAACCTCTGGGACCCAACGAGCACTTTGTGTGTACCTACACGCCAGTGATTGCAGTGTTTCAAGAAAGCAGCTCCAGGGCATCCAGGGATGGGCATTAGATGCTGGCCTAGCCAGTAACATCCAAACTCCATGAACAAAAAGCAGCAGGAAAGGAGTGTGAGGTATGAAAAGATAGCCAATTTTCCAACGCCTCAATCTAAAACCATCTTGTGGTGGCTTCTTTCTTGTTCATGTTATTCTGGAGCACAACATCACTTCCCAGTTGAAAAGAAAAGCAAAAGCATGTGGAAGCAAAAGAGAAATGAAGACAGAAGCCGGACAGATAATTTTGAGGGACATATCAAAATGATAATTTAGACTCCCCCTGGGGCCCATCAATAGTAATCATCCCAAAATCTTTCCCACCCTTCTTAAACTTTTTTCCTGTGGTCTCTTGAACCCATTATTCTGGAGTATCCTCAGCTCCTTGGCAAAGCGGGACTGACCAGCAGTAACCATTGCAGAACTCCAAGCTTGGATTTGCTCCCAAACAAGGGGCAAAATTCTTGCCTTAGAGCAATTGAAGCTACTCCCCGTATTAAATTGCTGCGGAGTTTGAGATTGTGGGATGCTTCCCACCGCCTTCTTGAGGAACGGGAAACAGAGCCCATAGTGTGTGGATGAAAATTGAGTTTAATGACAACTTCAATATTGAGAATTGCAATAAAATATGTATTAGAAATTCAATTAATTTCAAAGTAAACTTTTTTTTTCCCTATGCTTTCTGATTTTAAGGTAGCAATGTTGTAATGCACCTGATTATATGCAACCAACTTTCTTCTTAAATGAACATTCCTTGAAAACCCACCCTTTTCAAGTTTATGATGGATATGAACTTGTCTTTCATGCTTCAGTTCACTGGAAATTCATACTTGAGCAGCTTTTAACCCACACAGTTTGAAAACTTCAAAAGTGTCAAGCTCTCTTTGGTTCCTGGGAATGCTTGGAATCCTATTGCGCAGCTGTTTTGGAGAAGGGTTTTGCCATTTCTGAAAACTCGCTCTGAATTTCTGGACTCGGAAGGAGAGAATCATGGTATTTTCTTTAAGCTATTCTCAAAATAGTTGCACAAACCTTTGAAGGTGTTGAGGGTTTTCCGCAATCTGAAAAGCAGATTGAGGGGGTGAAGTGGGAAGATTGGCAGCAAGTTGGCTCTGCCTCGTATGTAGTGCTTTTTTAAAAAAAATATGTTAGATGTTGTTGATCAACTTTTCATCTGCAAGAATAGTTGCGTGCCTCATCCTGAAACTAGTCTGGAGCTGGGTACTTGCACAATATGGTTAATTGCTGCTGAAAATAAGCCAAGGTGGAAGAGAGGCAGTTATTTACCAACATTATATGAATCCCATTTGAAGCGATATATTTGTTTCATGACTTTATTCAGATTTCCGAAACCAAATGGATTGGGCATTCTGTGCCTGCCAGGTTGTGTGGGGCTGATTGCTCCTCAGTTGCTATCTGAAATAATTGCGGTGCGCACTGAGGCTGTCAACAGGATCTTGCTGGTTTTCTGCACACTCTCTGGCTGCTTGATTCTTTGTGTGTGTGTGTGTGTGTGTGGTTGACCCTTTGTTGAAAGCTTGCTTTCCCCGTTGGTTTCTCTTCGGATTAATCAAAACCAAAATGTAAATTACTCACCTGACAAATGGATCACTAACAGAAACGTGTACATGGGGACTGTGGGTGCAAATGTGATTCTGATGTTAAAGACTATTGTATTAATCTCTAAGGCTCATAGTTCTTTTTTCCCCTCTCCCCTCTCCAGCAGTCTCTGTTTGTTGCAGCATTCTTTTACTCCATTGTTGGTCACAGTATTCTTTCAAACGGTGCAGACATTCTGACTTACAAAAGTTAACAAGATGTAGACGAAGTGGTGTGTGTGTGTGTGTGTGTGTGTGTGTGTGTGTGTGTGTAGCTAGCAACTAACTTGTACTATCTTGAGATGTAACTTGTCTGGGTTCCAGGAAGTGTGTACTGCTCTTATTTGTTTTCTGTGGTTTAGGCTATTTGTTGAAATCAGTGGGTGCTGATTTTTGTATAGAGGTTTCTGCAAATTTGGGAATAGTGACTCCATGTGATATGTGCCTATGTAGAGAAGTGGCAGCTGCTGAAAAGCTCATTCCAACACTCACTAACTAGATTCTTCTCTCTTCCTCACCCTTACCAACATAAAAACATAGGTAACTTAAAGAAGGTCATTATATTTTGCAGGTATTTGACAGGGGGTGGGGGGGCGGGGTGGGGTCTAGCAATCTAGAGATTCATGCTGTTCCATGGGACATGGGTTCAAATCCTATTAGAGTAGATGGAGAAATTTGACTTATTACTACTAAATATTTTTATACAGAGATTTGTTCATGTGGGGAATCAACTTCCTGAGGAAGTGGTGGAGATGGGTATAGTTACAACATTTAAAAGACTTTTGGATAAGTACACGAATAAGAAATGTTTGGAGGGATATGGGCCCAGTGCAGGCATGTGGGACTAGTTTAGTTTGGGAACATGGTCAGTGTGGATTGGTTGGATGTAAGGGTTTGTTTCTATGCTGTATGACTTTTTTTTTTAAGTAAAAAAGGTCTAATGACCGAAAAAGGATTGTTGTAAAAGTCTACCTGGTTAACTAATGCCCTTTCAGGGAACAACAATGCAGTAACAGCCCTGTCAACTCTACAGTCCTCCTCAATGACATCTAGGGGCTTATGACACAACTGGGAGAGTTGTCTCCTGGACATATTCATACGCTCAGATTTATAATGTCCCAGACACCAAAATCACCATCCCTGTATATGTCCTGTCCCCCTGGCAGAACAAACCCAGCAGATGGGGTGGTGCGGTGGGGACAGTCAGGTGAGTTGCCCTGGGAGACCTCACCATTGATTCCTGACACTGTGAATTGGACATCATGGCATCAATTGAAATATGCGAAAGGAAAGCTGCTCATTACCACCTAGTATCCCTGATGTTGGCTGACTTTAAGCAGTAGTCCTTCATGTTGAACAACACTTAGAGAAAGCACTAAGGGTGGAAAGGGTACAAAATATGCTGAGTGTCCATCACCAGGTGTGGCTCAGCAGCCGCACTACTAATCATGCCCTAAAAGGGCTAGATTCTAGCAGCAGGTGGTAAGAAACCAACATGGGGGAAGAACATACTTGACCTCATCCTCCCCAATCTATTAGCTGCAAATGCATCTGTCTATGACAGTATCTGTGTGAGTGATCACCACACAGTCTTTGTGGAGACGAGCTGTCGTCTTCACATTGAACCATGATGTGGGAGGTGCTGGTGTTGGAATGGGGTAGACAAAGTTTAAAAATTACACAACACCAGGTTATAAATTCTGTGTCCTATGACCCTGCCCCACTAGCTATCTGATGAAGGAGCAGCACTGCAAAGCTAGTGCTTCCAAATAAACCTGCTGGGCTATAACCTTGGTGTTGTGTGATTTTTAACTTCAGTGTGAGGATAGTCTCTGATGTTGTGTGGTACTATTGTTGTGCTAAATAGGAAAGACTTAGAGCATCTTTTGGACTCATGGGCCCAGACTAAGGATATTAGAAGCTCCGAGATGATTTAACTCCCAGCCACACAGTATACAGGCCCACTAGCATACAGGTAGACCTTGGCGCCTGTGATCCAAACTCCCAGCAACAAATAACGAGCTCCAATGCCTTGTAGATAGCTTGGGAGAGTTGAAGGACAAGGTAATAAACCTTGGCAACAAACCTGGAGTGGAGTGAAAGGGGGAAACTGATGACTTCTTCCCGACTACTCCTGCAGCCAAGTAATGCTTTTATATTCTTCTGGAGAATGCTCAAGGGGGCACCCTGCTTATTGGGTACCCAAGATCTCTGGCCTATGGCTGGTAGAATATTAACATAACATGGGAGACAGCAGTTCTAAGTGATGGAATTGAGACACTGTTCCTCCAGTGGGAGAGATGAGCCGTTAGTCAGCCCCTGACTAGCAAGGTACTGACCATCCACCTACATGAGTGGATACTTTGTGATTAGAATCACTGCTCAACAGATGCACGCAATTCAATCAAACAGTGAAAGAAGGTATTGACTCTTCAATTGGTGAACTGGAATGTCAGGACTGAGTGCACTGACTTGCAGTTAGTCGATAATGCTGACCAGTTGGGCATGATCAACGTGAAACGTGCCAGGGTGACCGTTACTGTAGCTTCTCTACAGGAGGCCAAGCTTTCCAAACACTGATCACTGAAAGAAAAAGTGTAATGTATTCATCTGCCCGGGGGGGGGTTGAGAATTCAGACAAAACACTTGTAAAAGAAGCGAGTTGTGGATGATAGAGATCCAAAACAAGCAAAACCAAAAAATTGCTGGAACAACTCAGCAGACCTGGTGGCATCTGTGGAGAGAAAACACCATTAACATTTTACATATAGTGACCCTTCTTCAGAGTTCTAAAGATCCTTCCGAGGAAGAGAGTGTGGTATCAGTGGAGCCCCTGTGCTTCAACACGTGATACTTAGCCAAGTTGACTACCACAGCACTGCCTTCCTAGATGGAAGGTTGCATCACAGGACCGGAATACTCTTGTTTCACTCCAAAACATCTGGTGTTCATTTTCTTCTTTCCTCACAAAGATTTTAAAATCAAGTGTGGGAATATCCCCATATGGATTTGTGGTAGTGTAAGTCATGGGTATAAAGGCACATGTGTCAGATCCTTGGTATTAGCATTTTTACATGATGTGAGTTGAAGGGCTCCTCAATACTGAGCTGCCAGTACTAACCTTGACTAGAGATTTTACTTGAATGTGAGCCATGTTACAAATGCAGCTGTGTTAGTCACTGTCAAAGAGATTGAATTCCCCTCTAGTCAGTTTGGTATCCTGATAGCTGATGTAAACTGCTTACCTGGATCAGGTATATCCTAAGTGGAGATTTTATGATAGTATCAGATATCCTTTATGTCAACTGTAAATCTGAGGACTGAAATGTGTGAGGTTGGTGTTAATTATAGCACAGTAAGACGCAGTAGGAGGTCTTAACTGCTTGTGTTAACCTCAATGAGATTTGATTGAAGTTTTATCTTGAACTTTATTGTTGTTCTGCATCCTTGAACGGTAATCCAGCTCCCAACTTTTAAAGCCCCTGAGCTGGCTACAAAGAATTTAGTGTACACTTTTACATCACACTTGAATTAAAATTTTGGCAAGTATGACATTAAGGAGCAAGATTGAGCAATAATTAACATAGGGGGGTTTAATGAGTGATAGAGAAGAATTTTATAATTTACTAATCCAGAGGAAAAGTAAATTAAATCACACACTCTCACACACACACACACACAGTCAGTGTGATAAGGAAATATTTTTAGATTCCTTGCATATGTAGAGTGGAGTCTGAAGTTACAGCTGTTTAAATGATACCTTGTATTGTCAGCAGCAGCACTTTCTACAATCCTTGAGCTTTTGGTGGATTAGATTTTCTAGAATGTCTTCTATCACTGGCTTTGGTTTTCAAGATTATGTTAAGGAAATTGAGAGCAGGAGAGAGCACATATTTTCCAGTCTTTGTTTTTATAAATCCACCAACCTTCTGCCATTCCATCAAGCACCTTCAGAAATATGGTTCATTCGTGTATTTGAATTTGTCATCATTGTCATTCCAAGCTGGGTCATGGCAGGCACTTTCATTTCCAATCTGTGTACCTTTTATCAAATAAGTGCAAATTGAAACAGGAGATACAGGTTTCTTGGCACCTACCTCTTGAGATAAACAATGCAATCTATATTTAAACCACTGGTTTATGTTATTCCACATCCAGAGTGGAGATAATGAGTGGAACTGTTCTAACGTCACCCTCAAACTGGAACTAAAGACCTCCAGAACTGTTGTCGAGCTTCAGTAAACATATGTACAACAAGCCATTGTTGACTTATTCACCAAAAAGAGAATTGGCCTTCGACTGAACATTCAGAAACAAACTTTGACAGGACCAGCCTGGTAGACAAACAGTCATTGCCCCCTGACCTTGTGAGCCTCCTCTGTGATCAGATATTAATAATAGACTTCAGTGCACCTTTGCAGCCTTCGGTTGCTATCGGAACCAAGTGTTTGAAGTCAAAACTTTGCAGAGGGCCTTCTGCCCGGGATCTCTGCTACCAGAGGGCAAACTGTCACACCAAGGCATAGCCAAGTGGCAGGTGAACTTAGAAGTTGAGAATGTGCAAGAACAGCTTGTACAGAAAAATCCTCCATGTCATTTGAAAGGGCGTGAGGAGGATTTCCCCAAGAAGGCTCAAATTGTGGGCGCTGAGAGCTTGGGTAGAGTCTGCCGTGTGGGCAGACATGGAGTTCAGGCAAGTGGCTGCCAAGGAACCAGCATGATGAGGAAACAAAGGCTCTGCCTATCACTGTGGAGCTGAGAGCAATCATCAGAAGGCAGAGGAAATGCTGCAAGGAAGCCCAGAAATCCTCCTTCAACATCCACAAAAGCTGCTAGCCACTCCAGACATCACCAAGTGGAGCATGTAGAGGCCAAGTGCAAGCAGTGGAGGGGAAACAGACAGAATCTCACCCATGGCAGAGCCTACAGCTCCAAAATTAGGCAGTGCTAAACCCATCCCCAAAATCATCCTCAACTCTGAGGGGCTACCAGATAGAAAGTAGTTGTTTGTTCCCAACCTGCCTCAGTCACTACCACCATTTTAGTCCACATTTCTCATGCTTTTAAAACGGTTTTAGTCCTGGAAGTTCTTGTGCATTAAAATAAAACGATGCAAGTTGAAAACTAATATTCCTAAGTTTTACCACCAGAGTGACTTTATATCTCTTTTGCGTGTCCTTACTAGAATACTTACACACTTAACAGGTTTTCCAGGTTCTGTTTATATGCTTTTAAAGTTGGCAGCTTAACAGCAATGGAAAGGCTGATACTTCTTACATATCAACCCATCAATCTCCATTTGGTGAAGTAAGTGAATCAAATTACTTAAAAATATATTGAGTTCATATATTTCAGTTCACATTTGCTCTTTGTAACTATTGCATTATAAAATAACAACATTACTCAAAGTTTGCATTGTGAAAGAGAAATCTTAAAGTCCATTTGATTGCACTTCTAATAGTCATAAAAAAGTGTCTAATCTGCTATTGATAACCTTGGATTTGCATTTAACAATAAAATGAAATACCACAAAGCAAAGATCAGGGTATTGCCAAAAATGATAGCAGCAGATTGTAACCTTTATTACTCTGAGAAGAACCATCATGTGGGAGTACATACTGAGCATGCTCAGTATGTAACGTGTATCTTTGTTTTTGCTGCTTGAAGTAAATGGACATGTGACAAAGTCAAACCCAAGGAAATTGTTAGATTGTCATCCTCAATGGTCTGAAATTGATGACTTTTCTAAGGAAAATGTGAAGTGGAGGAAGTCATTTAGCTGCAGGACCCAGCCTTTTCTGCCAACTCACAGCAGAGTCATGGCCTTATTCCATGTACGTTCACACAACACAAAAACAAAAATACCATTGTTACTGGAAACCTGAGATTGAAAACAAATTGCTGCAAACATGAGGTCAGGCAACTGTGTAGAGAAGGGAAGTTAATGTTTCAGGCCAATAACAAGGTGGCACAGTGGCTCAGTTGTTAGCCTTGCTGCCTCATAGCACCAGCAACCCAGATTCTCTACCCTCGGAGGTTTGTGTGGAATTTGCACATTCTCCCTGTCCTGTGTGGGTTTTCTCTGGGTGCTGCAGTTTACTCCCACCAAAGACGTGCAGGCTAGGTGAGTTGCTAAGTTTCCCATATTCCTGATGAAGAGCTTATGCTCGAAACATTGACTCTCCTGCTCCTCTGATGTTGCCTGACTGATGGTGCTCTTCCAGCACCACGTTTTGATTCTAAATTGCCTATAGTGTTTAGGGATGTACAGGGTAGATGAGTCAGCCATCGGAAATACAGGATTACAGGAATAGGGGGTGTAGATTTCTGTGGGATGCTCTTTGGAGGGTTGGTATGGACTTGATGGGCTGAATGACCTGTTTTCACAATATAGGGATTTTATGACCCATCTTCAGAAGATGGCCCTGTAACCATTAATGACTTTTGGTAACCAATGGCATAATTTCCATCTATTTGTAGTATTGTTTTGAAGTGCAAATAACCACATTTTCCCTTGCATCGCCAGTCCTCACCATTTTCTCCTGCTCTTTGTTTGGGTCGTGAATATTTACTGTGTAAAATATCATCCCCTCACCATCCCGGATGTTGGTTTCCCCATTTTTAAATGGGGATCGAATATCAGATCTCTTCCCCCATCACCCTTTTGTCTCTGGTTGGGGGAATGGTTGGAAGCCCATTAAAGAGTATAATATTTGATAGTTTGTAAAGAAAATTGGAAGCCTGTTGAGCTGGTAGGCACTTTCTGAAAAAGGTAAGCGCAAAATGGTTTTGACCACCTTCAAATGTCACTTATGTGACATGTTGTAATGTAGATCAGTTTTTGGTAAAGTAGTGATTTATCATAGGGATCTGTCCTTTTGTAGATAAGTTGACCCTTGTGTAATTGTTCAAATGCATGAGAGAACTTTTCCCAATGGAGAAAGCACTACAATGTAGTGAACAATGTTAAAAATGCCCTCTGTTTTCATCTTTGAGTTCTGATTTCTTGAACTGTCAAGCCAGGCTGTAATATTAAAAACTCCTGCTTCTGATTGCCAAAGAACAATGCTATGTGTCTGTTCACCCTGCATTGTGAAGAAAATTCTCACCCAAGCATTCTGTTGTGAATTAGAAATAAACTTTCTGTTCTGTCACTGGAGCCACAAGCTTTTGGCATTGTTACTTGTTCCATTATGAATGTTTGGCTGGGCTTCAGAAGGTTTTGAAACTATTTTAAGTTTTCTTTTGTTTGTAAGGTGGGCCTTGCTAGGTAGGCCATCCTTAATTGCCCTAGAAATGGCTTTCCAGACTATTTCAGGAGGGAAGTTGAGAGTTAACCACGTTATTGCAACTCCAGATGCACACATTGACTAGGTTTAGTGGATTTCCTTTTTAAAAGGGTGTTCATAAGACAAATAAGTTTTTACAATGATCATAGATTGTTGGCAGGGTTACCATTACAGAGTCTAGTCTTATATTCATGATAGGAGTTTAATGGTGGGATTTGCTTATACTGCTGTTCCACCATATTTTCCATAGGTAGAAAACTTGCATGTAATTTCCTGTGTCTCAACCTAAGGGGCACTTAATACCTGCCCTTTACCCTTTGTCTCTGCCAATTACTCAATTTTCAAAATCAGTTCTTTATCCTCAACTCTATGGGCTTGAATTTGAGGGATTCTATCATTTTATGGGGGGGCGAAATTGTAGATTGATAACACCAAAGTCCTGTAGCAGTTTTTCTTTCATACTTTTTCCGGAGCGTTTTCATGCTCACCATTTCCTTTACTAGGTATTCAACTCACGTCATAACTTGTCGATTTATGGGCTATTTGAACTCAGAAGCAGAATTAGATGAATTCAATCACTTCATAAATCTTCATACCACAATATAAACAAAATACATTTCCTAGTATCACAACAGGCAAAAAGTTAACAAAAACTGGATTAGTGGTGCTGGAAGAGCACAGCAGTTCAGGCAGCATCCAATGAGCAGCGAAATCGATGTTTCGGGCAAAAGCCCTTCATCAGGAATAAAGGCAGTGAGCCTGAAGCATGGAGAGATAAGCTAGAGGAGGGTGGGGGTGGGGAGAGAGTAGCATAGAGATGAAGGTGATAGGTCAAGGAGGAGAGGGTGGAGTGGATAGGTGGAAAAGAAGATAGGCAGGTTGGACAAGTCATGGGGACAGTTACTGAGCTGGAAGTTTAGAACTAGGGTGAGGTGGGGGGGGGGGAAAAAGGGGAAATGAGGAAACTGTTGAAGTCCACATTGATGCCCTGGGGTTGAAGTGTTCCGAGGCAGAAGATGAGGCGTTCTTCCTCCAGGCGTCTGGTGGTGAGGGAGCGGCGGTGAAGGAGGCCTCAGCAGAGTGGGAGGGGGAGTTGAAATGTTGGGCCACAGGGCGGTGTGGTTGATTGGTGCGGGTGTCCCGGAGATGTTCCCTAAAGCGCTCTGCTCGGAGGCGCCCAGTCTCCCCAATGTAGAGGAGACCGCATTGGGAGCAATGGTTACAATAAATGATATTAGTGGATGTGCAAGTAAAACTTTGATGGATGTGGAAGGCTCCTTTAGGGCCTTGGATAGAGGTGAGGGAGGAGGTGTGGGCGCAGGTTTTACAGTTCCTGCGGTGGCAGAGAAAGGTGCCAGGATGGGAGAGTGGGTTTTGGGGGGTGTGGACCTGACCAGGTAGTCACGGAGAGAACAGTCTTTGCGGAAGGCAGAGAGAGGTGGGGAGGGAAATATATCCCTGGTGGTGGGGTCTTTTTGAAGGTGAAGGTGGCAGAAATGTCGGCAGATGTGGTTTATGCGAAGGTTGGTAGGGTGGGTGGAAGGTGAGCACCAGGGGTGTTCTGTCCTTGTTACGGTTGGGGGTGGGGGTGGGGTCTGCGGGCAGAGGTGCAGGATGTGGACGAGATGTGTTGGAGGGCATCTTTAACCATGTGGGAAGGGAAATTGCGGTCCGGAGTCGTGTAGGAGTTGGTTATGGAGGCAGGCACTGAAGAAGCAAACGTGGCTGTGGTGGCTAGTTTGTTTCATGACATGGTTGAAGAGCTTCAGGACAGAGGAAATGACCTGGGAGTTGCAGTGGGAGAGGGACTCCCTGAGATTCTTGTAGAGAGAGGAGGAAAACTTCAAGGCAGGCATCCTTGCAAGAGGATTCGCAGTAGGGTTAACATCGTGGTAAAAACGATGTTAACCACTGCAAATGTTGGAAACCAGATTCTGTTTACCTTCTCGCTGCCACTCAAACACTAAAGAAAACCACCCCTTGATTGGAGCAGTGCGCTGTATTTACCCTCAGGCTCTGTCCATTTTGAGCACTGGTTTACATTCTCTTAATACTGTCCACTGTTTTAGTGACCTCTTTTCAATCAGGTTTGTCAGGAGTGACTGACTATTTGGAAACCCATGTTGGCTCTACCTGATCTATTTTAAAGATGTTCAATTACCATAATGATAAAATCCACTAAGTTTACAATAACTCAATTTTGCAGGTGCTCACTAAAGTTTTCCAATTTCTCAACTACTTTTCCAAGACCTTGGAATGGAAGTCATGTGGCACTGGGCTTTAAACACTTCAGTGCCATTGCTATTTTTCATTTCTCTTGATTCGATTCCTTCCTTTTGACTTACTCACTCTTGATTTGCCTACTTTCGTTACAAAGATTTGCTTTTAGGTTAGATGTTGAATTTAAGTGGGAAGCACTTTTCAACTAGTGTTTAAAATGATAGGATTGTGAAATGTTAGAGCTGAACTACAGGGGATAAAGAAGCAAAAAAAAAGGTGCCAAGGAAAGCAGCACAATTTTGTTTTTAGTAAATAAGGAATCGATAGTGCTTCACCTGTCTTCGTTCTGAAACTTCTTCCCATTGCAACCTACACATACTTATGGGTCTACTGCATGATGTGGTAATATCCATAAAGTAGGAACGTAAGGAAAAGGAGTCAAAGGGGATTGGAATAGGCAGGAAAGTTGAGGCTACAGGTCAGACCAGCCATGATCTTATTGAAAGGCCAAGTAATTGAAAAATCATTCTCCTGCTCCCAATTCATACATTTGTAGGAGTAGGCGAAAGTGAGGACTACAGATGCTGGAGATCAGAGTATAGATCAGTGGTGCTGGAAAAATCACAGCAATCCTGCTCCTTGGATGCTGCCTGACGTACTGTGCTTTTCCAGCACCATTCTAATCTGGACATTTGTAGGAGTAGTGTGTATGACTTATGATTGTGGCTCACCATTTACATCAACTCTAGGTTCCCATTCCTCCCCCACATCCTGTAATTCTCCTAGTACCCAAGAAAACAATTAATCTCAGCCTTGCTGATACTCCATGACTGGCCATTCACAGTGCTGTGGGGCAAAGAATTGCATCCCTCTAAGTGAAGATGAAAAACTACCTCAACATTTACCCAGTCAAACATGTTAAGAATTTGGTAGCAATGTGATCACCTTTTTAAAATCTAAATTCTTCATAATTGTTTCTACCCAGTCCTTTGCATTTATTCTTCCACTGATTTAGTGGAAGCCAGGCATTTGTTCATGAGTAATAAGAGTAGAGTGGGGACCTCTGAGGAATGGCATATGGTATCACCTTAAGGGGTCCATCGTGAAACCACGAAATGAAGCAGTAACAGTAATTCAGTGGCAATACCGCTGTGCTTTTCCAGCACCACTAATCCAGATCTTACTGCTCCCTGGATGCAGTCTGAACTGCTGCACTTTTCTAGCACCACTAATCCAGAACACAATTTGAAGCATGTCAAGGGCCCAGTTGAGACTAGAGTCCTGAATAATGTCAGTGCTGTCAAGACCCCCATTCCAGAGATGTAGCCACAAACTCTGGCCTGATATTTCGTTGAGTACTGTGTAACTCATTGTCTGAGAGACAAGACATTAAACTTAAATCCTTTTTCAAGTGATATTTAAAGATCTCACAGTAGTATCTCTGAAGTAGAGAGGAGTTACTTCAAGGTATGTTAAGTAACATCATGGTTCAACTGATTATCTGGCCACTATCCTACAAATAGGCAATGTACCATTACAGCAGTGACTGTACTGTGAAAGTACTACATTGGCTGTAAAATGCTCTGGGATGCCTCGAGGTTGTGAAAGGCAGCATGTAAATTCAAGTCCTGCTTTTAAACTCTTTCTTTGAAATCTATTTGTTTTTCTGGCATAAACTCCCTAATGTAGAAACTCTCCAGTAGGTGAGTAATTAATCTCAGCTAATAAATGCTTCTAGGAGGATCTAGAGAGATTAGTGTCGCTTCCCATCCCTGTTAAGTTGAAGACAGATGTGTGTAGTCACAAGAACATAGCATTTTACTTTGTTCTTTCATCAATGTGAACATTCCTGCATAGAACAATTATTACCCACTTCTTATTGCACTTAAACTACTGGCTTGCTGGGACTGTTTTGAGAGCACAGTGAAGAGGATGTTGCTGTGGATTTGGAGGCCAGAGCTGATAAGAATGGTAGATTTATTTTCACAAAAAGGACATCAGGGAACCACGTGGATTTAAAAACAATTGATAGTATCATGGTCATAATTGCTAACTAGTAATTGCAAATTTATTTGAATTTGAATGCATGTTCCCCAGTGCATTTTGGTTACATTTCCAGTGACATTACCATATCACTTATCCCACTGTTTGCCTAGTTGAAAGAGGTTGGAGTGGGACCTAACAGGAGTCCTGGACTAATATTGGATCTTGTCTTCCTGAAAAGGTCAAAACACTAGAGAATTCTGAAGATGCCTCTTTATTGCCCAGGAGAGAAGGGGCCTCTGTACAGTTACTCCTGCACCTTCCAGTAAATCAGGCAGGGAATTCTGTGGTGAGTAACTCATCTCCTGACTCCCTAAAACCTGTTCACCATCTATAAAAAGGTGCAAGTCAGGAGTGTGAAGGAATACTCTCCACTTTGAATAAATAAAGTACGTCAGATGCGATTCTGCAGAAATCAGGGAGGAATCTGAATTTGGGAAATTTGACAATTTAATAGCCACATACTATGCATATACCATGGAGGTCAGACTACAAAGCACCTGTTAAAACCTCAGCAGTATTCAAAAAGCTGAGAATCTATTCACTCTAATTAAACATTCAAGAGCTCAAAGCAACTGTTATACCTATTATTAATGTGTCCACAGGCTACAAAATAAAAAAAAAGTGTCAAAAAAATGATACGATGAGATACCAGTCTTGATTCGGTAGGTAGTAGTCTTATCTGAGTCAGGCATTTGTAAGTGAAATCTCAGCTCCAGAGTCCTGGATACAGAATGTAGGGCTCACGCTGCTGTGCAGTACTGAGCGAGTGTTGCACCGTCAGAGGGTTGTATTGATAAAGACAACTCGCTCTTCAGGGTGGATGCAAACAGTTTCATGGTACTCTTCAAGCAAAGTCAAGAAAATTCCTCCTTATGTCCTGTTCAGTACTGATCAAAACAACATTACAAATACAGACACTCTTCAGTCCTGCTACCAAAAGCAATCTGTGTTGTCTGAAATTTGTAATGACTGATGTTTTCACATTTTAACCAGGTTCTGCTGCTGATGTAAGGAAATGTGGGAAGTAGGAATGAGTTAGCAAATCCACTGCATGATGGATCAGCAGTCACATGGTCAATAGTATTGAAGACTTGCTACAGAATTTGCTGCTCCCCTAGCCAAGCTCTTCCAGTACAGTTACAACACTAGCAGCTACCCAACATTGTACAAAATTGCCAAATTATGTCCTGTACACAAAAATCAGGACAAATCCAAACTGGCCAATTACTACCCCATTCTACTCTCGATCATCAATAAAGTAATGGAAGGTGTCATCAACAGTGCTATCGAGCAGCACCTGCTCACTGACATCCAGTTTGGGTTCAGCCAGGGCCACTCAGCTCCTGACCTCATTACAGCCTTGGGTCAAACTGCTCAATTCCAGAGGGGAGGGGAGAGTGACATCCTTTGACGTCAAGGCTGCATTTGACAGAGTGTCACATCAAGGAGCCCCAGCAAAACTGGAATCAATGGATATCGGGGGCAAACTCTGCTAATTAGAGTCATACCTGGCACTGAGGAAGACAGTTGTGACCCTTGGAGGTCAATCATATCAGCTCAAGGACATTTCTGCAGGAGTTCTTTAGTGTAGTATTTTAGGCCCAACCATCTTCAGTTCCTTCCATAAGGTCAGAAATGGGGGTGATTGCATAAGTGTTCAACTCTATTCTTTTACTGAAAACAGCCCATGATCAACTGCAACAAGACTTGAGCAATATCTAGGCTTAGGCTGACAAGTGACAACATGTAAGGTAATGACCATCTCCGATAAGAGATCATCTAACCTCCACCCCTTTACATTCAATGATGACCAGAAACTCACCTGGACTCTATTTAAATATAGCGACTACAGAGGCAGGTCAGAGGCTAGGAATACTGAGACAAGTAAATCACTTCCTGCTCTCCATAGGAGGAGATCACAAATTCCCCTCCAAATGACACTCACTAACGTGGCTTGGAGATACATTGGTATTCCATCACTATTATTGGGTCCAAATCCTGCAATTGCCTCTTAAGCTCATTGTGGGTCACTGTCCAGCACATGGCTGGAAGTGGTTCAAGAAGGCAGCTCACTATCACCTTCTCAAGAGAAACTAAGGATGGGCAATAAATACTGACCCAGCCAGCAATGACCATGTCCCATGAATGAATTTTTCAAAATGCCCTTTGTGCCTGGTCCGTACTCAGTATGATCATGGCTGATCGGTTTTATTATGGGTTCCACATTCTCAATTACCTTGGCTTCTTAGGCAAACAAACCAATACCTTAAGATATTCAAGGACCTCATTTCCATTGCTTTGAGGCAGAGAGCTCCAACATCTGAAAGAAAATAGTTCTTATTTCATTTATGAATAAAAAGCAACTCCCGATTTCAAAACAATGCCTAATTTTGGACTTGCCCACAACAGGAAATCACCTTTTCTACATCCATCTTGTCGAATTTTTAGGAGTATATGCACTTTGGTCAAGATCTTACTCACTTCTCTAAACTTCAAGCTCTGAAGATCAGACGGCAGAACAGCACACCAGACACCAAGGTACTCACCCTTGCTGATTTGCCAAGCTCCCATACCATTGTCACAACTGAGTTGGGCTGATGAGAGAGAGGTAGAGTCACCTGTTTATGACAGAGTTTTATGTCAAGACGACTTAGAGTCAGTGTGCTCTCATGGTGGTAAAAGGAAGCACTACAAGGATATGCTGAAGGGTTCACTTTAGAGTTTTGATGTCAACTTCAAGTCATGGAAGAAGCTCGCTCAGGATCACTACTCCTGAGTGATAATAAAAGGCATTGTAACTTCAAAAGCCAACACATACCAGAGGCAAACCATAAAAATAAGAGAGGGGAAATCCCAAGTCAGTAACTTGTCTAAAGCTCAGTTGTCTGCTTTATCCTAAGTAGAAAAAAGTATGGCACTGGAGAAGCACAGTATGTCAGGCAGCATCCAAGGAGCAAGAGCAACATTTCAGGCATAAACCCTTCAACTTTATCCTGTCCTACTGACAGATCAGCCTTAGCCATCAAATACATACCCACTGAATTCCTACTAAAAATACCCCAGATCATGAACATGGTCAAAGGACAAATGAGACGATAAAATGTTTTGCTTGGATCAACTTTGTACATTTGTGAAAGTCTCCATTAGATCACGACTTTGTCTCTTGAAATGAAATGGAATCCTTCAAATAAGGCCAAAAACATCTAACAAGTCAACCAACATCTATCAAGAGAATGTGGGCTGATATTTTGACTGACTCTTTCACTGCATTTTGTGAGCATATTTTGTTTCTATTTCAGATGTCTTCAGTCTGCATTCCTTTTATTATCCAATTTTCATAACCCTAAAACCACACAATGACAAATCTTCCTCCGTCCTGTACATGTACTTCCAGGATAGTGGAGGCTGGTTGTCTCAGTTGGCTAGACAGCTGGTCTGTGATACCAACACAATGGAGTTCAATTCCCATACTGGCTGAGGTCACTGAAGGTCCCACCTTCTTGACCTTGCCCCTCACTAGAGGTGGTGACTCAGGTTAAACCACCACCAGTCTTCTCAGAGCGCGAGAACGACTATAGCAACATTATTTCCGTGAGAACAAATCATTCTTCCTGTTTACCTAACCAGAACTGAACAAATCTAATGCACTGCTCTGTTTATTTTAAAGTGCATTAAATGTAATGTGATTGTTGGGAATTCAACATTAATCTATTGAACACTGCCTCTGAAACATCTGAAGGTCAACTTAAAACACCAGTTTCAGAACTAAAGCTTGTGCTTGTGATGCTTTATTGATTTAAAGCACTAACAAAGCTTAATTATTTCAATGTTGAAGGTCACAAATTGACCATTATCGCCAAGGACTAAATAATATCTAACCTGCGGATAGGCCACTTTGCAATAATTGCATGGAGTCCCTACAAATATTTATTTTCAGTGGGAAAGCTTGAATTGGTACCTTCTAAAGATCTTCAGAAATCAACAACAGCACAGTCTCCATTAGTAAGTGTCAAACACAAAGTTGTTAAAAACCTTTTATTTTTGTGGGTTGAATGAATGCTTATCATAGAGCTTTGAGGATTGCAGAATCTTACATCATAAGGAGACCATTCAGCTCATAATTATGCACTTTGAAAGAGAAAAAACAATTCCAGAGCTAGAAGTACTGCAATGAGTAATGCACCTCCTGACATCAAAATGCCCATCTGCTA
Source organism: Chiloscyllium punctatum (assembly GCF_047496795.1). Taxonomy (NCBI): domain Eukaryota; kingdom Metazoa; phylum Chordata; class Chondrichthyes; order Orectolobiformes; family Hemiscylliidae; genus Chiloscyllium; species Chiloscyllium punctatum. The sequence continues at coordinate 113,583,445 of NC_092746.1, forward strand.
TCTACAAGACACAAGTCAGGAGTGTAATGGAATACTCCCCACTCTACTGGGTGGGTAGAACCCCAACACCACAAGAAGATTGACACTATCCAGGATAAAGCAGCCTGCTCGATTGGCATTACGTCCATAAACATCCACTACCTCCACCATGTGTGCTGTCTACAAAATGCACGGTTGAAATTCACTAAAGATCCCGAGTACCATCCAAACCCATGACCGTGTCCACCTAGAAGGAGAATGGCAGTGATTTATGGGAACACTTTCGCCTTCAAGTTTCCTTCCTAGCTACTCACCATACTGACTTTAAAGTATATCACCATTCCCTCACTGTTGCTGGGTCAAAATCCTGGAATTACTTCACTGATGACATTGTGGGTCAACCCACAGCAGGTGGACTACAGTGGTTCAAGATGGTAGCTGACCACCACCTTCGAGGAGAAACCAGGGACAGACAAATGCTGGCTCAGCCAGTGAGGCCTGTATCACAAATGATTAAAACAAAATTCAATCTTCCATGTAAATGTTCTGTCTGTAATAAGCAGGGCTATGTATACTAATATATGTAGATTTTAGTACATACAAGTTCTGTCACACTGCTAGTCTGACTGATTAGCCTAAATTGATGGTTGGTGAGATCGTTTCTAGTTAAAAATCACAACACCAGGTTATAGTCCAACAGGTTTACTTGGAAGCAATAGCTTTTGGAGCACTGCTTCTTTCAGGTAGCTATGAAACAAATTCTGTGACTTGCGATTCTATATCAAAAAATTAGTGTCATGCAACTAAAGTGATATATTGAACAAACCTAGAGTGCTTTAAGTCTTTCATCTTTTAGAAAGAGTTGAAAGTTTCAGTCCATAAAAGAAGTTCTGGGATTTACATTAAAGTCACAATGTTTTAACAAAAAAAACCTGACATCTCAGCTCAGTCAATGCATTAAAGGTGTGAGGTTAAAGTCTGTCTGTATCCCAATCTTGAGTCAGAACTAGTTCTATTTCCAAATTAGGAATTTATAAAATGTTAAATGGATTGACTGCCTGCAGGATGTGTACTTTTTGAGCAAAGTAGAATGTATCTGCAAATGCAAATTGGGGCAGAGAAAAAAAAAAGGAGAGAGCGAGAGAGAATGTGTATTTGAGTGTGTGATGGAGCACAAGCCTGTGCGACAGTGTGCATATGGGTGGTATGATGCTCAACTCATTGATCGCCAGTGAGAAACTAATGTCCTTCCTCAGGAGACAGACAAGATGCAACAGATAGTGTACTCTTCATTGTCCAATACTCCGAGATTAGAGAAACTATGCTACGTTCTTCACGGCCTGCAACTGGTTATCAATAAGAATGAGCACCTCACCAAGACCATCCTACACTTCCACTTGACTTTAAATAACTGCCAAACCTTAAGACCATTGTTGTTGTCGATGTTTTCCTGAAGGCTAGGCAGTTTGCAGTGAACACTGTACAACCCTATCATGGCAACCACTGCAAGAGGAGTCAGTGTTGACATGGATACCACTATTACACATGTGGACACCACTCACCATGTACATGTCATGTCACTTAGCCAATGTTGTCTCATACATTGCAGGCAAGAATGCCCCAAGGCCTGGTATATTGGTGAGACCAGATTAATGGATATTACACAAACCACCAGGCAGGAGTTTTCCCTCCCAGTCAGAGAGCACTTTAGTGTTATTTGGCCTCAGATCTTCAGGTGACCATCCTCCAAGGTAGGCTTTGGGATACACAACGATAGAGTAGCCAAGCAGAGGCTGATAGCCAAGTTTGGAACCCATGAAAATGGTCTTAACTGGGACATTGGGTTCATGTCATATTCCAGGTGACCCACTGCACTATACACACAGACACATGCAGACCTGCCCTCACACCTTCAGGCTTATACTCCATACTCACATGCACACTTGACCAAGCATGCACACACGCAAACACTTACTCTAATGTGCACTAACACATGCACACAAGTCTAGAGGGTGAACTTGCATTTGCAGATACATTCTATTTTGCTCAAAAGTGCACAATCTGCAGTCAGTTATACAGCATGGAATCTGTCCAATCCATGTAACACCTCAAATTCCTACTTTGGAAATAGAACCAATCTGACTCAAGATTGGGATACAGAGACTCCAACCTCACCTTTAAGGCATTGTTTGAGCTGAGATGTCACTTTTAAAAAAAAAAATAAAACCTTAAGTTATCTCACGAATGGGACTTAAAAGTTCCAGTATTTACATATTAATGGACTGAAACCTGCAACCCATTCTAAAAGACTACTTCAAGCACTCTAGCTTTGATCAATATATCATTTTAGTTGCATGACACTAATCTTTTGATATAAATTCTGTAACTTATGATTGTTTCACAGCTACTGGATGAAGGAGCAGCACTCCAAAAGCTACTACTTCCAAATAAACCTGTTGAACAATAACCTAGTGTTGTGTGATTTGTAACTTTGTCCACCCTAGTCCAACAGCAGCTCCTCATCATGATACTAGATTACTGAAATGTATAAAGTCAGTCTTGTCCAGTTGCAAAATCACATCTAATGTTAGACACTTTACACATTTTGCAAGTGTGGGCTGGTCAGACACAGTCAGTACTTTGCTTGTTGTGAATAGCCAAAGGGATATGCAGTTTGTTTGATACAATTCAGCAGTATTTTAGAGTTCACAATTTACACACCTGATGAAGATCTCAACCCCTGGGAGGGGTCTCTTGGTTCTGTGATTGGTCAAAGAAACAACAAGAGTACATCTGCTTCAGCAAGATTTCACAATTTATTATGACACCAGGCACAGGTTTGTCCAGCAACACCGAGGTTAAAGGCTTCTGGTTCCATGGAGAAACTGCACAATTCAATTGTAACAAAGGCACTTTTTTTTTTACATGTTTCTTCAAAAAAAGTACAGCCTTAATTGTAGAGTAAATCCAATAAAGTGTAATAAAAGGACATAATGGACAACAGGTTAACCCAGTGATATTTCCTGGGAAACAATTGTTTTTCTGTTATTATCTGTCTGCTCCTGCATTTCAAGGTTAGCAATGTCCTATCTAGCTTAGTTAATTCCATACTGCAAAGGCTCCATTGTCTGCTTTATCTTTTGATTCAGTTGGCTCAGCAAGGCAGGAGTGCAGCTTTTAGAAGCATGAGAAGCCATTTTAACAGTGTTAATTTGCAGCCTGAAGCCATTTTATTATGTTACTTGCATTTAGAACCCATTTTGTAGTTGGTAAAAGCATGCATTAAGTGGTTGCTCCTGACAATAGCCTAAATCCAGATTTTAGATCCTCATTGGCATCACACTGACACTGAAATTCATACACCACATTATTGCACTTTTGTCTTAACAGCAGAATACCAGTGACAAATACCACTTAAGTAGTTCCTGCAAAATACCAGTGTGAAACAGGTAGCTTTACCTGTCTTAAATTTCTTTGATACCTTACCCTGAGGTAAACTGGACACTTTTCAGGACTGAATGACCACAAAGCATGCACTGTGCCAGTTTCAATCCAACACAATTAAGTGACAGCTATTCTACTGGGTCATTTCTTAGGGTAGTTCTCTGACCAGTGTTGATCTGCTTCGTTTAAATTCTAAGCAACACCCTGCGGTTAACTGTCAACCAATCATTAACTGCTGCATTCTCAGTGGTGACAACTCTTCCAATCAATCTTGCCAACCAATGAGCCCTCTCCTCCCATATGATATGTTACAACAAGGGGTAAACCCCTCTGCTAATTCTAAACCTGACACACATAGAAGCTCAGCTCACACCATAATCTGTTTACTTTCAGTAGGTAAAGAACTATCCCAGCAGTTACCATTTAAAATAAAAAAAATTAACAGTTTTACTTAAGTCCAGCAGAGAATAGTAAAGCCAACAATTTACAACTCATTTCTCTCGAACCTACCTTTTCCCTCCTACTCCACAATACTGGTCTGATAAATTTCCTCTTGAACTTATGGCAAAAATCAATATCAAACCCAGGTATAATGTTTGGATGTTAAACTTTCTCTGTACAGTCCTCTAGGTCAACTTTGGTGTTCTACTGCACAATTTCTTATTTTCGGGTACCTTTCAGAGAGCTATTCAGCTAGTAGTCTATCCATTGACACTCATTGCTGTTTGCTCCCTAACTGATCAAAATGTCAGATTTTATACCCCAAAACATTGGATTATTTCATTAGTTTGATGTCATTTCAAACAGTGAAACTCAAATTTGATTGGGTTTTGGTTTCTGGGGCATAATTTAAACTGATTGGCCGAATTTGAATTTGCTTCAGTTCTGTGGTAACATAGCACCAGCTATTTGTGTCAACCAAATGTTACATTTTTAAATCTTTCAGCACACTATGTGCTTCTCTAAGTCCTTGCCAGTTTTCTGTCTCTCTTAAAGGTACGGTACACACCTACACCTTCATAACAGTTATAAATCTTGGTTTTCCCCTTTGTTACGAATTGTCCCAAAGAGTGCAAGATAAAATATGTCAACAAAATGTACTGTTTTTCCAATGATACTTAAGTTCTGCACTTACTTATATATTTACATATATCTTTATACTGCAAAAAGAAATTGGTTCATTTCCCAATGAGACAATATTTGCAGGGCTTTAGTGTAGGGTGTAGAGCACAATGAGATTTATCTGCAGGGGAAGCCTGATGCTGTTAAATCCCTTCAGGCATTCCACACAATCAAATTCCCAGTGGAAAGATAAAATTATCTCTGCATGCTGCAGGGCACTCAGAGACTGGTAGCTTGCCATTGCCAGCAGTACCACAGAATAAGGCAACAAAGCAAACTATTACAGATGCTAGAGATTGGCCATTTAGGACAGAGATGAGGAGAAACTTCTTCACCCAGAGAGTGGTGGGTGTGTGGAATGCTGTGCCCCAGAAGGCAGTGGAGGCCCAGTCTCTGGATTTGTTTAAGAAAGAGTTGGATAGAGCTCTCAAGGATAGTGGAATCAAGGGTTAGAGAGATAAGGCAGGAACTGGATACTGATTGAGGATAATCAGCCATGACCATAATGAATGGTGTTGCAGGCTCGAAGGGCAGAATGGCCTACTCCTGCACCTATTGTCTATTGTCTATCGAAATGCAAATAGAAAGTGCTGGCAAAAAAAAATCAGCAGGTCTGTCATCATCTGTAGATGCAGAGAGCGAGTGTGTGTGTGTGTATATATGTGTGTGTGTCTGAGAGAGAGACAGAGAGGGAGTTCATGTTTTTAGTCCAGTATGACTCCTGTTTGGAACTGAAGAGGACTCCACTTCTCACTACGTAGATGGCAGAACTCCTGAGTTTATCCAGCACTTTGTTTTTATTGCAGGGTGTGGTGACTGTCTGTGGATTGCTGGCAGATGCCAGGGTGGTGTTTTTCTGACTGCTGCTCTCATGCTATCTATCAGTTGTAGCAGTACGTGTTTCAGAGTAACAGTTGTCTGATGTAATTCATGTTAAAGCACTTCTAATTGTTTTGGGTAAAGCAATAAACTTATGACCTATTGTTAAGGAACATCTGCAGCCTCATGAGAATATGTTTCAGTGCCTACCAACAACAATAATTACATATAATGTCTTTCCTTCTGGAATCTGGTTTACCCAGTTTTACCATCAGTTAAGAAATTAACAAAGGATGTAGCATTCTGGGCAGGGCTCTGATAACACAGCAGTAATATCCCTACTTCTACCAGAAGGCCTGGATTCAAGTCCATCTTGTACTAGAGGTGGGTTATGCCATGCTTGAACAGGTTGATTCAAAATGCAAAGGAGCTGGGTCCCTCTCCCGTGGGGATTTGGATTCTGGATAGAGAAAAAGGTCCAGGAGGAGAAGGTGGAACCTGGTGTTTGTGCTAAACTAATTTTACAATAAAACCCTTGTAAATCTCTGAAGGTCTACTAAAAACAGAGGTTACTGGAAAAGCTCAGCGGGCCTGCCAGCATCTGTGAAGACAAATCAAAGTTAACATTTCGGTCCGGTGACCCTTCTTCAGAACTTAAGAGTTCTGAGGGAGGGTCACTGGGCCTGAAACATTAATCTTCACTTTACAGATGCTGCGAAACCCACTGAGCTTCTCCAGCAACTTCTGTTTTTCTTTCTGATTTACAGCAGCTGCAGTTCTTTCAGCTTTTATTTAGTCTGAAAGTCTTATGCTGCCTAGTTCAATATTGGGATATTGGTCTGTTAAATACATGTAGCTGAGGGTGCATTGATGAGCCCAATTAAATCAAACTGAGTATGATGAATCCTGGGAAGCTGGGATTCTTATGTGAGGCCCCTTTCTGACCCTAATTAAATTTCTCCCAGTTTCCCTGAAGCCAAGAACCCTGTAAAAGTCTTCATACCAGGTTCTCCCCTGTCACCCCACTTGCTCTAGTTGGGCCAGTTATATCCAGCCCAATGATAAAGGTCTTTGCCTCAGCAGGGCTGCCTTTCAGAAGTTGGGTGAGGATTCCAAGGAATATGTTGTTGGTGTGTCCGAGGATTTTCCCCAACTCGAACATAGAATAGTGTTGGAAATCATTTCTTCCACCTGAAATGTCTTGTATTGCCCTGCTAGGTAAATCAGTCCCACCCATCTCAAATGAATAAGAAGCAAAATGATGTCCTGTAGAAGAATCAACCTCTAACAGATTCGCATGTCGTCAACATAATAGGCAAAGATGGAATGTTTTTCTGGAATGCCAGCAAGCATTTATGTCTTTGTTCCAAGTACAGCATTAAAAATGTCAAACTGTGGGGTTTGTAGATTCAAAGAGCAAACTTGTTTAAATAACAGTGCCTTTGTCCCTAATGCTGTTCAGGGAGAGCAACCTGCTTTTCCCATTTGGTCAACCTATACGTGAAGCCTCTCTCCCACTGTCATGATTGACATTAATTTCCCTCCGCAGTGACCTGGCAAGCCTACTCCGTTGTATCAAATTACTATCAACTCTTGAACAAGATGGGCCACCACAGCTTTCTTGGGCGTAGCCGTGGATAGTAAATGCTGGCATAAGCCCACATGCCCAGAATGAGCTTTTAAAAACAGGCTGTAATTACTTCAAAGAGGAAGATTGCAGACCATTCGTGCTTTCAGTTAGCTTGAACTCATTATCCAAAAATGTTATCCTAGCAGTAAAGGATGAGAATCTTTCATGAAATTGTGATCCTGACATGCACCTTTAACAGCTCAAGGTACAATTTTACCATGTGCCCTGACTGGCTGTGCAGGTATTTTAAATGAACAGACATCTCTCTTCCAGCCACACCTTGAATTTATACCTTAAATTTTTTTTAAAATGAAAATTGTCTCCTGACAGTTGTTCATTTTTCATCTATTCCTCCTACTAAAATGGGGAGTGTAAGATGATGAAGATTTATACCTGGAGCTGTTTTTGTTTTAATCCACATACCCCATTTGTATCGTTGCATCGAGATTTCATTCGAATCAATGAAAAAATATAAGAACCTAAGGCTTACTTTGTTCAGCTAGATTCCTGCACACAAATTCTCCCTCTCTCTCTCTTGTTTTACTTTCAAGGCAGTGGGGTCAAAATTTTCTGCATACTTTAACGAGTGATGTTTGACATTTGGTAAAGGCATTCCAACAGGTTGTGATTGGTTGGGGGAAAGAGTACGGTAGCTAGTTGGAATAAAACAGGATGTACCAGAAATGCAATGCACTGCAGTTCAATCGCGTCTGTCCAAAACAAGAGTGACAATATCATGCATCAGGGCAAGACCGATTGTTGGAATCTCAACAGCAATTTATTTCAATAACAATTCCGACTATTTGTTCAGGTTAAAGTTTAGACTGTGCCTTGTGGAAATTTTAACATTAATGAGCAAGTGGGATTGGTGCCTTTTGAATGAGCAAAAGGAGCAAGAACTTGACTCCAAGCAGTTAATCTCAGGATTTTGTTCAGGCAAGGCAAGGTATGTGCAATCACTGAGACTGGAAACCTTGGATTTAACCTGTTGTTTGTCATGATTTCCAGGCCTTTGGTAAGCCAACCACTGCGACAGGGCAAAGACAGTATTAGGATCCCTACAGTGTGGAAGGAGGCCATTCAGTCCATTGAGTCCACACTGACCCTCCATAAAGCATTCCACCCAGACCCATCTCTTCCTTGTAACCCTGCATTTCCTTTGGTAAATCCACCTAGCCTGCACACTAAAGGGTAATTTAGCATGGCCAGTCCACTTAATCTGCACATCTTTTGACCGTGGGAGGAACAAGAGCACCCAGAGGAAGCTCACATAGTATGAGCTCCACACAAATAGTCACCCAAGGCTGGAATTGAACCAAGTCCCTGATGCTGTGAGGCAGCAGTGCTAACCATTGAGCCAGATAGTAAACTTCTGAGCAGATGTGCTTTACCCGATCTCCCTGCCTGAACCCAACCCTACCCTGGAATTCATTGAGCACCTCCAGCATCACAGGTAGCTGTATTAAATTGTGATATGTTTGCTTTTTTTAAAATGTCTGTTTCAGAAATATTGAGCAATCTGCTCATAATGGAGACTTGGTGTGTAATTTTGGAGCATGTGGGGGAAGTAGAAAGATTAGATTAGATTACTTACAGTATGGAAACAGGCCCTTCAGCCCAACAAGTCCACACTGACCTGCCAAAGCGCAGCCCACCCAGACCCCTACATTTACCCCTTCACCTAACACTATGGGCAATTTATCATGGCCAATTCACCTGACCTGCACATCTTTGGATTGTGGGAAGAAACCAGAGCACCTGGAGGAAACCCACGCAGACACGGGGAGAATGTGTAAACTCCACACAGAGAGTCACCTGAGGCGGGAATTGAATCCGGGTCTCCCTTCGCTGTGAGGCAGCAGTGCTAACCACTGTGCTGCCCAGATGTTCGGTAGATGTGAGAGGTGAGGTTCAGGATGTGATGTTGGGAGCTGAATTGCTGTCTCTCAGAACCAAAAAAGGCCTTTCTAAAAGGCCCCCTCCATACCCTATCATTACATTGCAACTTATAAAATCCAGCCCCTCACCCCCTTCCATGTCACTCAGGCATACACATTAGATGTGGACCCATGTTTCTGAAGTTGCAAAAGACGCCAGTTTCTAGTCTCCATACAAAAATACAACACACAAATTTTCTTTTTCTGTTTTCCAGCCTTTAGAGGACAGGTAACCTTGAAATGCATAAACATTTAAACAAATGCCATATCCTGTACTGTTGTGTCTTCCCTCTTGTTCTCCATTCTTTGGACTGTGTATAAATGGTGAGTAGGCAGACAAACAATTTGCATGCCAAAACAAGTGAGGAAAAAGGATTTCAAATAATAAATTGGCCAGTTTGCTTTTTGGAGTTGAGTGTCAGACTCCATGATCTAAGTTGAAAATGTGTTGCTGGAAAAGCGCAGCAGGTCAGGCAGCATCCAAGGAGCAGGAGAATTGACGTTTCGGGCATGAGCTCTTCTTCAGGAATTCCTGAAGAAGGGCTCATGCCCGAAATATCGATTCTCCTGCTCCTTGGATGCTGCCTGACCTGCTGCGCTTTTCCAGCAACACATTTTCAGCTCTGATCCCCAGCATCTGCAGTCCTCACTTTCTCCTCCATGATCTAAGTTCCAAAGTTTCCTCGTGTTCAGCTACCTATTACTGAACTCTTGGTACTTAGTGGTTATGCATGTATTTGCCCTGCCCCTAGCTCCATTACTTTATCTAGAAAACTGTGGCTGACATACAACAAGCTGACATCTACTTGTAAAGTCAGGAAAATTCAAACTGAGTAGCCTTTGTGTGTGGACAATGATGTTTTCACAATGGAATTTGGCGCAGTTTGTTGGCAATTGATTTTATTTTCTCCCTCTTGTGGTAAGCACAATGCTATGATGCACAAAGTATTTAAAATAATGCTATGGACCTGTTGATCAATGCAAATTGAAAATCTTTTGCAAAAGCCAGTACGTGAACCTAACCGTGTCAAAGTCTGACCATCCACCAGTCATTTTGGAAACCTTTGTACAATAGGTTAGTTTCTCACTTCAGAACATGTTTATTATTATATTAAGAAGATGTGCAGTAAAAACCATCTTTATGTTTTGAGTACCTTGCCAGCTGTGATCTGCGGCCTTCAGAGCGTTGAGAAAAATTGGATGTGTTTGTGGATACTTGTACAATCAACCTTTGCGGTTTCATGCTTGTAACAACCTCTTTGCAAAGTCCAATTGTGCCACTTCTCTGCAGGAGCAACTCAGCTAACTTCACTTCCCTGCCCTTTCCCCATAGCCCTGCAAATTGTTCTTCGCTTCAAGACCTTATCCAGGACCTTTTTCAACATTATAATTGAATCTGCCTCCACCATTCTCTCTCAGGTCACGTAATCCAGGTTCTAACCACTTACTACATTTTAATAGAAGAGTGTTGTTCTCATTCAATCTCAGTTCTTTTGCCAGTCACCGTAAGTCAGTGTTATCTAATTATTTATCTTTAAGCCAATGGGAATAGTTTGTTGCTGTTTACTCTAGCCAGACCCCTCTGAATACCTCTGTCCTGTCTCCTTTCAACCTTCTCATTACAAAGAACCACGTGACCTTTATAAATCTGTGGAACTGACAACCATCAGCTGTGGTACCAGTCTCATGTATCCTTTCTGCAACCACTCCACTGCTTTCACATCAATCTTGAAATGTCTGCCCAGACTGAGCACTGTACACCAGTTGGGGCTGACCCAGTGCTTCATCAAGGTTCATCACAACTGCATTACTTTCTGCTCTTGCCTTAATTACAAAACCAAGGATCACATTAGTCTTATCAATCACTTTCTCAACATTGCCCTGACACCATCAACAATGTATGCACGTATACCTGCCGTGGTACCTTTTCTCCTACACCTTTTCATTTTTATATCACTTCTCCTTGTTCTTCCTGTGAAAACATAACAGTTCATGCTTCTCTGCATTCAGCTGATGATGATCATTAGTTTCACTATGAGTTGTGCACTTACCTTAGGGAACTTTTGTAAAAGATTGATGTATTAGGGTTTCTCCTGGATCATAGAAAATGCTTAAAGTAGTTTGTTTCTATAATTCAGTTACTCAGAGAAGAGTTGTAGTCCATGGTTAATCAAGTGAAAGTTGTGTGTGGATTTTACAGTGATGCATTTTCACACTTGCAGTTTTCACTGAAGTGAAAGTTTTAACATATCATTGTTTCATACTTAGTGCAAGACACTGTACACCTATGTTGAAAGAGATTTAGTGCAACATTCCAGTTGGGGAATTAGTGTGACCATCAAAAGTATGACCTTCAACAAAATCTCATCATCTGAACTAGAAATGTCAGCTGCTTCTCTTCACAGGTTCTCTCTGACCAGCTGAGCTTTTCCAATTTTATTTTAGTTGTATTTCAGCATCAGATGACGTTGGAATGGTGGCTCAGTGGTTAGCACTGCTGCCTCATAGTGCCAGGGACCCAGGTTTGATTCCAACCTCAGGCAATTGTCTGTGTGGAGTTTGCACATTCTCCCCGTGTCTGTTTGGGTTTCCTCCAGGTGCTCTGGTTTCCTCCCACAATCCAAAGAAGGTTAGGTGAATTGACTGTGCTAAATTACCCATAGGCAAAAGTGAGGACTGCAGATGCTGGAGATTAGAGTCGAGAGTGTGGTGCTGGAAAAGCACAACAGGTCAGGCAGCATCTGAGGAGCAGGAAAATTGATGTTTTGGGCAAAAGCCCTTCATCAGGAATAAATTACCCATAGTGTTCAGGGATGTGTAGGCTTGGGCATTAGTCAGGGGTAAATTAGAGTATGGGGAATGGGTTTCGGTGGGATACCCTTCAGAGGGTCGTTGTGGATTGTTAGGCCGAAGGGCCTGTTTCCACTCTGGGGTGACTCTAAGATGCATTTCTTGTGTTCTGTGTATTCCATGGGCAGAAGTGAAGAGATGTTGCAGTTGATTGTGTTAGCTGCTGCTGACTCATCTTCTTCATTTATGATTAAGTAATTCTTGAGCTTAGGCACGGAAATGAAACCAACAAGTGTTGGAACTGTGGCACTTGCTCTAATCCAGCATCTGAAAAGGAAATACAGTAGGATAACGATGCAAGTGCAGAAGCTAGTTTAGATTTTTCAGACAGGGCATCATCATTGGAATGACTCCTCATCGTTGACTTGTTGGGGAGGCACCAAGTGACCTGCTCTGGTGCATATTGAGGCCTTTACTTGCTTGCTATACTAGGTTGATTAAAAATATCATCCCATCCCTGTCACAGTTTTGCCCTATGCTGGAGGGAAACCCAGGTAACTAATGCAAGACGTTAATGGCCAAGGTTGGGACAGGGTGGGAGATGAAAGATTGTTCTTTCATGCATTCCCCGAGCCCATTTCGAGCATCTCCCCACAGTGCCACCAGTCTCTTTCCCTCAGCCCCTGTAGCCAGTCACCCAACCTCAAATTTGCTTGTTCTCCTTGTCATGATGACCCAGCAATGGCCACACTGCACCAGTACTGCAAAGAGCACAGAGCGATGCTGTCCACTCTGATTGACTGGACTCTGTCTCAGGCTTTGCTTCCAGCGTTTTAGCCAAGGGGGCAGCTAACACAATGTCCTGGCGAATCCATTCCTAGATTTTTGGGAGAAAAAGAATTCTCTGATTTGTTTCTAAAAGTGAATGTTTATTACTTGACTGGCATTATGGAGGTGTCATATTGTCTGCCAAATGTCAAAACTACTTAATCAGAAATGAAACTTATTTTTGCATTCAGCTGTTCTGAAAGTGAAAGAGAAAACACTGACATAACACGGGTTTCATAAAACTGAAAGATGTCTAGTACAGGTGTGAGCCTCCATCCCAACAATTTGTAATGCCACACTTTCAGATTAAGATTCTGTGAGTTACTGAGCCATATCACAGTTGCCAATGAGGCTGCTTGGCCCATTGGATTGTTACCTTTTGAAGAGCAATCCGATTAGTCTCACTTTTCACTTTTAGACCACAAGATATAGGGGCAGAATTAGGCCATTTGGCCCATCATGTCTGCTCTGCCATTCGATTATGGCTGATGTGTTTCTCAACCCCATTCTCCTGCCTTCTCCCCATAACACTTGAGCCTTTCATCGTTCAAGGTTCTTGATGAAGAGCTCATGTTCGAAATGTCGACTCTCCTGCTCCTCGGATGATGCCTGACCGGCTGTGCTTTTCCAGCACCACACTTTTTGACTCTAATTTCAGCATCAGTAGTCCTCACTTTCTCCTCCCAATCAAAAACCTATTTCTGTCTTAAGCACTCACAATGACTCGGCCTCCACAGGCCTCTGTGGCAACGAGTTCCATGAACAAACCACCCTCTAGCTGAAGGAATTCCTCCTCATCTCAGTTCTAAAGGTTCATTTCTTCACTCTGATACAGTGCCCTCGGGTCCTAGTCTCTCCTACTGATGGAAACATCTTCTCCACGTCCACTCTGTCCAAGTCTCTCCGTGTTTTGTAAGTTTAAATCAGATCGCATCCCCCCCCACCACCACCACCACATCCTTCTAACTCGATCGAGTACAAACCCAGAATCCTCAACAGCTCCTCATATGAAAAGCCCTTCATTCCCACGATCATCCTTGTAAACCTCCTAGGCCAGCACATCCTTCTGTAGATACAAGACCCAAAAGTGCTCATAATATTCCAAATGCAGTCTGACCAGACCTTTATACAGCCTCTGCAATACATCTCTGCTCTTGTATTCTAGCCATCTTGAAATGAATGCTAACATTGCATTCCTAACTGCCAACTGATACTGCACATAAACCTTAAGAAAATCCTGGACGAGGACTCCTAAATCCCTTTGTGCTTCAGATTTCCAAAGCCTCTCCCGTTTCTGTTCTTCCAACCAATCTATCTTTGTGTCACCTACAACTTAGCAACAATGCCCTCAGTTCCTTTATCCAGATCATTAATGTATAACGTGACTGTAGTGGTCCCAACACACCCCTGAAGAATTCCACTCGTCACCAGCTGTCTTCCTGAAAAAGACCCCCTTATCCCAAATCTCTGCCTTCTGCCAATCAGCCAATCCTCTATCCATGTCAGTACCTTGCCCCGAACATCATGGGCTCTTATCTTTTTTTAGCAGTCTCCTGTGCAGCACCTTGTCAATAACCTTCTGGAAATCCAGATTGATCATATCCACTGGTTCTCCTTTGTCTAACTTGCTCATTAACTGCTCAAAGAATTCCAACAGATCTGTCAGGCATGACCTGCCTTTGACAAAGCTGTGCTGACTTAGCCCTATTTTACCATGTACTTCCAAGTTCTCCACAATCTCATCTTTAATAATGTACTCTAAAATCTTACCAATGATCAATGTCAGGCTAACTGGCCATTTTCCCATCCTTTGGGACCCTGCCTGACTCGAGTGATCCTGAAAGATCACCACTAATGCCTCTACAATCTCTTTAGCTCTCTCCTTCAGAACTCTGGGGGCTAGTCCATTTGTTCTGGGTGATTGAGCCACTTTCAGACCTTTCAGCTTCCCCAGCACTCATGTCTGTCCCCTGATTCTCTTGAAGTTCTGGTATGTTGCTGGTGCTTTTCACTGTGAAAACTGACATGAAGTACCTATTCAATTCCTCCAAAATTTCTTTGTTTCCCATTAGTACTTCTCCAACCTTATTTCCAGTGGTCCAATGTCCACCCTTGCCTTTACCAAAAAAAGACTCTTGTAATTTTCTTTTATATTACTAGCTAGCTGACTCAAAGTTCATCTTCTTGCCCTCTTATTGCTTTTTAGTTATCCTCTGCTGGTTTTTAAAGGCTTCCCAATCCTCCAGGTTCACCACATTGTATATTATTTCTTTTGTTTTACGCTGGCCTTGACTTCCCTTGTCAGCCATAGTTGCCCCATCCTTCCCTTAGTATGTTTCTCTGTATTCCTGCATTTTTAATCCTTTTTATTCAAAGCTCCTATTGAATCTGTATCCACTCTATTATCAGACAATGCACAGTGAATTTGGAAGAGTCAACATATCTGCCGGGTTCAAATCATTTAGATTTTGCTTTCATGATTCAGGTCACTTGTCTCCCAACATTAATATAGAGTCGTAGAGGTTTACAGCATGGAAACAGCCCTTCTGCTCAACTTCCCATGCTGCCCAGCTTTCACAATTAATCTGGTTCCATTTCCCTCTATCCCTCCATACTTAGCTCATCCATACACCTGTCCAAATGTTTCTTAAATGACAAAATTGTGCTCACCTCCACCAGTATCTCTGGCAGCCCGTTCCAGGCACTCGTCACCCTCTGTGTGAAAAAATTGCCCCTCTGCATCTTCTTGTATCTGTCCCCTCTCACTTTAAAGCTATGTCCTCTAGTTTTAGACTCTCCTACTATGAGGAAAGTCTGTTGGCTGTCTACCTATCTATGCCTCTCATGATTTTGTAGACCTCTATAGAGTCACCCCTCGTCTCCTACATTCCAGGGAGAAAAAGCATCCGAACAAATCTTTTTTGCAATTTTTGTAGTTTAATAATACCCTTAAGGAGTCAAGGATTGTTTGGAAATGAAAGTCTAATCTCCAGAATTCAGTTGTGGGTAGCTTAGAAAATTAATTGGTGAATATTTAGACTATTATATTTTGAACACCTTTTTAGGTATACTGTATTTGCAAAAATGACAGGACTTGCAAGAAAGTAAAAGCTGATGATTATCATCTAAGAATCATGTTGTAAGCTCAAATGACCAGTAGTGTGGTATGGGTTTCCATTTGATTTGGGAAGGGGAGTTCACACATCTATTGACAACTTAGTAACCAATGACAAGCCTGTGAGTGTAGCTGGTTGGAGGTAGGGGATCATGTGTTGATCCTCTGTGTCTACCGAGTGAGTCTTAACCACCACGACTATTGACTTACAGTGTGTGTACTGTCACTGAGCCAGATAAAACAATTGATATTTGAGATGCAATGCCACTGTTTGGAAGAAGAACATCATGGGCATCCTCTGGTGGCCCAGTCAACATTCATTCTTCATCTAACACCAGCAAAAGCAGTTTAATGGGCCGGTTAACTGCCTTGTGGAGGGAGAGGTTACACACTCAGGGTGTGAGAGAGGAAAGTGTGAAGTTTAAGGAATGTTGGCACTGAAGTGCCATTCATTGTTCACCCCAAGCAAGTGTGCTCACAGAGAAACACAAACAAAAGGAGTTGTAGGTCACTTGAAGCATCAGAGTTGAAAATGTGTTGTTGGAAAAGCGCAGCAGGTCAGGCAGCATCCAAGAAACAGGAGAATCAACATTTCGGGCATAAGCCCTTCTTCACTTGAAGCATCACCTCTATAAAAACAGAAAATGCAGGAAATACACAGCGGATCAGATAGGAGGGATCTTTCAGGTCAGTATCACTTCTTCAGAACTTTGTATTGTACTTGCAGCAATCACCAGTTTTGGTATGTATTTGCCCTGAGTCTGATAGAGGGTTTGCTGGCCGCCAGGTTGGGAGCATGAGGAGATTCCTTAATTCATCCACTTTTTATTTAGTTCTAATGTTGGTCTTGAGGAAGATCCCTGCAATGAACACCACTGAGAAATATCCCTGAGTGCCTTGTATGGAATTAATTACTTTGCTCATCACCTTTTGAGGCTTTGATGCTGACTACGTGCCCAAATGTAGCAATGACATAAATGAAGAGTCAATGAGTTTCTTGGCACTGGTGGTTGCAGATCAAGAACCTGCGATTTGGAGGGTCCTCAATGGATCTTGCTTCATCCATCTTGCCCCCCCTCCCAGTCTGGATCTGCAGCTCTCCACCCTCCCCCACTCTGGACCTGGTGCTCTCCCTCCCCCCCAATCTGGATCTGCCACTCCCCACCCTCCCCCACTCCAGACCTGCTGTCCCCATCCTCCCCCACTCCAAACTTGCTGTTCCCCACCCTCCCCCACTCTGAACCTGCTCTTCCCCACCCTCCCCCACTCCGGGCCTGCTGTTCCCACCCTCCCCCACTCTGGACCTTCTGTTCCCACCCTCCCCCACTCCGAACCTTCTGTTCTCACCCTCCCCCACTCCGGACCTGTAGCTCCCCCACTCCGAACCTGCTGTTCCCACCCTCCCCCACTCCGAACCTGCTGTTCCCACCCTCCCCCACTCCGAACCTGCTGCTCCTCACTCTCCCCCACTCCGGACCTGCCGCTCCCCACCCTCCCCCACTCCGAACCTGCTGTTCCCACCCTCCCCCACTCCGAACCTGCTGCTCCTCACTCTCCCCCACTCCGGACCTGCCGCTCCCCACCCTCCCCCACTCCGGACCTGCCGCTCCCCACCCTCCCCCACTCTGGACCTGCTGTTACCCCCTCCCCCACTCCGGACCTGCCACTCCCCCACTCCGGACCTGCCACTCCCCACCCTCTCCCACTCCGGACCTGCCGCTCCCCACCCTCCCGCACTCCGGACCTGCTGTTTCCACCCTCCCCCACTCTGGACCTGCTGTTACCCCTCTCCCCCACTCCAGACCTGCCACTCCCCACCCTCCCCCACTCCGGACCTGCCACTCCCCACCCTCCCCCACTCCAGACCTGCCACTCCCCACCATCCCCCACTCCAGACCTGCCGCTCCCCACCCTCCCCCACTCCGAACCTGCTGTTCCCACCCTCCCCCACTCTGGACCTGCAGCTCCCTCCCTCCCCCACGCCGGACCTGCCGCTCCCACCCTCACTCTGAACCTGCTGTTCCCACCCTCCCCTTCTCCGAACCTGCTGCTCCCCACCCTCCCCCACTCTGGACTTCCACCACTGTGGATCTGGCATTCCTTTTTTCCGCTCTGTATCCAATCTGCCTTTCCCACAATGGGACCCACTCTGTTTTGCCCTGCAAACAGACCTATGTCTCCCTTCTAGGGCTCTTGTGGTGCAGTGGTAGTGTCTCAACCACTGAGCCAGGAGGTCTGGGTCCAAGTCTCACATGTGAGGGTGGTATGTAATTCTCTTGATTATAACAAGGTCAGCCAGCTGGTCCTTATAAACCACAAGTTTCCTGATTGGGGCTATTAGTCTGGTCCAATCAGTGAGTCCTGGCTGACAGATAAAAAGGGGAGTGTTCTATGGGTGCAGGGGATAAAAATAAGCACTACCGCACTTAGGTGGCAGTGTGGGGGTTAAGGGGAAAAAAAAAAAGCAAAAAAACAACAGGGATGTCAGAGCCTGGGAAAAAGAAAAAAAGAAAAAAAAAAAAAGGGGAGTGTTTTGTGTCTCATACCTGCACGCACACACCATGGGTGCTGGGGTAAAAATAAGCACTACCGCAGTTAGGTGGTAGTGTGGGGGTTAAATTAAAAAAAGAAGAAAAAAAAAAAATTAAATAGGAATGCTAGAAAAAAAAAGAACAGGACTAAAAAAAAAGAAAAAAAAAAAAGAAAAAAAAAAGAAAAAAAAAAACTTCAGAGAAATCCTACACTTAATTAAAATAGTCAGTCATTATTAACAACAGCCAATCAGGCTTAAAAAAAAAAAAAAAGGGGAGTGTTCTATGGGTGCAGGGGATAAAAATAAGCACTACCGCACTTAGGTGGCAGTGTGGGGGTTAAGGGGAAAAAAAAAAGCAAAAAAACAACAGGGATGTCAGAGCCTGGGAAAAAGAAAAAAAGAAAAAAAAAAAAGGGGAGTGTTTTGTGTCTCATACCTGCACACACACATCATGGGTGCTGGGGAAAAATAAGCACTACCACAGTTAGGCAATAGTGTGGGGAAAAAAAAAAAATAAAACAGGGGTGTCAAACATCCTGTTAAAAAAAAGGGGAGTGTCATAAGCACTACCGCAGTTGGGCGGTAGTGTGGGGGTAAGAACAAACAAAGGGGAGTGTCGTTGCTCAGGAATCCACATCTCCGTACTCATGGGTTCGAGTGGCTGTCGGAGGGGAGGTCCTTGGCGATGAGGGTGACCAGAGTCAGGGATGTGCTGGATGGCGGGGATCTGGGCTGGACGCTGCCACAGGATATCACGAGCAGGGCAGCGGTAGACGTCTGGTTGGTAGCCACTGCCATTAGATGCCTTAAAAGGGTGGTGCTCGGACCCGATGTAGTGCACCGGTTGGAGGATGCCCGGTGTGTGGTGGAATCCTGTCTGCGCTCACCCCTGCCCGGGCAGAATTTCACATTGGCCCCAAGGTCCTGAACATCCCCCGGGAACCTGTGCCCCACCACCTGAGCCGCCTCCGGAATTTTAGTTTTGCCTATTTTAGGGACATAAAACGGCAGGCCCTGTATCAACTGCTGTTGCACACCGTCCATCTCTTTTCACTCATCCACTGCCCAGACATGTCTTGGCGTACCCATTTGCCACCGGGCGGTGGAGATCCCCAGTGGAGGTCTCTCTACGTGTGAGTCATCCCCCTTTCTCTCGGGGATCTGGAGTGGAGGGTGCTGCACGCAGCGGTCCCCTGCAACTGCAGATTGTGGTGGTTCATGGACTCCCAGCCAAACTGCTTGTTCTGTGGTGCTGTGGAGTCCGTAGACCATGTGTATATTGGGTGTGGGCACCTACACTCCTTTTTGATTTTTTAAAAACCTTCTCCTCTGTTTTTGGTTGCACTTCAGTCCCACGCTCCTGATCTTCAGGTACCCAGTGCGGAGGGGGGAGGGCAGGCCTGAGGACCTCCTCGTGGGTCTGCTCCTGGGCCTGGCCAAACTGGCCACAAACAGGTCCATGCAGCAGGCCGTGGAGGGGGTTGTTAGAGCCAATTGCCTGCCCCTCTTTTGCAATTATGTTAGAGCCCGGGTGTGTCTAGAGAAGGAGCACACGGTGTCCACCAACACCCTGGAGTTGTTCAGGCAGAGGTGGGCGCCACAGGGAGTGGAGTGCATTATTTCCCCCTCCAACTCTATTTTGATTTAATCCCTGCCCTCCCCTTCACTGTTTGATCATGCAGCATTGCCCTTTGATGTGAAGGGAACTGCTTATCACTGGCCACTCGGGTGTTTCCTTTCTTCCTGGTGATGGAAATTGAATAAAGATTTGTACACCTTGTAAAAAGAGAAAAGGATAAAAAGGGGGAGTATCAGAGACACTGGCACTCTGAAAGCTGATTCTGAATAGACAGTAATAAAGTCAAAGAGTGTTCCTGTTTAAATAAAGGGTGACTTGGTGATGGGCTACCAGCCTCTCTAGAGATATTTCAGTAACAACATCTCTGAACAGGTTGATTAGAAACTAACCACCAGTCTCCTTTTCCTCCTGCACAGGAGCTGATCTCTCATTCCCTTTCACTCGCTGTGGTGCACTGCCCCTTTCCCCCCACTCCCTTTCTCCACCACCCCACCTGAACCCCATCCTCCTGTCCTTCACCTAACACCCACCCTCCCTGCTTATTCAAGACACTGCATTATTTAACTGGCTCCCTTGCACCCTGCCTACCTGGCTACCTTCCCTTTTGACATTCTACCAACCTGGCACACTACCCACCAGGTACCCTATCCTCAACCTCCTACTAACTTAGCATCTGGTCCCCTGGCACTGTAACCCCCATCCACCTTGCATCCTATTGCTAGGGCACCCTAATCCTCCGACCCAACTTGAAACCTAATCTCACCTTTACCTCATATACTTAACGTCTGACAGCAGCTTACAAATTCAGAGGCAAGTTTAAAAGTGTAACCTCCTATGTCTATTTCTATGTTCAAATTTAGTGAATCCAGGAATCAAAGTTTCATCTGACAAACTGTTTGCTTTGACAAAGATTATCTAAGTCTCTGTTATGTTATTTTGAGGTAGGTGACATTTCCATTAGAGTTACTGGGAGTGTTTTCACTTTGTGTGAGGTTTGCGTTGCTGTGGAGGTCACACTGTTCTTGTTGTGGGAACAAGAAAATAATTGTTTGGGTTAATCCCTTCAGAGTTTCTATTGTGGAGCTGTAGGAGGAGTGTGTGCTGTTGTGTTATGTTCATGGTTGAATGTGGTTTGTTCTATTCAGATCATGGCCATTTTTTTGTTTGTGCAATGTCATGGCCCTGAGCCCAGGGAGAATGTGTATATGCATAAGATCTTTGACAGCTCTGTGGAGGCAGATTGTTCAAACACAGGAAGCTGAGGAACAGCTGATCTTATTGACAATTTCGTGCTGGCAGAATAGATTTAAAATTAACTTCCCCAATCATAGGTAATTGTGGTAGGAAGTGATAGAAATGAACTAACATATCGATTTGACGTGTTCAGTCTCGTTTATTTGCAGTAGCCGTGCTTAATTAATTATACAAACTTACACTCCATTGCAAAGGTTATTAACTACTTTGAAAACAAATTTTAAAACAATTGCTTAAGTAGTCCAGTCAAAATCAATGGGAACCACTTTTAAAGTTAGTTTTGCAAGTTATATAGCACCAAGTCAACATGGTGGCTCAGTGGTTAGCAGTGCTGCCTCACAGTGCTAGGGACCTGGGTTCAATTCCAGACCCCGGTGATTGCCTGTGTGGAGGTTGCATGTTCTGCCAAGTCTGTGTGGGTTCTTTGGTTACTCTGGTTTCCTCCCATGGTCCAAAGATGTGCAGGTTAGGTGTACTGGTTGTGCTTAATTGCCCCATAGTGTCCAAGCTAGGTGGATTAGCCATGGGAAATGTAGGGTGGTGGATCTGGGTGGGATGCACTTTAGAGGGACGGGGTGGATTTGATGGCTGAATGGCCTGCTTCCATACTTTAGGGATTCTAGTCTAAAATGAAGGCTTCCCACCAATATCAAGTTTCAATTTTAACACCATTAATGTAGCAAAGCATTGCTAGGAAATATATAAAGAGGGCAATGAAAGTGGATGGATTGTAGGAAGAGTTGGGGAAGCGATAATCATAAAAGGAAAGAGGAGTGTTTCAGGGCAAGGCTTTTGAAGGAGGAAAGTGATATAACATGTCCTTCCAGTCCTGAAGAAGAGTTATATCAGACTCAAAGCGTTAACTCTGTTTCTCTCTCCATAGATGCTGTCAGATCTGCTGGCTTTCTCCAGCACTTTCTGTTTTTATTTCACATTTCCAGCATCCACAGTATTTTGCTTTGTTTGAACTAGTAGTCTGGAGGGTATAAGCTGAGGTCAAGCTCATGGAAGAATCTGTGGTTAACAACAAATTGTTTGAAACCATTTTGTTGGGGACTCAGTAGATGTTGGTGTTGTTTTGGGTTATGGGTCACATTTGGTATAGTATAGAGAGTAAGTAATGGAGTTTCATATTGTTGGAGTTTTCATGGAGTAGAACTCAACAGGCCAGTGAGGATGGTAGTGGAAAGGTTGAGACATTTAACCTCTGTACTGGTGAAGATGCTGGAGTCTATTATGAAGGAAGAAATAGCAAAGCATCTAGATAGAAATTGTTCTGCTGGGCAGAGCAGCATAGGTTCATGAAGGGCAGGTCATGCTTAACTAATCTTTTGGAATTCAATAAAGACATTACGAGCAAATTGGACAATGGGGACCTAGTGTATGTGGTGTACCTAGGTTTCCATAAGGAGCTGCGCAAGAGGCTGCTGCATAAGATAAAGATACATGGCGTTACAGGTAACATATTAGCAGGGACAGAGGATTGGTTGACTAACAGGAAGCAAAGAGTGGGGATAAATGAGTGCTATTCTGGCTGGCAATCAGTGAATAGTAGTGTGCCTCAGGGATCAGTGTTGGGACCACAATTATTCACAATTTACAACAATGGTTTGGAGCTGGGGACCACATGTAATGTGTCAAAGTTTGCAAATGACACTGAGATGATTGACAGAGCAAAGGGTGCAGAGGGCTGTAAAACTTCGCAGGGGAACATAAATACTTTAAGGTCTGGCAAATGGAATACAACGTTAATAGATGTGAAGTCATCCATTTTGGTAGGAATATCAGTAAAAAGGACTATTGCTTGAATGGTTAAAAAGTTGCAGCATGCTGCTCTACAGAGGGACCTGGGTGTCCTTATGCGTGAATCACAGAAGGTTGGTCTGCAGGTACAACAGGCAATTAGGAAAGCAAATTGAATTTTGTGCTTCATTGCTAAAGGGGTTCAGTTTAAAAGCAGAGAGGTACTTTTACAGCTGTACAAAGTGCTGGTGAGGCCACACTGTGCAGTTTTGATCTCCTTACTTGAGAAAGGATGTACTGACACTAGAGGGGGTGCAGAGGAGGCTCACTGGGTTGATTCTGGAGTTGAGGGGATTGGCTTATGAGGAGAGACTGAGTAGATTGGGATTATATTCATTGGAATTTAGAAGAATGAGGGAGGATCTTATAGAAACATATAAAATTATGCAGGGAATAGATAAGCTTGAAGTGGAGAGGATGTTTCCACTGGCAGGTAAAATTAAGACAAGAGGACATAGCCTCAAAATTAAGGGGAGCAGATTTAGGACTGAATTGAGAAGGAACCTCTTCACCCAGAGGATTGCAGATCCTTGGAATTCCTTGCCCAGTGAAGTAGTTGACACTACTTCAGTAAATGTTTTTAAAGCTAAGATAGATTTTTTTTAACAATAAAGGAATTAAGGGATATGGTGAGTGGTGGGTAAGTGGAGCTGAGTTCATGGAAAGATCCAGCCATGATGTTATTGAATGGCAGAACAGGCTCGAAGGGCCAGATGGCCTACTGCTGCTCCTCGTTCTTATGATCTTATGTTATGTTCTTACGACATTTGGTAGACATTATCCTCATCCAGTCTTGTACAGTTTGCTAGAGCTTGACCTCAAAGAGCCATGCATCACGGAAACAGACCCTTTAGTACAACTCGTCCACGCCGACTTGATATCCTAAATTAAATTTAGTCCCATTTGCCAGCATTTGGCCCATATCCCTCTAAACCCTTCCTTTATGTACCCATCCAGATGCCTTTCAAATGTTGGAATTGTACCAGCCTCAACCACTTCCTCTGATAGCTCATTCCAAACATGCACCACCCTCTGTTTGAAAACGTTGGCCCTTAGGTCCATTTAAAATCTTTCCCCTTTCACCTTAAACCTATGCCCTCTAGTTTTGGACCCCCCTATCCTTGACTATTCACCCTATCCATGCCCTTCAGGATATTATAAACCTCTGTAAGGTCATCCCTCAGCCTGTGATACTCCAGGAAAATTGACCCCATCTTATTCAGCCTTTCCCTTTAACTCAAACCCCTCAACCCTGGCAATATCCTTATAAATATTCTCTACAGCTTTTCAAGTTTAACTACGTTAGTTAGCACTGCTGCCTCACAGCACCAGGGATCCGGGTTCAATTCTAGTCTCGGGCAACTGTCTGTATGGAGTTTGCACATTCTCCCTGTGTCTGCATGGCTTTCCTCCGGGTACTCTGGTTTCCTCTCAAAATCCAAAGATGTGTAGGTCAGGTGTATTGGCCATGCTAAATTGTCCATTGTCATATAGTGTTAGAGATGTACAGCACAGAAACAGACCCTTCGGTCCAACTCGTCCATGCCGACCAGATATCCCAAAGCAATCTAGTCCCACCTGCCAGTACCTGGCCCATATCCCTCCAAACCCATCCTATTTATATACCCATCCAAATGCCTTTTAATGTCGCAATTGTACCAGCCTCCATTACTTCCTCTGGCAACTCATTCCATACACATACCACTCTCTGAAAACGTTGCCCCTTAGGTCTCTTTTATATCTTTCCTCTCTCACCCTAAACCTATGCCCTCTAGTTCTGGACTTCCCATCCCAGTGAAAAGACTTTGTCTATTTACGCTATCCATGCCAGTGAAAAGACTTTGTCTATTTACACTATCCATGCCCCTCATAATTTTATAAACCTCTATAAGGTCACCCCTCAGCCTCTGATGCTCCAGGGAAAACAGCTCTTGCCTATTCCCCTACTATTCTACATTTTACCCCTGATTAATGCTCCTAACCTACACATCTGTGAACACTGTGGGCAATTTAACATGGCCAATTCACCTAACCTGCACATGGAGTGTGGGAGGAAACCAGAGCAATCCCATGCAGACAGGAGGAGTATGTACAAACTCCACACAGACAGTCACCCAAGACTGGAATCGAACCCGGGTCCCTGATGCTGCACGGCAGCAGTGCGAACCACTGAGCCACTGTGCCGAGTGAACAGGTCTTAGGATGAGCTAAAAAATGGGCTGCAAAATTTTGGATGAGTTGAGGTTTATGGAGAGTGCAAGGTGAGACATGGCATGACTCAGTGTGACCAGATACACATCACAACAGTAAACAGTCTTTCTTACAGAGAGTTGTTCTGTTGGCACTTAATGATAATCTTGTTTGGTGCTGATTTGGAGATGCCGGTGTTGGACTGGGGTGTACAAAGTTAAAAATCACACAACACCAGGTTATAGTCCAACAGGTTTAATTGGAAGCACACTAGCTTTCGGAGCGACGCTTCTTCATCAGGTGATTGTGGAGGGCTCGATCGTAACACAGAATTTATAGCAAAAATTTACAGTGTGATGTAATTGAAATTATACATTGAAAAATTGATTGTCTGTTAAGCCTTTCATCTGTTAGAATACAGTGATAGTTTCACTTCTTTCATGTGTAAATCACAAAACCCTTTTTTTAAAAGTTGCATTCTCGGGTTAGCTGTTAACAATGGTGATAGCTAGACAATATGTTGAAGGTGTTGGCCCCCTGTGTTCTCTGTCTATGCCATGATGTTTAGATTGATTCTAATCTTGAAAAGTGAGATAACAGAGTTTTACATAAATTCATGCAGTTTTTGAGCTCAGAGTTCTACATGAGTGCATGGACATTCAGCCTTGGACCTTCGGGTGACCATCCTCCAAGGTGGACTTCAGGACAGGCAGCAGAGAAAAATGGCCGAGCAGAGGCTGATAGCTAAGTTCGATACCCATAGAGAGGTCCTCAATCAGGACCTTGGGTTCATGTCACATTACAGGTGATCACCATTGCACCACCCACACACACAGATATTCCTACACACACGCACTCTCACATACACATGGACACAGGTACACACAGACGCCCACACAGACACCCACACACACCCTTATAGGCACACACACTCCCACACTCACACATGCACCCCCTCACTGACTTAAGACACTCTGCACTCACTATATACACACACACACACACACACACACACACTTTCTCACACTCACAACCCCCACCCCAGACAGACACACACACACACACACAGACAAAGACACACATGCACACATATATTTTGTGGGGTGAATTTGTTACATTGTACTTTGCTCTAAAACTGCATGCATTCATGTAGAACTCTGAGCTCAAAAACTGCATGAATTTATGTAAAACTCCGTTATCTCACTTTTTAGATTAGAATCAATCTAAACATCATGGCATAGACAGAGAACACAGGGGGCTAACACCTTCAACATATTGCCTAGCTACCACCATTGTTAACAGCTAACCCGAGAATGCAACTTTTAAAAAAAGGTTTTGTGATTTACACATGAAAGAAGTGAAACTATTACTGTATTCTAACAGATGGAAGGCTTAACAGACAATCAATTTTTCAATGTATAATTTCAGTTACAGCACACTGTAAATTTTTGCTATAAACTCTGTGTTACGATCACTATCACCTGATGAAGGAGCATTGCTCCAAAAGCTAGTGTGCTTCCAATTGAACCTGTTGGACTATAACCTGGTGTTGTGTGATTTTTAACTTTGCTTGGTGCTGTTTGCGCATTGCACCACAGAGCGATCTGAAGCACACTGCATGTGTGTGTGCATTTTCTCTCACTTCCCATATATGTCTTCTGGAGGTGGGAATTGTAGCAGGAAGTAGGGTGATACATGCTTTGCTGTGCTGGCTCCATTGGTTGCTCACTGTTGTTGAATTACTCGCATATGTCTTGCTGGAAGAGCATTTGACAAATTGAATTAAGTTTAATTGTATAAATCTTGATGTGGAGGTGCTGTGTTGGACTAGGATGAACAAAAATCACACAATACCAGATTATAGTTTAACAGGTTTATTTGGAAACACTAGCTTTCAGAGTGCTGCTCCTTCATCAGGTAACTAGTGGGGCGGGATCATAAGACACAGAACATATAGCAACAGGTCACAGTGTCATGCAATTAAAACGATATATTTTACAAATCTAGATTGCTGTTAAGTCTTTCATCTTTTAGAATGGGTTGCAGGTTTCAGTTCATTCATATATAAATCCCAGAACTACTTTTAAGTCACATTCTCAAGATAACTTAAGGTTTTATCAAAAAAGGTGACATCTCAGCTCAGACAATGTATTAAAGGTGTAAGGTTTGAGTCTGTCTGTTTCCCAATCTTGAGTCAGACTGGTTCTGTTTCCAAAGTAGGAATTTTAAAAATGTTGTATGGATTGACTGCCTGCAAGGTGTGTGCTTTTTGAGCAAAAGTAGAATGTGTCTGCTATGTAGAAAGGATATTAGATGTAAGAAAATATTCAATTTTCTCATTTAATTCTTTCCACTGAAAGAATATTGCATTTTTCACTGTAGTCTTTCATTTTTAATGCTGCAACACCACTAAATTACAGCTTTACAGACCACAAGAATTGTAACAGCTTGAGAAGCAACGTAAGGGTTATTGTGCAGAAGCTACAAATCCTGGGGTTATGCAGCCACCTTCAACTAGGAAAAGCAATCAGTCAAAGCAAATAATGAAGAAAGTTCAAAGAGCCCAAAGAACCTTGTTTAGTGCAGTAAAAAGAAATTATTCAAGATACTTAAGGCAACAAATAAGTGAATCCAGATAATTTATGTTCAAGACTGCTACAGACATAAGAAACAGAATGAAAAATGCAGAAACAGTTCAGGTTTACACAATCAATGGCGAAAGTGTGGAAATGGACTGCCCAGGGAGGAAGGTAGTGTGAAAGGATTTAGGAGAGAAATAGAAATAAGGGAAGTAGATAACTAAGAGGTCTGTGAGTTTTATGATCCCGCCAAGGCTCTGAGTCAATCTTTCTCTTTCAGCGGGAAATTAGTCCGCCCCCACAAAGCCCTTCAATTTAGAAGATGGATGGCTTTTTACACACTTCAAAAAACAGCTTCCAAGAAATTCTGCCCATTTTCTCTAATGGATTTTTGAAACAAATGGAGAAAATTTTAGCCTGGCGTTTGAATAAAGCTGCAGTAGAAAGGCTACAGAAATAGTTAACCCCTTTTAACTGTCTATTGTTATTGTGACAATCATTAGTTTATCATTAATGATAATTGAAGGTTATGTTAACTGATAACCAGATATATTAAAGGATTCCATGCAGCAATTTAGTTAGAATGTGTGTTTCTTTCCTAATCTATGACTTTTAATAGAATAAAACTTACATTAAACCATTCTCCATTGTCAAGGGGACAGTAGTTTATTGGTAATCCAGAGGAATTGTGGAATTGTGTTTTGCAGACTGAGTTCAGATCCCACCACAGCATCAGTGGTATTTAGATTCAATTAATCAATAAATCTGGAATAAGATGTTAATTGTAAAACTGTAAGACACAGGAACAGAAGTAGGCCATTCAGCCCATCGAGTCTGCTCCACTGTTCAATGAGATCATGGCTGATGTGATAATCCTTGACTGCACTTTCTTGCCTTTTCCCTATAATCCTTGATCCCCGACTGATTAAAAATCTGGCACTTACAGCCTTGAATATATTTAATGACTTCGGCATGAGAGCCCTCTGTGGGAAAGAATTCCACAGAATCACTACCTTCTGAGCAAAGAAATTCCTCCCATTAACTGTCTTAAATGTCCGATCCCTTATTCTGAGAGTATACCTTCTGGTCCTAGACTCTCCTACAAGGGGAAACAACCTTCCTGTATTTACCCTGTCAAGTCCTCGAAGAATGTCTGTTAATCATGAGTCCAGCAATTTGTTATCGAAAACCCACCTGTTTCACTCATTCATCCTTCAGGGGAAGAAATTCATTCTGAGGAAGGATCACTCAACCCGAAACTTTAACTGTAATTTCTATCCACAAATGCTGCCAGACCTGCTGACCTTTTCCAGCAACTTCTATTTTTGTCTCTGATTTACAGCATCTGCAGTTCTTCTGGTTTTTACTTAAGAAATCCACTCTTCTTACCCAATCTGGCTGATATATGACTTCCGTCCTCGAGCAATGCTGTTGACTCTTAACTGCCCTCTGAAATGACCAAGCAAGCCGTTGGATTAAAAAGTGATTCACCATTAGCTTTTCATGGACAGTTCGAGAGTAGCAATAAAGTTTGGTCTTGCCAGCAATGTTCACACCATATGAGTGGGAATTGGTTTAGCTCAGTTGGCTGGATCATTGGTTTGCAGAGCTGTGTGATGCTAACAGTGTGGGTTCAATTCCCATTACTGGCTTGAGGTTACCATGAAGGACTCAACTTCTTTCCTTGCCTGAGGTCTTGTGGCCCACAGGTTAAATCACCACCAGTTGCACAATATCCTAGAAATGAGGTTATTTTTTATTAATTTGGTACAAAAAAAGGCCATGACAGTTCTGTTTTTTTTCCAGGCTGTGGTGGAACACAGTTTGCCTGAATACTTGTTGAGATTGCATTAGAAAGTTTGCTCAGCCAGCTGAAAGTACCACTGACTTTATATCATTTGCATAGTGTTTCCAGGCACACTCTCCACAGTACGGTTGGGGTAGACCATAGAACATAGAAAATACAGTGCAGTACAGGCCCTTTGGCCCTCGATGTTGCGCCGATCCAAGCCCACCTAACCTACACTAGCCCACTATCCTCCATATGCCTATACAATGCCCGTTTAAATGCCCATATTGACCCTTGAACCTGATCCACCACCATGGTTGACTTACCCCAACTCCACCTTCCCATACAATCCCTACAATTTCTTTAAAAAAAACTATAGATCTCTGCCTTAGCGATACTCGGTGTAGACAGGCAGGAGGCTGGAAGAACACAGCAAGCCAGGCAGCATCAGGAGGTGGAGAAGTCGACGTTTCAGGACTCAGGAAGGATTAAACCAAAACATAGACTTCTCCACCTCCTGATGCTGCCTGGCTTGCTGTGTTCTTCCAGCCTCCTGCCTGTCTACTTTGGATTTCAGCATCTACAGTTCTTTTGTTTCTTAGCAATACTCAATGGCCGAGCATTCTCTACGCATTGCCATGGAGAATTCCAAAAATTCACAGCCTTTGAAGATACTTTCCCACATTTCAGTCCCAAATATAGAGTCATAGAGATGTACAGCATGGAAACAGACCCTTCAGTCCAACCCATCCATGCCAACCAGATATCCCAACCCAATCTAGTCCCACCTGCCAGCACCCGGCCCATATCCCTCCAAATCCTTCCTATTCATATACCCATCCAAATGCCTCTTAAATGTTGTAATTGTACCAGCCTCCACCACATCCTCTGGCAGCTCATTCCATACACATACCATTCTCTGAAAAAGTTGCCCCTTAGGTCTCTTTTATATCTTTCCTCTCTCACCCTAAACCTATGCCCTCTAGTTCTGGACTCCCTGACCCCAGGGAAAATACTTTATCTATTTATCCTTTCCATGCCACTCATAATTTTGTAAACCTCTATAAGGTCACCCCTCAGCCTCCGACGTCCCAGGGAAAACAGCCCCAGCCTGTTCAGCCTCTCCCTACAGCTCAAATCCTCCACCCCTGGCAACATCCTTGTAAATCTTTTCTGAAACCTTTCAACTTTCACAACATCTTTCCAATAGGAAGGAGACCAGAGTTGCACACAATATTCCAACAGTGGCCTAACCAATGTCCTGTACAGCCGCAACATGACCTCCCAACTCCTGCACTCAATACTCTGACCAATAAAGGAAAGCATACCAAATGCCTTCTTCACTACCCTATCTACCTGCGACTCCACTTTCAAGGAGCTATGAACCTGCACTCCAAGGTCTCTTTGTTCAGCAACACTCCCTAGGACCTTACCATTAAGTGTATCAGTCCTGCTAAGATTTGCTTTCCCAAAATGTTGCACCTCGCATTTTTCTGAATTAAACTCCATCTGCCACTTCTCAGCCCATTGGCCCATCAAGATCCTGTTGTAATCTGAGGTAACCCTCTTCGCTGTCCACTGCACCTCCAATTTTGATGTCATCTGCAAACTAACTAACTGTACCTCTTATGCTCGCATCCATGGAGAGAAAGAGTTAATGTTTCAGGTCCATGAGTGTTCATCACAACTGAGTGCTGGTTTACTTTTATTTGTTCACAGGATGTGGGTGTTACTGCATATACCAACATTTATTGCCCATCCTTAATTGCCTTTGAGGTGGTGGTGAGCTGCATTCCTTGTGGTATAAGACATGCACAATTGTGTTAGAAAGAAATTCTTAGGATATTGTCCCAGTGACAGTGAAGGAACAGCTATATTTTCCGAAGTCAGGATGTTGGGTGCCTTGGAGGGGAACTCGCAGGTGGAGGTGTTCCCATGTTATTTTAGCCCTTGACCTTTTAGGTGCTAGAGGTTGTGAATTTGGAAGGTGCTGTTGAAGACTTCTGGTGAAATGCTGCAGTTAATGTGTGGACACATGGCTGCCACTGTGTATCAGTCATGGAAGGAATGAACGTGGTGGATGAGGTTCCAATAAAACAAACTGCTTGATCCTCAATGATTATGCTTTGAGAATGTCATTGGATGTACAGGTATTCTGGCAAGTGGAGAATTTTCCATCATAATCCTTACCTGTGCATTAATTCTGCCCACCCTGGCCCTGTCACTTGATGTTCTGTATCAAACTCTATGCTGACAGAGCCACTTTGTAGAATTGTCAGGATATTTGAGAAATTGGGTATAGTATACCTGCTTGGTATACAGTTTACATTCTGTGCAAATTGTGGCCCCATCTCAAACCTCTCTTACATATTCAAAGTCCCTGAACATCTTCATACACAGTTTAAGAAGGTGGCTTATCACCAACTTGTAGAGGAGCAAATCTGTAGGGGAATTATAGAGAGAGATACAAACATTAGAGAATAACCCTGATTAAGGAGTTTAATTACCCGAATGTAGACTGGGACAGTGGCAGCATAGAATAAGAGTAATTAACTGGGGGAGAGCTGACTTCAATGGATCAAGGACAGAACTGGGTCAAATTGGCTTAAAAAAAACTGTAGATGAACAGTGGGCTATCTTCAATGAATATATCTCCACTAATTGGGTACAGGTGGAAGCATATTGCCTTAAAAGGGAAGGGGAGGGCAAACAAATCCAGAGCTCCCTTGTTATTTTTCTCTAAGGTTCCTTACAGACTTGATGCAACTGCAACACACCAACTTCTGTGAGCAAGCAACCAAACCACCTAAAAGACAAAGACACACCACCTGTCCCCGGGGCATTCAACTTCTTGCAGATCAGCAGAGCAAATTAACTCTTTAATATCACACCCTACATGAAAAAGAATATAGAAATTAAGATAGAGAAGAAAAAAATGTGCTTATGGTAAATATCAGGTACAACATACAATTAGGAACGAAGAGGAATATAGAAGGTTTAGAGGGAAGGCGAAAAAACCTATTGAGGGACAAAGCGGAATTATGAGAAAAGACTTATGCTAATATAAGAGTAAATCCAAAAGGCAGATCAATAGTAAAAGGGTGATAAAGGACTAAGAGCTAATAAGGGACTAGAAGGGGGTTTACACATGAGGCAAGAGGAGTGGCTGTCAAATGAATACTTTTCATTGTCCTTGCCAAGGAGGCCATGGTGACACAGGAGAAATCTTTGTCAATGGTTCTGAATTGTTTAGGAGGGAGTGTTTGATTGAATGATGGTACAGTATATAAAAGTCGACAAGGCATGAGATGCATCCAGGAATACTGAAGGAGGTGAGCATGTATTGCATAATCCATCAGACACAATTATTTGGGATAGAGTTGTAGTCGCATGGCAAAAGGTGGGTTGATTAGGAAGATTTCCAAAGGGGAAGTCATTTCTTACTAACTTGCTGGAATTTCTGTTTGAAGTGGTAACAAGAAAGCATTGATGACGTTGGTGTGGTGTATATGACTTTCAAAAAGGCATTTGATACAGTACCACACAACAAGCTTGTGAGGATGGTTAGATCTCATGGAGTAAAATGGACAGCAGAAATATGGATACAAAATTGACTGAGATAGGGAAGAAAGAGTAATGGTCAAATTTTTGGGGCTGGAGGAAGGTTAAGTTAATTACTTACAGTGTGGAAACAGGCCCAACAAGTCCACACTGACCTTCAACCCCCCCCCCCCCCCCACCTAACACAACAGGCTAATTCACCTAACCTGCACCTTTTTGGACTGTGGGAGGAAACCAGAGCAAACGTGGGGAGAATGTGCAAACTCTACACAGTCAGTCACCTGGGAATTGAACCCAGGTCTCTGGCACTGCAAAACAGCAGTGCTAGCCACCATGCCACCCATAGGCTTATAATGCAGTTCCCTGAGTGCCATTATTGGACCCTTGTTTTTCATAATACATATTAATGATCTAGATCTTGGTGTACAGGGGGAAATTTCAAAATTCAAACTATCATATTTAACTTGGAAGCATCGCAAACTGTGCGGAGGATAATGTAGAACTTCAAGATAACTCAGACAGGTTTGTGGAATGGTTGGTAAAGTGGCAGATGAAGTTAATGCAGAGAAGTGTGAGGAAGAACATGGATAGACAGCATAAAATAGAGGACCTAATATCCAATGGGGTGCAGGGCCCTGGGAATAGATCTTTGAAGATATCAGGACAGGTAGTCTAGCTGATAAATCAACTAGGTAAAAACAATGACTGTAGATGCTGGAAACCAGATTCTGGATTAGTGATGCTGGAAAAGCACAGCAGTTCAGGCAGAATCTGAGGAGCAGTAAAATCAACGTTTCGGGCAAAAGCCCTTCGTTAGGAATACACCGATGAAGGGCTTTTGCCCGAAACGTAGATTTTACTGCTCCTCAGATGCTGCCTGGACTGCTGTGCTTTTCCAGCATCACTAATCCAGAGTCTAGCTGATAAAGCATAGAGTATCCCAGATTTTATTCATATGAGCAGAGCGTACAAGAGCAAGGACATGATTCTGAACTCATGCAAAATATTAGACTTTAGCTGGAATCCTGTGTTCATATCCTGGGGGGGGGGTACCACATTAGAAAGAAAGATGTTAATGCATTGGAGAGAATGTAGAAAAGATTTACATAAATGGTACCGGGGAGGAGAAACTTCAGTTATGAGGATAGATTTGGGATATTGGGATTCTCCTTTGAGGTGAGACTGCAAGGAGGTCTGACAGAAATTTTCAAAATAATGAAACGTCTCGATAATGTACTTAGAGAATATATTCAACTGCTGGCGAAATATGACTGCTGTAAGGCAAAGCTGAAGAGACATGGTTTTTTACTACTTGGAAAGGTTTGTTGAGTGGTGATCTTGTAGAAGTGTATAAGTGATATGAGGAAGGTTAATCCATAATACTAAACGAAATTCAACAGTGTGAGTGGACAAGGTTGCATACTAATGAAAGGTCACTTTCAGATTGATATCAGTAGATTCTTAAAAGAGAATGAACAACACCTCGACTGGACTTTTGAGGTGGATTTTTGAAATAAATCTCTTTTGCAAATTAAAAAAATAGCTGTTGTCATACTGGATGGATGAATTAATATAGGTTGAATAGTTTTATCCACTGGGATCTTGTGACTGTTGAACTACAAATGCCTTACTGCGCTTGAATTAATGTGTCAAACTGCTGCAGTCTTACTCTGGTAATGTGGAATATACGGTATTCTGGAAGCAAATCTGAGATTCGTACCTCTTTATGTGCATCTGAAAAGGTCTGAAGGTACTCCTCGTTTTCACATCAAACTGTCTGTAATGACAGCAGATCCTCAATGTGTAAATGTCGGAATAGCGTAATGTATAAAATAATCAAGGATAAGTTTAAAAATTTTCAGGAGCTAAAATGTGGCTGTCAACTGGAATTTGACTGCATTTGATAAAAAGCCTGCATAAGAATAGAAAAAAGCCACAATTTCACTTCTTTACACCTTGCTTCCTGTAAGGATTCTGTTCTATTCTCCCAATTTTTCTGTCTCCACCATTTCTGTCCAGATGTATGCACCCTTTCCAAATTAATGCTTTAATTTGTATGTCTTCCTCTTTTATTGAACTGATGATTCTTTCCCATCATGACCGACAAGGTCCATCATTGTGTCCGACCTGTTACACACACTTCTACCTACATGCTTTCCCTTTCTCCCCGAATTATGACAGTTCCTCTTGCACTTTCCTCCAACCCACCTGTCTGATTTCGCTGCTCGTTGGATACTGCCTGAACTGCTGTGCTCTTCCAGCACCACTAATCCAGTATTTGGTTTTCAGCATCTGCAGTCATTGTTTTTACCTCTGTATTCAAAGGACCATGCTCCCACAATTCCTCCCTGCCCCTCATGATGGACTGATGAGCATCAAGTTTTTTGTGTTGTTGAAGTTCCACCCTTCCAGGCGAGTGGGAATATTCCATCATATTCCTGACATAAGCCTTGTAGATGGTGGACAGGTTTTGGGGAGTCAGGTAATAAGTTACTCACTGTAGTATTCCTAGCGTCCGTCTTCCTCTTGTAGCTGTAGTATTTATGTGGTTAGTTCAGTTGAGTTTGTGCAGGTCTTGCTGCATTTTGACATGGCCTACACTGGTATCTGAGCAATTCCGCAGATACTGGAGTAGGCCATATTAAGATGCGGAAAGACCTGCACAATATCCAGATTTGGGGCTCACAAGTAACAAGAGACAACTGCATAATGCTGGGCAATGACCATCTCAAACAAGAGAAAACCAAGCCACTGCCCCTTGATATTCAGTGGCATTCCATTGCTGAATCCTCCACTAACAACATCATCAGAGTTACCATTAACCAGAAACTGAACTGGACTAACCACATAAATACTACAGCTACATGTTCACCGATGATTGAACATCCCATTTCTGACTTTATGGTGGAGGGAACGACATTGATGGAGCAGCTGCAAATAATTGGGCCGGAGACTCTATCCTGAGGAACTCGTGCAGAAATGCACTGGAGCTGGGATGACTGACCTCCAACAACCACAACCATCTTCCTATAGGTCAGGTATGGCTCCAGTCAGTGGAGGGTTTTCCCGATTCCCAGTGGCTCTGGTTTTGCAAGGGCTCCACGATGTCACACTTGGATCAAATACAACCATGATGTCAAGGGCTGTAATGAGGTCAGGAGGTGATTAGCCCTTGTGGAATCCAAACTGGGCATCACTGAGCAGGTTATTGCTGAGCAGGTGCTGCTTGATAGCACTGTTGATGACATCGTCCATCACTTTACTGATGATCGAGAGTGGATTGATGGGGCATTAATTAGCTGCCATGGAATTATTTGGCATTTTGTGTACAAGCAATTTCAAAGACAAAGAGTACAGGAAAAAGACAGAGAGCTTAGTGGCATGATATAAAGACAACAATCTCTCCCACAATGTCAGCAAGATAAAGGAGCTGGTCATCGGCTTCGGGATTTGGAGTGGAAGACATCTGTAGTGACTGTAATGAGGTCAGCCAGGGTCAACCTCATAGAATATGAGTTCCCTGATTGGAGCTGTTAATCTGGTCCAATCAGAGAGTCCTGATTGACAGATCTAAACAGGAGTGGTTTATCGAACTGTTTGTATGTGATTGTGTTTACTGTTTCCTTCTGGATAATCTAAGGTGGGATTTGAGGTTTGTCCTCGTTTCCCTGTGAACTGATTGTATGATGGGGTTTGGGGTGTGGCTTGCCACCCCTTTCCCCCGTAAATTGCTCTTTCTTGTATATGGCTGTTAATAACTTGTTTGTAACTTGTGCTGTTTAATCAACTAAAAACTAAAAAATATATATAAACAGGAGTATCAGAGGTTCTGTTCACTCTGAGAGCTGGTTCTGAGGGAGATAGATCCTGAAGAAGGGCTCATAGCTGAAACGTCGATTCCCCTGCTCCTTGGATGCTGCCTGACCTGCTGCGCTTTTCCAGCAACACATTTTCAGCTCTGATCTCCAGCATCTGCAGTCCTCACTTTCTCCTAGATAGATCAGTGTCAAGGACTTGCCACATGTAAATAAAGGGTGACTTGGTGGTGGGATACTGAGCTCTGTTACGTTATTTCAGTGCCCCTTTCTGTATTAATGATGCTGAGGTGGAGATGGTTGAGAGCTTCAAGTTCCTAGGAATAAATATCACCATTGATTCTATCTTAGTGCATCCACATTGACACCACAGTCAAGAAAGCACACCAACGCCTCTACATCTTCGAATTTGTCATGTCCATGATGACTCTTACCAATTATTAAACATGTACATCAGAAAGTATCCTATCCGAATGCATCACATATGGCAGCTACTCTGCCCAAGACCACAAAGAATAACTGAGTTTCTTTCTGCTGAATTGGTTTTGTCCTCTTTCTTTCTTTATCCCTACACTTTGCATTCAGGCAGCACTCCAAAAAAACAGAAAGTGCTGGAGAAAGTTTGCAGGTTTGGTAGCAGCTGCAGAGAGAGAAACAGAGTTAACGTTTCGAGTCCAATGACTCTTATAAAGAAGAAGCTTTCTGAAGAAAAAGACTTCCTATTTTTATTTCAGATCTCTGGCATCCACAGTACTTTGGTTTCGTTTGAGTGTTCAAACCATACTTTGACTTTTGCACCATTAAACCTTTTGTTATTTCATTCTCCTCCCCTCCATCTTCGCACAGTCCGTCCCTTTCTGTTGATTTGGCCTCATTTCAGCTTCTACTGGTTTTAAACCTGGAACATTTCTATTTCCTTTCATTTCTGGTGCTGCTTGATCTGTTGCGTGTTTCCAAAATTTTGAGGTTCTCTTTTCAGATTTGCAATATTTGCAGAATTTTACTTCAGAGTAGCTTCTTTTGGGGAAAAAAAAGTCTTCAATTTATCTTGTGCTTTCATGACTTTCTGATGTCCCCAAGTCCTTTCCAGTCAATGAAATACTTCTGCGGTGTGGTCACTGTTGGAATGTAGGAAAGTCAACAACCGATGTAGCAATCAGAAACCAATCTCCAACCATTATCAAAGGTGGGTCAAGAAACAGGTGACTAACCTGTCCTTCAGGGACAGGCCTTGAAGTCAAATACTTTAATAAGGTTAAATGCTTCATATTTTAGTTCACCTTTAAATTTAATACCACAGGGATGGTTCAAAGGGGTGGGGAGAGAACATTGTTGCTTGTGATCAAGAGAAAAGCAGGAGTGGTGCTCCACCACACCCCACTTTATGTCTTGTAAGCTTATCCAGAAATCACATCATGGTTTCCACAGATTGAGTCCAGGCTGCACGAGTTCAATGCTCAGATATTATTCTCAGCATCTGACTTCCAATCCTCTCTCAATGTCCATTAAATCTGGCAGTATCTTCAAATGACCCACACTTCCAGGTTTACTGACACTCAAACATCATCTCTGCATTGCGCCCCACCCCCAAATTACCAATGGGGCTGAAATGCCTACAGTTTTCAATAACTATTTTCCTGAATATTATTAAAGGATATGCAGGAAATTGGGATTAGTACAGTTTTATTGGTGGTTATGTCGATACAGACTCAATGGGCCTTTTCTGCACTGTATGAATCTATAAAAGAAAACTCAGGTTTCTGTCTTCCAATTAATTTATTAATTAACCTGAGTGTTAATCTCCAAAATGCAGGGTAATTACACACAGCCTTAGAATGCAATCGTAAATTTAAACAGCACAATAGTACCTTATGTTTAACTGCACAATCCTGAGCAAGATTGGGTGTGACCTGACAATTACAACTTTGGTTTGGATTGAAATGGTGTGTCACTCCTCTTCACAAAATCACAGATTTAGTATCAGCTTACTGGAATGCCAAAGCTTCTGCTTTCCTATTACAGTGGTTGTTTCCTGAACTAGTCTAGTGACCCTGTTTTAGCCACAATCCTGAACTAGTCCAGTGACCCTGTTTTAGCCATTTAGTTTCACACCAAATATTTACCATCCAACATATTTATTGCTGTGGCATTATCTGTGCCATTG
Source organism: Chiloscyllium punctatum (assembly GCF_047496795.1). Taxonomy (NCBI): domain Eukaryota; kingdom Metazoa; phylum Chordata; class Chondrichthyes; order Orectolobiformes; family Hemiscylliidae; genus Chiloscyllium; species Chiloscyllium punctatum. The sequence continues at coordinate 113,622,376 of NC_092746.1, forward strand.
ACTCCATCACTCTCCCTGAGGTTGATTCTTCAAGATAATGGCTATCTGCTTGTCCATAAACTCACCTTCTAATCCAAAAGTCTCTCCAAGACCGAGACTGTCTACCTGTGTAACTGTGTAATGTTGCCTATCTTTCTTCCCTCTCCCATTATCTCAGCTCGCCTGCTGCTGAAACCCTCACCTATGTTTTTTTAATCTCTGCACTTAACATTAGTAGTGCCTACCCTGCTACCCTTCCTTCTCACCCTCATAGTGAACATCAGCTCTCCCAAACTCTGCTGCAGGTATACCAATTTTCAACAAATTCTGCTCACACATTGCCTCTTGTCTCCCAATTCAGCAATGTCTCAATTTCAAAATTCGCAGCTCAAACTCCATGGGTTCAATTAGCCCTGTCTTGGTGAAACCCTCTCTCACCCAGAACCTTCAGATCATGACACTCCTCCAGTTCTGGCCTCTTGCATGCACCTTATTTCAATGGCTCCAAAATTGGTTAAAACCCACACAACACCAGATTATAGTCCAACAGGTTTATTTGGAAGTACAAGCTTTTAGAGTGCTGCTCCTTTGTCAAATAAACCTGTTGGATGATAACCTTGTCTTATAACATAGGACATGGAACATTACAGTGCAGTACAGGCCTTCGGCCCTCGATGTTGCGCCGACCTGTTATACCAATCTGAATCTGGATTAGTGGTGCTGGAAGAGCACAGCAGTTCAGGCAGCATCCGAGGAGCAGTAAAATCGACGTTTCAGACAAAAGCCCTTCATCAGGAATACAGGTACAGTGCCTGAAGGGTGGAGAGATAAGTGAGAGGAGGGCGGGGTTGGGAGAAAGTAGCATAGAGTACAATAGATGAGTGGGGGAGGGGATGAAGGTGATAGGTCAGGGAGGAGGGTGGAGTGGATAGGTGGAAAAGAAGATAGGCAGGTAGGACAAGTCATGGGGACAGTGCTGAGCTGGAAGTTTGGAACTAGGGTGAGGTGGGGGAAGGGGAAATGAGGAAACTGTTGAAGTCCACATTGATGCCCTGGGGTTGAAGTGTTTCGAGGCGGAAGATGAGGCGTTCTTCCTCCAGGCGTCTGGTGGTGAGGGAGCGACGGTGAAGGAGGCCCAGGACCTCCATGTCCTCGGCAAAGTGGGAGGGAGAGAGGAAATGTTGGGCCATGGGGCGGTGTGGTTGATTGGTGCGGGTGTCCCGGAGATGTTCCCTAAAGCGCTCTGCTAGGAGGCGTCCAGTCATACCAATCTGAAGTCCTTCTAACCTACACTATTCCATGTACATGATTATGCTTGTCCAATGACGACTTAAATGTACTTAAAGTTGGCGAATCTACTACCGTTGCAGGCAAAGCATTCCATAACCTTACTACTCTCTGAGTAAAGAAACTACCTCTGACATCTGTCATATATGTGGGCGGCACGGTAGCACAGTGGTTAGCACTGCTGCCTCACAGCGCCTGAGACCCGGGTTCAATTCCCACCTCAAGCGACTGACTGTGTGGAGTTTGCACATTCTCCCCGTGTCTGTGTGTGTGTTTCCTCCGGGTGCTCCGGTTTCCTCCCACAGTCCAAAGATGTGCAGGCCAGGTGAATTGGCCATGCTAAATTGCCCATAGTGTTAGGTAAGGGGTAAATGTAAATGTAGATGTAGGGGTATGGGTGGTTTACGCTTCGGCGGGGCGGTGTGGACTTGTTGGGTCGAAGGGCCTGTTTCCACAGTGTAAGTAATCTAATATCTATCACCCCTCAATTTAAAGCTATGCCCCCTCGTGCTCGCCATCACCATTCTTGGAAAAAGGCTTTCCCTGTCCACCCTATCTAACACTCTGATTATCTTATATGTCTCTATTAAGTTTGATTTTTAACTTTGTTCACCCCAGTGCAACACCAGCACCTCCACATCATGTTCAAGATTGTTCGCCATGCTATCGCGTTCCCAGATCCTTGCCCCTGTAGTTCCCTTTCTGAACCCCTCGGTCTGTCTCTCCTTTAAAAATGCCGTTTAAAATTTATCTCAACTGTTCATTCACCAGTCTTTATGTCATAGTCATAGAGTCATAGAGATGTACAGCATGGAAACAGACACTTTGGTCCAACCCGTCCATGCCGACCAGATATCCCAACCCAATCTAGTCCCACCTGCCAGCACCCAGCCCATATCCCTCCAAACCCTTCCTATTCATATACCCATCCAAATGCCTCTTAAATGTTGCAATTGTACCAGCCTCCACCACTTCCTCTGGCAGCTCATTCCATACACGTACCACTCTCTGCGTGAAAAAGTTGCCCCTTAGGTCTCTTTTATATCTTTCCCCTCTGACCCTAAACCTATGCCCTCTAGTTCTGGACTCCCTGACCCCAGGGAAAAGACTTTGCCTATTTACCCTATCCATGCCCCTCATAATTTTGTAAACCTTTATAAGGTCACCCCTCAGCCTCCAATACTCCAGGGAAAACAGCCCCAGCCTGTTCAGCCTCTCCCTATAGCTCAAATCGTCCAACCCTGGCAACATCCTTGTAAATCTTTTCTGAACACTTTCAACTTTCACAACATCTTTCAGATAGGAAGAGACCAGATTTGCATACAATATTCCAACAGTGGCCTAACCAAGGTCCTGTACAGCTGCAACACGACCTCCCAACTCCTGTACTCAATACTCTGACCAATAAAGGAAAGCATACCAAATGCCTTCTTCACTATCCTATCTACCTGCGACTCCGCTTTCAAAGAGCTATGAACTCCAAGGTCTCTTTGTTCAGCAACACTCCCTCGGACCTTACCATTAAGTGTATAAGTCTGCTAAGATTTGCTTTCCCAAAATGCAGCACCTCGCATTTATCTGAATTAAACTCCATCTGCCACTTCTCAGTCCATTGGCCCATGTGGTCCATTCCTGTTGTAATCTGAGGTAACCCTCTTCACTGTCCACTACACCTCCAATTTTGGTGTCTTGTGCAAATTCAAATCATTTATGTAAATGATAAAAAGTAGAGGACCCAGCACTGATCCTTGCAGCACTCCACTGGTCACAGGCCTTCAGTCTGAAAAACAACCTTCCACCACCACCCTCTGTCTTCTACCTTTGAGCCAGTTCTGTATCCAAATGCTAATTCCCCCTGTATTGTCCTTGGTGTCAAATTTTATTTCAGTTGTTCCTGTGAACTACCTTGGGATAGTATTATGTAAAAGAGTCTGTAAAATCACAGCTAGTTGTTGTCTTCTATGGATTTTGAAAAGTATACAAATACTTTGCTAGCCTATTTACCTTTCCAAGTTACTAGCTTCCAGTATATAATAAAATGCATGTAAAAGACCCACCAGAGTTAAATGATCGTTAATTATATTGGACTGTGTTGGGTTCAGGTGTGCAGTGTAGATACTAAAATGATTTACCAAGGCTAAATTCCTCATTCAAGGAGTGGGATATTTTGACTTGGCCAATCAGGGTGATGAGCCACTTTGTCAATATTTTTTATAAACAGACTGATAGCACAGGAGTCAAATTGTCCAGACAGTCATTAATATACGAATAACACTTTAATCAGTAGTGGCGCAACAATCAGCTGCCATGCCAGTGAAGATGAAACTAAACAGGTGATTACGTGTGCAGCAGTATTGGCGAGTATTTTATCTGTTGAGTTATGCAAGCTTGTGAGAAGATTAGAGAATCCAAAAGGGGAATGTCTGTACAGCCTGAGCACACTCAACTAAACTCCATTGTATTGCAAATTGATAAGCCAGAGTTTGGTGCCATTACAAACGATTTCAGAAAAATAGATGTGGACAAAAAGCTAGTAACTTGGACAAATTAAACTACAGAAGGCAAAGGCAATTTTATGCATGACTGTGTGAATGAAAAGACGATGAGACTTTCAAATACATAATTTTATAAAGGTCTGACTGAAGCTGCATTTTTCATGAAGGCCAATAGACTCTTGAAATGTACAGATATGAATATAGAGTAGATGAAGAGTAAAGGTGCATTTATTTATGTTAATTAGTTATGTAGCAAGTAACCTCCACAGTGTGCAGGTTTGGGCATTGCTAGAATCATATAGATTGTTCAGTACTGGTCTAGGGTGGTGCCAAAGGTGGGAAACTCGTTTGTGAGAATATACTGAACTTGCATTACATAACATTCTGACAGAAATGAGTAGACAAGATTATTTCCTTTGGCAGTATATGTTGATGACAGGATGGGTCATCAATTTATCACTTGCATTGAGAGAGTGAGGGAGTGCAGTGAGGGAGTGGAATGGTTGTCAAGGGAGAGGTTGATGCAGATGTTATTATTTCTGTTAAGGTAATAATTGGATAAGTATTTGAAGTGAAAAACATAGCAGTGTGGGCAGAAAGCAGGGCAGCTTTGGTGGCTGATGTCAGACCTGTAAATTGGAAAGGTTTGCAAAAATGATTGAGCCAATACTTACGGCAAGTTAAAAGAGAGAATATTACACTTCCTCCTTTGAGGGAATAGGAGCAAGGATTAAACTGGGATTAGTTTTTTAATCCCCTTCTCTATTTTGCCTGAAAACTCTGTATCCTGGGATGTCAACCTGTCATTTTTACCCCTCTTTGAGCCAAGTCTCCATGAAAGCAATAAGACCATGCTGCCATGTCTATCCATGCTCTTGGCCTCTCTGCTTTCCTTGCAATACACTATCTATTTTCATACCTATCTTCTAACATTGCCAGAGTCTTGTGCTGCCCACTTTTTAACTGCTGTTGCCTAAGCCTTTTAGAGTCATTTATTAAGATTCTGGCTCCTATTTCCTGCTTTGAATATACCTCCATTTTCCATGTTTCTGATAATCTAGTTTTAAAGTCTTGCCAAAAACACAAGCAAATCTCCCAGCAAGGAAATTTATTAGATTTCATGTTTCAAGTAATCCAAGGTGAGATAGAGTATGAGATCTTTATGCAGTCACATCACATGCTGTGATGTACTGATGATATCATGAACATGTCTCTTAAAGGCTATGAGCCATATAACAGCTGATAGTGCAAACTAGCCTGGAACAAAATCCCTTTGTACATTTGTCTCCTGCCTCAGAAAGGAATCTATAAAGAGTAAAAAGCTTATTGTTATTTAAAACCGCTCAGGTTGTTAAGAGCAGCTATCATAAGTGTTCTCACAGAAACATTGTACTTGCATAGCCACATTTTGCATTTGGACTAATCTTGGTGAAGTATTTTGTTTAACATTTGGTGGCTTATGAAGATTGTAATTTTTTAGAAATTGTTTCAGAGGGTTTCCTCTGTTTTTGGAATTTGCTGTGCACGTAATTAGATCATAGAATTTAAAACAGATTTGTGTTGAGATAGTTGGATAATCACGTTGTCTTTTTTTGATCTTAGGATCTGAGTTCATTTGCTATGCCTTTCCTGGATGGCGATGTGGAAACCTCTGAAAAAGATATCTCTCATAAGGTATAAATTGTTAATTTATTCATTTTATATGGGTCACAAAACATGAACATCCCAACATGCCTCTGTGATCATCGCGAGGTGACACTAAGCACAGGAGTATTGACTTAGTAAGTTCAGGATCACTTTTCAGAGGACCCTGTCTGCCATGACAGCTTTATTTGTAAACCATATAGTACCTTCTTTATTCATAGTACTGTATTTATGTCACCTGTGAAAAGGTAGAGCCTGAAGAAAAAAAGATTCTAAATAAATCCCCCTCCTACTCCAACTTAAAATTCTCATTGCAAGTTAGGGTGTCAAGGTAGCTTGGTGGTTAGCACTGCTGCCTCACAGCAGTGGGGACCTGGGTTCAATCTCCAGTCTTAGGTGACTGTCTGTGTGGGGTTTGCACATTCTCCCTGTGTCTGTGCGGGTTTCCTCTGGGTGCTCCGGTTTTCTCTCACAGTCCAGTGTTGTGCAGGTTAGGTGGGTTGGCTATTGTATTCAGGGATGTGTAAGTTAGGTAGATTAGCCATGGGAAATGCAGGGACAGGATATGGGGATGGGTCTGGGTGGGGTGCTCTCCAGAGAGTCGGTGTGGAATTGTTGGGCCAAATGACCTTTTTCCTCACTGTAGGGGTTCAATAAAATGTGTGTGGAGGAAGAAAACTGGGACACCCTGTAGTTCAAGAGCACCAGACTGCAGAGCTGGGAGGGGTCATAGTTTAAAAAATAAGCAGTCATCTGTTTAAAACAGATGAAGGAACTTTTTTTTTCTCTGAGGGTTGAGAGTCTTTGACCTTCCCTTCCTCAAAAGGCAGTGGATGCCAAGTCATTAAATATTTTTAAAGCAGAGCCAGATAGGTTCTTCATTTCCAAGGGAATGAAAGAGTGCAAGTCTGTAAGCTAAGGTGGGATGGAACTAGTGAGTTGCTTTTGCAGAGAACTGCATGTGCATGATAGACCAAATGGTCCGCTCCTATGCTGTGATATTACTATCATTTTAAAGCCCTTTATGGGACTAGAGGGGTGTGCTGATCAGATTGGGGTCATCATTCTAATGTTACATGCATAATTCACTTGTCGTGTTTCATGCTCTCTAAGCCACTTCACTTCAAACAGTATTTCATTGGTACATCATTATGAGATGTCTAGTGGTCATTGAAAGTGCAATGTTCCTCATCACTCTCATTCCCCTTTCTTACTGTCAATTTTTTCAGCCATTCTCTGCTGAGTTTTAATTTTCTCCCAATTCTCAGCCTTATCACTCGTTTAGGTGATTGACCAATGGAGATATGATGGGCAGAATGGCCTTGCTTTTGCACTGTAACAGTTCAGTGATTCTATAAATAGTACAAACTTCTTTCTTTAACTTCTCTTGTTAGTCATATTCAGACCACTTTTCCTGCAATTTTTTTTAGGGAATCCAGAACAAGTGTCTTAAATCTTAATTAAATGCCTCTGAATTCCAGTGTAAAATTCAAACGTATTCTGATCACTCTTCCCCAGAGGATCTTTAATGACATAGTGAAGGAAAACAGAGTGAAATCACGAAGGAGCAAAACTGGGGCAACAGAGAGCTCATATCAGACGACAATTGGAGGGATGGGGACAATTGTGAACTGTAGAAGAGGGAATTGGTAGCAAGTTCGTTGCGAGGGGGGAAGGGGGGGTGGGAGGTGGGAGGAAGGCAAGTAGATTGATGATGAAACAAGTTGTCAACAAAACAACATCTTGATTAGCGTATGACACCCTAGTGAGCAGTGAAAAGGGTGGGGGGATATGGGGAGAGACATAACTACAGCAAAATACTGCAGATTATGAAAATCTGAAATTAAAAAGAACAAAAACATGCTGGACATACTAAGCAGGCCATACAGTATCTGAGGAGAGAAACAGTTAATATTTTGAGTCAGTGATATTTCATCAGGACAGAAGAAAAATAAATAATAAGAACAGATTGTGCTGGAGAAACTCAGCAAGTCTAGGGACATCTGTGAAGACAGAAACAGAGATAATATTTGGAGCCCAGTTATGACTATTCTTCACAAGATAAATATAGGAGTTTTCAAGCCAGTAGTTTGGTGGGGAGGGGGCAGGAAGAAGATTCCGTGATAGGGGTTAGCACGAGAGATTAACCAACAATAGATTTTGTGAAGCAAGAACCAAAGAAAGTGATAATGAGTACATTATAAAAAGATCACAATTAAGACCAGATGAGCTATGACCGACTGTTTAGCAGATAACTGAACATGACATCAAGGGATAAAGAAAGAAACAAGCCAGTGAAAAAAATATAATAGTAATGCACAGAGACCAAGCTTATGATCCAATCGTGTTGAACTCCATGTTGGATCCAGAAGATTGTAAAATGCTGAAATGAAAAATGAGGTGCTGTTGCTTGAGCTTGCACTAAACTGAGTTTGAGAGAAGCTGCTTTGTACAGGCTAGTCTGAGGTATTCTTACAGGTGCAAGGGGCAATTATTTGTGGGTGTTAGAGAAGTTGCACATTATACACAGGTTGATCCAGTTTCATTGTTTCTTTCGATTCTTGTGGCACAGTTGGAGCACAAGCTTCCCTGCCAGAAAGTCCAGGTCCAAGTCCCACCTGCCTTGGAGGTGCATGATCACATGTCCAAACTGGTTGCTGAGAATATCTAAAACAGCAGAGGCTCTAACTTGCCATGTAGGAAGCCACTACTTTATAAAAGTTGTTGTAAAAGAACTTCAATGTTTCTCGTGCCTTTTCGTAATGCTAGGGCTTTTTGAAGCGGGTTTCTGCTGAGTTCATCATTTTTTTTTGGTGATGATTTAGCTTGGGGTCAAATATTGGTCAAGATGTTGGAAGGAAGCCCCACTGTTTTCTGAATAATTGCAATGGGCTCTTTGATGTCCACAGGAACTAGCAGACAGGGCCTCGCTTTAACAAGTCATTAAATAAAAAGATCTCTAACAAGGCAGCACTCAAGTGCCATCGTGACCTCCCGACTGAGAGGTGAGAGTGCTGCCAACAGAGCCAAGTTGACACTTGATTATAATGCATGACTGGATGGCTTTTTAATAGGTTCGCTGTACTGCATGAAGCACAAATGCTGCAGTCATTAGTTCCAATCTATCTTTGTTAGCTATGAGTGTTTGGAATTTACCTCTGATTTTGTCCTTGCAATTAAATGAAGAAACTTTAGGTTCATGCTTCCTTAGTTCAAAATGAAATCATGACTGAGACAAAGCTCCTCAACCCTTCAGCTTAGAAATGGAATACTGACTAAAGGTGATGCCTTCCTTTTACAGTGAAAAGTACTGACATTTAAGTATCTGTGAATGGAAGATGAATCTAGGCTGCAGTTACTAACAGCAAGCTGTCATTTCTTCATACATGCAGCTCATCAGCCACAATAATCACCTCAGTTAGTATGGTCTGGGTTCCCAAATTCTTCAACGGTGCTGTGAATGCTGCTCTGTGTTCAGGTGCCAAGGGGTTGGGTTTTAAGTGGAACAGGTTGGATTCTGCCAGATTTCTAGTCTGTTCAGTTATTTGGCTATAGAAAAAAATGTACCCAACCAAGACAGGTGAGCTCACGTTACAGTTTGACTCTGGCATAGAGAGCAGCAGCAGCATTGCAAATTAAATCAATGGCAATCTTGAGGAGAGTCGTCCCTCAGGTTGAACTCACTGGAGGCTGAGAGACGCTCAGTGATACGAGCTTAGTTTAGCTTCTGTTTCAAGTGGAAGGGGCAACTGCTTAAGGGCATTAGTCATCTTCCACACTGGAAAACAGCGTATAGTCCGACTTGCCAGAAGTGAAGCCACTAGCTAATAAAACTGTGAAGGAAGAATTGTGCAATTGTAATACCTTTTCATATTCCCAGGACACTCTGAAACATTTAAAATGAAAATGAACTACTTTTTAAAAGTAAATTTATGCAGATTTGATCAGATCTTTGTTTGGTGGTGGTTGTTCAGCACTGAGACAAATCTGGGCCAGGATATTGAATAGCTCAAACAGTAAAACAAACCTTGAACAATCTCCAATTTTACTGGCCCTTTCTTAATGGTCCAAGTAGACTCCTGTGTTGTTTGATGATTTATAACATTTTGTTTGTTCGTTCTTTCACTTCTTAAGCTGTAATGTGAAGAGTTTGTGGGTATTGTAACCATGGCATGTGAGCATTGTTGTATACTGATCTTTGTCAACACTTCAGTAACTCGATCGTTTTTGCGACTTTGGCTTTTGAGGATGGAAAGTTGTGCATTCAGATGGATTATTGATTTGAAAAATGATGTTTGGCATCAGACTGGAGTTTAAAGTTTAATTTGCATGCTTCCATTTCTCCTCTACTTCTTCCTTAACCACAGTCCCAATCAAAGAACCACTTCATCAAGCTTTTATTGTTGAGCTTCACTAAGTAGCACTTGCTCTGTATTCTGGTCACTCCCTTCATCTTTACCCATCTTTTTTATAATTTTCACTCCCTATCTATCCACCCTTTTTAAGGAAGTATCTGTTGGCATCTCATGCTTCCCAACACATACCTTTTATTCCAAAAATCTACTCAAGATCAAAATTTTGATGTGTAATTGTTCAAAGTATCTTGAAATGTCCAAGGAAAGTGGGGCAGGAGTGGGACTATTGGATTGGTGTTGCAGCATTGCCTTGGACACATCACACCAAATCTTCTGTACTGTTACTATTCTGTGAAAGCACATCATGTTTTATACACTGGAAACATACAGATGTTTCTCACCACCATCTCCTCGTACCCCTACACTATCGCTATTTAATGGGCTGCTTGTCTGTTGGACTTTGCGTCCCAGTCTTGTTAGTCCTTGATCTTGAACCTTCCATCGTTGTTTTCAATTCTCCTTGTACCCACCTTCCCACTGCCTCTGAGTCCCCAGCTGCTTGAGATCTCTGTGCTCCTCTAATTCATGCCTCACACACATTCCTGGTTTTAATTGCTGACTACAGACAACTGTGCTTTTAGGAACAGCATCTGATCTTCTGCCTGAGCAGCCTATAGCACTCAACATTCAATTCTCCAATTTCAAAAAACCTTGTTTCCCATTCCTGACTTCCTTTTAATCCCTTCCCCTCCCTCCGTTCCTTTGATTGACCCTTCCTTCCAACTACTAAGTGGATTCATTCCTCCCATTGACCAACCAGGTTGTACCCTCTACCTGTGTTCACCTATTCCTACCTCACCACACCACTACGCTGCCTCACCTTAGCTGTAGCTTCCCTTAACCCACCCCTAGTCCTGAATTAAGGTTACACCCAAAACGTTGACTTCTCCACCTCCTGTGCTGCCTGGCTTGCTGTGTTCTCCCAGCCTCCTCCTTGTCTACTTGTAGGCTTTAAGCACTGGAATCTCCTCCACAACTTATTTCCACACTGTGCTTCACTCCTCTTCTAAGACTGTCCGAAAGCCATTACTCTCTGTTTCAGGACTTATTTCACTTACCTTAACAGCTGCTATGCTGTTTTGTGTTGAATCTTGTTTGATGACATCCCTGTGAAGCACCATGTAACATTTTCCCATATTGAAGGTACTATAAAAATGTAAGTTTTTGTCGATTCTAAGGTTAGACAATGCTGTGTTGCAGTATGGTATGTAGTTTGAGATGGCCTGAGGCTTTGATGTGTGCGCACACTAGTAACCTAGAATATGAAGAATGCTGAATCTGTTCGCCTCAATGGAACCGCCTTCAATTTGCTGGGTTGAAGTTCTAAAGAGAATGACTAATTATATAGAGTCAAAAAATTGTACAGCACGGAAACAGAACCTTTGATCCAACCTGTCCATGTTGACCAGATATCCCAACCTCATCTAGTCCGATTTGCCAGCATTAGGCCCATATCCCTCTAAGTGTTTTCTATCCATCCAGATACCTTTAAATGGTGCAATTTTGCCAGCCTCCTGCACTTCCTCTGGCAGCTCATTCCATACACTTACCATCCTCTGCATGAAAAAGTTGCCCCTTAGGTCCCTTTTAAATCTTCCCCCTCTCACCCTAAACCTATGCTTTTCAGTTTAAGACTCCCCCACCGCATGGAAAAGACTTTATCTATTTACCCTATCCATGCCCCTCATGATTTTATAAACCTCTATAAGATCATCCCTCAGCCTCCAAAGCTCCAGGGAAAACAGCCCCAGCCTTTTCAACCTCTTCCTATAACTCAAACCCTGCAACCCTGGCAACATTCCTGTAAGTCTTTTCTGAACCCTTTCAAGTTTCACTAATTCTTCCTATAGGATTAGTCAAAAGTTTAAATCTGGTTTCTTGCTTGTGGTATATAGTGAAAGTTATTTTACATGCTTACATTGCTTAATATACAGTTACAACCACAAACCCACATAATATATATGTGGTAACCACCACCTCCCCCCTCCCTGATTTGGATGATGGGAAAGTCACTCAGTTGTCTGTGAATCTGGGAATAAGAGGAAAAAATATATATATAAAGCAGACTCGTGGCTCTTAGCACAGTTTAAGCACTCGTGCCGCTGGCCAAGAGGCCTGGGTTCAAGTCCTAGCTACTTCAGAAGTGTGCCATAGCTTTCCTGAATAAACTGATTAGAAAGAAAAGCAGACCTTTTAGGCCTTTGTAATGCAGTGGCCAGATCCCTACCTCTGAACCAGGTGGTTCAGTTTCATGTTTCCTCTGTTCCCTGGGTTTATAATAACAACTCTGAACAGGCTGAGTAAAAATTTGAGATGTTGTCGTTACTGATAGCTGAGTTAAAAAATGATAATGCAGGCCCTTCTGGCCCACATAGCGCAGTGGTGGTGTCCCTACCTCTGAGCTAGGTGGCCTGGGAGGAAGTTTTGTCTGCTCCAGACGGCATAAAGGCTACTCTGAGCAGGCCAAATTAAAATAAATTAAAAAACAACATACCGCAAACGCAGTTAGGGCTCTTGTGGTGTTGCAACAATATTCCCAAATCTGAGTCAGAAGACCTGGCTTTAAGTCCCATCTGCTCCATAAGTGTGTTTTAATATCTCCGAACAAGTTGATTAGAGAAAATATTTATTTAAAAGACAGACCCAGAGGGCATAGTGGTACTGTCCCTATTGTTGGGCCAAGAGTTCAACTCTCGCCTGCTCCAGAACTGTCATAATATATCTGATTTGGAGATGCCGGTGTTGTTCTGGGGTGTACAAAGTTAAAAATCACACAGCACCAGGTTATCGTCCAACAGGTTTAATTGGAAGCACACTAACTTTCGGAGTGACTCTCCTTCATCAGGTGATATCACCAGTTAAACCTGTTGGACTATAACCTGGTGTTGTGTGATTTTTAACATAATATATCTGAACAGCTTGGTTAAAGCAGATCGAGAAAAGCTCTTGCGGCACAATGGGCCGTGATTGAGGTTACAGGAGGACCTTCCATGTTTTTGACCTACCTATGACCTAGGAGACCAGGGTTTAAGTCCTACCTGCTCCAGAGGTGTGTAATAACATCTCTGAACAGGTTGGTTAGGAAAATATAAAACCAAAATAGATGGAAAAAGACCAGGAGAAACAGTGTTAGCAACAAATCAAGACAGCGACTGCAAAGAGGGAAAGTGAGACAAAATAGGGAAGATAAAGTATTAATGGGAGAGAAGTGAAGTCACGTAAGGAGAGTTTCAATTTTCTTTCTATTTGTAGCTTTCACCATCCCATAAAAGATAAACTGCTAGGGGGAAAAGATTTAAAATGTAAAGTCTTTGAAGGAAGTTTTTTTATCGTTTAACAAAACTGTTGATCTATTTATAGTAACAGGTTAATGATTTTATTCCATCCAGTGAATAACTGTTACCTGAAACAACAATCCTTTTAATGCGCTCATCCAATTTCAGTTGATGCACTGCTTTTTCCACAGTGAGTGTGCAGTGAATGAACAGACACTCTGTTGCTAAATTAAATTATTTTTGGTCATCAGTCAAAGGGCCAATTTTTCTGTTCCCAGCCTTTTTATAACTTCTAAATCTAAGCGTTCATAGAATTTGCTGAATGGGTGGGTAATTTACATAACTAGTAGATCTTGGTAGGGAGAATAAGGTGACCAAGTACTGCTTGGAAAATGAGAAACAATCTTGCATTTCCCCAGGAAAAGCACAGCAGGTCACGTAACATCTGAGGGACAGGAGAATTGACGATTTCGGCATGCCCAAAACGTCAATTCTCCTGCTCCGAGAATGCTGCCTGACCTGCTGTGCTTTTTTAAGATTTAGCTTTTAGATTACTTACAGGGTGGAAACAATGCCCTTCGGCCCAACAAGTCCACACCAACCCTCCAAAAAGCAACTCACCCAGACCCATTCCCCTACACTTAACACTACGGGCAATTCACCTAGCCTGCACATCGTTGGACTGTGGGAGGGGGGAAACCCACACAGACACAGGGAGAATGTGCAAACGCCACACAGACAGTTGCCCGAGGCAGGAATTGAACCTGGGTCTCTGGTGCTGTGAGGTAGCAGCACTTGCCACTGTGCCACCGTGCCACCTTACACTTCAGCACCATACTCTTGATCCTTGCATTTCTCTAGCACCTTTTAGTGTCTGAGGGCATCACAAAGTATTGAAGCTTTTTTTTTAGAAATACAAGCACCCTTGTTGTGTCAGAAAGACACAAGCCAAATCTGCACATAACAGCATCTGATGAACAACTCTGTAACAATGCCCAGACAGTCTGTTCTGGTAATGATGATTGAAGGGTTACTATTGGTCAAGACACCAGAGATAACTCCCCTGCCCTCCTTTGAAAGGTGCCATGGCATGGGATTTGTTTAAATATATTCATCCAAGAGGGCAGATGTGCCACAGTTTCATATCTCCAGAGAGACAGAGAACACTTGATAACGCCTGCAGCAAATATGTCATAGAATTGTAAGAGCCGCATTTGAACCCAAGATTTGTGAATGTTTTATGGAAATCTGAGCATCTGTCTTCAATTTATCAGGACATTAAGATAAATAAAACAACCTCAATAAACGTCCTTAATTCCTTGGTGCAGTACAGATGGCTATCCATTATTTACTTTTTACTTCTTGCTTATCATTCAATACCTTTGAATAAACGTAAACTTTAGCTGCTGCCAGTACACTGAAGTACACTGAAGGAAATGGTTGTAACACATGACAACTGACATATAATATTTATTTAGTTTTCCCAGTTTTAATCAAATATCTTTACTATCAGCATCAGATATATTGTTAGAGATAGCCCACGAAGAACATTTCTAGAGATTAAACAACATGCTCAGAAGCTTTTTCAATAGTGGAAACATTATGTTGTACGTTTGCATTAGGATCCAGCATAGCTGTTAAGAAACTGATGCAATCTAAGACTTTCACTGGATTTGTGAACAGTGAAATCTAAAACTTGTGAAGTGCTGCCTTAATAAAGAGAAGGCAGCAGTCAGTTTGTAACTTTGATAAAGACCAGTTAGTCTGCTTTGGTGGTGTTTGTTGTGAGCGAGTTCACTGTGTAATGTTTACTGCCAGACCTTGACTTGCAGACCCTTGATTGTACTCTGACAAAATCATCACAAACTCCACTTATCTCTCAACCTCTCTTTTCCCAAAAAAAAGGAGTTTGTTGTTTTAAGTAAGGTATTCAATGGCTGCCACAAGCTGAAGTGAAAGCAATTGACAGCACAGGTAGCGGTCGCATGACTGTGGCAAGCCAGCCAAGTCAAGATATACAAATGTATTCTTCCATTCTTAGACCTGGTAACATAGAATGTGTATTGGCCAATGGAATAGATGGGTAACCTGGGTCCACTGACATTTCATCCCCAGTTGGGAAATGCAATTTCCTTGATTTATTTTCCTTTAATCTCTTTACACAATTCTTCCTGCAGAGTATTGATTGAGAAGTCAGCAAGTTGTCCAGATACAGTATGCATGAAAGCTGGGGTTGCTGACCTTAATACAGACATGGTTAAGTTGAGATCTGGTGGATGTGTTGAAATCCTGAAGGGTTTTGAACATAGTACAGTACAGCACAGTACAGGCCCTTGGCCCCACGATGTTGTGTCGAGCATTTATCTTAATCTAAGATCAACCTAATTTACACACCCCTCAATTTACTGCCATCAGTGTGCTTGTCCAGCAGTCACTTAAATGTCCCTAATGTCTCTGACTCTACTATCAGCACTGGCAGTGCATTCCATGCACCCTCCCCTCTCTGCGTAACAAACCTACCTCTGATTTATCCCCTATACCTTCCTCCAATCACTTTAAAATTATGACCCCTCGTGACAGCTATTTCTGCCATGGGGAAAAGTTTCTAGTTATCTACTATATCTGTGCCTCTCATTACGTACACCTCTATCAAGTCACCTCTCTTCCTTCTTCTCTCCAGTGCGAAAAGCCCGAGCTCACTCAACCTCTCTTCATAAGACATGCCCTCCAATCCGGGCAGCATCCTGGTAAATCTCCTCTGCATCCTTTCTAAAGCATCTACATCCTTCCTATAATGAGGTGACCAGAACTGGACACATATTCCAAGTGTGGTCTAACCAGGGTTTTATAGAGCTGTAACAAAACCTCACAGCTCTTAAACTTAATCCCCCTGTTAATGAAAGCCAAAACACCATATTTCTTCTTGACAATCCTATCAACTTGGGTGGCAACTTTGAGGGATCTATGTACGTGGACCCCAGGATCACGCTGTTCCTCCACACTGCCAAGAATCCTGTCTTTAACCCTGTATTCAGCATTCAAATTCAACCTTTCTAAATGAATCATTTCGCATTTATCCAGGTTGAACACTATCTGCCACTTCTCAGCCCAGCTCTGCATCCTCTCACTGTCTTGTTGTCTCCTGCAACAGCTCTCAACCTTTGTGTCATTGGCAAACTTACTAACCCACTCTTCCACTTCTTCATCCAAGTCATTTATAAAAACTACAAAGAACAGAGGCCCAAGAACAGATCCCAGCAGGACACAACTGGTCACCGACCTCCAGGCAGAATACTTTCCATCCACTACCACTCACTGTCTTCTTCCAACCAGCCAATCCTGTATCCCATACCTCTTAATTTTCTGAATGAGCCTGCCCAAGGGGAATCTTATTAAATGTCTTACTGAAATTTATATACACCACATCCACTGCTCGATCTTCATTAACTTGTCTCATCACATCCTCAAAGGACTCAATAAAGCTTGTGAGGCATGACCTGGAATAAGTAAAGAGTTAATAAGGACAAGCTAGAGCTCCATAACCAGATGCCACAGATTTAAGGTGATTTTCAAAATGGGAGACAGTGAGCACAGGGAAAAACTTTTTTAAAGCAGAATGAACAGCTAGGACTTTGATTGAACTGACTGATGGGATGGTGGAAACAAATTAAATTGTAACTTCCAAAAGAGAATTGGATGAAAACTTAAAAGAGAAAACATTTCAGGATATGGAGTCATAGAGATGTACAGCATGGAAACAGACCCTTCAGTCCAATCCATTCATGCCGACCAGATATCCCAACCCAATCTAGTCCCAACTGCCAGCACCCGGCCCATATTCCTCCAAACTCATCCTATTCATATACCCATCCAAATGCCTTTTAATGACAAATCAGACTAACTACTCTTGGAAAGAGCTAGCACAGACTTAAAGGACTTTAACGTCTTCCTTCTGTGTGGTACTATTTTATACTTCTAGTAAGCAGTTCAATTTAAATTCATAAAAACCAAAAGATGTGCGGATGCTGTGAGTCAGATACAAAAACAGAAGTTGCTGGGAAAACTCGGCAGGTCTGGCAGCATCTGTGCAGAGAAATCAAAGTTAACTTTTTGGGTCTGGTGACCCATGGTGATTTGTCACTTAAAGCTACAGGGGAATGGCAACCTGGAGCATTCGTGAGTTCAAAGCTCGACATAGCAAGTTAATTTAATGGTCTGATGTAAAATAAAATTGCCTGAATTAATAAAAAATCCAACTAATGAGTATAATGAAGAACCCTGAAGCATATACTAAAGAGCTTAGAATCCAGGTTAACCTGAAAATTGGTGCTTACCTCCAAAGCTCTGATAGGTCTAGGATGGATCCCATCCAAAGTGTTCAAGTGCAAATGGCAGTGCAGTCCCAAGAGTCTGGTCAACCACCTCAGGCTATGCCAGAGGCACCCTTAGAGACCCAGTGGAACTACAGCCCGTTCTCCAGTGGTCATGGCTTTCTCTCACCTCAACTCGCCCACATTTGCCTGATGGGAGAGGAACCAAGGTAAACCCGAGGACAAGAATCCCCCTGAAGTCTAGGATAATGATCCTGTTCCACAACAGGAACAAAAGGAGGATGTTCCTCTTTCTGAAACAGACAGATTCGGGACACAGCAGAAGAAAACCATGAGAAAAAAAATCTGAGGAAAAGAATAATCAATAATACAGAGCATGAACCTAACCCAGACCCTGGAACTACACCGTTTCAAAAATACCCACTTTCAGGCAACTCCTGTTAATAGGTAGTCAGATTTTCTTAACCTGGTACTTAACGTGGTAGTACCAAAAGAGTGGGCGGCACGGTGGCACAGTGGTTAGCACTGCTGCCTCGCAGCGCCGGAGACCCGGGTTCAATTCCCGCCTCAGGCGACTGACTGTGTGGAGTTTGCACATTCTCCCCATGTCTGCGTGGGTTTGCTCCGGTTTCCTCCCACAGTCCAAAGATGTGCAGGTCAGGTGAATTGGCCATGCTAAATTGCCCGTAGTGTTAGGTAAGGGGTAGATGTAAATGTAGGGGTATGGGTGGGTTACGCTTCAGCGGGGCAGTGTGGACTTGTTGGGCCGAAGGGCCTGTTTCCACGCTGTAAGTAATCTAATCTAATCTAATGTGTAATAAAAGATGTGATGTCTAATTTCTTCAGATAGTGAATTTAAAAGATGTTAATTATAATTATTCTTGTTAATTTTCTGTCTCTTTTCTTTAACCCTTAACCTTTTCTTCTTTTTATGTCTCATTCCATATCTGATTTGCCTCTATTTCACGGTTTTTCTCGGTCTTTCTTCAACTCGTAAATGTAATTGTTGAGGGAGATGCATTGTCATTTCCTGTCATATACCAAGGTTCCAGATGCACTAACCATATTGGTGACAACTCACACTCAACAACTTTCGGGACAACAGGAAGTGGGCTGTAGGCTGCAAAGTAAGATTTTAACCAGTTAGACAAGGTGCCTCATTCTGCAAATTGCAGCTATTGCATTTACTTTTGTGTGGATGAGGTAGCCAGTGGTTCCCTGAAAGTTGCTGATAGCTAGAAAAGCAGGAATTGTTATAACATTTAAGAAGTATTTAGATGTGCACTTGTAATGCCAATGCATACAAGGCTATAGGCCAAGTGCTGGAAAGTAGAATTAGAATAGTTAGAATGGTTGTTTTTGACCAGCACAGGAGTGATGGGCTGAATGGCTTTTCTTTGTTCTGCAGAACTCAATTGCTTTGTATTCCACCTGTCATGTTCTAGCCCATTCACACAGCCGTGATTGATCACAGCATTGCTTAAATGAAAAGCTGTTTTTTGAATATGTTTCTCCTGTGTAAAATGTACAATGGAAGTTAAAGGAGGCAGAAGGTAATTATGTTTTACTCTGTCAGTGCAGTTTGTGAACATTTTTTTACAGACAGCATTACTGTGTCCTGAGAAGCCTCCCAGTGTTCCAGTACAGAGTTTGGGATTTATTGAGATCCAGGATTACCTTGATGCTCGATCCTGGAAACACAGTACAAAACCAGAGTTAGTCAGCAAAAAACATAGAGTTGTTACCAACAAAACCTGTACTTTCACTTGTGCAAAGTCATTTTCTATTAATTTTTATGGCTGTATTTTGTCCCTGTTTAACTCTTTGTTTGGCAACACACCCCAAGGCCCTACCATTAAGTGTAGAAGTCATGCCCTGTTTGCCTTATCAAAATGCAACCCCTCATATTTATCTAAGTAAATTAACCATAAGATTATAAACTACTAATACTGCTGAACATCTAGGTTCTGCTTTTAAGTAAGAATGACCAGAAATATCTTTGAGTCATAGTTTTACAGCACAGAAACTGACCCTTTGATCTACGCCAACCAGACATCCCAATCTGACCCAATCCCATTTGCCAGCATTTGATCCATATCCCTCTAAACCCTTCCTATCATTCCATACGTGCACCACCTTCTGTGTGAAAGAATGTATCCCTCAGGTCCTTTTTAAATTTTTCCCCTCTCATCTTAAACCTCTGCCCTCTAGTTTTAGACTCCCTCTACCCTGGAATCTATTCACCCTACCTATGCCCCACATGATTTTGTAAATCGCTATGAGGTCACCCCTCAGTCTCCAGTGCTCCTGAGAAAAATGCCTATTCAGCCTCTCCCCATAACTCAAGCTGTCCAATCTAGGCGATATCCTTGTAAATCTGTTTTGCACCCTCACAAGTTTAACAACGTCTTTCCTATAGAAGGGTGACCAGAATTGTGCACAATCCCCAAAAGTGCCCTTGCCACTCACTCTACAGCTGCACAATGACCTCCCAACTCCTATATCCAATGTACTGATCAATAAAAACAAACGTGCCAAATGCCTGCTTCACCACCCTGTCTACCTGCGACTCCACTTTCAAGGAACAATGCGCCTGCACCCCCAGGTCTCTTTGTTTGGCAACACTCCCCAGGGCCCTTCCATTAACTGGATAAGTCCTGCCATGGTTTGCCTTAGCAAAATGCAACACCTCGCATTTATCTAAATTACATTCTCCCTGCCACTCTTCGGCTAATTGACCTATCTGATCAAAATCCTGTTGTACACTGAGAGAATCTTCTTCATTGCCCACAATGTTATTTATTTTGGTGTCGTCTGCAAATTTGCTAACCATTCCTCCTATATTCACATCCAAATTATTTATTTAAGTGACAAAAAGACAGTAGGCCCCAGCACTAATTCTTGCAGTACACCGCTGATCACAGGCCTCTAGTCTGAAAAGCAACCCTCTACCACCACCCTCTGTTTCTTGCCTTCTCGCCAATTTTGTATCCAATTGGCTAGCTCTCCCGGATCCCATGTGATCTAACCTTACTAACCGGTCTGCAATGCAGAACCTTGTCAAAGACTTTGCTTAAATCCATACAGACAACATGTACTGCTCTGTCTTCATCAATCTCCTTTGTCACTTCTTCAAAAATCTCAGTCAAGTTAGTGAGACAAGACTTCCCATGCACAAAGCCATGTTGACTATCTCTAATCAGTCCTTTTCACATGAATGTAAATTCTGTTCCTCAGAATCCCCTCCAATAACATACCCACCACTGATGTCAGGCTCAACTGTCAATAGTTCTCTCGCTTTTCCTTACAGCCTTTCTTAAATAATTGGACCACGTTAGCCAACCTCCAGTCTCCTGGCATATCGCCTGTGGCTGTCAATGATATAAATGTCTCAGCAAAGGGCCCAGCAATCACTTCCCGAACTACCCACAAAGTTCTAGGAAGCACCTGATCAGGTCCTGGGGATTTATCCACCTTTATATGTTTTAAGACCCCCAGCACTTCTTCCTCCGTAATATGAACTCTTTTCGAGGCATTGGTGTTTATTTCCCAAGTCCCATAGCTTCTGTGCACTTCTCCATAGTAAATACTGACACAAAATATTTGTCTAGTATCTCACCCATTCCTGTGCTTCCACACATAGGTGCCACATTGATCTTTAAGGGGCCCTATTCTCTCCCTAGTTACGCTTTTGCCCTTATAGTACTTACAGAATTTGGATTCTTCTCAACACCAATTGCCAAAGCTATCTCAGGTCCCCGTTTTGCCCTCCTGATTTCCCTCTTCGGTATACTCCTACTGCCCTGGAGAGATTCACTCAATCCCATCTGACTATACCTGATATATATCTCCTTTTTCTAGCGTAGAGCCTCTATCTCTCTCATCATCCAGCATTCCCTACACCTACCAGCCTCTCCCTTCACCCACCAGCCTCTCCCTTCACCCGAACAAGAATATACAATCTCTGAACTCTCCCAATTCCCAACCGTCTCTTTACCTATGCATAGCTCTCTCAATGAGCTTTTGTAAGTTCCAATCTAATACTGTCAAAATTGGTCTTTCTCCAGTTTAGAACTTTTAACTTCTTGATCAGTTCTATCCTTTTCCATACCTATTTTAAAAGTAATACAATAGTGATCACTTGCCCCAAAGTGCTCTCCCACTAACATCGCCATAACTTGCCCTGCCTTATTTCCAACAGAAGGTCAAGTCTTGCTCCTTCTTTAGTAGTGAATAAGAGAGTGTCCTTAACTCTATGGCAATCCCAGTCTTTGTTTAGAAAGTTGAAATCCCCTACTGTTACAGCCCTATTATTCTTATACAGCCCTAAGGATATCTGAGATCTCCTTTCATATTTGTTTCTCGATTTCCCAAAAATGTGATCATCCTTTTCTTATTTTCCAGTTCTACCCATATAATTTCACTGGACAATCTCCCAGGGATATCCTGCATAAATGCAGCCATAGTGTTAACTTTAACTAAAAAACGCCACTCCCCCTTCTCTCTTGCACTGTCCCCCCACTCCTCCCCACTGCCCCACCTTTCTATCTAGATCAACATTTCGGGCAAAAGCCCTTCATCAGGAATAAAGGCAGTGAGCCTGAAGCGTGGAGAGATAAGCGAGAGGAGGGTGGGGGTGGGGAGAAAGTAGCATAGAGTACAATGGGTGAGTGGGGGAGGGGATGAAGGTGATAGGTCAGGGAGGAGAGGGTGGAGTGGATAGGTGGAAAAGGAGATAGGCAGGTAGGACAAGTCTGGACAAGTTATGGGGACAGTGCTGAGCTAGAAGTTTGGAACTAGGGTGAGGTGGGGGAAGGGGAAATGAGGAAACTGTTGAAGTCCACATTGATGCCCTGGGGTTGAAGTGTTCCGAGGCGGAAGATGAGGCGTTCTTCTTCCAGGCGTCTGGTAGTGAGGGAGCGGCGGTGAAGGAGGCCCAGGACCTCCATGTCCTCGGCAGAGTGGGAAGGGAAGTTGAAATGTTGGGCCACGGGGCAGTTTGGTTGATTGGTGCGGGTGTCTCGGAGATGTTCCCTAAAGCGCTCTGCTAGGAGGCGCCCAGTCTCCCCAATGTAGAGGAGACCACATCGGGGGCAACGGATACAATAAATGATATTAGTGGATGTGCAGGTAAAACTTTGATGGATGTGGAAGATTACATTAGGGCCTTGGATAGAGGTGAGGGAGGAGGTGTGGGTGCAGGTTTTACAGTTCCTGTGGTGGCAGGGGAAAGTGCCAGGATGGGAGGGTGGGTTGTAGGGGGGCATGGACCTGACCAGGTAGTCACAGAGGGAACGGTCTTTGCGGAAGGCGGAAAGGGGTGGGGAGGGAAATATATCCCTGGTGGTGGGGTCTGTTTGGAGGTGGCGGAAATGTCGGTGGATGATTTGGTTTATGCGAAGGTTGGTATGGTGGAAGGTGAGCACCAGGGGCGTTCTGTCCTTGTTACGGTTGGAGGGGTGGGGTCTGAGGGTGGAGATGCGGGATGTAGACGAGATGCGTTGGAGGGCATCTTTAACCACGTGGGAAGGGAAATTGCGGTCTCTAAAGAAGGAGGCCATCTGGTGTGTTCTGTGGTGGAACTGGTCCTCCTGGGAGCAGATCCGGTGGAGGCGGAGGAATTGGGAATACGGGATGGCATTTTTGCAAGAGGTAGGGTGGGAAGAGGTATAATCCATGTAGCTGTAAGAGTCGGTGGGTTTGTAAAAAATATCAGTGTCAAGTTGGTTGTCATTAATGGAGATGGAGAGGTCCAGGAAGGGGAGGGAGGTGTCAGAGATGGTCCAGGTAAATTTAAGGTCGGGGTGGAATGTGTTGGTGAAGTTGATGAATTGCTCAACCTCCTCTTGGGAGCACGAGGTGGCGCCAATGCAGTAATCAATGTAGCGGAGGAAGAGGTAGGGAGTGGTGCCGGTGTAATTACGGAAGATCAACTACTCTACGTAGCCAACAAAGAGACAGGCATAGCTGGGGCCCATACGTGTGCCCATGGCTACCCCTTTGGTCTGGAGGAAGTGGGAGGATTCAAAGGAGAAATTGTTAAGGGTGAGGACCAGTTCGGCCAAACGAGAGTGTCGGTGGAAGGGTACTGTTGGGGACGTCTGGAGAGGGAAAAACGGAGGGCTTGGAGGCCCTGGTCATGGCAGATGGAGGTGTAGAGGGATTGGATATCCATGGTGAAGATGAGGCGTTGGAGGCCGGGGAAACGGAAGTCTTGGAGGAGGTGGAGGACGTGGGTGGTGTCTCGAACGTATGTGGGGAGTTCCTGGACTAGGAGGGATAGGACAGTGTCGAGGTAGGTAGAGATGAGTTCAGTTGGTCAGGAGCATGCTGAGACAATGGGTCGGCCAGGGTGGTCAGGCTTGTGGACCCGGGCAGTGGCAGGGTTCCCGGACTATGAGGTTGGAAGCTGTGGGTGGGAGATCTCCTGAGGTGATGAGGTTTTCTGTATGGTCTGGGAGATGATGGTTTGGTGATGGGGGGTGGGGTCATGGTCGAGGGGGCAGTAGGAAGAGGTGTCCTCAAGTTGGCATTTGGCTTCATTCTGTATGGTCTGGGAGATGATGGTTTGGATTCCACCCTCTCCTCCCTGACCTATCACCTTCATCCCCTCCCCCACTCACCCTATTGTACTCTATGCTACTTTCTCCCCACCCCCACCCTCCTCTAGTTTATCTCTCCATGCTTCAGGCTCACTGCCTTTATTCCTGATGAAGGGCTTTTGCCCGAAACGTCGATTTCGAAGCTCCTTGGATGCTGCCTGAACTGCTGTGCTCTTCCAGCACCACTAATCCAGAATCTGGTTTCCAGCATCTGCAGTCATTGTTTTTACCACCTTTCTATCCATCCTATAGCAGCTGTACCCTGGAACATTAAGCTGGCAGTCCTGTCCATCCCTGTGCCACATCACTGTAATTGCTGTGATATTTCCAATCATGCCCTAAGTTCATCTGCCTTCCCTGTCAAGCCTCTTGCATTGGAATAAATGCAATTTAGTTTCAGTCTTACCTCATTGTGTGCCAAGCTCTTGTCTGCCTTGACTATTTAACTTGTTCTACATATTTACTGTACCAGCCCCGACCTCAGCCTTTTCTCTTTTCTCACTATCGCTTTGGTTCTTCCAACACCCCCAACCCCCGAGTAGCATGAATGAATTGCCCCAAAGAATATTGGTCCCCTTCCCGTCCCTCTTACATGGGTCATTTATACTCCTGGGGAGATCCCGTTGGTCCAAAAATGTGAATCCCTGCTCCTTGCACCAGCCCTTCAGCCACGCATTCATCTGCTCTATCCTCCTATTCCTACTGTCACTAGGATGTGGCGTCAGTAGTAGTCCAGATATGACTACCCTTTAGGATCTACTTCTCCACCTCCTGCCCACTTCCCTATATTTTCTCTGCAGGACCTTATCCCCTTCTGTACCTATGTCGTTGGTACCAACAAGCACCACAACCTTGTGCTAGTCACTCTCCCTTTTCAGCATATTCTGCATCCTTTCTGAGACCTGCTCGACTCAGGGAGGCAACACACCATCCTGATGTCTCACTGTCCACTGCAGAGACGTCTCTCTCATCCCCTGACCGGAGAGTCCTCAATTACAATCAATCCCTTGGAACCTGACTACAGTAGAGCCAGTCTCGGTACCAGAAACCTAGCTGTCAGTGCTATACTCATTTGAGAGGCCATTCTGCCACCTCCAGTATCCAAAACAGCATTTCTGACTACCTCTCCTACCATTCCTAAGGTTAAACCATCGACCTGACTGTATCTGCAAATTTTCTACCTTCTGAAATTGCCATCCACCACATCCCTTTGCTCTTGTAGACTCCTGATTACCCCTAACTGCCACTCCAACCAATCCATGCGATCCGATAGGATTGACTTCCAAACACACTTGCTGCAGACGTAGTCTCTTCTTGTTTTCTCTCCATGGGTTTTCACATCTGACAGGAAAAGCACATCACCCGACTAAAAGCTATTTCTGCCCCTTTAGCAATCTTGAGTTTCATTTTAAGCCTTTCAATGGGTAATGCATTTGCAAATACTTGTCAGCCAGCAGGGAAAAAAAAATGTAACAGCAGTGTTGGAGCAATTCACTGGGCATCTAGTGGATGAAGGAGATGTCTCTGCCGCAAACTGTAGATCATCCAATTCTGTCAAATTAAGGATGCAGGTTTTCATGGAGTTAAAGTACTGTACTCATTGGTTACTGCAAAGGTAAATGGTGAAGAGATGATCAACCTGTCCACACCTTGGATGCACACTGACACTAGGAACTGACAATTGTAAAAGAAGTAGGAACAGGAGTAGACTTTTTAAAAGTTTGTTCAATGGATGTGGGCCTCACTTTCAGTTAAGATTTAGTCATATTATTGAGATTCTGGAGTCGCATGTAGGCCAGACCAGGTAAGGACAGTGGATTTCTTTTCCTAAAGAACATTAGGGAACCAGATGGGTTTTTACAACAGTTGATAGTGGTTACCAGATCAGCATTACACTAGCTTTTTATTCCAGACTTTTATTTAACTTACAAATCACTATCTGTCATGGTGGGATTCAAATCCGTGTCCTCAGAATATTAGCCAGGCATTTTGAGCTGTGTGTACCGAGACATTATCACATCCAATACTCCCTGGCCCCAGAGCCAATGAACTGCTGAGCAAGTTGGTAAAATGAGCCCTGTCACATCACCCATTTCTCGCATTGCCATTAGCTGTCATGAGTCTGCTTCATTCAGAAAGATGATTCGGTCCAGTCAGCATGGTTTGTGCGAGGAACATCATGTCTCATAAACTCGATTGAGATTTTTTGAGGAACTTACCAAAAAGATTGATGATGGCTGAGCAGTAGATGTTTTTTATTTGGATTTCAGTAAAGCCTTTGACAAGGTTCGACCAATTAGTAAAGTTAGGTCACATGGGATTCAGGGTGAGCTTGCCAATCGGATACATAATTGGCTTAACAGCAGGAGACTGTGGGGAAGTGAGGAAGGGTTGCTTTTCAGGCTGGAAGCCTGTGACCAGCAGTGTACCACAGGGATCGGTTCTGGGTCCTTTTTTTTGTCATTTATATAAATGATTTGGATGAGAATCTAGAAGGCATGGTTAGTGAGTTTGTCGACAACACCAGTGGTGTACCACAGGGATCGGGTCTGGGTCCTCTTTTGTTTATCAGTTATATAAATGATTTGGATGAGAGTATAGAAGGCATGGCCAGTAAGTTTGCGGAGGACACCAAAATTGGTGTCATAGAAGACAGTGAAGAAATTTTCAAAGATTATGAATGGATCTCGATCAAATGGGTCAATGGGCTGAAAAACAGCGGATGGAATTCAATCTGGATAAATGTGAGGTACTGTGTTTTGGTACAACACAGAAGGCTAGGGCTTATATAATTAAAGGTAGATCCTTGGGTAGTGTTTTAGAACAGAGAGACCTAGGGTTCAGGTACATAATTCTTTGAAGTTTATATCAGATAAAGGCAGGGTGGTTAAAAAGGCATTTAGCACGCTTGCCTTCACTGCTTAGACCTTTGAATATAGGAGTTGGGAAGGCATGTTGAGATTGTACAGAACATTGGTGAGGCCTCTCCTGGAATACTGTGTCCAGTGCTGGTCACCCAGTTACTGGAAGCTACTATTTAGCTGGTGAGGGTTCAAAAGAGATTTACCAGGGGGGTTGCCAGGTATGAAAGGTTTAAGTTGTAAAGAAAGGCTGGATAAGCTTGGACTTTTTTTCACTGGAGCGTAGGAAGTTGAGAGGTGATCTTCTTAAAGTTTATAAAATAATATGAGGTATAAATAGAGTTAAGGGTAGTTGTCTTTTCCCTAGAATGGGGAATTTCAAGACTTGCGGGCATGTTTTTAAGGTGAGAGGAGAGAGATTTAAAAAAGATGAGCAGCAAATTTTTTTACACAGGCTGGTTCACGTATGGAATGAACTTCCTGAGGAAGTGGTGGATGTGGGCACAATTACAACCTTTAGAAGACATTTGGACAGGTACATGAATAGAAAAGGTTTGGAGGGACATGGGCAAGGAGCAGGCAGGTGGGACTAGTTTAATTTGGGATTATGTTCAACATTGAGTAGTTGGACTGAAAGGTCTGTTTCCATGCTGAATGTCTCCATGTATAAGGTCTGTACCTTCCCATCACCCAAAGATACTTGTATGCATCATTCATAATTTGTTTGGCTAACATGACAAATGATGAAGCTCGTTCTTTAGCACTGATTTTTGACACTATAATTTCCCCTTCAAAGCCTAGTCTTTGTAAGCTCTGGATAAGTTAATAATAGTTGTCTTCAGGTTTTTGTACATGAGTATTTGAGTGCTTAATTAGAGTGGTTGGACTTACTGTCATTTCAAGAACGTTACACAATTTTTATCAGAATTTTAAAATGCTCATTCCTTGGCAAAGCTGTTTTTGGGTGACTCATTGTTTTCTGTCAAAGTGCTTAGATGCACAATTTTCTGTTGACTGGTTGGATATTAACTCAAACTAATTGTGAACACATTGTCTTCATCGTCATTTGTTTGGAACTGATAGCATAATGCAGTCAGTCAGTAGAATGTCCTTGTGTTGAAGAAAATCAGACTTTAGTTGTCGCCTGCACGAACCTGGCAGTGGAGAGATAAGCTAGAGGAGGGTGGGGGTGGGGAGAGAGTACCATAGAGTACAATGGGTGAGTGGGGGAGGAGATGACGGTGATAGGTCAAGGAGGAGAGGGTGGAGTGGATAGGTGGAAAAGAAGATAGGCAGGTCGGACAAGTCCTGACAAGTCAAGGAGACATTTACTGAGCTGGAAGTTTGAAACTAGGATGAGGTGGGGGAAGGGGAAATGAGGAAGCTGTTGAAGTCCACATTGATGCCCTGGGGTTGAAGTGTTCTGAGGCGGAAGATGAGGCGTTCTTCCTCCAGGCGTCTGGTGGTGAGGGAGCGGCGGTGAAGGAGGCCCAGGACCTCCATGTCCTCGGCAGAGTGGGAGGGGGAGTTGAAATGTTGGGCCACGGGGCGGTTTGGTTGATTGGTGCAGGTGTCTCGGAGATGTTCCCTAAAGCGCTCTGCTAGGAGGCGCCCAGTCTCCCCAATGTAGAGGAGACCACATCAGGAGCAACGGATACAATAAATGATATTGGTGGATGTGCAGGTGAATCTTTGATGGATGTGGAAGGGTCCTTTAGGGCCTTGGATAGAGGTGAGGGAGGAGGTGTGGGCACAGGTTTTACAGTTCCTGCGGTGGCAGGGGAAAGTGCCAGAATGGGAGGGTGGGTCGTAGGGGGGTGTGGACCTGACCAGGTAGTCACGGAGGGAACGGTCTTTGCGGAAGGCGGAAAGGGGTGGGGAGGGAAATATATCCCTGGTGGTGGGGTCTTTTTGGAGGTGGCGGAAATGTCGGTGGATGATTTGGTTGATGCGAAGGTTTGTAGGGTGGAAGGTGAGCACCAGGGGCGTTCTGTCCTTGTTACGGTTGGAGGGGTGGAGTCTGAGAGCGGAGGTGCGGGATGTGGACGAGATGCGTTGGAGGGCATCTTTAACCACGTGGGAAGGGAAATTGCTGTCTCTAAAGAAGGAGGCCATCTGGTGTGTCCTATGGTGGAACTGGTCCTCCTGGGAGCAGATACGGCGGAGGTGGAGAAATTGGGAATATGGGAAGGCATTTTTGCAAGAGATAGGGTGGGAAGAGGTGTAATCCAGGTAGCTATGGGAGTCGGTGGGTTTGTAAAAAATGTCAGTGTGTCAAGTCGGTCGTCACTAATGGAGATGGAGAGGTCCAGGAAGGGGAGCGAGGTGTCAGAGATAGTCCAGGTAAATTTAAGGTCATGGTCGATTTTGCTGCTCGTTGGATGCTGCCTGAACTGCTGTGCTCTTCCAGCACCACTAATCCAGTATTTGGTTTTCAGCATCTGCAGTCATTGTTTTTAGCCTGCATGAACCTGTTAGTCTCTATTCATTTTAGTTTCTCTTCTGGAATCTTCAGACTTGCAAGTCTTTGCTATAATTATGTTAGCGAGTATTCACTTTGAACATTCTGTTCGAAACTTTGTTTCAGTAGATTCTGTCAACTAAGTGAATATAATTATTTCCAATTTGTTGATATAACTGCAATTTTACCAAAACATTCAAAAGGCTTAGAGCTATCCGAGGCAACACAGGCTGCTCAGTTGGCACTTCATCAACCACCTTATATACTCATTCCCTCCACTGATGCATGCTGGAAGCAGTTACGTAAGATGTCAAACCAAAAGGACATAGGCATCATGCACATGGGATCACCACCAGTACCTGCAACACACACCATCCTCAAAAAAAACCATACACTTTCTTATTCAATCGTGGGATGTGGGCATCGTTGGCTGGGCCAGTATGTATTGCCCAGTTGTCCTTGAGAAGGTGGAACGCAACCTTCTTGAATCACTGCGGTCCACATGCCATAGGTCGCTCCACAATGCTGTTAGGGAGGGAATCAAGGATTTTGACCCAGCAATACTGAAGGAATGGAGATTTATTTCTAACAATGGTGAGTGGCTTGGAGGGAACGTGCAGATGGGGGTGTTCCCATATGTCTGTTATCTTTGTCCTTCTCGAAGATAATGGTTGTAGGTTTGGAAGGTGCTGTCAAAAAAGCTTTGGTGAATTTCTGCTGTGCTTCTTGTAGATGCTACACACTGCTGCTCCTGTCCATTAATACGAGAGGGAGTGAATGTGGATGTGGACCCATCAAGTGAGCTGCTTTGTCCTGGATGGTGTCGAGCTTCTTGAGTGTTATTGGGATTGCACTCATCCGGGCAAGCTGCTATCCATTTGCTGTGATTTCAGAAACTGGGGACATCTATCAATATGGCATTAAATCGCTACACTTGTAGAAGGCCCAGTGATGAACTACCTCCCTAATGAATGTTCCCAACATAAATTTAGTACTCGGTTTGGTCTGTGAGCTGTTTTTATTTCCAGTTCCCTTCTGACTTGCCTTTTTCATACTTTTGGAAGATCCTATGTAGGATCCTTCATCTCTTTGCTCTGTGGCCACCAAGACTTTTTGTTCTCAATTCCTTTTGTGTTGTGTGAATGTTTTGAGGGTCATTTCTTCAGTCTATCTTTACTAGTCCCTGCACATATGTATTCTGCATCTTCAGTTGTACATTTTGTAAATGTAGTCCCTTTATCCTTGGATAAGATTCATTTTTAAGATTCTGTATCCTCCTTTCAGTCAATTTGTTGAAGCTTTTGACTCATTGTATTGAAGTTGGCCCTTTTTAAAAATTGCATTACCCAAGTAATAGTTCATCCCAGATTAAGTGAAACTCCACTCTTCTATGGTCTCTGTCACCAGGATAATGTTGCTTCCATTTCCAGAGGTTATCTGGGTCACACATGGAGATAATTCCACAGTTTCCAGTCACCAATTTATCCTTTATTTACATGTGGAAAGTGCTTGACATTGATCCAGCTCCCTCAGAGCCAGCTCTGAGTGAGCAGAATCTCTGACGCTCCTGTTTACACCTGTCAGCCAGGCTCTCTGATTGGACCAGATTAACAACCCCAATCAGGAACTCATATTCTATGAGGTCCACCCGGCTGACTCTGTGACATTCACTGCCTCCCTGTCCCTCTGAGTCTGAGGACATAGGTCGGTTTCTTTCATAGCCCCTCCTGGGATTTTCAGCACTGAGTCAGGTTCCTCCCAGTCTGGCTCTGATATGGGTGGTATGTAACACACATCATCTCGCTTCTTGTGCCAGAGTGTCTCGGAAGAAATTCATTCTCTTCAGGCAGCACATTTGTGAGGTGACAACATCTGCCATGTCCATCTCTGATTCTGAGGTATCTTCAACACTTGATGGAGAGGGAGAACACATGGGTTCCGGAACAATCAGAAAGGCTGTTAAGGAGCCAGGCATGATTTCCTCCTGCACCATTTGCAAGTTTGGAGTTTCAGGCGGCCCATGTGCTTGTTCAAGACCATCACACCTACCTGAACTTTATGCATCACTGGACCAGACCTCACTTTGCCCGTGCCTCTTTCCCATGCAGTGCCATTTCCATGGTTCTTGCACCAAACTCCACCCCCTGAAGCAAGCTGTCTTGCTTTAGTGGACCCTTGTGTCCAACGTTAGCGTTCCTGAAAGCCATTTCACCCTCCCCACCCAGCTCCAGGAAGATCAGATTTATCCTGGTTTGGAGTCTTCTCTCCATTAGCAACTCTTCTGGAGCTATTCCTGTAGTTATATGAAGGCTGGTCCCACAATCAAATAGGAACAGGACAGCGAGTTTTGAGAAGACTTGTAGCTCAGATTGAGGTTCCGGATGTAGGTTTGCTCGCTGAGCTGGAAGGTTCATTTCCAGACGTTTCGTCACCCCACTAAGTAACATCTTCAGTGGGCCTCCAGGTGAAGCACTGTACATGATTCCTGCTTTCTATTTATATGTTTGGGTTTCTTTGGATTGGTGATGTTATTTCCTGAGGTGATGTCATTTCTCGTTCTTTTTCTCAGGGACTGATAGATGGGGTCCAACTCGATGTGTTTGTTGATAGAATTCTGAATGGAATGCCATGCTTCTAGGAATTCTCGTACGTGTCTCTGTTTGGCTTGTCCTAAGATGGATGTGTTGTCCCAGTCGAAATAGTATCCTTCTTATCTGTGTGTAAGGACACTAGTGAGAGAGGGTCATATCATTTTTGTGGCTAGTTGGTGTTCATGTATCCTGGTGACTAGTTTTCTGCCTGTTTGTCCAATGTAATGTTTGTTACAGTCCTTGCACGGTATTTTGTAAATGAGATTAGCCTTGCTTGTTGTGCAAAACTAGTATTCTTACTTAAGGAAGGACACGCACAAGAATTCCTAGAAGCATGGCATTCCAAATGGAAATCTATCAACAAACACATTGAGTTAGACCCCATTTACCACCCCCTGAGAAAAAGAACAGGAAATGACATCACCACCGGAAATGACATTACCAACCCAAAGAAACCCAAACATATAAATAGAAAGCAGGAATCATGTACAGTGCTTCACCTGGAAGCCCACTGAAGATTTTACCTAGTAGGGTGATGAAACGTCTGGAAATGAACCTTCCAGCTCAGCAAGCAAACCTACATCTGGAACAGGACAGTTTGGTATCTAATGAAGCGGTAGGCTGTTTCCTTAAGCCTGCCTTCAAGGTTTGGACTGTTCCTTTTGCCAGACCATTGAATGATGCTGTCCTTATATGAGAGATACCATTCAATTTAAGAAACACTTGAATATTCTCCTGGTAAACGATGGGTACATTTTGCTCCTGCCCCACTTGAATTTGAAGCTTTGACATGCTCATTCAGGATCGCCTCACTGACCCGAATTTTGTATGTCACAGGACCTGGCCTAGTGTTCCTCTGTTCAAGATATGTCCTGTGCAAGGCTAAGCAATTGCCTTCACTCAAATGGTGTTCCCCAAGCTCAGTCAGATTGGCAAGGGTGTTCCCCCTCCTTTGGAATACCCTGTAACTCATATGCTCCACTTGCCGCATTTTGAAATGACAGCGCTAGTTGGAGTACCTGTTTAAAGTCCAGTTTGGCTTCATTTAGCAGGCACTTTTGTATGGTTACATCATTAATCCCACCTACCAAATGGTCGTTCGGCATCTCCTTAAGGGTTAAATGAAAGTTGCATGCCTCTGCCAGTTGTCTTAACCTAATCATAACTGAATTTGGGGCGGCATGGTGGCTCAGTGGTCAGTGATCCTGCCTCACAGCGCCAGGGACCTGGGTTCAGTTCCAGCTTCGGGCGACTGTGTGGAGTTTGCACATTCTCCCTGTGTCTGCGTGGGTTTCCTCCAGGTGCTCCAGTTTCCTCCCACATTTCAAAGATATGTAGGTTATATGAATTGGCCATGCTAAATTGCCCATGATGTTCAGAGATGTGTAGGTTAGGTGCATTAGTTGGGGTAAATATGGAGTAGGGGAATGGGCATGGGTGGGATATTCTTCAGCGGGTCGGTGTGGATTTGTTGGGCCTAATGAACTGTTCCCACATTGTGGGGATGCAATGATGACTCTGTAGGGATTCTATGATAATCAAGTCCCAAAATTCCCCTGGTTCTCAAACTGCCAAGTAAAACTGATAGTGTCTCGGAATAAGAGGAGGCTTGGGGTCATAATATTCCTTAACTAAATCTGTTAACTCTTCAAATGTTTTAGTATCTGGGGCCTCAGGAAAACTTCAGCGCCTAATAACCGAAAATGTTGCATATCCAAAAGCTGTCAGGAGAATTACTCATTACTTTTCTTCTGCCCCAATGTCATTTGCCTGGAAAAACTAAGACATTGTTTTCACATCCTGGGCCCAGTCTTTGACGGCCAGATCAAATGAGTCAAGTTTCCTATTTCTCTGGCTTTTCCTTATAGCCTTCTTTAAGTAATGGCACCAAATTAGCCAACCTCCAGTCTTTCAGCACCTCAGCCCGTAGCTCTCAAAGATATAGATATCTCAGAAAGGAGTCCAGCAATCACTTCTCCCTAGCTTCACACAAAGATCTCGGGAATTTTTTTTAAAATTACTTACAGTGTGGAAACAGA
This sequence comes from Chiloscyllium punctatum, assembly GCF_047496795.1. Taxonomy (NCBI): domain Eukaryota; kingdom Metazoa; phylum Chordata; class Chondrichthyes; order Orectolobiformes; family Hemiscylliidae; genus Chiloscyllium; species Chiloscyllium punctatum. The sequence continues at coordinate 113,656,356 of NC_092746.1, forward strand.
CCCTCTGAAGAGCAACCCACCCAGAGACATTCCCCTACATTTACCCCTTCACCTAACACTACGGGCAATTTAGCATGGTCAATTCACCTAACCTGCACATTTTTTGGACTGTGGGAGGAAACCAGAGCACCCGGAGGAAACCCACGCAGACACGGGGAGAATGTGCAAATTTCACACAGTCAGTTGCCTGAGGGGGAATTGAAACCGGGTCCCTCGTTACATTTTTGCTCTTAATATACTTACAGAATTTGGATTCTCCTTAAATCTATTTGCTAAAGCTATCTTATGTCTCCTTGTTGCTTCTTGATTTCCCTAATTCCTACTGCCTTTATACTGCCTTTATACTTCTCTAGGGATTCACTCGAGTCCAGCTGTCTATACCTGACATGTGCCTTCTCCCCCAGCCCTGTCAGACTTTTATACGTTTCAATGAAATCCTCCATTATTCTTCTAACATCCAATGAATACAAGCCCAGTTGACTCAATCTTCCCTCCAATGACAAACCTGCCATCCCAGGAATCAGTCTGGTGTGTTTTTATAAGGCAAGTATATCTTTAGATAGGGAGACCAAAACTGTATCCAGTACTCCAAGTGTGGAGAAGGATAACGATCGGGAATTTTCTGACAAAACCATGTGTATAGTATTGAGTAGCTTCTTGGACATCAACCGTTGTTCATAGTCCTGTGATTTTAGTTTTTGAATTAATTCTCCGGATGTGGGCATCTCTGGCCAGGCCAACATTTTACAGTCATCACTAAGTGCCCAGGGATGGTGTTGGTGAGCCATCTCCTTGAACCACTGAGTAGTGACTTCATTGAATTAAATGGCTTGTAAATTACACATGAGTCATATGTCTGCCACACTGAGTGAGGTGACAAGTTTTCATCTCTGGATTTTAGTGAACTGATTGGCATTTTTAATTCCATCCCACACCTTCATGGCCATTTTTAACTAGTGTTAACATTTTGTGGGTGGCACGGTGGCACAGTGGTTAGCACTGCTGCCTCACAGCGCCAGAGACCCGGGTTCAATTCCCGCCTCAGGCGACTGACTGTGTGGAGTTTGCACGTTCTCCCCGTGTCTGCGTGGGTTTCCTCCGGGTGCTCCGGTTTCCTCCCACACTCCAAAGATGTGCAGGTCAGGTGAATTGGCCATGCTAAATTGCCCGCAGTGTTAGGTAAGGGGTAGATGTAGATGTAGGGGTATGGATGGGTTACGCTTCGGCGGGGCGGTGTGGACTTGTTGGGCCGAAGGGCCTGTTTCCACACTGTAAGTAATCTAATCTAATCTAATCTAATTTTTGATTGTTAGATTTTTAAAGATATAAGTGCCAACTTTCTAATTGCACTGATGGAGTTTAAAACTGAAATTCCTTGTTTGACTAGTCTAACATAATCGAAAAGTGTGGTGTTGGAAAAGAACAGCAGGTCAGGCAGCATTTGAGGAGCAGAAGAGTTGATGTTTTGGGCATAAGCTCTCCTTCATTCCTCATGAAGGACTTATGCCCAAAACGCCAATACTCCTGATCCTCTGATGCTGCCTGACCTGCTATGCTTTTCCAGCACCACACTTTTCGACTCTGACTCTGCAACATCTGCAGTCCTCATGTTCTCTTAGTCTAGTAACGTAATCAATGCTATTTTAACCTGTTGTAAATTGAGAGTGATTCAAACCAGTCTTCTGGTGCATTGTAGGAGAATACTTGAGTCATGCTTTGATGTTTATCATTTTGGGGTGTTATTTGTTTCCCTTTTAAATCTTACTGTGGGTTCACTTCAAAGGAAAATCATACTGACTCTTCAGTGGAGTGCCAGGGGAATGCTGCACCATTGGAGGGTGCCATCTTTCAGATGAGACATTTTAATCAAAGCTACAGCTACCTGCTCAGATGAATGTAAAAGATCCTATGACACTACTTCAAAGAAAAAGCAAGGGTGTTCTTGTTGGTGTCTGGACAACTTCATGAAAACAGATTATCTAATCATGGTGACATTGTGGGCAGTGGGGCTTGTTGTGACTGACTAGGCCATTGAATTTACTGCAAGAGTGACTGCACTTCGAAACTACCTCACTGGCAATAAAAGTGGTTGTGAAAATCCTTACATAAGTCCCAAGTCTTTCTTCTGTTCTTTCACATGTTTTGAGTCAAAGCAGCAGTAACACATGCTTGTATTTTGAATAAATGCTTGGTATGGCAATTGCTCTGCCCAAAACCGCAAGAAATTACAGAGCATTGTGAATGCAGCCCAGTCCATCACACAAACCAATCTTATTCTACCTACACTTCCCGCTATCTTGGGAAAGCACAAACATAAAGGCCCCTCCCACTCTGATTATACTCTCTTCCACCCACTTCCATCAGGCATAAGATAAAAAGTTTGAAAACACAAACCAGCAGAGTTTAAAAACAGCTTCTTACCCGCAGTTAACAAATTTATGAATGGACCTCTTATATTAGAGTTGATCTTCTCTGCTCATTCTCTGTGGTTGTGACACTATATTTTGCACTCTCTTATATTATCTTGATGTAATTATGTAAGGTATGATTTCTCATGTTAGCGCACAACAATACTTTTCACTGTATCTCAGTGTATGTGACGATAATAATAAATCAAACTGAAAATCCAAATTCTGCATCTGCTGGAAATCTAAAACAAACACAGACAATGCTGAAGAAACTCGTTGGGTCTGGCAGCATGTATGGAGAGAAACAAAACTAACGTCAAATCTAGTGTGATTCTTCATCAGTGTTCTGATGTTGCCAGACCTTCTGATTTCACTAGGACTTGCCGTGTTTGTTGTTCATAGATTCATTTAATTGAAGTCAGAAATCACATGACACCAGATTGTAGTCCAACGGGGGATTTGTTTGAAATCGCAAGCTTTTGGAATATAACCCTTTCGTCAGGTGAAGTGAGAGGGAAGCGCACAGAACTTAGACTTTACAGGCAGAGACTTCAAGGGTAGGGAGATCAAAAGATCATATAAATGTCATGAGTGGAGTCAACGGATTCCTACAGTGTGGAAACATGCCATTTGGCCCAACAAGTCCACACTGACCTTCTGTAGAGAAACCCACCCAGACCCATTTCCCCACCCTATTACTCTACATTTACCCCTGACTATTGCACCTAATCCACACATCCCTGAACACTGTGGGCAATTTGGCATGGCCAGTTCACCTAACCTGCACATCTCTAGATTGTGGGAGGAAACCAGAGCACACAGAGCAAACCCACACAGACTCAGAGAGAATGTTCAAACTCCACACAGACAGGCACCCGAGGCTGGAATCAAACTCACACCCAGGCGTTGTGAGGCAGCAGTGCTAACCACTGAGCCACCTTACAGAGTCGAATAATGAGTCTCTGCAGGTGACTAAGGGTGTTAGGCGGTGTGAGTCAAGTGTCACTGAGCATCTGCAGCCTCCAACATCATATAAATCAGAGATAGGAATTGCAGCTGATTAGTCTGCTGTCTCCGCCGGTGACATTGATATTTGGAGAAAATTGTACCACAGCCTCCGATCAGTAATGTAGAGTGGACTGCAGTTCTGACCTCGGACCTGATTTGGAATTTATCAGATGTTTAGCCCACAAAGATTTCTTAGGAGGAGCACAATCTGAAATTTCACCACTGACAAAGTAAGACCAGAGGCATAGAAACAAAAGTAGGCCATTCAGTCCATCAACTCTGCTCCACCATTCACTGAGATCACCTACATTCTCAGCTCCACTTTTCTTCATTGTTCTTGGTTCCCCTGCTTATTTAAAATCCAATGATCTCAGTCTGAATGTACTTAACCCAGCCTCAACAGCCCTGATAAAGAGTTCAACATATTCACTGTCCTCTCAGGGAAGAAATTCCTCCTCCGCTTTGTCTTAAATGCGTGACCCTTTATTCTGAGATTATGCCCTCTGGTCCTAAGGCCTCCCACAATGGGAAATAACCATTCCACATCTACCCTGTCAAGTCCCCTAAGGATCTGGTGTGTATCAACAAGGTTGCCTCTTGTTCTCTTAAATTCCAAAGAGCACAGGCCCAAACCACTCAAACTCTCCTTTTAGGACAGTCCTCCCCTATTCAGAGTCGAGAGCTTGTTGCTGGGAAAGCACAGCAGGTCAGGCAGCATCCGAGAAGCAGGAGAATGACGTTTCAAGCATAAGCCCTTCATCAGGGCCTGATTCCGTTGAAGGGCTTATGCTCGAAACGTCGATTCTCCTGCTTTTTGAATGCTGCCTGACTGGCTGTGCTTTCCCAGCAACACACTCTCGATTCAGCTCCAGCATCTGCAGTCCTCACTTTCTCCTTTCGTATTCAGTATCGACCAAGTGAACCTTCTGTGCACTGCCTCCAATTCCAGTATACCTTTCCTGAGATAAAGGTCTGAAAACTGTTCACTGTATTCCAGCTGTGATCTGACCAATACCTGGGCAGCACGGTGGCTCAGTGGTTAGCACTGCTGCCTCACAGTGCCAGGAACCTGAGTTCAATTCCAGCCTTGGGCGTCTGTCTGTATGGAGTTTGTACATTCTCCCCATGCCTGCCTACGTTTCCACAGTCTAAAGATGTGCAGGTTTGGTGAATTGGCTGTAAATCGCCCATAGTGTTCAGGGATGTGTATATTAGGTGCATTGGTCAGGGGTAAATATAGGATAATAGTGTAGAAGAATGGATCTGGGTGGGTTACTCTTTGGAGAGTCAGAGTGAACTTGTTAGGCCAAAGGGCCTGTTTCCACACTGTAGGGATTCTAATAGATAACAAATATTCACAGCACAGGAAGAGGCCATTTGGCCTACTTAGGTCCATTGTGGAGTTTATGTTCCCAAAAGCGTCTTGCCACCCTCTACCATCTAACTGCACCAACATATCCTTTTATACCCATCTCCTTCATGTGCTTCTCTTACTTACCCTTAAATGCATCAGTGCTATTTGCCTCAACTACTGGTAAGGGGTGAGTTCCACATTCAAATCTCTCACTGGCTAAAGAGGTTTCACCCGATTTCCCTCCTGGAAACCTTTGTGATTTTTGTTTTGGTTTTTGTGAAAACGTGGGCTCCTTACGTTAACTTTAAAACACATGGTTCCAAACCAGATCAGCTGAGGATTAAAGGTTTTCATGTGCAAAAGTCACTGACTTACTTCCAGTACTGGAAGGGGAAATTGTTCAGGGCCCAAGAGGAAGGAGGAGGGTAATGGAATTAATTTGATAGCTCGTTCAAAGAACTGGCAATGATACAATAGACTGACTGGCCTCCTTCAGTGCTACAAGCTGCAGAAAGCCCTTGACCTTTTCTAAGATTGTGAGGCCATTATGAATTCACATTTTATTCTGCCACAGCATAATTGTTGCAATTACCTTATCTATATGGATTATTCTTTTTTGGAGAATTCTTGCAATTTATGCGAAATCTCTGGAGACTCGATGAGCTGTAATCTGTGTATGGGATGTTTTAGGGATATGTTGCTGCATCTTGTTGCTTTTTTGTGAATTCTTTGTCCTTCAAGAGTGAATGGTTAAAGTAAAAATGTATCAAAACACTTCTTATTTGATGGGTTTTGGTGTGACCGTTTCTGCTATGAGGCCTGATTTGTGTTCCCACCTACAGGGTGAAGACAGCTCCCATTCCAGCAGTAGCCCTTCCAAAGGATTCTTCTCCCGGAATTTTTACAACCGACCCTCCAGCCCGGTCTCTGCTCCAGTGAGAGTGAAGCAGAGCCCTGGTTCTCCAAAAACAGTATTCCCTTTTCCCCAAGACTCTTCGCCAAGGTCTCCTCGGCGAATGAGCTTCAGTGGGATCTTCCGCTCCACCTCGAAGGATTCCTCTGGCAGTTCCACTTCTACCTCGCCTGTTTCCATGAAGTTTTTCTCCAGATCAAGAAAAGGTAAGAGAATTATTAACACTAGAGGTGTGGTGCATGTTAAAAGGTTATGATTTTTGTCTCCATAGTGCTCTCTCGATCTCCCTATGTCTATCTCTCTCTCTATCTCTCTGTGTTTTCTCTTTCTCTGTGTCTCTCATATCTCACTTACTCTTGCTCTCTCTGTCTTGTTTTTTCTCTCTATCTCTCTCCCTTGTGTCTCTTTCTGTTGTGTCTCACTCGTTTGTGCTGTCTCGTTTCCCCTCTCTAACACATGTTGGAGTATTGGAAGCAGTACAATGAAGGTTTGCATGACTATATTCCTGGGACAAGGTGGTTGTCTTGTGATAAAAGGCTGAGTAGATTGGATCCCTCAACTCTGGAATGTGCAAGAAGGAGAGAAGATAATCTCATTGTAAAACCCAGTATTCTGTAAGGATAAATACTGAGAGAATCAGAGCAAAATAATGCAGATACTGGAGATCTAAAATAAAGACAGAAGGAGCTGTAAAATCTCAGCAGGTCTGGCCAGGATCTGTAGGGAGAGAATTAGAGTTAACATTCTGAGTCCCATATGAGTCTTCCTTGGATCTGGCATAGGTCCTGAGAGCTTTTCTGCTGAATGGGGAATTTAAAACACAGGAGCTCAGTCTCAGGTTAGCAGATGAACATTTAGAACTGAGATGAGGATAAATTATTTCACACAAAAGGTTTGGGAATCTTTGGATTTCTCCACCCCACAGGATGGTGGATGCTCCATCATTGAATATATGCAAGGCTGAGATTGGCAGATGTGCACAGAAACCAGGGATACAGGGAATGGACAGTAACAAAGATCAGACATGATCATATTGAATGGCTGAGCAGGCTTGATGGGCTGAATGGTCTCATTCTGTCCTATTTGTTACAATTGTATACAGCACAGAAGACCATTTGGCCTGTCGTGCTGTGCTGGTTCTTTAATGGAACTGGGTTATTGGGGGAGGAGGTGGGTGGCAGAGATGAAAAAAAAAATTATGCAGTGAGTTGCTATGGCCTGGAATACAAGGCGTGGTGGACTGGTGGAAGCAGGATCAACTGGAACATAAAATTAGATAGAAACAGGAAACAAAAAACTACAACACGTTAGAGAGAAATGAATGGTATTAATTGTTTTCCAGGCCATAGTAACTCACCAGTCCACCACGCCTTGTATCCCAGGTCATAGTAACTCACCAGACCACCACGCCTTGTATCCCAGGTCATAGTAACTCACCAGTCCACCACGCCTCGTATTCCACGCCATAGCAACTCACTGCATAATTTATTTTTTTTCATCTCTGCCACCCACCTCCTCCCCCTATTTCCCAGCATTTTGCCAGTGATCCTTGTCCTCTGATTACAAATCCTCCTGCCAATTGAAATAATTATTCTTTCTTTGTTTTCTCAAATGGTATGATTTGAATGCAAATGTAAATCTGCCATTAAAGTTCTCTGCTACTGAAAGTCAAACATTCGCTACTGTGTCCATACTTGGTTAATGCGATCATTTGAAGTTAGTGCATTTCCCACAGGAAAGAGTATGTGGCATTGAGTTGTTTTGAAGCCATCCTATTACATTTTATACAAGTCTGACCGTGAGAGGTTGGCTTTTTAAAAATGGAGTGCACACATCCTGCTGTTCTCTTGGCATTAAATTAAACATAAGTGCAACTGTTCTTTAAATGCAACATCCTTCATCTCTTTTCGGGCAATTACACTGCAGTGTTATGGATCAGCCATGTGCAGGTAAATTGTCCTTTTCCCTTGTTTTTCTGTTGAGTGTAAAGAGGAATTGCAGAATACCTTTTCGAGTGCTGTTACAACCACTTGCCAAAAATGTGTGTGTACACACACATGCACACCCTAATACACCTCCATTCACACACACAATGCCGTACACACAGGGGCAGTGATAGCCCAGTGATATTATTGCTAAACTATTGCTAGAATTTCAGGACCTGGTTTCAAATCCTACCATGGCAGAAATTGAAAATTGAATTTAATAAATATCTCTCTACAATTAGCAATCTAATGGTGACCGTGAATCCAGTGGCAATTGGAAAGACCCATCTGTTTCACTAATGTCCTTTAGGGAAGGAAACAGCCAAACAGCCATTCTGAGCTGGTCTGGCCTACATGTGACTCCAAACCCACAGCAATGTGGTTGACATTTAACTGCCCTGTGGGCAATTAGGGATGCGTAATAAATGCTGGCATGGACAGCGAAGCACGCATTCCATGAATGAATATGAAGCAAACCACAACGTCACAGATACACAGACACTTTTCTGTTTTCTCCCTGAACTCTCACTACCAGTGATTATGTGTACCCCTTAGGCAGAGGAGATTTCAATAATATTACACTCCCTCCACCATTCCCACTTGATTACTGAGCTTGACTATCCTACAACTCTGGAACCCATGACTTTGGGAATGCAAACTTTATATTATGATTTGCATGTGATGTTTTGTCTGAGCCCATACTTAACATTGAGTATGGGAGAAATATATACAATACTACAATCAATGTAAGTAATTGTAATGTATTTTCTTTTATTTAAGCAAAAGAGCAATGGAATGAGCTTTGACTTGGGAATAAACAATTAACATTTTTAAGCAGAATGGAATTGAGCCATTTTGCATAATCACGTACTGGGCGTCGTCTCTATCTCTTATTTCCTGTCTGGAAAATTACAATGCAGTTTGCAGCAGAGCAGAGTTGCAGAATTAAGAAACAGATACCAGTACTGTTTTAGATATCCTGATGTAGACTTCAGAATTGATGGACAGACTCAGCAAACCACAAGGTGAGAGAGTTCATTGGGTTGTCTGACACACAATTATTTCAATGGTTTAGCAAGACTGGGCAAACCCTGACTTCCTGTTTAACTTAGACTTGCTTTTCTGTTGTGAGGTATATAATCGTACGTTATCCTGTTCACGGCTCGCTAATGTGTATAAAGAGAGGCGGTAAGAGTTGAATCAAGGCGGATAAAGGAGTTAAAACGTAGATCCACTTTAGATCGAATTGAATGACAGAACAGGGACAGGCAGTCGATGGCCTGCTCATGTAAGTGCAGTTATGAGATATGAAGATTGTCCATTTGGCCCCTCGAACCTGTTCTGATGTTCATGGCTGATCTGATTGCAGCCTCAGCTCCACTTCCCCAGTACCCCCGAAATAACCTTCCAACTTCTCAGTCAGTTAGGCACTGATTCCACCTGCAGGAGCGGTGTCCTGAGTTGGACCATTTTACTGTTTGTTTGGATTTTTCTGTGTCTCCAGCATGGCCATGTCATATTCTGACATGTCAGGAGGCGATAGTGAGGGTGGGAGGTGGTGGGGGGATCGAGAAGTTATCATCCCTAAATACTGAACCATTGCATAAGACCATAAGACCATAAGACATAGGAGTGGAAGTAAGGCCATTCGGCCCATCGAGTCCACTCCGCCATTCAATCATGGCTGATGCACATTTCAGCTCCACTTACCAGCGTTCTCCCCGTAGCCCTTAATTCCTTGAGACAACAAGAATCTATCAATCTCGGCCTTGAAGACATTTAGCGTCCCGGCCTCCACTGCACTCTGCGGCAATGAATTCTACAGGCCCACCACTCTCTGGCTGAAGAAATGTCTCCGCATTTCTGTTCTGAATTGACCCCCCCTCTAATTTTAAGGCTGTGTCCACGGGTCCTAGTCTCCTCACCTAACGGAAACAATTTCCTAGCGTCCATCCTTTCCAAGCCATGTATTATCTTGTACGTCTCTATTAAGTCTCCCCTTAATCTTCTAAACTCCAATGAATACAATCCCAGGATCCTCAGCCGTTCCTCATATGTTAGACCAACCATTCCAGGGATCATCCGTGTGAATCTCCGCTGGACACGTTCCAGTGCCAGTATGTCCTTCCTGAGGTGTGGGGACCAAAACTGGACACAGTACTCCAAACGGGGCCTAACCAGAGCTTTATAAAGTATCAGTAGCACAACGTTGCTTTTATATTCCAACCCTCTTGAGATAAGTGACAACATTGCATTCGCTTTCTTAATCATGGACTCAACCTGCATGTTGACCTTTAGAGAATCCTGGACTAGCACTCCCAGATCCCTTTGTACTTTGGCTTTACGAATTTTCTCACCGTTTAGAAAGTAGTCTGTGCTTTTATTCTTTTTGCCAAAGTGCAAGACCTCGCATTTGTTCACGTTGAATTCCATCAGCCATTTCCTGGACCACTCTCCCAAACTGTCTAGATCCTTCTGTAGCCTCCCCACTTCCTCAGTACTACCTGCCTGTCCATCTAACTTCGTATCATCTGCAAACTTTGCTAGAATGCCCCCAGTCCCTTCATCCAGATCATTAATATATAACGTGAACAGCTGTGGCCCCAACACTGAACCCTGCGGGACACCACTCGTCACCGGCTGCAAATGCAGTTGCACCCGTACCGTTGATGAGTAACACCAGACCTAATGGCAGCAATGCGATCGTGACAAGCTTTTATCAATAGTTTTTTGCATGCAGTTCTCACCCCACTTTCCCTTCCAAACCCGAGAACGTGTTAGGTATTGGTGCCCAGAAACTTAATGGTAGAAAGTGTGCACAAAATCTTCCTACAGACAAACATAGGATCTCCACCATATCAAAGTTCTCTAGTAATACCTTGCTGGAGTTGCTGTGTTCTCCCTCATGAACAGCAGCATTGTCACTCCATCCCTCAACCCATCATGAATACAGGTAGAGTACACCCATACTCATGAATTCGATGAAGCAGTCTCCAATGGCTGCAACACTCCTTGATGATCAAAAAGGGTCCTGGGCTCCAACTTCACGGACCTGACAACTAAGGCGATTCTCCATGCCATCACCACCCAGACCTGCTCTCCCGACCAGCTACGAGTCCATTGTTGTACCTGATTGAAAATGTCCTGGAATGGAAAAGCCTGAGTTAGTGGATCATGGGGGGAGGAATTAATTTAGTGTGTGGCATTGCAATAAACTGTAAGATATTTGTTTGATCCTCCCTGGAACGTAATTGTTCTACCTCTGGCAAACTTAAGGAAAAGCGTAAAGATGTTATTTCAAAACATTATCCTCATGAAACCCTTCAGTGATATGGTGGCAGCATTGATTTTTAGATTAGATTAGATTACTTACAGTGTGGAAACAGGCCCTTCAGCCCAACAAGTCCACACTGCCCCGCCAAAGCGCAACCCACCCATACCCCTAACCTAACACTACAGGCAATTTAGCATGGCCAATTCACCTGACCTGCACATCTTTGGACTGTGGGAGGAAACCGGAGCACCCAGAGGAAACCCACGCAGCCACGGGGAGAACATGCAAACTCCACACAGTCAGTCGCCTGAGGCAGGAATTGAACCTGGGTCTCTGGTGCTGTGAGGCAGCAGTGCTAACCACTGGGCCACTGTGCCGCCCACTTGTTTCTTGATTCCATTCACTATCATGAGTTTCTGTCACGGGGTCTTTAATGTGTCTGAATGTGTTGATTCTCATTCTGGAGATGTTTGGGCAGGGTGTCCCACAAGGTTCCAGAGTGCAGCATTTCCCTTCTCTGCCACCATACTTGATCATCACTTGAGATGTCATTCAAAGCCTGATGGACAAGTTGTCACTGTTTTGAACAGTTGGTACCAAGAAAATCCTGGTCATTGTCTGCGAGGACAGCTTCAGAATGTTTTTATAACACATATAGCCATTGCTCGAAAAACTGACCAGGTCTCCCTTCAGTGAAGGAGTGTGTTGATGTCAACTGCTCTGTACACCAGGACTCACTGAGCTCTTTGTCTTTATTGTAGTTTCTCGTAAGGTTGAGCTGGTGCAGTGTTGGGTCTCCTCCTTGATGGTGGTCTTTTGAGAGAGATGGCTGCCAAGGTATGGGAAGTGCTCAGTATGATCCAGAGTCTCCTTACTTGGAAAAGGGTGTACTGGAGAGGGTGCGGGGGGGTTCACTAGGTTGATTCTGAAGTTGAGAGGGTTGGCTTATGAGGAGAGATTGAGTAGCCTGGGAATGTACTCAATAGAATTTAGATGAATGAGGGGGAAGTCTGACCAAAATATGCAAAATTATGATGGGAATTGATAAGGTAGAAGCAGGGAGATTGTTTCTACTGATGGGTGAAACTAGAACTAGGGGGCATAGCCTCAAAATTAGGGGGAGCAGATTTAGAACTGAGTTAAGGAGGAACTTCTTCATGCAGAAGGTTGTGAATCTGTGGAATTCCCTGCCCAGTGAAGCAGTTGAGGTTGCCTCATTGAATGGTTTTAAGGCAAAGATAGATTTTGAATAGTAAAGGAATTAAGGGTTATGATGAGTGGGTGAGGAGGTGGAGCTAAGTCCACAGAAGTTCAGCCATGATCTTTTTGAATGGCAGAGCAGGCTCGATGGGCCAGATGGCCTACTCCTGCTCCTAATTCTCAAGTTTATATGTCTCCCCTTCAACATGTAAGAGAGGTGGAATGTAAATGTATGGGAGGTCTGAATCATCCATCAATTCTGGGAAGAATATATTCAACAACCATTCAAATATAAGTCAATGTAGCAGCGGATACTCTCCAAGTCAACACTATGATAGAATCCACGGGTGAACCGCAATCGATGGGTCAATTGCAACAAGCAATTAAGTCAGATTTTTTTAAAAACAGTCTGTGGCTGCAGTGGGACAGTACTGATAGCTTTTCATCCCTCAAAGAGTGCCACCATCCTGTGGGTGACAGGGATTCTGGTTTTTGTCTTGTGTCTCTGAGCAAAGCCTTTGTGGGTGGTGGCAGGCATACATATATTGGATGCTGCCTGAACTGCTGTGCTCTTCCAGCACCACTAGTCCAGAATCTGGTTTCCAGCATCTGCAGTCATTGTTTTTACCTCCTTTATACGTATATTTCAGTTTATCTTTTGTGCCAGTGAGTAATTAAATAGGATTTGAGGCAAAGACGAAAGCAAGTGGTTATTCTGAATTAAAGCCTGCAACTCCAAATTTCCAATCCTTCCCACTCACCAATCTTCCATTCAATAATGTATCTTTTCCCTCTTCCACCAATGTAGAAGAAGATTTGGGTTTGGTCAGACTCCACTTTTATAGATTCCACCACACTCATGTGCAAATAATACTAAAGAGACAGAGATGCCACTTTTACCACTTCTACTGCATAGTTGTAGAGCCATACAGTATGGAAACAGATCCTTCAGTCCAATATGTCCAAGTCAACCAGGTTTCCTAAACTAAGCTAGACCCATTTGCCTGCATTTGGCCCATATCTTTATAAACCTTCCCTATTCATGTACCTGTCCAAATGTCCTTTAAATGTAGTACCTGCATCTATCACTTCGTTTGGCAGTTCATTCCACATATAAACCCCACTGTATGTGAGAAAGTTGCCACTCAGGTCCATAGAATCCGTACAGTGCGGAAACAAGCTATTCAGTCCAACGAGTTGATCCCAATTCTCCAAAGAACATCCCATCCAGGCCCATCCCTGTACCCCTACATTTCCCACGGCTAGCACACCTAATCTAAACATCCCCGATCACTGTGGGTAATTCAGCATGGCCAATCCACCGACAGTGAAGCAGTGTGGTTGGCCCAGACCAACCCTCCAAGAAGCACTCTATCCAGACCCACCGCCCTATCCTATCCCTGCATTTCCCATGGCTAATCCACCTAACCTGCTCATCTTTGGATTGTGGGAGGAAACCATGCAGACACAGGGGGACGTGCAAATTCCCCACAGATAGTCACCCAACAGTGGAGTCGAACTTGTGTCCCTGGACTGTGAGGCAGCAGTTCTGACCCCTGAACCACTGTCACTCCATTAACATAAAATGGAAAAAGTGTATTAAATCTTTTCCTCTCACCTTCAAATTATGCCCTCTAGTTTTGAAATCCTCCACCTTGGGGAAAAAAACCTTTGCTATTAGGGGTGGCATGGTGGCTCAGTGGTTAGCACTGCTGCCTCAGAGCACCAGGGACCTGGGTTTGATTCCAGCCTCTGGTGACTGTCTGTGTGGAGTTTGCATGTTCTCCCCATGTCTGCGTGGGTTTCCTTTGGGTACCCCAGTTTCCTCCCACAATCCAAAGATGTGCAGGTTGGGTGAATTGGCCATGTTAAATTGCCCATAGTGTTCAGAAATGTTTAGGTTAGATGTATTAGTCAGGGGTAAATATAGAGTAATAGGGTAGGGGAATGGATCTGGGTGGGTTACACTTTGGGGGGGGGGGGGGGGGGGGGGGCTTGGTGTGGACTTATTGGGCCAAATAGCCTTTTTCCATACTGTAGCGATTTTGTGATATTCCCCTTATCCATACTCCTCAAGGTCATCACATCCCTCAACCTCCTATACCCCAGCCTATCCAGCCTCCCCTTATAACTCAAAACCTCCAGTCCTGGCAACATTCTTGTAAATCTTTTCTGCACTGTTTCAGTTTAATAATATCCCTTCTACAGCAGAGTCACCAGAACTGTGCACTGTACTTCAAAAGTGGCCTCACCAACATCAATGTCATTGCATGTACGTGCATATGACAGAAGGAGTTGTTTGCTTGGGAACCAAAAGTATAGTGAGAAGGAGGAATTGAAAGAAATTAATATTATTTTTAAAAGTTTAATTTTAAAAGCAAAATTGGTTTGTAACCCCACTATGTATAAAAGGGAGGTGGGAGAAAACAGGAAATTGCAGATTGTTTAGACTAACATCAGTAGTAGGGAAACCACTGGAGTCTCTTAGGTTCTGATAACATGTTGTTTAGAAAATATCAACAGAATTAAACAAAGCCAACATGAGTTTCTGAAAGGGAATCGTGTTTCACAAACCTGCTGTATAGTTTGAGGACGTAACCAGTAGAGTCATTTTGTATTATATTTGGATTGTCAGAAAGCTTTTGAAGGTCTTTGATAAGAGGTTAGTTCAGAATCAAAGCCCATTGGATTATGAGTAAGATACTGGCAAGATGGAGAATTGGGTTAGTAGACAGCAAACAGGGTAAGAATTTTCAAGAGTGGGAAACATTGACTCGTCAGGTACAGCAAGTGTCCGTGCTTGGGCCTTGAGTATTAACAGTTATAATTTGGTTGAGAGAACTAGCATTCTCAAAGATTCATCCCACCCTGACAATGTTTTCCTCTAAACTCTACCATCAGGGAGAAGGTACAGAAGCCTGAACACATGCACCAGCCAGTTTCAAACCAGTTTACACCCTACTGTCGTTAGAATACTGAATGGACTCACAAACTATTTAACATTCGCCTGTACCTGTGTTTTTGTTTTTGCTGCTGTTTAACTATTATTTACTTACCTATGCTACTTAACTCTGTGATCTGCCTGTATTGCTCGCAAGACAAAGCTTTTCACTGTGCTTCAGTACACGTGACAATAAATTCAATTCAATTCAATTCAATTCAAGTGTCATGTCAAGTGTATTATTGGTGGTACAGACTCAATGGGCCAAAGAGTAGGATTGTATGATTTTATGAAATATTTCTAAGTTTGCTGATGACACAAAACTAGGTGAGTGGTGAGGAGATGCAAAGAAGCTTCACAGCAATTTTGAGAAGTTGTGTGAGTGAGCACATACTGTAAAATGTGGGTAAGCGTGAAGTTATCACTTCAGTAGAAGAAACCTGAATGTCAGAGTATTATATAATTGGTGAAAGTTTGGGAAATGTTAGTGTAAAAAGGACCGATGTATCTGTATACCGGTCACTGAAAACAAGCAAGTAGGTTCAACAAGCAGTTAAGGAGGTGAATGAGATGTTGGCTTTCGTTGTAAGAAGATTTGAGTTCAGGAGCATGGAAGACATTCTGCAGTTGTACAGAATTAAAAATCGCACAACACCAGGTTATAGTCCAACAGGTTTAATTGGAAGCACACTAGTTTTCGGAGCATCGCTCCTTCATCAGGTGGTTGTGGGATGAAGGAGCGTCGCTCCAAAAGCTAGTGTGCTTCCAATTAAACCTGTTGGACTATAACCTGGTATTGTGTGATTTTTAACTTTGTACACCCCAGTCCAACACTGGCATCTCCAAATCATGCAGTTGTGCAGAGCATTGATGAGACGTTACTTGGGTTATTGTGTGCAGTGAAGGTTCACCAGGCTGATTCCTGGGATGGTCAGAGGAGGAGAGATTGAGTTGACTGCACCAGTACTCATTGGAGTTTAAAAGAATGAGAGGGGATCTCATTGAAACATAGAACATTCTGACAGGGTAGTAGAGACTGCATATAGAGAGAATTTTACACATGGTTGGAGATTCCAAAACAGGGGGTAATGGTCTCAGGCTATGGAGTATTTAGGATCAGGCTGAAAGAGAAATGTCTTCCTTCCATCGGTGGTAAGCTGTGGAATTCTAGAACATAGAACAGTACAGCATAGAACAGGCCCTTCAGCCCATGATGTTGTGCCGACCATTGATCCTCATGTGAGGTAAACCTAATGTACAAACCCTCAAATTTCTATGACCATGTGCATGTCCAGCAGTCTCTTAAATATCCTCAATGACCTCACTTCCACAACTGCTGCTGGCAACGCATTCCATGCTCTCACAACTCTCTGCGTAAAGAACCCACCTCTGACATCCCCTCTATACTTTCCGCCAAACAGCTTAAAACTATGACCCCTCATGTTAACAATTTCTGCCCTGGGAAAAAGTTTCTGGTTATCAACTCTATCTATGCCTCTCATTATCTTGTATACCTCAATTAGGTCCCCTCTGTTCCTTTTTTCTAAAGAAAAAAGTCCGAGCTCAGTCAACCTCTCTTCGTAAGATAAGCCCTCCAGTCCAGGCAGCATCCTGGTAAACCTCCTCTGAACCCTCTCCAAAGCATCCACATCTTTCCTATAATAGGGCGACCAGAACTGAACACAGTATTCCAAGTGCGGTCTAACCAAAGTTTTATAGAGCTGCAACAAGATCTCACGACTCTTAAACTCAGTCCCCCTGTTAATGAAAGCCAAAACACCATATGCTTTCTTAACAACCCTGTCCACCTGGGTGGCAATTTTAAGGGATCTATGTACCTGCACACCAAGATCCCGCTGTTCCTCCACACTGCCAAGTATCCTATCCTTAATCCTGTACTCGGCTTTCAAATTCAACCTTCCAAAATGCATCACCTCACATTTATCCAGGTTGAACTCCATCTGCCACCTCTCAGCCCATCTCTGCATCCTGTCAGTGTCCCACTGCAGCCTACAACAGCCCTCTATACTGTCAACGACACCTCCAACCTTTGTGTCATCTGCAAACTTGCTAACCCATCCTTCAATCTGCTCATCCAAGTCATTAATAAAAATTACAAACAGTAGAGGCCCAAAAACAGAGCCCTGTGGAACACCACTCACCACTGACTTCCAGGCTGTGGAGGTGAAGTCTTTTAAGTATTGGTAGCAAGGGATATTAGGACAGAGCAGGAATGTGGCAGTGAGATAGGGGAGCAGTTATGATCACATTGAATAGCAGATTAAACTCAATGGGCCAAATGGCCTGCTGCTGTTCCAGTTTTCTATGTTCCTCTTTTGGAGAAATTTTACTTAAGGAATGGGTGGAAAGGAATATTTGCAAGATAACTTTTGCTGCTTCCTGATAGAATTTGGTGGCAAGTGTTTAATGTACTATCAGAGGACAAGAGACCTATGCAGTGGTTCCTTAATATGCAGTATCAGTAGAATGGATACCAACGGACATGCTGTGCTTTTTCCAACACCACACTTTATCGACTCTGATTTCTCTAGCAACTGCACTTCTCACTATCTTCTAGTATTAATAGAATATCGTAGAAACATTAGACCAAGAATAGGAGACTTGACCCCGCCTGCAGTAAGGCCACAGTTGATCTGTGACCTAACTCCAATATTTAGAATCATAGAATCCCTACAGTGTGGAGGCAAGCCATTTAGTCCATCAGGTCCAGACCAACCCTCTGAAGGGCAGCACATCTAGACCCTGCTCTAGCCAATCCCATGGCTAATCCAACTAACCTGCACATGTTTGGACTGTGGGAGGAAGTCAGAGCGTCTAGAGGAAACCCGTGGCAGACACGGAGAAAATTTGTGAACCCCATACAGACAGTCGCCTGAGGGTGGAATTGCACCCAGGTCGATGGTGCTGGGAGGCAGCAGTGCTAGCCATACTGTCCTGTTTAGAGGGGTGTTGTAGTGGTAATGCCAAATATCTGGAACAAAAGTCTGAGGAAATGCATTCAAACTTCACTGTGGCAAATGGTGAAATTTGAATTTGATAAAAACAATCTGTAATGAAAGCTGACTAAGGAACAACTATTGACTATCATAAAGACCCATCTGGTTCACCAATGTCCTTTGGGGAAGGAAATCTGCCATCCCTACCCTGGTCTGGTCTTCTTGATCTTTAACTGCCTTCTGGGAAATTAAGGACAGGTAATAAATGCTGTCCTAGCCAGCAATGCCCCTACATTATGAATGAAAAAAATACCTAATTATGTCCCATATCATTTTTGATAACCAAAATGTGTTATCTATTTTGCATATAAAATTGACAATTATCCAAGTAGGTATTGCTGTTTGTTGAAGGGAGTTGCAAACTTTGACCACCCTTGGTACCTTCAATCATTAGAGGCCTGGTTATAATCATTAGACTACATTGCCTGTCCAAAGTTCCTCCACCAACAGAAACAGGTTCTCTCTTCCCTTGGAAATGTAACTAAATTACATCTTAATCTTCTATCATTTGTTCTTTAAATGTAATCTTTGGGGTCCAGGTTTCATTCTGCTAAATCCATATTTCCCTCCATCAATATTGTTCCTGAGGTTTCTAGAACTGAACACAGTATACCAAGCGTGGTCTAACCAGCACTTTTATGAAGCTTATTCTGAAGTTGTTCGTGGGCTGTGGCTGTCACTGCTTCAGCCAGTATTCATTGTCTATCCCTAATTATCCTGAGGGCTGGTAAGAACTGTCCACCCCCTCAGCCATTCCAACCTCTTACCCTTGCAATGTGCAGCCTTCCACTCCCTCTGCTCCAACCTAACCTCACCATCAAGCCAGCGGACAAGGCAGAGGGGTACAGTGGTAGTTTGGCACACTGACATCTGGACCACTGAAGACAGGCACCAACTCACAGATACCTCCTCCTACTGCCCTCTTGACCATGACCTCACCTCCCATCGCCAAACCATCATCTCACAGATGATTAAAAAGCTCATTACCTCAGGGGATCTCCACCCATGGCTTCCAACCTCATAGTCCAGGAACAAAGCACCTCCCGAATCTACCTCCTACCAAAGATTCACAAACCTGACTGCCCCAGTCGACTTATCGTCTCTGCCTGCTCCTGCTCTACTGAACCCATCTCTGATACTGTCCTATCCCCTAGTCCAGGAACTCCCTACCTATGTTTGGGATACCACCCATGCCCTCCACCTCCTCCAAGACTTTTGTTTGCCTAGCCTCCAATGCCTCATCTTCACCATGGACAACCAGTCCTGTCCACCTCTGTCCGCCATGATGAGGGCCTCTATGCCCTCTGTTTCTTCCTCACCTGGCGTCTCAACCTGTACCCCTCCACTGACACTCATTCACTTGGCTGAACTGGTCCTCACCCTCAATAATTTCTCCTTTGAATCCTCCCACTTCCTCCAGACCAAAGGGGTGGCCAAAGGCATCTGCATGGGTCCCAGCTGTGCTTGTATCTTTGTCGGTTATGTGGAACATTCCATCTTCCATGGTTACTCCAGCACCATTCCCCGCCTTTTCCTCTGCTACATTGATGACTGTGTTGTGCCACCTCGTGCTCCCACGAGGAGGTTGAACAATTCATCAACTTCACCAACACATTCCACCCTGACCTTAAGTTCATCTGGATCATCTCTGACACCTCCCTCCCCTTCCTGGACCTCTCCAATTCCATCAACGGTGACCGACTCAACACGGACATCTTCTACAAACCCACCGACTACCACAGCTACCTGGACTATACCTCCTCCCTCCCTGCCTCCTGTAAAAATGCTATCTCTTATTTCCAATTCCTCTGCCTCTGTTGCATCTGCTCCCAGGAGGACCAGTTTCACCACAGATGGCCATTTCCTTTAAAGATTGTAAGTACCCCTCTCAAGTGGTCGGTGATGCCCTCCAGCGTATCCCCTCCACTTCCCACACATCTGCCCTTGAGCCCACCTGTCCAATCACAACAAGGACAGAAGTGGAAAGTGGTCCTCCACCAATCTCTGTATACATCGCATCATCCTCTGCCATTTCTGCCTCCTACAAATGTACCCCACCACCAGAGACATTATTTCCCTCCCCAGCCTATTCACTCCGCGACTGTCTTGTCAGGTCCACACCATCCACCAACCCACCCTCCCCTCCCCACCTTTCCCTGCCACTGCCAATGTGGATTTCATCATTTCCTCATTTCCCCTCCCCTCACCTTATCCAAGATCCAACCTTCCATATCTGCACTGCCCTCATGACCTGTCCTACCTGTCCATCTTCCTTCCCACCTATCCGCTTCACCATCCCCTCTGACCTATCACCATTACCCCCACCTTCATCTACCTATTGTACTCTCAGCTATCTTCTCCCCAGCCCCACCCCCTCCCATTTATCACTGCACCTCCTTGGCTCACAAGCCTCTTTCCTGATGAAGGGCTTATGCCCAAAACGTTGATTCTCCTGCTCCTTGGATTCTGCCTGACCTGCTGTGCATTTCCAGCACCACACTCTCGACTCTGATCTCCAGCATCTATAGTCCTCAGTTTCTCCCTCTTGACCAATTAGAACTGACGACATTACTTGGTTTGTATGACAATTGACAATGGTTACGTGGCCAGCTTTTCATTCGAATTCAGTTTTCAACATCTGCCATGGTGGGATTTAAACCCATTCCCCAGAACATTAGCTTGGGGTTCTAGATTATTCCTCAACACTAGGTCACTGCCTCCCCCATGCTTGCAGAATGACTTCTAACCCCTTGGATTCGACGAGATTTCATTAAACTTCTGATTATTTTTATGGGGAGTCCATTGACCTTTTCTGGTTTGGTGAGGTCATTAAAGTTACCAATCAATGCCGCTGACTGATGTGTCTTACCATGTCTCCTCAGCAGATTCTCTGGATGCGTGATCCTTGCTAATCCAACATGACAAATTCTCCTCTTCCTGGACTGTCAAAAAACTCTGTATGACTTTGCATGCAATGTTCCTCATAAACAAACCTTGCCTTCATAATCATCTTGAAGTACGGGCAGGAGGCCACTGTACTAGAAATTCCATTTACTGGACTTCCTGACCTGAACGTCTATGTCCAGAAGTCTCAGGAAGCACTGAAAATGGAAGAGGTGCCAATGAAATGAGTAACAGTTTGTTCTGTTTTGAATGCCTGACAACCTAACCCTGAAAATCACACATTTCTGACTTCTGGAACAAAGCAGAGCTTTTGCAGGGTGGAATGGAATTCACAGAGGTTTGCTGTTTGTTTTTAATTCCACTTAGCCAAAACTGGCTGAGAATTTTGACTCATCATTTCAGCATACCTTGGAGACTGCAGGGGTGAGCTGGGTGTGTCGAGGCCTGCAGCAGCAAAACATGTTTCTGTCCAGTTAAAGCCAAAGAAAACGAAGGTTCTTAACCTTCTGAGAGATGAGTTTAAGTTCAAGACTTTTAAAACGTAGTCAGACAAATGTCTTAATGGAGCGGTTTGCCTCAGTTGGCACCATAATGTGAATGATGCATCTCTTATGCAATCTGCCAAGTAAGAATGAAATTAAATCAAGTCTCAAGCAGAGTGGCATTCTTGCCACTGGTGTTGTTTGTTTAAACGTAGGTGGTGTATTGCTGTTCAGTGACAGCCTGAAACTAGTTCAGTAGTATAACACAATATAGCCACTGCTTTGTCTGTTCCTGCCATTGTTCTGGAGGGAGTCGAGATTGTGATGCTGGAAAAGCACAGATCAGGCAGCATCCGAGGAGCAGGAGAATCGACGTTTCGGGCATAAGCCCTTCCTTAGGAATCGGGTTTCCACTATTCTGCCACTATTCTGGAGGGAGTTGACAACACTCTTACTACTGTGTGGCTGTCTCAACCTAGAAATACAGCTCTTTGAAGTACTCATTCCGACATTCATAAATCCAAGTCACAATTTTCTTTTTGAGGAGTTACAAGTTGTTTGAGGAGGGTAAATAGATAAGACAAACAAATACAGATGAATGGGTGAACAGACAGAACTGGAAGTGAATGTCTACCTGAAGGTAGCAGAAGAGGCAAAAGAGATGTTTATGAGAAGGCAAACAGGATACTTTCCCTAAACAGTGAAGGCATGAAATTAAAGAGAAGGGAAGTTAAGTATTAGCTGTGTGAAGCACTAATTAGTCCACAATTAGAGTACTGCATACCCGCACTCAGAATACAGAGGAAGGCCACAAGCAAACTTATCCCTAAGTTTCACTAAGAAAAATTATTTATTTTTTGTTTACCCATGGCATATAGGTATTGCTGGCTGGGCCAGCATTTATTGCTCAAACCTACTTACAGGATAGTTTGACCCTAATATGCAACAATTTAGCTGTGATCTCAGCAACCTTTGGGAAAACATGTTTATTGTGCTGACTTTCTGTGAATACAAGTGTATGTCAGTTATTTTGTAAAAGGACTTTTGTTCTTTCGTTATGATGTGGAGGAGTTGGTGTTGAACTGGGGTGGACAAAGTTAAAAACCACACAACATCAGGTTATAGCCCAACAGGTTTATTTGGAAGTACAAGTTTTCGGAGCACTGATCCTTCATCAGGTAGCTAGTGACAGGATCATAGGACACAGAATTTATACTAAAAGAGCAAAGTGTCATATAGCTGATGTGATATATTCAACAAACTTAGATTGCTGTTTAGTCTTTAATTACTTAGAAAGACTGAATTGAGGTCTGTAATAGTATGAGGAGCCTGTGTAGGGTGCACAGGAAGGACCTAATTCTCTTAAAAGTGCAATCAATAGCTCGAGGAAATGGAGAGTTATATGGCTCGGAAACAGACCTTTTGGTCCAACTCGTCCATGCCAACCAGGTTTCCCAAACTGACTCGTACCACTTGCCTTTTTTTGGCCCATAAACCTCTAAACCCTTCTTATTTCCTATTCATGTACCTGTCCGTATGCTGTATAAATGTTGTAACTTTACCTGCATCTACCACTTCCTCTGGTAGTTCATCCCACATACGAACCATTCTGTGTGTGAAAAATGTGGCCTTTCAGGTCCCTTTTACATCTTTCTCCTCTCACCTTAAAAATATTTTTAAAGTAGTTCGAAAATAGTTTTGAGCTCCCCCAACCTAGGAACAACATCTTGGCTATTCACCTTATGATTAGATTAGATTACTTACAGTGTGGAAACAGGCCCTTCGGCCCAACAAGTCCACACCGCCCCGCCGAAGCGCAACCCACCCATACCCCTACATCTACCCCTTACCTAACACTACGGGCAATTTAGCATAGCCAATTCACCTGACCTGCACATCTTTGGAGTGTGGGAGGAAACCGGAGCACCCGGAGGAAACCCACGCAGACACGGGGAGAATGTGCAAACTCCACACAGAGAGCCGCCGGAGGCGGGAATTGAACCCAGGTCTCTGGCGCTGTGAGGCAGCAGTGCTAACCACTGTGCCACCGTGCCCCTCATGGTTTTATAAACCTCAATAAGATTACCTCTCAACCTCCTATGCTACAGTGACAAAAGTAGCATCTATCCAGCCTCTCCTTATAACTCAAACCCTCCATTCCTGGCAACACTCTGGTAAATCTCTTCTGAACCCTCTCCAATCTAATAATATCCTTGTTAAAGCAGAGCGACCAAAATTGCACACAGTACTCCAAACTTGGCCTCACCAACTTCCTGTGCAAACTAAACATGACATCCCAACTCCTATAGTCATTGATCTGAGCAGTGAAGGCAAGCATGCTAAGTGCCTTCCTAACTACCCTGTCTACCTGCGATGCAACTGTTAAAGAAGTATGTACCTGAATCTACACTGAATCCCTAGGTCTTTCTGTTGAATGATGCTA
This sequence comes from Chiloscyllium punctatum, assembly GCF_047496795.1. NCBI lineage: Eukaryota > Metazoa > Chordata > Chondrichthyes > Orectolobiformes > Hemiscylliidae > Chiloscyllium > Chiloscyllium punctatum. Next base: position 113,680,285 of record NC_092746.1, read on the forward strand.
TCCAAGGCCCTACCAATAATTGTATAAGTCCTGCTCTTGTTTGTTTTATTAAAATGCAATCCCTCATTTATCCAAATTGAATTCCATCTGCCTCTCCTCAGCTCATTGGCCAAATTGACCAAGATCTCTTTGTAATCTTTCTTCACTGTCAACGTACCACCAATTTTGGTGTCATCCACAAACTTACTAACCGTACTTCCAAAATTCTCATCCAAATCGTTTGCATAAGTGACGGACAACAATGGACTCAGTTCCAATTCCTGTGGAATAGCACTGGTCAGAGGCCTCCAGTCTAAAAAATCAACCCTGAAGTGGGAATGGGGGTTGCGAGTCTTTGAAATTCCCTTTTACAAAAGGCAGTGGATGCAGAATCTTTAAATATTTCCAAGATAGAGCTAGATTGATTCTTGGTTACCAAGGTGATGAAAGATTATTGGGGATGTGCAGGATCATAGAGCTAAGGTTAAAATCGGATCAGCCATGATCTTATCAAATGACAGCTCAGAGTTGAAGGGTCAAGTTTTTTCCTTGTTTATATTAGGCTACATAGCTGTTTATTGAACAGTACCAATAAACTAGGCCATGTGGCACAATTTTGTGATGTAATTGTCCCATATATCTAAATATAGTGTCTGTGTCCATAAACTCAAGATGAAATGAGTGTGAAAGCTGCTGGAACATTTTAAGACTGAACTGTTTGCTGATGTTCAGGTGACTTCACTTGACAAAACCTGTGATTTCAAATAAATTTGTTGAACTATAACGTGATGTCATCTGACTTCTGACCTTGGCCACCCCAGTCCAACACCAGCTCCTCCACGTCATGATGTTCTTCAAGGAAGGGATCATGTCACCAATATCTGTTATGCTCTACATATAACTCTGGCTCACGTATAGGAGCTTGACTCTTAATGCCCTCAGGACAACCCATGGATTGGACAGTAAACATGGCCGTCCTCTTTTAAACTTCCTCATAACTCACAACACTTCTGTTACATCTTTTTCCTAAGTAGAACAATCTCTGTCCTTCTACTCACTCCACATAAATGAAACTCCTCCTCATTGAAGTGTTCTAGTAAATCATCTCTGCACTTTTTCATTTCTTCAATGAAGGCCAAGCTATTTCTTCCTGCCTGTAAAACTCTAGCTGAAGCCTAACATTGATTTCTAAAGATGTAGAATAAATTCCTTGCTTTTGTGCTGTTTTGTGTTCTAAGGCTTTACATGCTGTTTTAGTTCATGTACAGCCTTATGAACTTGTCCTGTCACCTTGAAAGATATGGATGTAAAACTCCAGGGTCTCTTTGTTCCTGCATCCCCTCCACCACCCTGAACTTTTGACCCTGTATCCTGTATTTTATGATGCCTCTCCTTATTCTTCCCACTAAAATACATCACTTTACATTTCTCTGCATTACATCCCCTGCCACATGTTCAGCAAATGCACCAGTCAGTTTTATACTCTCCTGCAATCTGTTGCTGTCCTCCTCACTGTCTGAGGTTTCCTGTCATAGGTGAATCCAGTGAAATCCTGGAGAATATTGGGAAAGGACTGTATCAGAACCTTCCCAGTATGTGCACATTTTGCTCTCGTTTGCCAATTTACTCTTGCACATAGATCTGAACATTTCAGTGGCTTGATCACAGCAAATTGCCTCAGTTACCAATCAGGGTAGTCCCAAACAGCACTGCAATAATTTGAAAATACTCACAGGAAGATGAGAAGTATCACTCTGCAGTAGACATTTCTGGGAGTAGAATCAGTGTCAGTCTGTTCATTTAAACTGCATCAATTCAGATTCAAAAGTACATGCTTTTGTCAAGCCTTGACCTTTGGGTGTTCTTGTGCTGATCTATCAGCAGAAGGAAGAATACATGGTTTCCTTTCATCATCAAAGCACTTCATAGCCAATTTACACACAGCAGGATCCCACACATAACAATGCAATAATTATTATAGTTTGACTTAAACACGTGAATATCTTCAATGAGATGTCCTTATGGGTCTAAGCCAGTAAGTTCCCCTCCAAGGCACACATGGCTTGGAAATACAGTAGATTGCTGTTCCATCATTGTCACTGGGTCAAAATCCTGAGACTCCCTCCCTAAAAGTGCTGAGGCTGTACCTTTTCCAGACGGACTGCAGCGGCTAAAGGTAGAGGTTCACCAATCCCTTCTTAAGGGCAATTAGGAATGAGGGACACGTGCTGACTTTGTCAGTGATGCTCATGACAGAATGAAAGAAAAACAGCAGACAACACGAGTGACTGTGTAACTCTCTATCAGTATGGACTGGAGACTCAGCCTGTGTTTTCTGCTCAGGTCTTTAAAGTGGGACTTGAACCCACAATTTTCTGCTCCGTAGAGCATTCCTGCTGCTTCACAGCTGACACTCCAATCCAGCTGTCTTACATGGAGAAAAAAAATGTTCATTTCCTATCACGCTGTTTTAATGTGGTCGGCTCATGTTGTCTTTGAGACGTTAGCACAAGGGAACTTCCCAAGACAGTACCATTGATTAAAGTGGCGCGGTGGCTCAGTGGTTAGCACTGCTGCCTCACAGCACCAGGGACGCGTTTCAATTCCATCCTCAGGTGACTGCCTGTGTGGAGTTTGCACATTCTCCCCGTGTCTGTGTGGGTTTCCTCCCACAGTCCGAATATGTGCAGGTTAGGTGGATTGGCTGTGTTAACTTTTCCATTATGTCCAGGGATGCCTAGACTAGGTACATTAGCCATGGGAAAAGCACAGTTACAGGGATTGGATAGAGGATAAGTCTGGGTGGGGTGGTCTTTGGAGAGTTAGTGTGGTCTCATTGGGCAGAAGAGCCTGTTTCCATACTGTGGGGATTAAATGTTTGAGAAGAATAAGTAGAATGAATGCAAGCAGCAACTAAAAGGCGAGAACCAGCCATTCTAATCCCAGTTGTGAAAAGGCAAGTGCTGGGCTCTTAACCACAGTCACAAAGTAGAATTTATCGGTCTCACTTTTGACTTGTCTTGATCTCCTCAGTTGTTTCAGGAAACGCACTTAAAGAACAATGGTCTTGATGTTTGTGGTGTAGCATTCCAAAATGAATCCTGCTACCCAACACACTCCCCATAACCCCACAATTCACACCATTTCAATTATTTAACCATTTTCCTCACCCCTTTAGAAGATGCTTCAGTCACTTCCTACACCGTGCTTTTGCTGTTAATGTCATTTGTAGATTCAATTAAAATTGTAAGGAATATCTATGAATGTAAGAATTGTTGTTTATTTGTTCATAGGATGTGGGTGTCACTGGCTAGGCCAGCAGTATTGCCCATCCCTGAGAATCCAGAGAGTCAACCAAATTGTTTTGGCCCTGGAGTCACATGTAGGCCAGATCAGGGAAACAGAAGATTTTCTTCACTAAAGGAAAGTAATGAACCCAGGGGGGTTTTAACAACAGTCGATAACAGTTTCATGGGCATAATTTAACACATGAAGATTAATAGCAGGAAATATAAAACCTTAATAAAGCAGCATTGCGTTATTCAGTATGTAATTAAAGTTTGTGTATTATAGTTCAACATTTAATAATATGTAGCATAAGAAAGAAAATCTGAAGTTTTAGAAGTTCTTTGTAAACATGTTATGATTACATGTTATCACATAGGTTTCAGCAAACCTCATCCTGTTCCCTGGTGACAGAAGATTCCAAGACAACATCTCCCTCCATCCCACACACACTGACTGACTCAGCCACCCATCTTTTCAAACCTCTCTTTGCACACTGTACACACTCTCTCACACCAAATTCCTTCCCCAATCCATTCCCCGTTTTATCCCACATGCCCCGGTTTGGTCTTGCTTCCTGTTGCTAAGAAGCAGAGTCACTTTCCTGAGGCAGGGAGCCTGTATAATAGACAGACAGGAGTAGAAAGACAGAAGATGTTTAAAGTTGCTACTTGCTTTTCTGGCTGAACCACACAGCTTACTGTTTTATCTCACACTCACTCAGTGACTAAGCGACATCTGATGGTGTCTGCCTTGGCCAAGTCAGCAGACCAATATCCCAGGCTCACTCAAATTTGGTGCTAAATGTGGCTTCTGATAAGACAATAAGACATAGGAGGTCATTCAGCCCATCAAATGTGCTCTGCCATTTTCTCCCACTTGATTATTTTTGAGTTGGTTTTTTGATGGGTCTTAAAACTTTCCCAATCCTCTGCCACATTGTATATATTTTTTCTTTCAATTTGAGCATCAATGGCAGGAATTTCTGGGTGTAATTGAGGACGCAGTACAGAGATTCATCCCAAAGAAAAGAAAGATTATCCAAGGAGGGGTTAGACAGCCATGGCTGACAAAGGAAGTCAGGAAATGTATCAGTGAAAAAGGGAGAGCCTATAAAGTGGCCAAGAGCACTGGGAAATCAGAAGATTGGGAAGACTACAAAAACAAACAGAGAATAACAAAGAAAGAAATATGAAGGAAAGGATCAAATATGAAGGTAAGCTAGCCAGTAATATTAGAAATGATAGTAAAATTTTCTTTCAATACATAAAAAACAAACAAGAGGCAAAAGTAGACATTCGGCTGCCCCAAATTGATGCTGGCAGGCTAGTGCTGGGTGATAAGGAAATAGCTGAAGAACTTAATAAGTACTTTGTGTCAATCTTCACAGTAGAAGACATGAGTAATATCCCAACAATAAAGGAGAGTCAGGGGACAGAGTTGAGTATGGTCGCCATTACAAAAGAGAAAGTGTTAGAAAAGCTAAAAGGTCTAAAAAATGATAAATCTCCTGGCCCTGATGGGCTACAGCCTAGAGTTTTGAGAGAGGTGGCTGAGGAAACAGCGGAGGTGCTGACTATGATCTTTCAAAAATCACTGGAGTCAGGGAAAGTTCCAGATAATTGGAAAATCGCTGATGTAACCCCCTTGTTCAAGAAAGAATCAAGACAAAAGAAAAAGATAATCCCTGGAATGATAGGCCTAACGTATGCTGATTGGCTGAGCATCCTGGGATTGTATTCATGAGAGTTTAGAGGTTGAGGGGAGATCTAATAGAAACTTACAAGATAAAACATGGCTTAGAAAGGATGGACGCTAGGAGGTTGTTTCCATTAGGCGGGAGACTAGGACTTGTGGCACAGCCTTAAAATTATAGGCCGATTAGCCTAACCTCGGTTAGGTGAAATTCTAGAATACATTGTTAAGGATGAGATTTCTAAATTCTTGGAAGTGCAGAGTTGGATTATAAAAAGTCAGCATGGATTTAATAAGGGGGGGGTCATGCCTGACAAACCTGTTAGAATTATTTGAAGAGGTAACAAGTAGGTTAGACCAGGGAAACCCAGTGGATATTATCTGTCTAGATTTCCAAAAGGTCTTTGATAATGTGCCTCACAGGAGGCTGCTGAGTAAGGTGAGTGCCCATGGTGTTCGAGGTGAGATACTGGCATGGATTGGGGATTGGCTGTCTGACAGAAGAGAGAGAGTTGGGATAAAAGGTTCTTTTTCAGAATGGCAGCTGGTGACAAGTGGGGTCCCGCAGGGTTCAGTGTTTGGGGCCGCAGCTGTTCACTTTATATATTAATGATTTGGATGAAGGGACTGGGGGCATTCTGGCAATGTTCGCTGATGATAAAAAGTGGGGCAGACAGGCAGGTAGTTCTGAGGAGGTGGGGAGGCTGCAGAAAGATTTAGACAGTTTAGGAGAGTGGTCCAGGAGAGTGGTCCAGGAGACTGATAAAATTTGACGTAAGCAAGTGTGAGGTTTTGCACTTTGGAAAAAAGAATACAGGCATGGATTATTTTTTAAAAGGTGAGAAAATTCATTTAGCCAAAGTACAAAGGGATTTGGGAGTGCTAGTCCAGGATTCTCTAAAGGTTGATTTGTAGGTTGAGTCCAAGATTAAGAAAGCAAATGTAATGTTGTCATTTATTTCAAGAAGGTTGGAATATAAAAGCAGCGACTTGCTTCTGAGACTTTATAAAGCCCTAGCTAGGACCCATTTAAATACTGTGTCCAATTTTGGGCTCCACACCTCTGGAAGGACATACTGGCACTGGAGCATGTCCAGTGGAGATTCACACTGATAATCCCTGGAATGGTAGGCCTAACGTATGATGATCGGCTGAGGATCCTGGGATTATCTTCATTAGAGTTTAGAAGTTTGAGGGGAGATCTGATAGAAACTTACAAGATAATGCATAGCTTAGAAAGGATGGACGCTGGGAAGTTGTGCAGTGAAGCCCGGGACATTGGGTATCTTCAAGACCGAGCTTGATAAATTCTTGATCTCTCAAGGAATTAAGGGCTATGGGGAAAGTGCGAGTAAGTGGAATTGAAACGCCCATCAGTTATGATTAAATGGCGGAGTGGACTCAATGGGCCAAATGGCCTTGCTTCCACTCCCTATGTCTTATGATCTTGATGCTATCCTGAACTTCACAGGTTACCCACTGTTGGTTTATCCCCTTCCTAGAAACCTTTCTTCTCACTGCAATATAACCTTGCTGTGAGCTGTGAACTAATTTCTCAAATGTCAGGCATTGTTCTTGCACCATCATTACTGCTAAATGCTTCCCTAGTCTATTCCAGTCAGCTCACCCTCATTCCTTTCAGCTTTACACTGTTGCTTCTGACCCAAGTTCCTTATTCTCAACTGAATGCTAAGTGTCAAAGGGCAATTTGGCCTCACCATTCATCCATTGCTGTTTGATGGCCATCAATCCAGCAGAATGGGCTGTCCTACTGGAACCACCGACTGGCCAGTCTCATCTTCAAAGTTACCAATATTGGCACAGAGGAAGGCCATTTCATAACCTCAGTGGGTAAATTGCTGAAGGTGATTATAAAAGATAGGATCTATGGACATCAGAGAGGCAAAAATTGGTTAGGGATAGTCAGCATTGTGCAAGGAAAATCATATCTCACAAACTTGATTGACGCTTTTGAGGAAGTTACCAAAAAGGTTGAAGATGGCAGAGCATTAGATGTTGTTTATTTGGATTTTAGTGAAGCCTTCGACAAGGTTCTGCATTTAGACTAGGTCACATGGGATTCAGGGTGAGCTTACTAATTGGATACATAGTTGGCTTATCAGCAGGAAACAGAGTGGTGGGGGAAGAATACTTTTGAGACTGGAGGCTTGTGACCATCAGTGTTCCACAGGGATTGTTTCTGGGTCCTCTTTTGTTTGTCATTTATGTAAATGATTTGGATGACAATATAGGAGGCATGGTTAATAACTTTGTGGACAACACCAAAATTGGTAGCACAGTGGACAGTGAAGAAGGTTTTATAAAATTACAGAAGGATTTTGATCAAATGGGTTAATGGGCTGAAAAATGGCAGATGGAATTCAATCTGGATAAATGCAAGGTACTGTATTTTGGTACCACAAAGAAGGCTAGGGCTTGTACAATTAATGGTAGGGCCTTGGGTAATGTTGTAGGACAGAAGAACCTACGGGTGCAGGTACATAATTCTTTTAAAGTTGGCATCAAGCATAGGATAGTTAAAAAAGTGTTTGGCACGTTTGCCTTCATTACTCAGCCCTTTCAGGATAGGGGTTGGGAAGTCATGTTGAGGTTATACAGAACATTGGTGAGGCCTCTTCTGAAATACTGTGTCCAGTTCTGGCCGTCCAGTGATAGGAAAGATATTATTAAGCTGGAGAGGGATCAGAAGAAATTTACCAGGATGTTACCGGGTAGGGAAGGTTTGAATTAGAAAGGCTTGATAGGCTGGGACTTTTTTCACTGGAGTGTAGGAGGTTGAGAGGTGACTGATAAAAGTTTTTAAAATAATGAGAGGTGTAGATGGAATTGATAGTAGTTGTCTTTTCCCTAGGATGGGGAATTGAAGACTTGGACCCCCTGTTTTAAGGTGAGGAGAGAGATTTAAAAAAGACATGAGTGAAAATTTTTTTACATGGAGGATGGTTTGCGTGTGAAATGAACTTACTGAGGAATTGATGGATGTGGGCACAATTACAACATTTAAAAGACATTTGGATGGATACATGAATAGGAAAGATTTGGAGGTATATTGGTCAGGAGTAGGCAGTTGGGACTAGTTTAGTTTGGGATTATATTCGGTATGTATTGCTTGGACAGAAGGGTCTGTTTCCGTGCTGGATGACTCTATGTGACTTTTGCAGCTCATCAAGGGTCACAACCAACTGTTTGAGAATCCCTGCTCAGAGTGAAGAAGTTGCTCCTCACCTCAGTCCAGATCACGGTGACTCCATGTTCTAGACACTCTAGCCAGAGGAAACAGTCTTATCGTATTTATCCTGGTAAACCCTCTCAGAATCTTACATACTTCAATGAAACCAGATCTCATTCTTTAGACTGCTGGAGAATTAAGGCCCATTCTGTCCAATCTCTTCTCAAAGGAAATCTTCCCAATCCATGAATCAACCTAGTGACTCTTCATTTTCAGATTAGAGGTTAGAGTCCCCACAGTGTGGAAACAGGCTCTGCAGCCCAACAAGTCCACATCGACCTTCTGAAGAGTAACCCCACCCAGATCCATTTTCCTCTGACTAATGCACCTAACATTATGGGCAATTTAGCATGGTCAATCCACCCTGACCTGGACATCTTTGGACTGGAGAACCCAGAGGAAACCCACATAGTCACGGGGAAAATGTGCAAACTCCACACAGACAGTTGCCCAAGGCTGGAATCGAACCTGGGTCCCTGGCACTGTGAGGCAGCAGTGCCAGCCACTGAGCCACCTTGCCGCCTATTAATGGCTGACCTGCTCTAAACATATTTATCCTCCCTGAGAATACCCAGACCAAAACCATACCTAGTTTTCGACGTGTCATAGAATCCCTGCAGTGTGAAAAGGGACCATTTGGCCCACTGAGTCTCCACCAACTCTCCGAGCAGTTTCTCACCCAGAAACAGCCCCCTATTCTATCCTTCTAACAGCCACATTTCCCATGGCCAGTCCACAGAGCCTGCACATCTTTGGACTGTGAGAAGAAACCAGAGCACAGAAAGGAAATGCATGGGAGACATGCAAACTCCAAACAGATAGTTTTCTAAGGGTGGAATTGAATCCAGATTCCTGGTGCTGTGAGACAGCAGTGCTAACCAGTGAGCCACTGTGCTGCCCATGTCATCACTGTAAAATTCTGTACAGTTATAGCAAGAATTTTGTACTCTTGCGCACTGACTGACTTACAATACACCAAGTGATTGATCTGATACTGTGGTTCAAAATGTAATTTTTTTTCTCTCTCTTTCTCTCTCTCCCTCCCCTACTTCTCTCTCTCTTGCTTTCCCCCTCCCCCATTTTTCTCTCTCTCTGCCACAAAACTCCATTCTTCTGAAGTTATAGGAATCTGAATTACCATATGCTTTTATTTATCTTATGTCTTGTCGTCTGCCAAAAATATTTACAAAGTCATGCTTCCACAGCCCCACAACAGCATGAAGCCAATGACATTGCAACACATTGACAGGATAAGACACTGCAGACGAAGATCAACTATTTCCACTGTTTGGGGATTCTGGAGCCAGGAGGCATAGTCTGACTATTCAGGAGAAATGTTAGGAAGTGTTTCTACACACAAAGAATGGTAAAATTTTCACAAATAGCTAGTTGTTAGTTTTAAATCTGAGATAAAATTTTGTTAAACAAAGGTATTAAGGGATATTGGCCAAGGCAAGTATGTGAAATGAGGCCATAAGTCAGCCATGATCTCATTGAGTGGCAAAATACCTGGATGGCCTTCTCCTGTTCCTCTGTTTCTTAAGTAAAATTAATGTTTTAACGAAAGTGTTTAATTTACCCAAGAAACGTCATAGTGGCTTCCCCTTGCTGCAAGGCTGAGGAAGCAAGACCATGTGACCTTGCATGACTTCCTGTGATGTTGTATGCTCTCTCTCATTAGCATGTCACACCATCAGACTTGACCTCTAACACTTCTGCTCATCTGGTTTTGTAAAGTTTCAGGCTGATCTGCTAATTTTGCTGTCCAGTTAATTTGAGCCAGAGCCCTCCCCTAATCTTACTGAACATTCTAATCCAGTTTCTTCTCCCACCCCCGACCTCTGGCTCTGTTATCGCCTCCTATTTTTACATTGAACCCAACCGTTATCACATTACTCACCTACTATCTCAAGGTATTTATCCTAGAATGGGTTTATTCATTAGTTTGCACCTCGTAATAACATACCCTGAATAGAAGAGCAGTACAGGAAACATGACACTCCAGTAATTTTCAAAGTATCTTTGCATAATCCTTTCTAATCCCCTTTGGGTGGTGTGTGATTACAGTTTGTAGTAAGTACCCTCTGCATTTAGTTAGACTGAGTTGTATCGCATACAGACATGTTTGCACATCAACAATCTACAACAATTTTGTTGATTGTTCTAATGTCACCACAGCACTATGCACAGCCGAAGAACTGTGGTCATACAGCATACTGTAGCTGTGGGTGACACAGTAGCTCAGTGGTTAGCACTGTTGCTTCACAGCGCCAGGGGCCTGGGTTCAGTTCCAGCCTCAGGCGACTGTCTGTGTGGAGTTAGCAATTCTCCCTGTGCCTGCAAGGATTTCCTCTGGGTGCTCTGGTTTCCTCTTCCAGTCCAAAGATGTGCAGATTACGTGAATTGGCCAAGCTAAATTGCTCGTAATGTTCAGGGGTAGGTTAGGTGCATTGGTCAGGGGAAATGTGGAGTGATAGGGTTGGGGCATGGGTCTGGTTGAGATTCTCTTTGTAGGTTCATCATGGGCTTGTTGGGCCAAATGGCCTGTTCCCACACCGTAGGGATTACATGATTCTATGAATTGTACAAGATCTCTGTTCATCAGCTCAACTGCAACATTTGGGCTGAAGATTTTAGGAGGTGTGGAATTCACGAAGTGTTGAGCATTATTCCTTGGCAATTTCTCGGCTTTAGGAAAGTGTGCCAAGGAGCATTTGTGAAGGGAGCATACTTGAGTCTCCTGCAAGAACTGACTGAGTCATGAGAGCCATCTGTCAGAACAGCCCATCCTTCTGGATGCCAGTTGTTCCCCATGCAAAGTACAACCTTTAGGGTTAAGATGAAAGGAGCCAATAACAGCCAGACATTCACAACCCAAACACAAACACACTCAGAGCCACACATTTACACAGACTCCCACACACGTACACTCACGTGCCACACGTACACAGACACACAACCACACAGACCTACGTGTACCCATACACCTTCACTTAACCCCATGCATACTCTCACACGCACAGTTGACCTGCCCACACATACCAACACACAAAGCCACACGTTCCACATACCAACTAACTCTTTCTGTCTACCCCAGATACACACACACAGACATGGAACACTTCCTATTAACTCAGCAATTCACCATGGTTTTATGCATTTCTTTTCTATTGCAGCAACATTACTTTTACTTCCTCCTTAATGCAAACTAAAACAAAGACCTTTGATGAATTTTGTGCTCTGGTGTTCTTGTTTTGCTGGCATTTGGAGTTTATTTTGCAAGAGTTGGCACAGTTCATCGAGGAATTGGAGAGGAAGTTCTGACTGATTCTGAAAGCATTGTAAATCTGGGCCTCGCCTGATGGACTGATGTGGGGGAAAAGTCTTTTTATAATGAAATAAAGGCAAAGGGCTGTGACATTATTGCTGTTTTGAACAGTGACATTATTCAGTTTCTCAAATGCATGACATCTACTACCAGGCCACTTATTTAAGCTTTGTCCTTAACTACTGAGGAGCTACTTGGAGATAAAAATAGTTGCCTTTATACCTCTTGTGAGCCCCCAGCAGTCTTTAGAAGTGGCAATAGGCTTGAGGGGAGGGTGGGGGTGATGGGAGTTCTTTTACATTTGGTTTGCAGACAGACTATCTGGTTTATTGTTACACTGCTGTTTGTGGAAAGTTACTGTTTGCAAACTGGCTGCTCTGTTCCTTATATCACAACAATTTATCTACTCGCTTTAAAGAAAGTGGTCACACCCTGAGGCTGTGAATGGCGCTATATAAATGCACTTTTTTCCCACAAAATGTTGCATCCACCCAGACCATTGGTTTTGGAATCCTCTTGTTCACATTAACTCCCAGTTGATCTTGCAGAGACGGCACAGGCCTTATGTAATATAATGGAGTCTGAAAACTCTGCCCCTGCTCTCTCATTTAGAGTCATTATAGTTACAGAGATGTGCAGCATGGAAACAGACCTTTCAGTCCAATCATCCATGCTAGATATCCCAACCCAATCTAGTCCCACCTGCCAGCACCCGGCCCATATCCCTCCAAACCCTTCCTATTCATATACCCATCCAAATGCCTTTTAAATGTTGCAGTTGTACTAGCCTCCACCACTTCCTCTGGCAGCTCATTCCATACACGTACCACCCTCTGCGTGAAAATGTTGCCCCTTAGGTCTCTTTTATATCTTTCCCCTCTCACCCTAAACTTATGCCGTCTTGTTCTAGATTCCCTGGCTCCAGGGAAAAGATTTTGTCTATTTACCCTATCCATGCCCCTCATAATTTTGTAAACCTCTATAAGGTCACCCCTCAGCCTCTGACACTCCAGGGAAAACAGCACCAGCCTGTTCTGCCTCTCCCTATAGCTCAAATCCTCCAACCCTGGCAACATTCTTGTAAATCTTTTCTGAACATTTTCAAGTTTCACAACATCCTTCTGATAGGAAGGAGACCAGAATTGCACGCAATATTCCAACAGTGGCCTAACCAATGTCCTGTACAGCCGCAACATGATCTCCCAACTCCTGTACTCAATACTGTGACCAATTGTGGGTGGCACATGGTTAGCACTGCTCATACAGCATACTGTAGCTGTAAACTGTAGGTGACTCAGTGGCTCAGTGGTTAGCACTGTTGCTTCACAGCGCCAGGGGTCCGGGTCCGGGTTCAATTCCCACCTCAGGCAACTGTCTGTATGGAGTTTGCACATTCTCCCCGCGTGCTCCGGTTTCCTCCCACAGTCCAAAAGTGTGCATGTTAGGTGAATTGGCCATGCTAAATTCCCATAGTGTTAGGTGAAGGGGTAAATGTAGGGGAATGGGTCTGGGTGGGTTGCTCTTCAGAGGGTCGGTGTGGACTTGTTGGGCTGAAGGGCCTGTTTCCATAGTGTAAGTAATCTAATCTGATCAATAAAGGAAAGCATGCCAAACGCTGCCTTCACTATCCTATCTACCTGTGATTCCACTTTCAAGGAGCTATGAACCTGCACTCCAAGGTCTCTTTGTTCAGCAACATGCCCTAGGACCTTACCATTAAGTATATAAGTCCTGCTGAGATTTGCTTTCAGATAAATGTGAGGTGCAGGTTAGGTGAATTAAGCTCCATCTCCTGTTGGGATTCACACAGTTTTGAGTTACAACCAGCAGCTTGCAGTGATTTCCATGGAATTGACCGCACATGGCGATCGAGCATCCTGAACATTGTGCTGAATAGAGATATGAAAGAAGAATATGTATGTGTACATCATTATTCACCAACACCAGCACATGCCAGGATGCTGCACAGATGATTGAAGTACTGCTGAAGATTGGTTCAAGTGGCAAAACAGAAGTTATGGTAACTAATTTGAGCTACCCATTCCACCTCTATCCTTACTAACTGCAGAGAAAATATTTGGGGACAGAAGTACAGGTCGTTCTCCTATAGCGTGAGTTTTATCAACGCAGTCTGGCTGTAATGCAATTGGCGAATTGGAGAACGATTTTTTTAAAATGCAAATTCCTATTGGCTATTATGTGATTTAGAATAAATCAAATAGAATAAACCTTAGATCAAATCTTCAGTTTGGATGAGACAGGTGTATACTGGAAGGGAATGTCATCCTGAACCGACATTTGTAAGAATGAAGCACACACTCCAGGTACTAAGGCCACAAAGGATCTTATGACCATGTTGTTGGGAGGAGTCTTGAAAGGTTAGCTCCACTCTTGGAGTTTACTTTAAAGGTCAAGCAAAAGAGGTTGAACAATAGGGCAAACGTTTTCTGACATCATTATTGATATTTTCAAGGATGCTTTTAGAAATTATTGCAGGCGAAACATTTGGGTATCAAGATTCTTCTCATTCTGGACAATGCACCAAGCCATCCTGCCACCATTGGTGAGCTTTCTGAAAACATCAAAGTGCGAATTCTACCTCTGAACACCACCTCTATCATTCAATCCATGGACCCGGGTGCAGTAGCAGCTTTTAAAGCTTATTATTTAAGGTGCACACTCAGGAAGCTGATTGCAGCCGCTGAGGGGGATAATGTGGACAGTGTTCTTAAATTTTTCAGTTTCAAGCACCCAAGTAGTGTCAAATGAGTATTAGCAATATTCCACAGACAGTAATGTGATAATGTGCAGATGCAAGCATCCCCCAGGTTGCAAATGATTTCTGTTCTGAAGTCTGTTCGCAAGATGATTTGTAGGTAAGTCAGAACACAATGCAGGATAAAGTAAAGCAGCTGTTTGTAAGTACTGAAAATGTTTGTAGTTGGGTCTTTAAAATTACACCACTGTATGGGATCATGTTCATAAGTACAAGCATGTGAAAGTCAGATGTTTGTAAGTCCGGAACCCCCGTGTTCTGCTTTGGTTGTTTTCTAGATAATTAACACTGGGGTTAATGCCCCTGCTCCACTTCATGGGGCTTTTATGTGTGCTTGAGAGGCTCAGTGTCTGATCTGATCCACCAGCACCTCAGACACTGCTGCATCAGAGGGTTGGTCTAGATATTGTGATCATGTTTCTGGAGTGGGACTTGAACCCACAGCCTCCTGACTTGAGGGAGGCTCTGAAGCCACCATCTATCAAGTAGCTGCGGAACAGGAGCCAAGATCACAGGCAGCTTGTAGGTTTTCAGGTTCCATTCACAGGAAAGAAATCCCTCCAGTGGAGTTGACCTTGAAGAAAATGTACTTCAAAGCTTGAGGCCATGTTTTAATGGAAGCTTGGCATAAGTGAGGAAGGAATACCAAAGAGGCAGATCTTTAGATCATGAAATTATATTCTGGCAGGGTGAGGGCTGGGATTGTTGAGCAAGTTGCAGCCCCAGCTTAGTTTTCCATGATTGTTCATTATATGTTAATGGGGGGGTTTCTGGGTGAAAGAAGAAGCCTATCAGTGGCCCTCAGGACAATCAAGGCTACATTGTGAAATCGAATGCAGTGAGTGGGTACTTGAAAAGAGCAGAAAAAGACCCCCACCCTTTACCCAGCAGCTGAAGAAGTCACTAAGAATCATAGCGCTGTACAGCACGGAATCAGACTCTTCAGTCCAACTCGACCATGCCGACCAGATATCCAAAATTAATCTAATCCCACTTGCCAGCATTATGCTCATATTACTTCGAAACCCTTCCTATTCATATACCCATCCAAATGCCTTTTAAATGTTGTAATTGTACCAGCCCCTTCCACTTCCTCTGGCAACACATTCCATACATGCACCACCCTCTGCATGAAAAAGTTTCCTCTTAAGTCGCTTTTAAATCTTACCCCTCTCACCTTAAGCCTATGCCCTCTAGTTTTGGACTCCTCTACCCCAAGGGAAAGACCTTGTCTATTCAACCTATCTATGCCTCTCATGATCTTATAAACCTCTATAAGGTCGCTCCTCAACCTCTGACACTCCAGGGAAAATAGCGCCAGTCTATTCAGCCTCTCCCTATAGCTCAAACCCTCCAACCCTGGCAACGTCCTTGTAAATCTTTTCTGAACCCTTTCAAGTTTTACAACGTCCTTCCAATATCAGGAAGACCAGAATTGAATGCATTGTTCCAAAAGTGGCCTAACCAATGTCTGCAATATGACCTTCCAACTCCTATACAAGCCTGTGTCTGAATAAAAGAATCTGTGGGCCATGCTGGAGGAAGGCGAGGCTTGTGTCAAGGCCTAGTGCCTCACGTTTGGGTCTCACCTTCTTGGTACTGCCCCTAGAGCTAGTGCTGGCCTTCTCCAGGCATGTCTGGGACTGACAGATGGGAACGAGGATGGGGTTGGGTGGGGAGAAATGTGGGGTTGGGGGGTTAATGGAGAGGGTGGTCAGAGAGGAGGGAAATGGGTTGTAAACTCAAACACAAGCTGCCCACCGATATCTGCATGGAAAGAGGAAGTGTTGAGTGAGGGGGTTGGCATCAGGATGGTGCAAGGAGGAAGGTGGTCTCAGGCAGGATGTGGGAAGCAGCAGCCGTCTGATTTATTCCATCAATGACAGAAACAGGCCATTTGTCCCCCCTTAAGCCTGTTCTGTAAAAAGTTGACCTTGCTGTAGCGCAGGATGTTTTTGGTCCATTAACTTCTGGATTATGGGATTAGTGCATCTCTGCTGAGCTAGTGTGCCCTGATTATTGTCGGGAAACATTTTCAGGTTTTCACTCCTGATCTCTGGCAATCTTTTCAAACCACTTCAGTCCGATGGGCCTTGCGGGAAGTTTTAAATGCCTGTGTAACCTGCAGTGTTGTGAGTTACATACAGCACAGAAAGAAGCCTTTCACCTGATTCAGTCTGTCTGTCCCAGCTAAAATGCAGTATTCAGATTTCCCGTGCAAACAGCAAGCATTAAATTAAACTTTAGGCCCCAGAGCCAGACCCTATGAGGAAATCCCAAGTGTTGTTAACTGTTATACAATCATTACCTTTTAATATGGGAAACGTTTGGAGTACTGCGTATAATTCTGGTCACCCTGCTATAGGAAGGATGTTATTAAACTGGAAAGGGGTGCAATAAAAGATTAACAAGGTTGTTACCAAGACTGGAAGGTATGAATTGTAAGGAGAGGCTGGTCCTTTTGTCCCTGGAGCGTAGCAGGCTGAGAGGTGACCTTTCAGGGGTTTATAAAATCATGAGAGGTATGGATAGGGTAAATAGCCAAGGTTGTTTCCCTAGGATAGGGGAGTCCAAAGCTAGAGAGCGTAGGGGTTTAAGGTGAGAAAGGAAAGATTTAAAAGGGACCCGAGGGGCAACTTTTTCACACAGAAGGTGGTGCATGTGTGGAACGAGCTGCCAGAGGAAGTGGTAGAGGTTGGTACAATTACATCATTCAAAAGACATTCGGACAGATATATGGATAGGAAAGGTTTAGAGGGATATAGGCTAAATCCAGGTAAATGGGATAGGAAACCTGGTCAGCATGGACAAGTTGGGCTGAAAGGTCTGTTTCCATGGGGTAAAAACAATAACTGCAGATGCTGGAAACCAAATACTGGATTAGTGGTGCTGGAAGAGCACAGCAGTTCAGGCAGCATCCAACAAGCAGCGAAATCGACATTTCGGGCAAAAGCCCTTCATCAGGAATAAAGGCAGTGAGCCTGAAGCATGGAGAGATAAGCTAGAGGAGGGTGGGGGTGGGGAGAGAGTAGCATAGAGTACAATGGGTGAGTGGGGGAGGAGATGAAGGTGATATTTCCATGCCTTGTCACTCTGTTTTTTTCAGGCCTCCTTCAGTTCTGTTCAGTAGAGTGGACGGGAGTGCCATAATTGGACAGATGCTCTGTAAGCCATCCAAGCATTTGGTCTGAGCTTATCTCCAATGTGGAAAATAACAAATCTTGTCCATAGTTCACCATCCTCCATTGAATGCTGGCCCATTAGAACTCAATACTTCAGGGTGAATAAACCACTGACTTAGGTGACAGCACTTATCAAAGAAGATGTTCCACTCGTAGCATCAAAGCCAATACTTGGGTTTAACAAGTTGGATCCAACAATTGCTATTTGAAAATATAAATAAATAAATCATTTTCTGTCAAAAATCACCCAAAGCATTATTGTACAGTAAAAGTTGATATAGCACAATCACAAATGACATAATCAGAAGTCACACAACATCAAATTATGGTCGAACAGCTTTATTTGAAATCACAAGCTTTCAGAGTGCTGCTCCTTCATCAGGTGAAGTGGAGGAAAGTGAACAGGCAGAGAGAAAACGACAGAAGGAGACCATTTGGCCAACGAGTCTTTGAAAATGTAGCTGGAATCATTCCACTCAAACCTCTTCTTTCCCATTAATCCTGCAGTTCTACTTCTAGCATCCCATCAAACAATGCATTTCAAATCATGGCGAGTGCCTTTGTTAAAAAGAGAGTGTACCTTTGCTTTCATTCCCTTAGACTCATGGTCTCCTGGTTGACAACCATCTTGCCATCATTGTTGAGCTGTGAGAACTCTTCATTAAGTCTCTATTCAATCACCCCCTTAAAGTCCTCTACTTGAAGGAAAATAATCCCAGCATCCCCAGCCTCTCCATTGTTACAACTCTCCACGAGTCACCATGTAGAATAATACTATATCCGAGTCCCAATCTGGCCACACTTATATTCCTTCCTCATTAGGCTTAGAATTAAAATAAAATCCATCAACCATGTTTGCTTAATAGATACAATGTTACTGATTCATTATAAAATAAAACCCATTCAGTGAAGATGTAGAATTAGTTAACACCCGCAATGTGTAGTGTGAGAAAATACATGCTTACCCCTCTATTTCACCCAAAACACACACATACTCAAGTAAAAGAGTAAAGGGTATTTCTCTCAGCAATGATTTACTTTAAAAATAAAAGTACTTTATGGCCAATGGTGATCATTCTTGAAGGCTCAAAAAAAATTAGAATGTTTTGAAGATTGTCAGTGCGTGTATGGTCAAGTCATTGATAATGCTGAGTTGTTTCTAGTATCTTGGCAGACATAACTGGCTCAGGAAATACTAATGTTGAGAAGTTCTTTCAGTCATTCTTCCAGAGGAATGATTAGGTTTCACTGTGAGTTCACCACAAAGGTGTGTCAGAAACAGGGGACACAAGCTGGGCAGCTTGGTCTGACAATTCCAAAAATAAACAGCCCCAGGGACCCGGGTTCAATTCCAGCCTTGGGTCTATGTGGAGTTCGCACATTTTCCCTGTGTCTGCATGGGTTTCCAAAGGGTACTCCAGTTTCTTCTAATAGTCCAAAGATATACAGGTTAGGTTAGTTGGCCATGCTAAGTTCTCCATAGTATCCAGGGATGTGTAGAGATGTTAGATGCATTAGTCAGTTTGTGGGCGACACGGTGGCTAGCACTGCTGCTTCACAGCGCCAGAGACCCGGGTTCAATTCCTGCCTCAGGTGACTGTCTGTGTGGAGTTTGCACATTTTCCCCGTGTCTGCGTGGGTTTCCTCCAGGTGCTCCGGTTTCCTCCCCCAGTCCAGAAATGTGCAGGTTAGTGAATTGGCCATGCTAAATTTCCTGTAGCCTTAGGTGAAGGGGGAAATGTAAGGGAATGGGTCTGGGTGGGTTGCGCTTCGGCAATTCAGTGTGGACTTGTTGGGCCGAAGGGCCTGCTTCCACACTGTAAGTAAGTAATCTAATCTAGTATTGAAAATGTCGAGCAATAGGGTAGGGGAATGGGTCTGGATGGCTTACTCTTCGGAGGGTCAGTGTGGACTTGTTGGGGCTAAATGGCCTGTTTCTACACTGTAGAAATTCTGTGATTCAAACTCTAAGCCTAACAACAGCGTTCAAGCAGAAAAGGTGTGAAACTTGGGGATAAAACAGTCAGATGTTTTCCCTGAAGTGAGTTCAAATAATCAGTACCTGCAATTATCTGGAACCAGGCAATTTCCAAGAAATATTTTGCTTAAATAAAGTGTATATTTCTCTTTATTGCCCTTACATATGCATTATGGCTAAAATAACACTGCTGAAGCATTCTTACACTAAATCAGAAACCTGGAGTACTCCAGTGCTAGCTTTCTTGTCAACTCAATAGGGGCTAGGAGCAATGGGTCTGGGTGGGTTACTCTGCGGAGGCTCAGTGTGGACTTGTTGGACCGAAGGACCTGTTTCAACATTGTAGGGATTCTATGATTCTTCTGAAAAGTAACGCTGCATGGCTATCCAAATGGTAACAAATACATCTCAAAGAGAACCCAATTAATTGTATGTGAATACATGAACAAGAAGCAGGAGTAGACCATTCAGTCCCTCACCCTGCTTCCGCATTTAACAAGAATGAGGCTCATTTGATAATAATCTTAACTCCACATTATACCATATCCCTGATACTCTTCCAGCTTCTTCCCTAACAAGAATCTATTCACATCTGCCTTCAAAATATTCAAGGACTCTGTCCCCTACTCTCTTTTGATGAAGAATGTCAAGGACATTTCCCTCCCAATTCGAGAGAAAAACTGATTCTCCTCAGCTCTGTCTAAAAATGGCAACTTCTTATTTTTGAAGAGTGCCTCCAGAATTCTAGATTCTTGCACAAGAGGAAACATCCTTTTCACGTCCATCCTGTAAGGGCCCCATACATTTCAATCAAGCTGCCTCTTAATTTTCCAAGGCATTTGAATAAATTGTAAAAAAAACCTCAGGCTCCAGCATTGATGATGTGCCACTTTATTAACATCTTGCCAACCAGCAGAAGACCCATTTATTTCTAATCTCTTTCCTGTTAGCTAGCCCATTTTCCCTCCACGCCAATGTGTTACTGCATACCACAAACCTTTATTCTTCACATAAACATTTAATGTTGCACCTTATCAAGTGCCATTCTAAAAATCAAAGTACAGATATCCAGTAATTCCCCTGTAAACCATTTCAAGGAGAAAACAAAAATCCATTAGCATATTTATGACTGAATGTCAAGGAAAGGCCTCACAAATGGGCCAATCAGTGCATCCTTAGTTGTGCCCCTTTTATCAAAAAATAAAACTTAGTATCACTAAATTAGAATCCCTGTACTGTGGAAAAAAGGCCCTTTGGCCCAAGAAATCCACACCAACCCTCCGAAGAGTATCCCACCCAAACCCAGTCCTCTACATTTACCCCTGACTAATGCACCTAACCTACACATCCCTGAACACTATAGGCAATTTAGCATGGCCAATTCACCTGACCCACACATCTTTGGATTGTGGGAGGAAACCTGCACTGACACAGGGAGAATGTGCAAACTCCACACAGACAGTCACCCAAGGCTGGAATTGAACATGGTTCCCTGGTGCTGTGGAGGTAGCAGTGCTAACCACTGATCCACCGTGCCGTTTAGATTTGTTCTAGTGTGAAATAATAATTTGCAGCATCATTTAACAATAAAACTTGTGTCTGTCTTTTTTGTGAACATATTGAAGGTCTTTAGCCTTTATGTAGTTTTTGTTTTGATAACTTGAATAAATGCAGTTAACTGAATTTGAAAAGTATACCCAGCTATTGCAAAACAGTGTTCCCTGTTTCAATATTGAAAAGATGGAGTCTTTTCTTTTATTTTTATGTATTTTTAATTGTGGACTGAAATAAGAAAAGGACTGTTTTAAAACCAAGGATTGCTGCATGGTTCTAAAATAAGTTAATCCTCATTGTGAACAGTGTTTGCACAGCTGTGGATTCCAGCAGGGGAAGCAGACAAACTGGAGCCCGAGAGTTGTATGGAAAAGAAGCTTTAGTTAGCCAGAGTAGTTGATTGATTAACAGACTGTTGATGAGTTAAGAATGACAAAGGTCTTTTGCCTGCTAAGTATTATGTGATTGGTTCTCAGGTAGCTTCAGACCACCACTAACTTAGGAACTCTGTGTTGACTTCAGTCAGTTTAAGCCTGAAGAAAGTCAGTTCATCTTTGAGAGAATAGTTGCTTTGTGTAGTGACTTTGAATCAGCTACAGCACCAGAAACCACCTCAAAGGATCCTGTGAACCACTTTCCCAATTTTCCATATGTTCATGATACTTTTTGTTTACCCTGTCTATGTTTGTCTGTGCCTGTGTGCGTAAAGGGGAGTGTATTAAGGAATTAGAGTTAGGGCAGCATGGTGGCTCAGTGGAGTTTACACTGCTGTCTCACAGTGCCAGGGACCCAGGTTTGATTTCATCCTTGGGTAACTATCTGCGCGGAGTTTACATGCTCCCACTGTGTCTGTGTGGATTTCCTCCAGGTGCTCTGGTTTCCTCCTGCAGTCCAAAGATGTGCAGGATAGGTGGATTGGCTGTGGGAAATCCAGGGTTATAAGCATAAGATAGGAAGGTGAGATGTGTGGGATGCTCTTCGGAGGTTCGGTATAGAGTCACTGGGCCAAATGGCCTGCTTCCACACTGTAGGGGTTCTATGGATTCTAACTATTGAAGTTATATGCAGATGGTTCATTACCTGTAGATGGCGTATACTTACTTGCGATAAATAGGTTCTGTACTCAACAAAATCTGGTGCGTGGTTTCTGTCAACTTGGGTGTAGAAGGCAATTAATTTGGGGAATTTTGAACACTGTTTAAAATCTTGCACTTTTGTGGTAACTCCAGGAATGTGGGGCATGATTTCCAGTGCACTAACCTCAGTGTGCCGTGAGAATATTTATCTCTCAACTATCCTCAAGTTGTTGTTTGTGGGGAAGGTTCAAAGAGGATAGCTCCTACATTAAACAATGCCAGCAATTTAAAGTCCTTCATTAGTTACAAATGCTTTAGGACATCTTGAACTCATGAAAGGTGCTATGAAAATGCATACTGTTTCTTCTGAATATTGAATCAAAGAGAGAATTCTAATTCTGTCTAATTTCAGTTCTGAGGAAGGGTCACTGTACCTGAAACATTAATTGATTTCTGTCCACAGATGATGTCAGACCTGCTGAGCTTTTGCAGAAATTGCTGTTTTTGTATCTGATTTACAGCATCTACAGTTCTTTCGGTTTTTAGAGAATTCTAATTGCTTCTCTCAGGAAACATCCCACTGCTATTTAACTCACAGCGAATTATTTTGAAAAGCAGAAGCTGTTGTGAACCCGGGCCATTTGTTGTACAGCAAGATCCCACGCACGTTGACTTGTTGCTCCATGGGTGAATTAATTTGCTTCACTTAAGCCAAACCATGAGCAAACACAAAGGAAAAGCAATTCTGTTGGCAAACTGGAGGTATAATTTTATCCTTCCACCCTGAGTTTAATATGGCACCTAAGCTGACTATATTATTAAAATGTAATTGTTCAGTAATTTTGATTTATGATGGGGTTGGCATCTCACTAATTAAAACCTGGAAGTGAAATGCAGAGAAAATAAAGATATTTGAGAAATCTGCAGGAATTAGTCCTTGTTTGCTGTCTGATGGGAGACTGGACGATGCCTTTACGCCCCCTTGTGGTGTCAGTGATAACATGAGTGAGATGAAACTTAGTCTAAGCCATTCACCTTGCTGTCGAAATCTGAGCAGGTGTTTTGTTTGACCGCCTGCTCTGATATTGCTTTAGTCTCCTACTTGCAGGAAGGAGAATATTTAAACTAACTCAAAAAGTTAGTTTTTTGAAAAGAGACTGACAGCACTTATTGGCCTGGATTTCTGTAATGGTTATCCAGATAAAACTGTGAAAGTGGATGGACGTCAAATACCACAGAGAAGAACTAGTGGGTTAGAAACACAAATTCCGCCTAAGAACAATGTTGCTCATATCCAAGCCACAGAATTTTTAAGAAGGACTGGGTGATTGGCAAAGTAACCTTATTAGAACATAGAATCCCTACAGCCATTAGGCCCATTGAGTCCACACTGATTCTCCAAGAGCATCCATTCCAGACCCAACACCTTACCTCTATTCCCGTAACCCAGCATTTGCCACAGCTAACCCACCTAGCCTGCACATCCCTGGACACTGTAGGCAATTTTAGTATTGCCAATCCACCTAACCTACACATCTTTGGAATGTGGAGGAAACTCGTGCAGACGCAAGGAGAATGTGCAAACTTCACACAGACAGTCGCCCAAGCGAGGAATAAAACTCAAGTCAAGCATCTGTAGGAAGAAAGCAGTGTTAATCTTTTTAGTCTGGTGACTCTTTATCCATTCTGTCACTGAATCCAAAACGTTAACTCTGCTTTCTTCCCATCAATGCTGCCAGACCTGCTGAGTTTCTCCAGGAATTCCTGTTTTTGTTTTAGATCTCCAGCGTTCCCGGTTAGTCATAGTCATAATCTTTGCTTTATTTTTAAGTAATGAAACTGTGTTGTATAATCAGAAATAACAAAGGGTGCAAGAATCGGCTGGGAGTACACTGAAGATATCCTGACAGCAATAGTTTTATGACAAAAAGCTAGACAGGCAAGAGGTGACAGCCTGGTGATATTATCACTGGATTATTAATTATTATTAATCCAGAAACTCAGCTAATGATCTGGGCACTCGGGTTGAAATCACAGCAGATTTGAATTCAATAAAAATGTCTGGAATTAATAAACTAACAATGATCAATATTGATTGTTGGAAAAAATCCCATCTGGTTCACCAATGTCAGGGAGGAAAATTTGCCATCCTCACCTGATCTGATCTACATGTGACTACAGACCCATAGCAATTTGGTTGACTCTGAACTGCCCTTTAAAATGGCCAAGCAAGCCACTCAGTTGTATCAATTGTTATGAAGTCTCAACAAAGAGAAACAAAGAGAAGATGGACCACCTGACATCAACCTTGGCATCAGAAATGACAAGGGGAGAAACAGTCCAGTTGACCCTGCAAAGGCCTCCTCACTAACATCTGGGGTCTGGTGCCAACATTGTGAGACTAATCACAGACTAGTCAAACAACAAGCAATAGCCTGACGCAGTCATGTTCATGGAATTATGCCTTTACAGAAAATGTCCCAGATACCACCATCACCATCCCTGGATATGTCCCATCCTTCAGAGGTGCAGTGAGAAGGACTGCCCAGGATGCCAAGGCCCCATTTGAGTAATTGTGGTATCAAGGAGCCCTAGCAAAACTGGAATCAGTGGGTATCGGGGAAATCTCTCAATTGGTTGGAGTCATACCTGGCAAATAGGAAACTGGTTATGGTTGTTGGAGGTGAGTCATCTCAGCTCCAGGACATCTCTGCAGAAGTTCCTCAGAGTAGCGTCTTCAGTGCAACCACGTTCATGAGGTCAGAAGTGGGGATGTTTGTTGATGATGGCACAGTGTTCAGCACCAGTCGTGACTCCTCAGATACTGAAGCAGTTAGTGTTCAAATAAAGCAAGATCTGGACAATATCCAGGCTTGTGCTGACAAGTTACATTCACACTACACGAATGCCAGGCGATGATCATCTCCAATAAGGGGCAATCATACTATCATCCCATGATATTCAGTGCCATTACCATCACTGAATCTCCCATAATCAACATCATGTGTGTGTTTGTGTGTGTATATATGCAGGTCAGAGGTTAGTAATACAAAAATGAGTAACTCACCTCCTGAACCCCCAAAACCAGTCCGCCATCTACAAGGCAGAGATCGGGAGTGTGGTGGAATACTCACTACTTACCTGAAGCTAATCCCTACAGTTCCAACTTGCTCAAGAAGGCCAAAGCAGCCTGCTAGTTGGTGACCCATCCATCTATCTTCAGGATTCACAACTGTTATCACTGACACACGGTAGCAGCAGTGTGTACCCCCAACAAGATGCACTTACTTCTCCTGGCATGGACTCCTGAACATTTCATTGAATTCATTTTTATTACCTACCTTGATGTTAGTATTGAAATGGGGGATAAGCCAAGCGCAGAGTTTGCAGGTTGTGTGGGAGTACAATTCTGCTGCATCTCTTGGATGCCAGTGTTGAGTTGCTAAATCTGATTGAGATATATCTCCTTTAGCATGGTGATAGTGCTATGCAGCATGATGAAAGCTATTCTCAGTGTGAAATTAGGATTTTGTATCAACAAGGACTGTGTATTTGTCACTCCTACCTGTATCTGTTGTGTTTGTTTCATTCATTCACAGAGTGTGGACATCGCTGATTGAACGAATATGTACACCCCATCCCTGTTACCATTGAGAAGGTAGTGGTGAGCTGGCTTCTGCCTATGCGCTGTAGATAGATCCACAATGCCATTAGAGTGGGAATTCCAGGATTTTGACCTAGTAACAGTGAAAGAACAGCGATATATTTACACTGTCATTGGTAGATTGATGGAGTTGAGGTCCAGTACTTTCATTCCTTCTTGTTGTTTCCCTCGCCACCTCCTGCCGAATCAGTCTGACAGCTAGGCTGGGTGCTGGCAGGTGGGACTAGATTGGGTTGGGATATCTGGTCGGAATGGACGGGTTGGACGAAAGGGTCTGTTTCCATGCAGTACATCTCTATAACTCTATGACCTGACAAGCCTGATAATCAGCAAGAGGTTTCCTTGGCTATGCTTGACCTACAGTTTCTGTCCTTTGGGGTCTGGGGATTTGGGTCAGTTACCAGCAGGAACCTTCCATTACTGAAGGGTCTCTGGCACTGATGCTCCCACTTGGATCAATGTCGTTGTTACAACTCTTGGGCAGAACAGTGGGAACTGCACCAGGTCTTGGAGCAAGCCACACGATGAACTTTATAAAATAAAGTTATTGTTTAATACTAAATTAAGTAATCATATGGAACTGTACAGTTTCAGTAGTACATTAGTGGTGTGACAAAACAAGGGGCAGCAGTGGCTCAGTGTTTAGCACTGCTGCCTCACAGCACCAGGATCCCAGGTTTGATTCCAGCCTCGGCCAACTGTCTGTGTGGAGTTTGCACGTTCTCCCAGTGTCTGCGGGGGTTTCCTCTGGGTGCTCTGGTTTCCTCCTGCAGTCCAAAGATGTGCAGGCCAGGTGAATTGGCCATGCTAAATTGCCCGTAGTTTCAGATGCACCACTCAGAGGGAAATGGGTTACCCTTCGGAGGGTCAGTGTGGACTTGTTAGGCCGAAGGGCCTGCTTCCACATTGTAGGGAATCTAATCTAAAGATATTTCACGGGAAATAGTAAATCTGGCTATATTTTTCTTTCACAGAATTTGCAACAAAGCAGCTGTGCACCAGGTGGCGTACTTGCTACAAGTTTGTACAGTTCTACAGCAAATTACTTTGCCAAATCTGGGGCAAGATTTTTAAACTGCAGTAGCAACCTAAATGACATGTGATTCACACAATTCTTCAATGTATATGCCTTCTGCACACTTGTGATTGCACCTGGAATTCACAGTACCCTGGTTAGTTCTTGCCAAATACATTGGTCTTAGAAGTGATACACCAAAAACAGACCTGAGCCTTAAAGGGTCAAATTAAAGGATGGCAATAGGTTCCACGCTGTCTACATTTGGTTGAATTTAGAATCTTTTGGGATGATATAATTGAGCTATCTGAAAAGATGAAGGAACTGGACAGGATAGTAAAGGGACATTGTTAATCATTGTGAAAATTTCTGATAGCCTTTAATAACTGGTAGAATGGTATTTCAAAATTTCACAGTTTAACATGATTATCATATCAAATAACTAAAAAATCATAGTTAACTGAACATGATCTTGGTCGGCAACTTGTAGGCAACAGAATGAGAATGCCCCTTTTTCATACTTAGCACAACCAAAAATAAGTCACGCTTCACAGGTGTGTTGCGCAGGAACATTGAATTTTCCCAGAATCAATGGGAAGTGAATCTTGGTTCCTGAGGAATGAAGTAAAGAAGCAGTTTCCACACAAAAATGATAAAGGAAGCTTCTTTCTCCACCACCACCGAACAAAAAAAACACTTTGGAGGCTGGTTAATTGAACGTGTTGAAATGAAGACTGATGAATTTGGGGTGACACAGCGGCTCAGTGGTCAGCATCAGGGACACCAGTTCAGTTCCACCCCTGGGCAACCGTCTGTGTGGAGTTTGCCCATTTTCCCCGTGTCTGTAACTTTCCTCCAGGTTCCCTCCACAGCCCCAAAATGTGCCAGGCTGAACTGAGGTGAGGACTGCAGATGCTGGAGATCAGAGTTGAGAGTGTGTTGCTGGAAAAGCATAGCATGTCAGGCAGCATCTGAGTCGACGTTTCGGGTCGGAGCCATTCATCAGGAAACCTTCATCAGATTCCTGATGAAGGGCTCCGGCCTGAAACATCGATTTTCCTGCTCCTCGGATGCTGCCTGACCGGCTGTGCTTTTCCAGCAACACACTCTGAAAATTGACCATAGTGTCCAGAGATATGCAGGCTAACTAGACTATTCATGGGAAATGCAGGGTTGTAGGGATAGAGTAGAGGATTGGGTCTGGGCAGGATGTTCTTCGGAGGGTCGATGTGGGCTTGAATGCCTGTTTCCACACTGTAGGGACTCTATGGAATTGAGGCACAGGTCAGCTATGATGTCATTGAATGGTGGAGTAGGTTTGAGGCGTGGAAAGATCTGTCACCATCTGTGCTCCAGCTTTTAAAACCCTTAACTCTGACTATATGGTCACATCGTTGGCTCATGGCTTGTCTGGGAAAACCATCATTTTGAATCAGTTGGCAGCCAGCTACTGTAACCTATTGAATGATGATGATAAAAGGAAAGAACAGCAGATTCTGGAAATCTGAAATAAAATCAGAACGTGCTGGAGAAATTCAGGAGGTCTGGCAGCATCTGTAGAGAGAAAAACGGACTTAACGTTTCGAGCCCAGTGACACTTTGTCAGAGAATTATTGACTGATGAAATTATTTTCCCCTCAGTGGGGGTCTGTCAGTGTGGGATGGTGAAGGTATTTGAGCTGCAATGTAATTTCCCACTGCAATGCAATCTTTTGCCAGAGAGAAGTGATGGCTGGGGGTGGTTGGTTTTCAAGAAGGTGGGAGAGTTGGTTTGTGACTGGCCTGAGTTCACCTCTTGTTGATGGTAAATGTACCTGAAGATAATTCCTGGTCTGTTTGATGTTGTGGACTGGTTGCATTTGTACAAGAGGCTGAGGGAGAAATTCTCCAGGAAATTGCTCACCACTTATTGGAATTGCATCTTTTTTATGTTTCTGCAAACCCTGTGTGATTTCTTGGGGAGGGCTGACAGGCGTGGGGTGCAGGTGGGATGGAGTCATAATTCTCCAGCGTCTTGAGGGTGAGGCAGGGAGCATAGAGGGAACAGTCCTTCGGGCTAACACCTCACTCAAAATACAGCAGCTCTGACTCTGCTCTTTCAGTACGACACAGGAACCATGTTAACTCACATGGCACGGTGGCACAGTGGTTAGCACTGCTGCCTCACAGTGCCAGAGACCCGGGTTCAATTCCCGCTTCAGGCGACTGACTGTGTGGAGTTTGCTCGTTCTCCCCGTGGCTGCGTGGGTTTCCTCCGGGTGCTCCGGTTTCCTCCCACACTCCAAAGATGTGCAGGTCAGGTGAATTGGCCATGCTAAATTGCCCGTAGTGTTAGGTAAGGGGTAGATGTAGATGTAGGGGTATGGGTGGGTTACGCTTCGGCGGGGCGGTGTGGACTTGTTGGGCCGAAGGGCCTGTTTCCACACTGTAAGTAATCTAATCTAATCTAATCAGTTTGCACTCTGGTCACCGAAATGGGGCAGAAACCATCTGACTCAAAGCACAGTGTGCTGCTGACTGAACCATCGCTGGCACTGATGTTACTGGATCACTCATTCAGTAGATAAAACAAAGTATCAGGCTGCATCATAAAATGTACTTCCCACCTCTTGACAATTAATCATAGCCTGCGCATGGTATTTAATCTCCGTGCTGTCTAGTGGAAAACCCTCCAGGCTAAAGTTCAATTGCGGTCAGTGATTGAGATGCGCTGGATACACGCAGTGACCTCCAATTCCCTTGACCCCTCAGGAACACAATTTGAAAATGCCTTTCTAGTGTCTGATGACTCTAACTACTTGAAAAGAGGTGGGCATGGGTCAGTTTGTCAGAGCTCAGTATGGGCCATTGGATTTTCTGACAAAAAGGAGAGAATACAATAAGAGTAATTGTGGAAAACACCTCACCTTTGGGATTACACTAAATTGGCTGTTGAAAGGAAGCTTTGAGGCACATGCACAGAGTTCTTGAATATCCAGGTCTGAACATGTTTTATAACAAACATTACAGTTAAAGGGGAAGCCTCACTCAGCCCAGCAGGCACGTGTTCTTCAGCATTAAACTCTTCTCATGTTGAATGTTTTATTGCTGTGTTACAGCTGCAAATTAAAAGGTATCATTGAAAGGCTGACTGGATGACAGAGTAGATTCAACACCAAATGTTTGCTCAGTGATTTGAAAAAGCAAACACTTGCATTTATGTAGCACTTTTCTTACCTAGATTTTGAAAAAGTTTTACTAATTGCACTTCGTTACATTCTAGGCTTTCCCACTGTGTGGCTGATGCTGATGGGAATAATGGTTCTCTGTGTATGAGCCCTATAGTTGGTTGGGGCATTGCTGGTGCTCTGGGGCTATTTGGTCGGGAGTGTTTCGGTACTTTGGCAATCATTATGGTACAATATTTAGTCCTTGCCATGTATTGCAACATCTAGTGGAACTCCAGAAACATCGAAGATTCCTCTGAAGATCATTTAGTGAAGGCGCTCAGAGGCTGAGAGCACAGATTGACCCTTTAGATTCTTCACATTCATGAGCTTTCAGTTCTAACTCTGAAGAGAACATTACTTATTGTTCAGTAAAAATGGCATTAAAATGAATTGGATAGGGAGGAATAGCAAAACATTAGGAAAAAATCA
Organism: Chiloscyllium punctatum; assembly: GCF_047496795.1. Classification (NCBI taxonomy): domain Eukaryota; kingdom Metazoa; phylum Chordata; class Chondrichthyes; order Orectolobiformes; family Hemiscylliidae; genus Chiloscyllium; species Chiloscyllium punctatum. Next base: position 113,710,705 of record NC_092746.1, read on the forward strand.
GGCAATAAATTCTGAACCTGCCCACAAAGTGCACATCCCATGAATGAAAATAAAATGTATTTTTTACACAATGGTCAGTGCATCCCCAAGATGTTATAGCCAGTCTAGAAAGTATTCTTTGAAGTGTTGCCACTGACTTTAGGAAGGGGGTAATCAGTTCGCTCAGTTGGCTGGATGACTGGTTTGCAATGCAGAGTGAAGCCAACAGCATGGGTTCAATTCTGTTACCAGCTGAGGTTACCATGAAGGACTCTCCTTCTCAACTTCTCCTCTATTCTGAGATCCTCTGAGGATATGGGACGACCCTCTGATTAAACCACCACCAGTTGTCTCTTTCTATTGAGAGAGCAGCCCTATGGTCTGGTAAGACTATGGTGAATTTGCCTAAGGTTGGTGCACAGCAAGCTCACACAAATTATTCTGTATTGTTGACTAGTTAATCTGTTTGACATGACTTGCCAGGATATCCACAAGAGCTCTTTAACATTGCGGCATGGAATCTTTTCATTTACCTCAGTTGGGGCCTCAATGTAATATCACATCTGAAAAATGAAATCTCCCAACAGTCTAGCATTCCCTTATTACTGCACTAGAGTATTCTCCTAGAATTTGCTCTTAAGCTTTTTGAACACACATGCACACACCCTTACCCCCACAGGTGAGAAGCTGTTTCTTGATATTTTTTAAAAGATGTACTTTGATTTTATAGTTCAGTGAATGGGTGGAGTGGGTAATGTAAAACTAAACCATGTGGACCAGGGCTGTCCCAGGTTGGATGCCTTGTCTTTGTTGAGTCTGGGTTGGGCCATAATGTACAATTTAGTAACCTCAAAGCTCCTGAGTTGAAGAGTAGTCCCTGGCCTTTATCCCGACAGGAAAATATTGCATTAGTTGGTTTTAGGCAAGGATTTGGCTGCACAGTAGAATGGACTGGCACAGTTATTGGAAGGACCATGAGGTTGTTACACTTGGGTAACAAACACTGAGTCAGTGAAGGAGAAAGGGGAGTTGATAAGGGAACAAGAAAAGGTCATTTTAACAGTGCCATGTCTATATTTAGTAATTGTAATGATTGCTGACTTGCGTCAAGAGAGAGAGTCGGGGGGCAATTATCTCAAATGTGGATCCAGTGGTAATGATTTGCTGCTGTAAAGCCTCTGAATATGCACTTATGTCTGAGAATATCATACTGTAGGAATATCATACTGAGAATATCATACTGTAGCAGCCTTGTCTACACCCCAAAACTGTAGCCTCCTTCAAACTTTGATCACCGTCATTGACCGGGTGTGAATAACAGTGGCCCCAAGGAGAGGACCCACACTGTAGGTATCTTCTTCTCAGGACTGAGGATAGCTTTCTTCCAGTCTGGATGTGTGGGTCCTAGGGGATTAAGCAGCCCTGGTGGTGGATCCGCACACCCTACCAAAGGTGAGGCAGGTGGGTGGCAGTGGGGTGCTCACACACTACTTCCATCACTCGCACTTGGCCTCTACCTGAACTTGGTGGAGAGGCTCGAGACACCTTCGCGTGCTCTCATCTACTTTTATTTGTTCATGGGCATGTCATTGTCATTATCTAGACCAGCTCATCTCTGCTTAGAAGCAGGTAAGACCTGTGCATCTGGAGTCACCTGTAGCCCAGACTGCATAAGGATGGCAGATTTCCTTCTCTAAAGGTCATTAGTGAACTAGATGGATTTTTAAAATGACAATTGCTAGTGACTATATGGATGTTGTTACCTTTCTGATTCCCAATTTTCATTGAATTAAGATTTCACCATCTGCCATAGTAGAATTTGAACCCTTGTCCCCACAACATTAGAACCTGGGGGTTCTGCATTACTAGCCCATTGCCATTACCACTATGCCACTGTTGGCTTTGGCCAATTTGAGGTTGGAATTTTCTACCTTAATGCTTCTCCCAGGTTAAATTGCAACACAATAATTGGGAAAACATGGACGCTGTCCTCTTTAGATATTTATCCAGGCAGGAAGTGCGGCACCTTGTAAAATGCAGCCCGTGATTTTCAATCAAATTCCTACTTCTATATCTAATGTCTAAAAAAAGATTTGGTATTCATTTCGATGCTGTTTTTGGAAACGTGCTGTATGTGAATTGGTTGCTGTAGTTCAATGGACTGCATTTTAAAAGCACTGAATTGACAGTGAAGACAGACTTCCAATCCACAACAAAATAGAGCTGCTTTTGGGGACAGGCAGAAAGGTGGAACTGAAGCCGCAAACAGATCCATTAAGATCTTATTGAATAGCAAGCAGGTGCAAGGGGCTGAATGGCCTCCACGCATTCCTATTCCCTCTGTTCTTTCATACCTAAGTTGGTAATGAACCTCTCTGGAATGGGAAATGTAAGGACCTCATTTGGAATTATTCTTTTTAATTAAAATGCTGTGCAAGTAACTCCAATGTCTCAAGGTAACACGATTCAATTCATTTAAAAAGTTGGCTGTTCCTGTGGTAAATATAAGTGTACTGTATTCAAGTACCTGTGTAAATCTTCAAAACTTCAAAACGTTACAAAACTTCAGAAAACCGGGAACTTGTACATAAATCATAATGGCTGGCAGCAACTCAATTTGTGTTATTCCACTGCGACTTATGGCCTTCTCATAGCCTCAAAAGAATGAAAGCCACAGTGTTGCAAGTGCATTAAACATTTATACTAATCCTTACAATTTCAGTTCCTCCTCAATACAGCATTTAAAAGGCATCTGGATGGTTACATGAATAGGAAGTGTTCAGAGAGATGTGGGCCAACTGCTGGCAAATGGGAATAGATTACTTTAGGATATGTGGTCAGCATGGATGGGTTGGGCTGAAGAGTCTGTTTCCATGCTGTAAATCTCTATGACTCAATGACTCCATACAGCCAAACTAGTTAATTCCTTTTTAAGGAGCTTGTCAACATTAGATATCAATCTAGCTTATTAATAATCAGCAAAGACCAATAGAGATGTATTTTTCTCATCAGTCTGATTCAGAAATGTTATTACACACCTCTAGAGCAAGTGGAACTTAGACCTGGGACTCCTGATCCAGAGGTAGAGGCACTATCCCTGCCTCAACTGACCCCCTGCGATGCCCAATATGGCAACAGCCAGATAATCTGTTTCAGTAATGTTAGTTGAGGGAGGAAGGTTAGCACAGTTGGCAATTCAGAACAGTGGCATGAAGTTTGGCTTCCACAATCCGACTGAGGTAGACTTGGGGCTGGCTTCCCCATCCTACGTCCACCATACACTGACAGCATACACCATGGTTTGGCAACCCTTCAGTAATCAAAGGTGCTACCTGAAGTATCATAGATTCCCTTCTGGAAAGAGGCCATTTAACCCATCAAGTCTGCACTGACTCTCCAAAGAGCATCCCATCCAGACCCAGCTCCCCTCCCATCCTATCCATTTATTTACCCTGGCTAATTCACCTACCCTGCACATCCCTTGACACTACAGAACAATTTAACATGGCCAATCCACCTAACATGCACATCTTTGGACTGTGGGAGGAAAACCATGCAGACATGGGGAGAATGTGGAAACTCCCCACAGACAGTCACCTGAGGGTGGAATCAGACCTGGGTCCCTGGCGCTGTGAGGCAGCAGTGCTAACCACTGAGCCACTGTGCTGAAGAAGAAGAACAATGATTGAATGGGAACTATATATCTGCTCCTCTTTGATGGTTCTGGGAGATCTTTTACACATGTGAAAGCTTTAATAGTTTATTCAAAATCTGGCATCCCTGTGTTGGCACAGAAGTGAACTCAGGTACTCCTTAATTTAGAGCAGGAGAAAGTGAGGACTGCAGATGCTGGAGATCAGAGCTGAAAATGTGTTGCTAGAAAAGCACAGCAGGTCAGGCAGCATCCAAGGAGCAGGAGAATCGACATTTCGGGCATGAGCCCTTCTTCAGGAATGAGGAAAGTGTGTCCAGCAGGCTAAGATAAAAGGAAGGGAGGAGGGACTTGGGGAAGGGGCGTTGGGAATGTGATAGATGGAAGGAGGTGAAGGTGAGGGTGATAGGCCAGAATGGGGTTGGGGGCAGAGAGGTCAGGAAGAAGATTGCAGGTTAGGGAGGCGGTGCTGAGTTCAAGGGATTTGACTGGGACAAGGTGGGGGGAGGGGAAATGAGGAACCTGGAGAAATCTGAGTTCATCCCTTGTGGTTGGAGGTTTCCTAGGCAGAAGAGGTTTGGGCGGCACGGTGGCACAGTGGTTAGCACTGCTGCCTCACAGCGCCAGAGACCCGGGTTCAATTCCCGCTTGAGGCGACTGACTGTGTGGAGTTTGCACATTCTCCCCGTGTCTGCGTGGGTTTTCTCCGGGTGCTCCGGTTTCCTCCCACACTCCAAAAGATGTGCAGGTCAGGTGAATTGGCCATGCTAAATTGCCCGTAGTGTTAGGTAAGGGGTAGATGTAGGTGTATGGGTGGGTTGCACTTCGGCGGGGCGGTGTGGACTTGTTGGGCCGGAGGGCCTGTTTCCACACTGTAAGTCATCTAATCTAAAAAAAAAGATGAGGCGCTCTTCCTCCAACTGTCGTATTGCTATGGTCTGGCGATGGAGGAGTCCAAGAACCTGCATGTCCTTGGTGGAGTGGGAGGGGGAGTTGAAGTGTTGAGCTACGGGGTGGTTGGGTTGGTTGGTCCGGGTGTCCCAGAGGTGTTCTCTGAAACGTTCTGCAAGTAGGCGGCCTGTCTCCCCAATATAGAGGAGGCCACATCGGGTGCAGCGGATGTAATAAATGATGTTTATAGAGGTGCAGGTGAATTTGTGGTGGATATGGAAGTATCCCTTGAGGCCTTGTGGGAAGTAAGGGGGGAGGTGTGGGCGCAAGTTTTGCATTTCTTGCAGTTGCAGGGGAAGGTGCCGGGAGTGGAGGTTGGATTGGTGGGGGATGTGGACCTGACGAGGGAGTCACGGAGGGAGTGGTCTTTCCGGAACGCTGATAGGGGAGGGGAGGGAAATATATCCTTGGTGGTGGGGTCCTTTTGGAGGTGGCGGAAATGACAACAGATGATACGATGTATATGGAGGTTGGTGGGGTGGTAGGTGAGGACCAGTGGGGTTCTGTCCTGGTGGCGATTGGAGGGGCGGGACTCAAGGGCAGAGGAGCAGGAAGTGGAGGAGATGAGGTGAAGGGTTCATGACCGAAACGTCGATTCTCCTGTTCCTTGGATGCTGCCTGACCTGCTGTGCTTTTCCAGCAACACATTTTCAGCTCTTAATTCAGAGCAAGTTGTTTCAGTAAAAGGATGAAAAGTAAAATTGTGAACAAAGTGGTTGAACATTTGATCCTTTCTCTACTCTGCGTTCTTGCATTGCCTGAGTAATGGTCTAAATCATGTATTCATCAAAGGCAGATAATGAGCAAAGAAATGGTTCTGCAAAAGTCCCCCTCATGGAGGGATAATGACGAGGGGGTAAAGTTTTAAGATAAGTGGCAAAAGATTTATAAGAGATATGAGGAAAATCTTTTTAACCCAGAGGATGGTGTAAGTCTAGAGCTCACTGCCTGTAAGGCTGGCGGAGGCAGGAACTCTGATAACATTTAAGATGTACTTGTGATGCAAAGGCATACAGGGCTATGGGCCAAGTGTTCGAAAAAGTGATTAAAATAGGTAAGTGGTTGTTTTTTGACTAACTTGAATGTGATAGACCAAAGGACCTCTTCTGTGCTGTAGATTTCTATGCCTCTGTTGAAGAACTAGTACCAGCATAGATATGATGGACAGAAAGCATCCTTCTAGATTGTTATATGTGCAGTTTCATTCCTGATATTGGCAATGCCATGGAGAGATTTGAGAAAAATATTTAGTATTTTAGTATATAAATTTTGGTGTTGCAATGTGTACAGATTTCTTACTGATAGCAAACAAGTTATAGATTTGAGATTTCCCAAAACACATTAGAATTGTACTGAAGTGCATGGCATCATTGAGTTTGAGCCAAATGTCATGTGATTTTTACAGAACTTTCAACCGATGAAGTTCTCAACATTCATTTTCCCTTCAATAGTTTGAAGCAATAACAGCCCTCTCTCGAACAAAGTATTCACTATAATCAACTTGCACCAGCTCAAATCACATTACACGTGCCAGGAATTCCTGCTGCCTGCCAAGGAGACAGCATTGCACAAGTTGGAATGTTATTGGTTGGAGGGGTGGGTGTGAGGACGTGTCATGAGTTACAGAATGGCTAAGTCAGCTGACACAATTGTGCTGCTTGAATCTAGCACTGCTGTGATTCTTGGGCATGCCTTAAAGGTCACTTTCCTCAGCTGCTTAGGGCTTCAGATTGTTAAGTTGTAAGGGCAAGCAACAGCTGTGGACTGATGCAGCAGCTGCTGTGTTCGCCTAAAGGTTGGTTAAGTAGGATCCCTGAAGGTCCTTGCAAGGCTATTTGTATCTTGCACCCATTTGAACTGAGGTTTGATTCTATGGCCACTAATTTTTCCCCCACGTAACTTGTCCAGCAAAGCTCAGACACTGAACATTCATACTCAGAAATATCAATCCAGATGATTAGCGCCTACTTAGGCTGAGGAAGTATTATACTGTCTTTCAGAACCCTTGAGTCTACTGATTTAGGTAGAAATGATACTAAGTTTGGCACTGTTCAAGGGAAAACAGGGAACCCTGTAGATGTTCTGGCCAAGATCCATCCCTTCTCTGACAGACCAACAAAAGAAGTGGTCCCGAGTGGGCAACCCTTTGCCTATGTTCAATCCCCAAGTGCCTTTGATTGTGGTCCGCCCCAGCCCACAGTGACCTAACCAGATTGACCTGTCAGGCAAGTTGCACAGTGACAGAGCAGCTTGTGACTAGGTTAAACCCAGCAGACCTAGACCGAAGCCCTCACGTAGTCCTTACCTGACCATTTCAGGGCCTTGATTGGTGGCAGGGCAGTAGGATCGACCAGAGGCCTTCCCTACCCAGATCTTATATCTGGTGGAAGAATTTGGGGAGACTTTACCTAAGTACCTTTCCCTCCTGCCTCCAAACCTGGCATAGCTGAGAGGGAGAAAGCACCTGCAATCATTCAACGTTCCATTCTATTCAAAAGAGTTTGATGCTGCAACACTCCTGTGGTGATGATGGCCTAGTGGTATTATTGCTAGATTTTATTAATCAGGGAATGTTCTTGGGTCTGGGTTCAAATCCCACCATTGCAGATGATGGAATTTGAATTCAAAGGGAAACTCTAGAATTAAGAGTTGAATGATAGCTACAACACCGAAGTCTGTTGTTTGGAAAAAGTCCCATCTGGCTTACTAATACCCTTTTAGGGAAGGAAACTGCCATCTTTACATGATCTGGCGTACATGTGATTCCAGATCACAGTAATATGGTCAACTCTTATCAATTATGGACAGTCAATAAATGCTGGCGCACCCAGTGACGTTCGCGTCCTGTGAATGAGTGAAGAAAATGTGTCAGATTATGTATTTGTCCTTCTGGAACAGAGCTCGCGTCCATTGTTTTCAGGACTGCAATGAGTCTGTTACCGCCCATTCAAGGCTGACTCTTGTGGGCTGATATTTCCGATGTCTCAACACAATTTTGCATTTACTTGTTTTACTGGCATCCAGAGCTGGTGAGTGCAGAATGTAAAAAAACACCGAGTGAAATCTTCAGCCTTGCCCAATACCCAATTGTTAATTACTTTATCTCAGATGTTCCTTTCATGCTCAAACTCAGTGAAAATGTGAAGAAGGGAAAAAGATTATACATTTCAGAATTGTCTAATTCTACAGAATCATAATGGAATTCAGTAATGCTTCCTTGGCGCACAGACATGCCTCCTAAAAGCTTTAATAATCATATTCTCTCACTGTTGTTTGGCAATAAATATTGAATAAGCTTGTTTTTAACCAGATCCAAAAATTTGTCTTGCTGCCTGATATAAAACAAACACTTGGACCTGGAAGTGAGAGAGAATGGGAAGATCACCAATTATCTGGTACAAACTGACCTTGAGATTGAATGTGAGAGAGGTTAGCATCAACACGAATGCCTCATTGAGTGAGTAGTTAATCTGCAGAAAAGGCTCACTCAGGAGAATTTGGATGCAGTTAGTACTGGTTTATTCAAATGCAAATTAATTAGAAAACAACATTTCAAACCAGTACATGAGTAATTTGAGGTGTGACATGGTTAATGTAGCATGCTGAAGGGGAAAAAAGATGTCTTTAGACTGTCTTTCCTAAAGTTTCCCACTTCAGGGTTTTTCCCACACTTACACTGGGCATGTTACAGACTAATTGTTAGATGAGAAAGCACAGTGATCACACAATTAAGCAGTAATTTCACTATAGTGGAACACACAAGAAGGAAGATAGGAGAAGTGTGTTTGGATATTTGAGTATCCACCTGTCATAGTGAATTGCACAATAGCACAATAGCACTCAAGTATTGATCATACCCACATTTAGCAAATAACCTTAGTGATCTCATTGATGGAGTAATGTTAATCATTGGTCATTTGCTGTAGTAGCATTATGTTTTTGCTAATACTGTAATCTTATTTTCTGACAAAAAGAATAACATTAGTTTATAAAGGATACCTTAAAAACTTAAAACGGTCGATAGAAATCTTGTTATGTTTCAGTGACCTGTAGTCAAATACAGTTTGTGAATCAATCCACAGGGACATGAATGCCTTTGATATGGCAGGACATGTTTATAGCAACTATCAGCAAAATTTGTCTGTGTATGGGTGGTGGAAATACACCTATTGTCTGACTACAACTGGGAATCTAGTAAGACCAGTCTGGATGTGCAAGTTCCTCTCCAAGATTTCTCTTTTCTCATTGGAACCACAGTTCCCCAAGGCTGTTCTATCATCCTATAAGACACAGATCGAGAAAGTGGTGAAATGTTTCCCACTTGCCTAGATGATTGCAGCTCCCAATAGCAGTCAAACAGCTTGGGAGCATCCAGGACAAAGTAACTCTGTTGATTGGAACATCAACCTTCAATATTTATCTCCTTCACTGATTCTCAGTGGGGACCATCTACAAAATGCACTTTAGCAACTCAGCTAGGCTCCTCCAGCTTAAAAACTTGTGACTTCTAACCCTTGAGAGGACAAGGGCTGCAGATGCATGAAATCACCACCACTTGCAAACTCCCCTCCAGGCTGATGTCCATCAAGACTTGGAAACATATGACTGTACCATCACTGTCGCTGGGTCAAAATACTGGAACTCACTTCCCAATGGCATTGTGGGTATACCTATGGCACATGGACTGCAATGGCACTTCAGTACTTTCACAAAGGCAGTTAGAGATGAGGAGTAAGTAGGTATTATCCTGGCCAAAAAAGCACCATGCTGTGAACAAATACTGTTTTCTAAAACAGTTTCCACCTATTTGTTCGTTGTTGACTCTGGTGTGCTGATCTATATCTGCAATTTCAGTGATGGAACTTGGAGAAGAGGGATTGTGAGTCATTACTGCAAGATCTGTTCAATGCAGGTCTCAAAAACCTCACCTTTTGGATAACTTCACTATAATCATACTCTCTCCCTTCTTCCCACACACACAATGTAATCAGCCCCTCTCCCCTCCTCCCACACACACTGTAATCAGCCCCCTCCCCTCCTCCTACACACACTGTAATCAGCTCCTCTCCCCTCCTCCCACACACACACTGTAACCAGCCCCTCTCCCCTCCTCCCACACACACTGTAATCAGCCCCCTCCCCTCCTCCTACACACACTGTAACCAGCCCCTCTCCCCTCCTCCCACACACACTGTAATCAGCCCCCTCCCCTCCTCCTGCACACACTGTAATCATCCCCCTCCCCTCCTCCTACACACACTGTAATCAGCTCCTCTCCCCTCCTCCCACACACATACTGTAATCATCCCTCTCCCCTCCTCCTACACACACTGTAATCAGCCCCCTCCCCTCCTCCTACACACACTGTAATCAGCCCCCTCCCCTCCTCCCACACACACACTATAATCAGCTTCTCTCTCTTCCTCCCACACACACACTGCAATCAGACAATAGGTGCAGGAGTAGGCCATTCTGCCCTTCGAGCCTGCACCACCATTCAATATGATCATGGCTGATCATCCTTAATCAGTATCCTGTTCCTGCCTTATCTCATTAACCCTTGATTCCACTATCCTTGAGAGCTTTATCCAACTCTTTCTTAAATGAATCCAGAGACTTGGCCTCCACTGCCCTCTGGGGCAGAGCATTCCACACAGCCACCATTCTCTGGTTGAAGAAGTTTCTCCTCATCTCTGTCCTAAATGGTCTACCCCGTATTTTTAAGCTGTGTCCTCTGGTTTGGCAGTTCTGGTTCAGCAGTCACCCATCAGCGGAAACATGTTTCCTGCCTCCAGAGTGTCCAATCCTTTAATAATCTTATACACCTCAATCAGATCCCCTCTCTGTCTTCTAAACTCAAGGGTGTACAAGCCCAGTCGCTCCAGTCCTTCAGCGTAAGTTAGTCCCGCCATTCCAGGAATTGACCTCGTGAACCTACGCTGCACTCTCTCAATAGCCAGAATGTCTTTCCTCAAATTTGGAGACCAGAATTGCACACAGTACTCCAGGTATGGTCTTACCAGGGCCCTGTACAGCTGCAGAAGAACCTCTTTCCATCTATACTCAATCCCTCTTGTTATGAAGGCCAGCATGCTATTAGCCTTCTTCACTACCTGCTGTACCTGCATGCTTGCCTTCATTGACCGATGTACAAGAACACCCAGATCTCTTTGTACTGCCCCTTTGCCTAAATTGATTCCATTTAGGTAGTAATCTGCCTTCCTGTTCTTGCCACCAAAGTGGGATAACCATACATCTATCCACATTAAACTGCATCGACCATGCATCTGACCACTCACCTGACCTGTCCAGGTCACCCTGTAATCTCCTAACATCCTCCCCACATTTCACCCTGCCACCCAGCTTAGTATCATCAGCAAATTTGCTAATGTTATTACTAATACCATCTTCTATATCATTAACATATATTGTAAAACGCTGCGGTCCCAGCACTGATCCCTGCGGTACCCCACTGGTCACTGCTTACCATTCTGAAATGGAGCCGTTTATCACTACTCTTTGTTTCCTATCAGCCAACCAACTTTCAATCCAAATTAGTACTTTGCCCCCAATACCATGCACCCTAATTTTGCTCACTAACTTCCTATGTGGGACTTTATCAAAAGCTTTCTGAAAGTCCAGGTACACTACATCTACTGGATATCCCTCGTCCATCTTCAGAGTTACATCCTCAAAAAATTCCAGAAGATTAGTCAAGCATGATTTCCCCTTCATAAATCCATGCTGACTCTGACCTATCCTGTTACTACTATCCAGATATGTCATAATTTCATCCTTTATAATAGACTCCAGCATCTTTCCCACCACTGAAGTCAGACTAACTGGTCTATAATTTCCTGCTTTCTCTCTCCCACCTTTCTTAATAAGTGGTACAACATTAGCCACCCTCCAATCCGCAGGAACTAATCCCGAATCTATTGAACGCTGGAAAATAATCACCAATGCATCCACGATTTCTCGAGCCTCCTCCTTCAGTACCCTGGGATGTAGACCATCAGATCCCGGGGACTTATCAACCTTCAGACCTAACAGTCTCTCCAACACCAATTCCTGGCAAATATAAATTCCCTTAAGTTCAGGTCCTTCAGCCACTGTTACCTCAGGGAGATTGCTTGTGTCTTCCCCAGTGAACACAGATCTGAAGTACCAGTTCAACTCTTCTGCCATTTCTTTGTTCCCTGTAATATATTCCCCTGTTTCTGTCTTCAAGGGCCCAATTTTAGTCTTAACCATTTTTTTGCCTTTCACATACCTAAAAAAGCTTTTACTATCCTCCTTTATATTTTTGGCTGGTTTACCTTTGTACCTCATTTTTTCTCTGCATATTTCCTTCTTAGTAATCCTCTGTTGTTCTTTAAAAGCTTCCCAGTCCTCCGTTTTCCCACTTATCTTTGCTATGTTATACTTTTTCTCTTTTAACTTTAAATTTCTTAACTTCCCTCGTCAGCCACGGCCACCCCTGCCTCCTCCTAGGATCTTTCTTCCTTTTTGGAATGAACTGATCCTGCATCTTCTGCATTATACACAGAAATATCTGCCATTGTTCATCCACTGTCATCCCTGCTAAGGTATTGCACCATTGAACTTTGCCAGCTCCTCCCTCATAACTCCCCATTTCCCTTTATTCAATTGAAATATTGTCACTACCGATTGTACCCTCTCCCTTTCAAATTGCAGATTGAAGCTGATTGTATTATGGTCACTACTTCCTAATGGCTCCTTCACTTCGAGGTCCCTGATCAATTCTGGTTCGTTGCACAATACCAGATCCAGAATTGCCTTCTCCCTGGTTGGCTCCAGCACCAGCTGTTTTAAGAATCCATCTCGGAGGCACTCCACAAAGTCTCTTTCTTGAGGTCCAATACCATCCTGATTTTCCCAGTCTACCTGCATGTTGAAATCCCCCATAACAACTGTCGTATCATCTTTGCGAGAGGCCAATTTCAGCTCCTGATTCAACTTACATCCGACATCCAGACAACTGTTTGGGGGCCTGTAGATAACTTCCAAGAGGGTCTTTTTATCCTTAGAATTTCTCAGCTCTATCCATACTGACTCTACATCCCCTGATTCTAGGTCCCCCCATGCAAGGGACTGAATAACATCCCTTACCAGCAGGGCCACCCCACCCCCTCTGCCCATCAGTCTGTCCTTACGATAGCACGTATAGCCTTGAATATTCATTTCCCAGGCCCTGTCCACTTGAAGCCACGTCTCAGTTATCCCCACAATATCGTATCTGCCAATTTCCAAAAGAGCCTCAAGCTCATCCATCTTATTTATAATGCTTCATGCATTCATGTATAGTATTTTTAATTTGTTACTGCCCTCACCCTTCCTATCAACCCCTATTTCACTCAACCTTACGGCATTATCCCTTTTTGAGTTTTCTGCCTCATTGATACAGCTGTCTTTCTTGACTTCCCTTGTTCAAACTTTCCCTTCAATTTCCTTCTTAAACATCCAGTTTGTCCCCTGGCCCCCCAGCTACTTGGTTTAAACGTAGCTGTGTTGCAGTAGCAAACCTGCCTGCCAGAATGCTGGTCCCCAACCTATTAAGGTGCAAACCATCTCTCTTGTATAATTTATGTTTACCACAAAACATACCCCAGTGATCCAAGAATTTAAATCCTTGCTTCCTGCACCAGTTCCCCATCCACACGTTCAAGTCCATTATCTCCCTGTTTCTGGCCTCACCAGCCCGAGGAACTGGAAGCAGACCGGGGATAACCACCCTGGAAGTCCTGCTTTTCAGCCTTCTTCCTAGTTCTCCGAAGTCCCGCTGTAGTATGTTCCTCCTCTTCTTCCCGACATCATTTGTGCCGACATGTACCACCACCTCTGTGTCTTCACCCTCGTCCTTGAGGATTTCCTGCACTCTGTGATGTCTTTAACCCTGGCACCAGGAAGGCAACACACCATCCTTAAGTCCCGTCTACTGCCACAAAAACCCTGGTCAGCTCCTCTCACTATGGAGTCCCCTATTACCACAGCTCTGTGCGATGTCCGACTCTTCCGCTCTGTCTCCACGCCAACTTTTGATTGACAGACTTGGTCGCCTTGCGGACTGGCAGTGTCATCTGTCTCTAGGTTGTTTCCAAAAGATTCAACTTATTCCTGAAAGGTACTTCCCCCGGGATCTCTTGCACCTGTCTCCTCTCTGCCTTTCTCATCGTCTGCTCTCTTCTGCTTTCTTCTGGTATGGTCAGTGTAATAACCTTGTTGAAGGTCCTGTCCAGAAAGATCTCATTCTCTTGGATGAGCCTAAGGTCCTGAAGTTCTTTCATCAGTGCTGCAATATGCTCTGTCAGTAACTGAATGTGCACACATTTCCACACTTATACGAGCCAGACGCACCAGAGTCGTTGACCTCCCACCTCAAGCACGGAGCACATTGAACCAGCTTGGCAGTCATGTCTTCACCCTCTTCAACTGTGGCGTAATCACTTCACTCAACCTCCTAGTCAAAGACCCCTGAGCTAAAGCCTCACTCTTCAGTCCACAGGAACTTCCTTGGACCCTCTTTTTGGGGCCATTTCTGTGGACGTTTAATTTAGGTTAGAGGAGGAGGTTGGGAGGGAGGCCCTACTTTGTAGGACCTGGGGTCTAGAACACACCCGCTGAAATAACAATCACTTACCTTCCCGACCGGCTTTGCGCTCCGACTTCACTTCTGCCCAGCTCCCGCTGCTCTCTCCTGCCCCCACTCCCCTCCTTCCACACAAACACTGTAATCAGCTCCTCTCTCTTCCTCCCATGTGCATCAGCCCGGCTCTAAAAACCGATAAGTCTCCTGGACCTGATGTGATGCATCATAGGATATTAAAGGAGCTAACTGCAGAGATCATGAATGCACTGCAAGTAATCTTACAGTAATTATTAGATTCTGGGGCAGTCTCAGAGAATTGGAAAGCTGCCAAAGCAACACTTTTATGCAGAAAGGAAAGAAGACAAAACCCAGGTAACCATAGGCCAATTAGTTTAATGTCTGATATTGGGAAAATGTTAGAGTCTGTTATAAAGGATATAATAGCAGACCATTCAGACAAAAATAATATGATGAAGCAGAGTCAGAATGGCTTCATAAAGAGGAAATCATGCTGAACAAACTCAGAATCTTTAGAGGTGGTAGCCGTCAGGATAAATAAAGAGGAGCCAGTGAATGTAATGTATTTGGATTTACAGATGGTGTTTGACAATGTGCCATACATTAGGTTACTTAATGAGGTAAGAACCCCTGGTCATGGAGATAGTTTATTAACATGGATAGGGGATTGTCTGAATAATGGAAAACAGAGAACTGGGATAAGGGAGGCAGTAAATTTAAGGAGGAAATAGACAGATTTTGAAGTAGTAATAGGTTCTGACGAGCACACAGGAAAGTGGATTTGAGGCCAAGATAATGATCATGTTGAAAATAGAACATAGAACAATACAGCGCAGAACAGGCCCTTCGGCCCTCGATGTTGCGTCATCCCGTGAATTAATCTAAGCCAACCCCCCTACACTATCCTATCATCATTCATATGCTTGTCCAAGGATGTGTAAATGCCCCTAATGTGGCTGAGTTAACTACATTGGCAAGCAGGGCATTCCACGCCCTTACCATTCTCTGAGTAAAGAACCTGCCTGTGACATCTGTCTTAAATCTATCACCCCTCAATTTGTAGCTATCCCTCTTTCGTACAAGCCAAGCCATTATCCTAGGAAAAAGACTTTCACTGTCCACCCTATCTAATCCTCTGATCATCTTGTATGTTTCTATTAAATCCCCCCTTAACCGCCTTCTCTCCAATGAGAACAGACCTAAGTCCTCGTAAGACTTTGGCTTCAAACCAGGCAACATCCTGATAAATCTCTTCTGCACCTTTTCCAATGCTTCCTGTAATAGGGCGACCAGAACTTTACATAATATTCCAAGTGAGGTCACATTAGCGTTTTGTCGAGTTGCAGCATGACATCACGGCTCCGGAACTCAATCCCTCTACCAATAAAACCTAACACACCATATGCCTTCATAACAGCACTATCAACCTGGGTGGCAACATTCAGGGATCTATGTACATGGACACCAAGATCCGTCTGCACATCCACACTACCAAGAATCTTTCCATTGACCCAGTATTGTGCCTTCCTGTTATTCTTCACACCTCACATTTATCTGCATTGAACTCCATTTGCCATTCCATTTGAATGGTGGCACAGGCTCAAGGGCTGAATTGTTCAGTCCACCTCCTGGTTCTTATGTGGCTTGGTGTTGATCTTTATTCAGTAATATTGCTTGGAAATGTCTCATGACATTTTACTCTGTTAAAAGCACAGTGCAAGTGCAAACTGTTAAAGGGGATATTCTTTAAGCTGAAGTTCAGCTTCTATGAAAGGAGAAGCCTCCATTTTTATCTGATAAACATCCTCGTGATATTTGCAGCAGTAATTGGATTTGAGCACAACATTGGTCATCTTTGCTTCCTCTGAGCAAACGCATTACTTGACAGTGGTTGAATCCATCAATTTCCATCTTTATTACATGACAGCCCAGGATTTTAACCTTCGAGCAGGCCTTAGTTGATGGGCTGAAGGGCCATTTTCTGTGCTGTAGACCTCTAAGACACTATGACTATGGGGTTATCACACACATTGTTGTATTATTTAGAATACAGAGCAACCAGTATCATGTGTACTTTACTTGCATCGCAGGCAATAGGCATTTACGTTACGAGGCTTCAGCAGTTGACTTGCTGCCGTCTAGCAAAAGGCATTTGCTTCCAATGACTGGGAGCTTTAATCAAAATAGATGTGATGTCATTCTATTGGGAGAAGTCAGGCCTGGCCAATCATTGCCTGGGGTTCTCGACACAGTGTGGTCTCCTTTTTCAGTCTAACCGGTCCAAGCTATTTTAAAGCCACATTATGCACAGCTGCACTTGACAATTAGCTGCAGGAGTCTCGTAGCTACATTTCTTCATTCAGTGTACTCAAGTGAAGCTAAGAATCCTGGAGCTATCGAATAGAATAGTCAACTTGTTGTCTTGAACATTGTGTGCATAAAGGGGAACACTATTTTTAGCTGGGGAAGGAAAGAGCTTTGCTGATTTTTTTCTCTGGTTACTGTGTGTAGGTGTGTGTCTGTGTGTATGTAGGTGTGTGTGTGGGTGTGTGTGTGTGTGTTCTGAGGACCAGCTGCATTGATTTACTTCCTGACCCAGCACTGAATACTGCTTGTCCAGTGTAGCCTCTTACTCACCCAACACTTGGCATGAGTGACTGCCACTGCTGCTGTGCCCGTTACTGCTCATGAAGCGTTTTGGCAGCCTTAGAGGGAGTAAGAAACGAAAGGACCAGGAGGAAAAATCAGGGAGACGCCAGTCAGAACCTCATGGCCTCTTAGGTAAGGAAGTGATGGTTATGGGTCGTATTTAGGAGCTTGTATCATTTCAAGATAACTCATGTTTTGTGTCTGTAATTCTACCAATTTACTGATTGACTAAGTTTGGTCTGCCCCTGCTCCCCACCAGACCCAACCTTTTGATATCATGAGAATGTTAATGTAATACATTATCTAGCTGAACTGGTTGTTTATTTCATTAATGTTTATGGGAGCTTGCTGTGCAGTTGGTGGCTTGTGTTTCATGCATTGCAACAGTGATTGCAAGTCAAGAAGCATCTTATTAATTTGAGTCTAAAAGGCTCTAGAAATGCTCATGTGTGCCAGATTGGTATTTTTAATAAAATAAATGCTTTCATGGCAAGCAATTTGACACAGATTGGTGAATGGCATTAGAGAATGAAACAAACTGAATCATGGGCTTTCTTTGTGACAGAGAAACCTTGACACACTCCCCACCCCACACCTCCTCGAATCGATACATTGTATTTTGTGGCCAGATGAGACATTAACTGCAGGAACCAAGTAGAATCAGAGGGTGTTGAGCTTCCTTGTTCTTGAGTGTTCCCAGGGATCAGTCAACTGGTCACTTTGGAGTAGGATACAGTGATACAGTGAGCACAGAGCAAGTTACCTACCTGTTGTTTCCATTGTTCAACATTTTAGTGAGTGGGGAAGAGATGAAAGGGCGTACTCCTGAATACTCTAGCAATAACTACAAATCTGACTTTCTTATTAAGTAAAATAATTATTATGCTCCATTTCTTCAAGGGCAAGTCAAAACACAATAGGAAATTACAGCTAGTGTGTTTAACAGGTCTAGAGTGCAAATCTTTTAAAAAATTCACACTTCTGCAAACCGCATTCTTACTTTCTAAACTGCCCAAAGCACTTCACAGTCAGTTATGTCGTTTTTGAAGTATCATGATGTGTGATAGAGAAAGTGCAACAGCCAATTCTGAGCACAGCAAGCTCTTGTAAACAGCAATGTGATAATGACATTTCATCTGTTCAAGTAATGTTGGATGAAGGATAAGTATCTGCCACTATGCCGAGCAGAGCTCTCCTGCTCCTCATTAGAATAGTGGCACAAGATCTTTTATATTCATTTTTATGTTTTGTTCATAAGAGAAGTAGTTATGCGGTTTCCCCTTTCAATCAGCCTCTTTATTCACCCCTTTTTCTGCTTGTCATTTCAATGAATGTTTAACTGTTTAAGTGCTGTGACTGTAAAAGACACACAGAGACAGGTTTTATTTTATTTATAGAAACAAGGGATATAGTGTTTATTGTCTTAATTTCCAATAGATTTAAAGTGTTTCAACTCACATTGCACGCACCCAAGAGTCTTACAAGTAAGTTACATACATATCCCGAGATTTTGATCTCTCTACTATTGACAGCATGTCTTCTGCTGCCTAGATCATAAGCTTTGGAATTCCCTCTCTGAAGTGAAACATGCAGGTTCAACAAACAGGGAAGCAAATCATTTGTTAGTTACAGTACAAAAGTATAATATTCAAGAAATCTGATCACAATTATAGAATCCCTACAGTGTGGAAACAGGCCATTTGGCCCAACATTCTGGATTAGTGGTGCTGGAAGAGCACAGCAGTTCAGGCAGCATCCAAGGAGCTTCGAAATCGACGTTTCGGGCAAAAGCCCTTCATCAAGAATAAAGGCAGTGAGCCTGAAGCGTGGAGAGATAAGCTAGAGGAGGGTGGGGGTGGGATGTTAGTAGCATACAGTACAATGGGAGGGGATGAAGGTGATAGGTCAGGGAGGAGAAGGTGGAGTGGATAGGTGGAAAAGGAGATAGGCAGGTAGGACAAGTCCGGACAAGTCATGGGGACAGTGCTGAGCTGAAAGCTTAGAACTAGGGTGAGGTGGGGGAAGGGGAAATGAGGAAACTGTTGAAGTCCACATTGATGCCCTGGGGTTGAAGTGTTCCGAGGCGGAAGATGAGGCGTTCGTCCTCCAGGCGTCTGGTGGTGAGGGAGCGACGGTGAAGGAGGCCCAGGACCTCCATGTCTTCGGCAGAGTGGGAGGGGGAGTTGAAATGTTGGACCACGGGGCGGTGTGGTTGATTGGTGCGGGTGTCCTGGAGATGTTCCCTAAAGTGCTCTGCTAGGAGGCGCCTAGTCTCCCCAATGTAGAGGAGACTGCATCGGGAGCAACGGATACAATAAATGATATTAGTGGATGTGCAAGTAAAACTTTGATGAATGTGGAAGAGTCCTTTAGGGCCTTGGATAGAGGTGAGGGAGGAGGTGTAGGCGCAGGTTTTACAAGTTCCTGCGGTGGCAGGTGAAAGTGCCAGGATGGGAGGGTGGGTTGTAGGGGGGCGTGGACCTGACCAGGTAGTCACGGAAGGAACGGTCTTTGCGGAAGGCGGAAAGGGGTGGGGAGGGAAATATATCCTTGGTGGTGAGGTCTGTTTGGAGGTGGCGGAAATGTCGGTGGATGATTTGGTTTATGCGAAGGTTGGTAGGGTGGAAGGTGAGCACCAGGGGCGTTCTGTCCTTGTTACGGTTGGAGGGGTGGGGTCTGAGGGCGGAGGTGCGGGAAGTAGACGAGATGCTTTGGAGGGCATCTTTAACCACGTGGGAAGGGAAATTGCAGTCTCTAAAGAAGGAGGCCATCTGGTGTGTTCTGTGGTGGAACTGGTCCTCCTGGGAGCAGATACGGCGGAGGCGGAAGAATTGGGAATACAGGATGGCATTTTTGCAAGAGGTAGGGTGGAAAGAGGTATAATCCAGGTAGCTGTGGGAGTCGGTGGGTTTGTAAAAAATGTCAGTGTCAAGTCGGCCCTCATTAATGGAGATGGAGAGGTCCAGGAAGGGGAGGGAGGTGTCAGAGATGGTCCAGGTAAATTTAAGGTCAGGGTGGAATGTGTTGGTGAAGTTGATGAATTGCTCAACCTCCTCGCGGGAGCACGAGGTGGTGCCAATGCAGTCATCAATGTAGCGGAGGAAGAGGTGGGGAGTGGTGCCGGTGTAATTACGGAAAATCAACTGCTTTACGTAGCCAACGAAGAGACAGGCATAGCTGGGGCCCATACGTGTGCCCATGGCTACCCCTTTGGTCTGGAGGAAGTGGGAGGATTCAAAGGAGAAATTGTTAAGGGTGAGGACCAGTTCGGCCAAACGAATGAGAGTGTCGGTGGAAGGGTACTGTTGGGGACGTCTGGAGATGAAAAAACGGAGGGCTTGGAGACCCTTTGCCGACTCAGTATGGGAAATAATTCCTAATTAACAGAAAGGGTTAGCTTTCTCCCACACGGCCTATTTTCACAATCGAGACACTTACTAAAAATGGTCAGAACAAGCTAGGACACACTCATTCCAAGTGTTTGTGTTAATTGCTTCTTGTAGTGAGTTGTCTGAAAAATTTAAAATGGAGATTCTCTTGACACGTAGACATAGGGAGGATGTTTCCTCATGTGGGGTAATCTAGAATGAGAATTCTTCATTTTAGGATGAAGATCTAAGAAGAAATCACTTCTCTCAGAGAGTCATGAACCTGTGGAATTCACTGCCTTAGAGTGCAATGGATGCTGGGACATTGAGTAAATTTAAAGAAAAAATACAGACGTTTAATTGTTATTGGGTTGATGGGTTATAAAGAAGCAGCAGGAGAGTGGTATTGAGGCCAAGATGAGATCAGCCATGATCATATTAAATAGCAGAGCAGGCTCGAGGGACTGTGTTGCCTAGTTCTTGTTCTTTTATTCTCAGAAAGGGCCATTGTTCAAAACGATGAGGTTAACTAATTGATCAGTGCCCAGTTCACACGATTGGCCATTCACACTCATTGCAGCTGATTGTTTTTGTGGTCAAGCTCGAGATAGAATATTTCCTTTCATAGAATCAGAGAATCATGCAGTGCTTTCTGACAGTCTTGTAATTTGCAAACTGGAGTTGTGTAAAAACTTATTCTGTGGTTGTCCAATCAATAAATTAAGTCCTTTTTGATTGAAGCATGGTTTTAAAACACTATGGAGTCTCTGTTTCACATCTCATTCGAAAGATAGTTTTGCTGAAATTAAAACTAGCTACTAATTTCAGCTCCGTACATTCACTGAACTTTAACCAGTTGCCTACATTCACTGAACTAAACCCAGCTCCCTACATTCATTGAACTAAACCCAGCTCCCTAAATTCACTGAACTAAACCCAGCTCCCTACATTCACTGAACTAAACCCAGCTCCCTAAATTCACTGCACTAAACCCAGCTCCCTGCATTCACTGAACTAAACCCAGCTCCTTACATTCACTGAACTAAGCTGAAAATGTGTTGCTGGAAAAGCGCAGCAGGTCAGGCAGCATCCAAGGAGCACGAGAATTGATGAATCGACTCCCCCTCCCACTCCACCAAGGACATGCAGGTCGTTGGACTCCTCCATCGCCAGACCATAGCAACACGACGACTGGAGGAAGAGCGCCTGATCTTCCGCCTAGGAACCCTCCAACCACAAGGGATGAACTCAGATTTCTCCAGTTTCCTCATTTCCCCTCCCCCCACCTTGTCTCAGTCCCAACCCTTGAACTCAGCACTGCCTTCCTAACCTGCAATCTTCTTCCTGACCTCTCTGCCCCCACCCCCATTCTGGCCTATCACCCTCACCTTGACCTCCTTCCACCTATCGCATTTCCAATGCCCCTCCCCCAAGTCCCTCCTCCCTACCTTTTATCTTAGCCTGCTGGACACACTTTCCTCATTCCTGAAGAGGAGCTCATGCCCAAAATGTCGATTCTCCTGCTCCTTGGATGCTGCCTGACCTGCTGTGCTTTTCCAGCAACACATTTTCAGCTCTGATCTCCAGCATCTGCAGTCCTCACTTTCTCCAATAAAGTAGAGACCATACATCCCAGATCGGGTGAAATTGACAAGCTGTTTATTGCAAGCGATATCGCTGGAAGAGAAATTGACTAGGCTGACACAGAACTGACCACCTGTACAGGTAGATCAAGGGTTCTCTTCCTCGAGCTGAGGGTGGAGCCAGGTTTTATAGGAATCTTATACAATAAGGTTAATTAAAATGGGGAAAGATATAGTGTATTTAGAAATAGAGTAATCTAGTTACGATGATGATAATTGGAAAACAGTTATCTGATGAATGCCCTGATGCTTGACTCAGTGCAGCATCCTGAAGGTATAAATGGGTCAGGAGATTCAAGTCTTCTTTGCAGTAAGGTGTTTCCATTGTCTTGTCCTGGGAGCAATGTCCTTAGTGGTGACCTGTTCTTTGTGTGGCTTTGGTATTACTGTGTTATGAGACTGCCCTTGGAACTTTGGGACAACTGTGGTTGATCTAGTATTGTTAGTGTGTTTTGGGAACAGTACTCCCTTGTCTGTAAGTGCTGCCTGGTTTCACTTGTCAGCCTGCTTGGTTCCCTGCTGAGGCATGCTGGGTGTTTTTTTGGTTTGCTTTCCTATGTTCTGTGTGGGCCTATTATGTGTAGGCAAGGTGGCAGATCTTTTCTCACAGCCTTAATTCATCATGTAGGAGCAAATTACTGCAGATGCTGGAATTTGTACTGAAAACAACAAATGCTGGAAATCACAGCGGGTCAGGCAGCATCCATGGAGAGAGAGCAAACTTACATTTTGAGTCTAGATGACTCTATCATAGTTGAAGTGAAATGTGGAGGGGGAAACATTTATGCTATTGTTGGGAGGCGGGATTGGGGGTGTGACGGTGGTGGGGTGTAGAGTGCTGGTGGTGAAAAGGTGTTGATAGTTCAGATTAAGTGATCGGAATGTGAGAGTGGCAAAACAATGGTGTGACTACCTGTCAGACTGGAAAGAGAAGACAGTCCCATTGGGGTGGAGGAAGGGAGAAAGGACATGGTGACATAGAATGTAACAAGTAAAACCAAAAGAAGGGGTCTCCCAGCCCCGAACAGACCGCTTCTACCTCCTTCCCATAATACACAGACCGGATTATCCTGGTCGGCCCATTGTATCAGCCTGTTCCTGCCCCTCCGAGCTCATTTCCCCCTACATTGACTCCATCATCTTTCTACTTGTCCAAACCCTGCCCACCTACATCTGCAATTCCTCTGCAGCCCTCCGCCATATTGACAATTTGCAGTTCCCTGGCCTTAACTGCTTTCAGGTCACCATGCATGTCCAATCCCTCTAAACCTCCATCCCCCATCAGGATGGTCTCTGAGCTCTGAGCTTCTTCCTTGACCAGACACCTGAACAGTCCCCCGTCCATCCCCCACACTCGTATGTCTGGCTGAACTTGTTCTCTCACTGAACAGTTTCTTCTTTAATTCATCTCACTTCTGCCAAGTCAAAGGAATGGCTACAGATACCCGCATGGGACCCAGTTCTGCCTGCCTCATTATGCGTTATGTGGAACCAACCTTGTTCCATTCCTACACTGGCCCCCTACCACCACTTTGGTGCCATTTCATGCTCCTAGCAGGATCTTGAAAACTTGGTTCATTTTGCCTCTAATTTCCACCCCGCTATAACTTTCACATCATCCCATTCTCCCAGTTCCTTCACCACATCTGTTCGGATTATGCCATCTTCTAAAATAGCACTGCCGACATGGCTTGCTTCTTCTCACCCACTGTGGTTGACAGGGCCTTCAACTGCATCTGACATATCACCCTTGCTTCCGCCCTTACCCCTTCCCACCATCACAGCAGTGCAATTGTGTTCCCCTGTCCTAATTTTTCATCACACCAGCCCTTTGTTCAAAGGATCCCACTTTGCCATTTCAGACAACTCCAGCAGAATGCCACCACCAAACACAACTTCCCCTCACTTCCCCTGTCTACATTTCACAGGAATCACTCCTTCTGAAATACGCTAGTCCATTCCTCGACCACCAATACCACCTCCCTTCCCACGACATCATCCCATGTAACTGCAGAAGGTGCAACACCTACCCCTTCACCTCCACCCTGCTCCAAGGGCCCAAACAGTCTTTCCAGGTGAATCAGCATTTCAGCTGAACCTCCTCCAATCTTAAATATTTGTACTCACTGCACCCAATGTGACCTACTCTGCATTGGAGAAACCAAATACAAACTGGATGACCGCTTTATGGAACATCTCTGATCTGTGTGCAAGCATGTCCCGACATTCCCTAGCCTGTCATTTTAACACAGTGTCCTGCTCGCATTCCCACATACCTGTCCTCAGCATGTTGCAGTGCTCCAGTCAATCACAGCGTGAACAACATCTTATCTTCAGGCTAGGCACTTTACAACCTTCTGGACTTAATATTGAGTCCAACGCCTAGAAGTTGTGAACCAACTTCCTTTTCATCCCTTTCTTTTGGCTTTACTTGTTACATTCTTTGTTACCGTGTCTTCTCTCTCCTGCCCCCACCCTAGTGGGACTGTCTTCTCTTTCAAGACTGGCAGGTAGACACCATTGTTCTGTTATTCTCACATTCCAATCACTCAATCTGAACAATCAACATCTGTTCTCCACTAGCACCCTTCACCCCACCACCGACACATCCCCCACCCCAGCAATAGCATAAATGCTACCCCCTCCACACTTCACTTCAGCTCTGATGATGAGTCATCAAGACTTGAAACATTAGTTTGGTCTCTCTCCATGGATGCTGTCTGACCTGCTGTGATCTGCAGTATTAGTTGTTTTCCCAACATAATTCATCAGTTTGCTAAAGTGAACTCTGCTTTCATGTCCTCATAATTGCCATTAATTAAGTTTAAAATACTGTTCTTGGACCCAATGTTCTCTCCCTCAGTCTTAATGTAAAAATCAATCATTTTACGAGCTAACTCCTTTATGGAAGCTATGACTGCATCTGCCTCCACCAACCTGTCAGGCAGCACAGTCACTCGCTAATCAAAACACATAATGCTGTTGCAGCCTTGGGTTTAGAATTTAAATTGAACACAGACCCATGAAATGGCTGAACAAAAGTTGAGTCACACCTTGTATTATCATACCATGCAATTGCTTTGTTCGCTTTCTATGGAATTCTTTCAGAAACCTGGTTGAAGAGGAGTCAATCTATTTAAGTTAAACAGCCATTTAAAACAGCCTATCAAAACCTTTTTGGTATTTATATGCTAAGGCTACACAGTATGGTTTCGCTTTGAAATAATTTTAATTCTATTTAAGTACATAGTTTCAACTCGTTTATTGGCATTACCTAAACTATCTTACACTGCTCATAATATGCCATTAATTAATGGTTTTGAGTGTAGGTTGCTGTGGTACTTAGAAAAATGTGTCAAACTAAAGCAAGATATGGAGATCCCTTAAATCTTAGATTTAAAAAAGTACTGGAGAACACTCAGAAGGTCAGGCAGGAAGCTTTCTTCTTCCTTTCATATGCTGTGGGCACCTCTGACTAACTGAAGATTTGTTGCCCATTCCTCACTACTGTTGAACTGTAACTATCCAGATTGTGTGGACACACCCACAATGCTGTCTGGAAGGGAGTTCCAGCATGGTGCTCCAGGAATGTTGGAGGCACAAAATATAATTTCCGAGTCAGGATGGTCAGTGGCTTAGAACCCCTACACTATGGAAACAGGCCCTTCAGCCCAACAAGTGCACACCAACCCTCCGAAGTGTATCCCACCCAGACCCATTCCCCTACCCTATTACTGTACATTTCCTAACCTAATGAACCTCACCTACAATCCCTGAACACTATGGACAATTTAGCATGGGCAACTCACCTGACCTGCATGTCTTTGGACTGTGGGAGGAAACCAGAGCATCCAGAGGAAACCCATGTAGATACATTTTTTCGGTAGTGTGGAAGAGTTTTGCTCTCTTTCTTTTACTGAGAAACAAGCTGTGGGATTGATACCAGGTGAAAATGTGAGACTTCCCCTGGCTGAGGTGCTTTATCCTCTGGTTGAGATGGTCATTTGGTATGAATCGGCCTTTGCCAATTCACTCCCCTGTCTGTCTTTCTTTCAATAACGTGTCAATTAATTAGCATTTTCAGAACTGAAATGCTGCTGCAAAGTGCATTTTTCCAATTTGCTACTATTATTTCTTACAAGTTTAGTGAAATATGGGACAAAATATTTTAGATATTTTCCAGTGGAATGAATAGCAGAAGCCATAAGAATGACAATCAGAACTTACCCTCATAGAGTTGTAGAGATCTAAAGACCCTTCAGCCCATTGAATCTGCACCATTCAAAAACACTACCACAGTTCTAATCCCATTTTTCAGCTCCTGGCCCATAGTCTTGCTTGACTTAGCATTACAAGTGCACTTTTAAATATTTGGTAACTGTTATGGGGGTTTCTGTGTCTACCAACCTCACATGTAGTGAGTTCCAGATTCCCACCAACCTCTGAGTAAGTTTCTTTTCTTCACATCCTCTCTGAACTCCTGCCCCTTACCTTAAACTATGTCTTTAAATGTATCTTAAATCATCGATCAGTCCACCAATGGGAGAAGTTCTTTCCTGTTTACCTTGTCAATATCCCTCAATTCAGTTATGTCCCCCCTCAGTCACCTCTGCTCCAAGGAAGTTGGGTGGTACGGTGGCTCAGTGGTTAGCACTGCTGCCTCACAGTGCCAGACACCTGGGTTCAATTCCCGCCTAAGGCAACTGTCTGTGTGGAGTTTGCACATTCTCCCTGTGTCTGCGTGGGTTTCCTCCGGGGGCTCTGGTTTCCTCCCACAGTCCAAAAATGTGCAGGTTAGGTGAATTGGCCATGCTAAATTGCCCGTAGTGTTAGGTGAAGGGGTAAATGTAGGGGAATGGGTCTGGTTGGGTTGCTTTTCGGAGGGTTGGTGTGGACTTGTTGGGCTGAAGGGCCTGTTTCCACACTGTAAGTAATCTAATCTAGTCAAATACAATCCCAATTTACCCAATCTCACTTAATCTCAGAATTCTCCATGTCACACAATATCCGAGTAAATCTCCTCTGGCACTGTCTCCAAAGTAATCACATTGCTTTAACAATGTGGATTCCAGAAATACAGGCAGCACTCTTGCTAACCAACCTTTTATGCAGTTCCAACATCACCTCCTTGCTCTAAAACTATATGCCTCGGTTAATAGAGGCATGGACTGTTTATGCCTCTGAGCCACTTTATCTACCTGTCCTGCTATTTTGTGCACTCACCATACGCGATGGATCATGTCCTTTTCGAGGTTTTAACGTCGCTCGTCGACGAATGAATACCCCTATCTGGCAAAACCACAGCCAGATGATCTCAAGGGGACGGTATAAAACAACGTGAATCAGAATTTCAACGGAGCGAGGGATGAGCTGGGTTTTTCAATGGTTTGACTATGTTACCGCTCATCACCTGTTGTGTGTAGCATGTACTTTAATTATTTATCACCACTATTACCTATCACCATTACTATGTGACTTAAAATACTACAATTTTATTATTAAAATATATAAAATTTAAAATACTAGTTAAAATCAAACCTATTTAAAATTACTAATTAAAATTGTTAAAATATTTAAACTTTAACGCTAAAACGTTATTAAATTTTGTCAATAGAGAACATTAAGAGTCCATAAAGATCCGTAACAACTCGAGAGTCAAAGATAAAACAAGGTTTTGATATTCTGAGCGAAAGATTTAAATTTCGTGATACCAAGGTCTTTCATTAATTCAGTGTTCTTTTCGAGCCACTTCCCTCGGGATCCTATCACAAAATCGTAAAAAGATATATTTCCTCCTCCAGTGAGGTCCATTGTCTCTTTTTCTAGATGTTTATATTTGCTTTTCTTTTCTTCCCAAGCCGACTCAAGAGAGTTAATCTGAAGGCCCGTTCTAATGGTAACGTCCACCACGACAATCTGATGTTCTTTCTTAAAAATTAAATCCGGTAAATAAAGTTTTCCAGTATCATCTTTGATTCACAGTTCTATATAAATTATCCACCCATTCTTCCTAACAAACTTGACTAATTCCTCTAATATCCTATTGTGTCTTCTAATTCTCATGTTTTTGACATATAGGCACCATCCAGAAATATGTGCAAACGTCTCCGAAGTATCATTACACCTCCTGCAATTCTTCATATTGAACAGCCTTCCGTACGACAACGACGCCCATGTTGGAAATAAATTTGTTCTTAACAAGATCTAATTAATAACTTTGGGCGTCTTCATAAATTGCAATTTCGTCAACCAATTGTTAGATATATTATCGTTTTTATAATATTGGACACCGGCCCCTTGACAGGGGAGGGCCGTACACCTCTGTAATTCAATGGATCTCCAATTTGCATAGTTTGTACTGCTAAATTCTTCCATCTCATCCTCACTATCTTCCGCGATAATACCATCTTCACCCAATTGCTGTTTATGTTTGGGTTCGAGATCTTTTCCAGCACTTTTAATTTACTAAATTTATACATTTTCACAGCCACACTATCACCCTCGAACCGAAATGAGGCATGCAAAATTTCGTCCTCGGATTTATGTAGCATTCCATACTTCCTCAAAATCAAAATTGGGATAAAGGTTGACAATCTGTTTAATGCAAGGCCACTATCACGGGAATTAGCATATAACACTCCATCCGTGATGGATTACGGGAGGTGTCAAATTTCTTTAACTGCGCTTTTAATTATGTTGTCTAGTTTATTAAGATAATTAATTGAAACTTCTGATAAAATTAGATAATAATACAGCCTAGGAATAAAATACGTTTTTAGAAGTTCTAATTTTTGCATAGGTTTTAAAGGGGATCTTTTTAAATTTCCTATCCATATATCTAACTGGCTTTCCCAGTCTGACTGGCTTACGCCAATCCACGGGTCTATTTTAGCTCCTAGGTATTTATCCGTGTTTCCCGGGTCTATAAACTGTATATTCCCTTCATTTAGCTTCCAATTTGCTTTATCGTTATATATGAATGTCTTATTCTTATAAGTAGAATCCTTTCATTTTATTTATATTAACCTCCATTCCCGTATTGTTACAAAATTTTTCCACAAGTTTTAGATTGTAAACCATACCATCATACGATTGACTAATTAGAGCTATATCATCTGCGAACACTAATGTTGCGCAG
Source organism: Chiloscyllium punctatum (assembly GCF_047496795.1). Lineage (NCBI taxonomy): Eukaryota > Metazoa > Chordata > Chondrichthyes > Orectolobiformes > Hemiscylliidae > Chiloscyllium > Chiloscyllium punctatum. The sequence continues at coordinate 113,739,713 of NC_092746.1, forward strand.
TGATAACTATCCCTATCTAATCCTAAAAATATTCCTTTCTGCCTCCCTTCGATGGTACTTATCAAGGGGTCCATTATTATATTAAAAAGAATTGGTGACAGTGCACCTTGCTTGACACCTCTTAAAATTTTAATTTTTCCAGTTTTACAATTAAAACCTTCTACTTGAGTAAAATTATTATCATATAAGTTTGTAATCAATTTAATAAATATTAAGGGGAGCTGGAGTCTTTTAAGGGCAGTTATAATTAGTTTATGGCCTACTGTATCGAAGGCTTTTGCTAAATCCACAAAATCCACCACTAAATCTCTTTTATTCTTTTTAGCGCCATTAATAATATTTTCCAGGATTTTAATGTTTCCTCACATCCTACTACACCACCCATAAAACCTTTCTTTCTTTTGTTTAAATTTATCACTTAATCTATTCACTATAATTTTTGTGAATAACCTAAGCATCATTGAGCCTATCGTAATTGGCCTCCAATTATTAATGTCTCTTAATCCTTCTTCCTCACTCACTTTAGGAATCAATACCGTCCTACTTATCTTCATTTGATCTGGGATTTTGCCTGTTTTTATCCAAATAGTATATAATCTAGGAAATAACGTATTATCTTTATTGAATATCTTAATTATCTCTTTCAGCGTTATCCTATCTGGCCCTGCAGCGGTTTTCATGTCCATCGCCTTTATGGCTTGCTTCATGTCCTCCACCATTACAGGACCAGTCAGAATTCCACCTACTGATCCCTCACCTTGACTTTTATATTTAGCAAAACCTCTCAAGTTATTTTTATCAGTAGGGTTAGATAATCTCTCTCTGTAATAATCCTCCAACTCTTCCTTACTAAGGGGGCATTTGCACTTGGCTCGGGCCCCCATTAGGGTTCTCGCTAGGTATTGCCTCTTAGTTTTGTATAAAACCTGTATTTCTTTAAATTTGCTCTTCTTTCTACTATGTCTTCTTTTAGCTTTATTTTCCTTCCTATTTCTTCTTTGTCAACTATCCCTTTGCTTAAAACCTACACGTTTAATATAGTTCACTTTCTTAGACTTATCATCTTCACTATTCTTTTCTAATTTATCCATTATCATACCCATGATAGTGTTGTAGTCCTTAATAGTACCTATATTCCTACCCATGTCATCTTCTATTATTTTAATTAATTCTGTTAGTAACCTACCATTATAACCTAACGTTTCTGTAGTATTATTATTATCCTGATAACTCTCTCATCTGTTCCTCTTTCCTCTACTACCATATCTACCTCCTGTTTACTATTCTCCATTTCATTATTATCACTAATATTAAGGACCACTTCTTGATCTATACCCTTTTCATTATCGCGATTTTTACTCTTTTTGTTTAGTAACCTCCTTTTATCAGAGATTTGTTTAGCTGTTTTAGTTCCTATTTTCTCCGCAATGACTTTATTAATATTTTTACAGCCACTAAATTCTAATTCTAATTGTTGCAACTTTTCAATTTCATCACTAGACCATATTCCTCTGTTATTTCTTTCTCCACTTTCCAACTTATCCCTACTCTCTATTTTCCCCCTTTTCCTCTTCTCATTCCTTAAATTGGGATGTGCATGCCTCTCATGTTGCCCCAATCCTCTGGTTGTCATAAATTTTAATGGGCATATTTCACACTGGTATGGTTTTCAACCTCCCCTTCTTCATTATCATTATTATTATTATTATTATTACCGTTTTTAGTACACTTGGGATAGTGGCATGCTACTGCATGATAATTCCCTTCCCATTCACACTTACTCCATCTAATTCTCACTGATTTAATCCCCTTGCATACCTTTAAATGCTTCCTAAACATCCCCGTGGTGTTGTAAATATTATTACAATAATTACATTTAAAGTTTTCTATCGAGTATTTTACTATTATCTGTAATTTATCCATTTCCCTAATTACCAGGTGAATAATCCTACCCTCATGCCTCTCCTCATTGCTCTCTGATTCTCTATATTGACTAAAATCAAAAGGCCCATTAGAATTCGAATTAAAAATCGTCCAGCTGTGAAATGAACCCGACTGTAGAGGGGCCTTCTCTACTAGTCTTTCTATTCAAATTATGTCCTGATTACTCTGGACAATGTTAATGACTTCCTTGTACCTGCCAGAGGATAGCCTTGCCGGAGTAATCCTTAAGGTCTCATCCGTCTGTGTCGAGACGGATTGTCCAGTCCGTTTTTAGTTCATACATTTAGCGCACGATGCCACCAATAACAGTCGTGCAGGGTGGTTATTTTCCTGATCTCCCAAAACCAGAAATTTTGGAATTGGCGATAATCACCACTGCCAAATTTGGTTTCTACTTTTGACCGAATGGTCACCAGCCGTCTCGTATCTTTTCTGAGGTCGTATTCGCCGGCCTGGTCCGAGTACTGCTCAAACAACAGATGAGAACAATAAAATTGCCAGTGGCGCATAGCACCGGTCAAAACCAAGGTAAAACCAAAGATAAAATCGATGGTAAAACCAATGGTAAAACCAGACTAATACAACCTCTAAACAACTTAAAATTGCCTCTCCGTTTAAAGCTTCCTCTTACAGGCTGTTACCGGGTGGAACCACGAGGAGGTTCGACCTTACTTTGTAGTCGATAAAATATGTACAAACGATCACAAAGGTGACTACACAGGCACCGGACGGAGACCAACAACCTTAAAAACACTGTAGTCACACTGGAGCAGCAGATATCCACACCAAGGTACCTCTGATGCTTGGTACTTCCGGGGTCTTACCATTTACTCCTTTGCCTTGTTTGGCCAGTCCAAGTGCATCACCTCAAACTCATCCAGATTGAATTTTATTTGCCACTGACTAGCCCATCTATATCCTCCCTGTTTACCACTCGACCAATTTTCCTCTCATCAGGAAACTTAGCAATTCACCCGCCTACATTCAAGTCTATGACGTTGTATGCGTACCACTAACAGCAATTGCCCCAACACTGAACCCTGCAGAACCCCACTAGACACAGGCTTCCAATCACAAGAACACCCCTCAATCGTCACCCTCTACTTTGTGCTCACAATATTCCAAATGCAGTCTGACCAGAGCCTTATACAGCCTCAGCAGTATATCTCTGCTCTTGTATTCTAGCCCTCTCGAAATGAATGCTAACATGGCATTTGCTTTCCCAACTGCCAATCGAGCTTGCATGTTAACCTTCATGAGAATCCTCAACTGAGACTCCCAAGTCCTTTTGTGCTTCAGATTTCCAAAGCTGTTCCCCATTTAGAAAATAGTCTGTGCCTCTAGTCTTTCTTCCAAAGTGCATAACCTCACACTTTCCAACATTATATTTCCTTTGTCCATTGAGCTAGCCTGTCCAATTCATCGAGGGCCGAAGGGCCAGTACTGCGCTGTAATGTTCTAAGTCCTCCTGCAGTCATCAATTTCCTCAACCTTCATTGTCCCTCCACCTATACTTGTAATATCTCATCCTGTGCATCCTGAGATTACCAGAGTTTGTTGGTTAGCTTTATTGGTCCTTTACTCTCCCTGGTTTCCTTCTTGAGTGCATTCAACTGCTCTGATACAGATTTACTCCAAAGTACCTGCTCCCAGTCCACACTGGCCAAATCATATCTGTTTAGGACTTTGATTTCAGGCACATCCTCGTCCATTTCTGTAGCAATCTTGTACCTCACTGAATTATGATAATTGTTTGTGAAGTACTCCCCCCAGTTTTCAACCACTTGCTCAGTTTCATTAAATCTAGGACTTCACCCTCTCTTATAGGGCCTTATGCACACTGCCTTTAAAAGCTGGACCCAAAACATTAACTCTGATTTGTCTCCGCATAGGCTGCCAGACCCACTTGGTCTTTTCAGCAATTTCTGTTTATATTGGCTTTGAAAGCTCTCCTAGATTCATTTCAAGAATTCCACTCCCCCTAAATCTTTCACACTATGTCTATCTCTGTCAATGTTAGGGAAGTCAAAATCCCCTTAACCTCTGACCTATTACGTTTACACTTCCCTGAAATTTTCCTACATATCTGCTCTTCTGTTTCTCTTGGACTGTTAGAGGGCCTATCACACATTCCCAGCAACTTGGTTTTTTAAGTTCTTTCCAAATTACTTCATTTGAGGAGCCTTGTAAGATGTCATTCCTCCTTATTGCTGCAGTTGATTCCCTGATCAAAATTGCAACACCTCCTTCGAATTTTACCTCCTCTCGCCTGAAGACCCTATATCCTGGAATATTGGGCCACGGATACAGTCCCTCTCTCATCCACATCTCAATGACAGCAATGACATCATAACCTCATGTTTTAATTTGTGTGCTCAACTCATCTGCCTTGTTTGTCAGACATCTTTCATTAAAATAAATACCATCCAACCTTGCCAAACTCCCTGTGCCTTAAATGGCCAATAAATTCTGTACTACCTTGAGTCCCTTACTGTCTCTCCTAATCGCAGCCGTTCATCTCCCTCTGTTCACCCTGCTCCCTGGATATCAGCTGTATACAGGATGAGCCAGGGGACATTGCAGCTGTAACTGTGCAGCCAGGCATCTTGAAAACTGGCTAAACAGTATCCTGGTCTCCAGCAACCCAGGACATAGAACAAGTGTCCCGAATACAGGGCAGTGCTATAAAAGGAAGGGCAGTTGATCACTCTGTGTATGTACGCCAGCAAAAGAAAACACTTTGCAGTCAATGAACTATTTTTTGTAAACAGTATCATAACGTAGAAAAAGTGTGTGTCAAATCTTTCAGGGAATGCAAAATAAGAAGAGTAAGTACCCTGTCCTAATGTTGATGGTTAATTTTTGGCCAGGAATCACTTCAGGCCCCTCTGAAATGGTGCTACCTAGCCTTTTGCATCCACCTCAGGATGAAGATAGGGTTTAGCTGAACATTTTTGAGGTGTAGACCTCTGTGATGCTGATTCACATGAAAGGTCCCACCTCCAGTTGTGTAGCAGTACCTTTCAACAACACGGAGTGTCAGCCTAGATTTTGTGCTCAAATCTGTTGAGTGGAATTTGAAGCCACAAACCTCTGTCTCTGAAGTGAGAGTGCTCCCAACTGAGCCATAGCTGACAAAGGCTTGCTTAAAAGAGAATGGTAGCTGCACTTGCTTAGATTTTTACTACCTTATCAATGCACTCTGCAAAATTCACCACATTTCCAACAAGACTTGTCAACACTGTATTCCAATTGGCAATACTGAACAACCTCGATCATCTGAATGAGACGGGTGGGGAGTATTTTGTTCAGATAACTGCTTGTTCGGATAACTGATCTGATAGTAAACAAAGGAAGCATTTACAGGACCTTGAGATCTTGTTGAGACATTCAGATAATTGATTTTCGGATAACCAAGGTTGTTCTGTAGTTTGTAATGCTGTGTAAATGATTTACAAATAACTCAATCTGCAAGTCTGGCCTCTAGAATTTGGATATTTGAGAAGCTTTCAGGAGCAAGAAGTCAATTTGATGTATTTTATTTTGAGAAAGTGAAGCTAGTCATGGTGAGTAGGTAGCATTCTTATTTTTAAAATGAACTGTTTATCGTGCTAATGCTGTACAGGCAGAATCAAAAATGACAGGAATATACAGAAGGTCAATTGGCATCTATAAAAAGACAGCATGTGCTAACCTAGTGGAACATATTCCTCATCAGTTCTAATGAAAAGGTTACACTGGGAAATTTGTACATGTCTGTTCTGATTTGATTTCAGATTTCCAAGTTTTTTTTCTTCTGGCTCTGCAGCCAGTGTTATGAACACAGACTCTGCGAGGTATTCTATTGAACTTTTTTGGGCATGTTATGACACACCACTTCAGCAAGTGGAACTTGAACCCACATTTTTTGGCCCAGATATAGGGATCCTACCATAGCCTCACAAGATCCCCTGAACGGATTGAAACTCAGTTATTGGTATTTTCTGTTTAATTTGTTCTGAGTTATTAAACACCTTTGGATCAGGTGGACCTAAGACAGGGACTCCTGGTTCAGAGGTAGGGACATAATTTCACACACTTCACAATCTCATACTTAATAATGGACACTAAAATTTTACTAAAGGCTAAGGTCAGGCTAACCGATCTATCATTTCCTGTTTTCTGCCTCCCTCCCTTCTTAAACAGGGGTTATGTTAGCCATTTTCCAGTCCTCTCCTTGGCTCCAGTGGTTCCTGAAAGATCATCCCCAATGCCTCCACATTCTTAGCCAATCTGTTCCAGCACAGCTACAACAACGGCATCTACCTAACAATGTGAAAAATCACCCATGTTTAGCCTATATGCACAAAGTGAGATAAATCCAAATCGGCCAGTTAGCATTACTTCAGTCTACTCCCGATCATCAGTGAAGTGATGCAAGGCATCATGAACAGTGCTATCCAGCAGCACCTGCTCAGTGATGCCCAGTTTGGGTTCCACCAGGGCCAATCAGCTGCTGACCATCTCCAGTAGCAGACATTCCAAACACTGCCCCTTGACATTCAAAGACAGTACCATTGCTGAATCCCCAACTATCATCATTCTGGGTTACCATTGACACCAAATTTGACACCATCCAGGACAAAGCAGCCCGCTTGATTGGCCCCAGATCCACAAACATCCACTCTGTCCACTGCTGATGTTCAGTAGCAGCAGTGTGTAGTATCTACCAGATGCACTGCAGAAATTCACTAATGATCCTTAGGTAGTATCTTACAAATCTACAACCACTTCGATCTAGAAAGACAAGGGCAGCAGGTACATGGGAAAACTACCAACTGCAATCTCCCTTCCAAGCCATCACCATCCTGACTTGGAAATATACCGCTACTCCTTCACTGTCACTGGGTCAAAATACTGGAATTCCCTGCCTACAGCACATGGACTGCAGTGGTTCAAGAAGCTAACTTATCACCACCTTCTAGGGCACCTAGGAATGGACAATTAATGCTGGCCAGCCAGTGACACCCATGTCCCATGAGTGAATGAAGATAAGGTCCAGAATAAGGCCAATAACAAAATAAATGTTAGCTCCGACTGAAAGCAAAAACAATGGAGCAAAATACTGGAGGCGGGGGGCGGGGGGGGGGGGGCGGTGGGTGTTGGTGGTGGTGCGAAGGACAAAAATATCAAACCGGAGGATAGAGTTAATGTTCTAAAATCATTGAAGTCAGTGTTGAGTCCAGATAGTTGTACAGTCTCCATGTGAAAAATGAGGTGCTGTTCTTCCAGCTTGACTTGTGCTTCACTGGAACAATGCAGCAGGCCCAGGACAGAAATGTTCACAGGATTGTATTGAAGTGTTTCACAGAATGGTCACCCAGTCAGGTTTCCTAGTGTAGAGCTGCCTGCACCGTGAACAACGAGTACAGCAGACCTGAATTGAAAGATGTATACCTAGAAGAAGTGTTTGAGGGCTTGTACAGTGATAAAAGCACAGGTAGCAGATCCAAGTGCTTACCAGCATTCAGTTGCATGGAAAGGTGCTATGGGAGGGAGATAAAGTTTTGGGGTCCTAAGAGGAGTGGACCAGAGTTTTGCATTGCCGCCTTCAGTTTTGAATAAAAGAAGATATGTCAGTAGTATTGTTGTGAACATTGGCATTCTTGGAACAGACAGAAAGGAGACCGAGAAACTGGAAGAATGGAAGGGAAACAGGAAACAGGGTGTGAGGAGGTTTAGTTAAGGTAGTTGTGGGAAACCGTGCATTTGTGATAAATATTAGAAGACAGCCTATTCCCAAAAAAAGGGCATAAAGAAAGTCTGGGAAGCAACAAGTTAGAGGCGACTTAACTGAAGTTGCTTGAGGGCTAAATATTGACAAAACACTATAAAGATCTCCCCTGCTCATCTTCAAATTTGTCAACCTGAGAGGGCAAATGGGACCTGATTTAGCATCTTGTCCAAATGTTAGCTACTCTGACAGCACAGCAGTCCCTCAGTACTTAACTGGTGTGGCAATTTGGATAACGTGCTCAAATCTCTGGATTGAAACTTGAGCTTGATACTTCAAAGACATGGTGTCAGCAGTCGCTCAGTGGGTAGCATTCTGTTGGAGGTGAGAAAACTACCCATTGAGCCAAGGCTAAGACCAACCCTTTGAACTATCACTGAGACACCCTCTGACAGAACTATTTATGGAAGTACTTTGCCAGTTTTGCAGCTATGAACCCAGATAGCAGGCACTGAGAGTCACAAATAAGTATGACAATAATTCCGAATGCAACATTTCAACAAAGAAGGGTACATGTATTAGGAATCATTTAGGATTGAGTGCCTATTGTCAGTTCAAAAAATTTTAGCTCCTACTATTTGGTTTAGTTTTAAAACAGACCATTGGCAAGCAAACAGTATCAACATTAATGTTTCTTCTGTATGTAGTGAGAATTGAGTCATACTTGATCACTGAATTCTAGACCTGAATTAATTTGATCTGCAAGTTAAAGAAAATGAAGGAAATGTTGAACTCTCTGTGGAGTGAGGCTATCTGATGTTTTGAAATGCATTGTGAGCATATTTCTCCAGAAAATGTCTAATTGGGTATGGGCACTTCAGACTTCTCACTCTGTGCAGCACTGTTAATGTAGCAACTGCTGCATTTCTCATCTACACGCAACCAGTATAAATCAAGTGCGCTCCTTTTATGGGGACCCCACTTCAAAATCCAAATTTGTCAGGCCCGCCTTTGTTGGCAACTTGGGGGGATCCAAAATGATGTTTGTATTCCTCAAGCAAGGTGCCAACATGTGTACATTGAGTTTCCTTGGAAGTGTAAAGGTTGGACAGGAAATGATGTAATTCATTACCTATCACTGATTTGATGCCAACGGCATCATATGGAGCTCAGGACTTCACAAACTTTATCTTTGAAGGAAGTTGTGGTGTTTTCCAACATCATCAAACATGTTTAACTCAAAGTTAAAAATGTAATAGTTGTGAAGTGGGTGAAGTATATTAAATAAATGTTTTATTTTGGATGGGTATTCTCTGAAGAAAATTCCACAGGGACTGATAAAACCCAGCAGGTCAATTGGCCTATTATGTCTGTGTTGGCTCTTGAAAAACTGAAACAATCTTCCTTTTTCTCTCACCTTCACTGTGTAAGGTTCCCTTTTTCAAGCACTTATACCATCCCCTTTTTAAACTGAATCTGTTTCCAACCTGCTTTCAGGAAATAAGTTCCAGATCGAAACTGCTTTAAAAAAAAGACATCTCCTCAGCTCACCTCTGGTCCTTTTGCTGTTTGTCTTAAAGCTGTGTCCTGGGACCACCAATCCTCCTCACGACAAGAGTTTAATCAAATTTATTTAGTGCATCAAAACCCTTCATGATATTAAAATGGAAAGAATTAAATTGCTCATTTTACGAGAACTGAAATTGTTATGAGAGTTCCAGTTGAACAATGTTTCATAACAGTGTAAAGTAATACAGGAAAAGCAATGGTGAAGTTAATCATTTCACACTCATGGTCAGCATTCACTTTGAGTGCTCGTACTTCTCCCTGCTTACTGTGAAAGATACTGTTTCTGACGGGGTGCTGGAGACTAGTGGGGAAATGTGTTGGTGACTGGCTATCAATACAAAGGACATACTGACACCCAGTGATGTATTTAGATCACAAGCAACAAGGAAATGTTTGTAAAACTAAACCAGAAATGAGGGTAATTTCAGTCAATCAGACTAAAGTCATGAGGTAAAATGTTGGAAGCTATGTTATGGCTAGGCTTTAGAAGTATCACCACTATTATAATTTAGTAAATTTAACAAATGAAGATCTTGCTTGAAAAGATTTCATGAATTCATTCATGCATAGGAAGGAGATAAGGGAACTCCGTAGTTATATGAGAATTCTCAGTGCTTTAAGAAGTTTCTTGTGAAAGACTATTGATAACAGTGTAGAACAACGTAAGAAATAAGGAGGGGTAACATGTATCAATTTGTAGTCACTCACTTGGTGACAGCTCATGTCATGCATTTGGTTTTGAGAACACCAAGTTTTTATGCATGTCAACTAATGGATAGAAAGTATCGAGAGACAGCCTCATCTGCCTATTTGAGAACCTCTGATTGCATGCTGCTGATGGGCTAATTTTTACACAGGAACCCAAAATTGTAAAATCACATTTTTTGAAATAATCATTATTTAGGGAGAAAAAAAAGACTCTGGTCATTGAGCTACAGAAGAAAGATAAAGTTTTTAGCAAGTCCACGGAGGAAGGCTGTTACAGAATGAAAGGTTTGTGCTTAGTTAATTCATGGTGAAATAACTCCACAGAGGCTGGTATTCCATCAAGTCACCTTTATTTACACCTGCAGAGTGCACTGGTTTGGCTTCCTCAGAGCCAGCTCTCAGTGAACAGAACCCCAGGCACATTATTGCTGTTGAAATTTATTGTTGTCCCCCGTGGCAGATTTGGTGGCAGAGGTCATTTAATCAGGTGGGTAGGTAAGTTGCCTTCATTACAACTTAAGTCCACGATGGGGCAGTCTTCCTGTCATGAATTGAGGCTCTTACCTGGGCAGTTAATGTCCCCTTAAGCACCTTTTCCCTGTTCCGCTGGTATTAGCTCAGTGATGGGAGGGGAGCCGCTAGCACATTCCAAGATGAACCAGTAGACAAGACCCTCAACATCTCCATAAATTCAGTCCATTGAGTGCAGCTTGACAGTCTTTTCTTTTTGTTTGCAGCTGCCACTATGCAACCAGTAGTTAGTTTACTCACTCAAAAGATTGTGTTCTGTGCAGCTAAAAGAGTGTAGATTACATCCATTCTGCTGCAATATATATATATCAAGGCTTTAACTTTTAAAAAAGCACCTTGTATCAAATATTTAAGATATAGACAGAGAGGAAAAATGTGTGAGCCGAATCTCTTTACATGGGCATTCCGAACTTTTTAAAAGTTGGTTAATCTCTTTTGTCACTCTTCCTCCACTGTCACAGGTCTGCTTTGTGTCTCTGGTCACATTGCTACATGTGATTAGTTGGTACACGCTTCATCATGTGTTCTACACTCCCATTATAGATGGCCAATGCTCTTCATGACTTGCTGAGATGTTGGTAGCACGTTGACAATGTATCTGTTATAACAGTTGTCTTTATCTAATGTTGTTGCAACATGCGGTTACCAGGGCACCTGTCAAGTGATTCTGTGTCACCTGATACCCAGGTTCACCTTACTTTAGCAGTCTCACTCCAGAATTAAAACTTTACTCAAAATTGATTATTTACACAAGACGTCTTCCAACAGCAACAAGTTAATTTGTATAGCAGCTTCAATACAGTGAGACATAGTAAGGCATTTTACAGAAATGTGATACAATTAAATTTGAAACCAGGCTTAGAAGAGTATAAAGGCAGTAGGAGTATACTTAAGAGGGAAATCAGAAGGGCAAAAAGGGGACATGAAATAGCTTTCGAAGTAGAATTGAGGAGAATCCAAAGGGTTTTTAAAAGTACATTAAGGACAAAAGGGTAACTACAGAAAGAATAGACTCCCTCAAAGATCAGCAAGGCGGCCTTTGTATGGAGCCAGAAAATGGGGGAAATACTAAATGAGTATTTTGCAGTAGTATTTACTGTGGAATAGTTATGGAAGATATAGAATGTAGGGAAGTAGATGGTGACATGTTGCAAAATGTCCATATTACAGAGGAGGAAGTGCTGGATGTCTTGAAATGCATTAAAGGGGATAAATCCCCAGGACCTGATCAGGTGTACTCTAGAACTCTGTGGGAAGCTAGGGCAGTGATTGCTGGGCCTCTTGCTGAGATATTTGTATCATTGATAGTCACAGGTGAGGTGCCGGAAAACTGAAGGTTGGCTAATGTGGTGCCACTGTTTAAGAAGGGTGGTAAGGACAAGCCAGGGAACTATAGACCAGTGAGCCTGACCTCAGTGGTGGGCAAGTTTTTGGAGGGAATCCTGAGGGACAGGATGTACATGTATTTGGAAAGGCAAGGACTGATTAGGGATAGTCAACATGGCTTTGTGCGTGGGAAATCATGTCTCACAAACTTGATTGAGTTTTTTGAAGAAGTAACAAAGAGGATTGATGAGGACAGAGCGGTAGTTGTGATCTATATGGACTTCAATATGGCGTTCGACAAGGTTCCCAATGGGAGACGTGTTAGCAAGGTTAGATCTCACGGAATACAGGGAGAACTAGCCATTTGGATACAGAAAGGTAGAAGACAGAGGGTGGTGGTGGAGGGTTGTTTTTCAGATTAGAGGCCTGTGACCAGTGGAGTGCCACAAGGATCGGTGCTGGGTCCATTACTTTTTGTCATTTACGTAAATGATTTGGATGTGAGCATAAGAGGTATAGTTAATAAGCTTGCAGATGACACCAAAATTGGAGGTGTAGTGGACAGCGAAGAAGGTCATCTCAGATTACAACAGGATCTTGATCAGATGGGCCAATGGGCTGAGAAGTGGCAGATGGAGTTTAATTCAGATACGTATGTGGTACTGCATTTTGGGTAAACAAATCTTAGCAGGACTTATACACTTAATGGTAAGGTCCTAGGGAGTATTGCTGAACAAAGAGACCTTGGAGTGCAGGTTCATAGCTCCTTGAAAGTGGAGTCGCAGGTAAATAGGATAGTGAAGAAGGCGTTTGGTATGCTTTCCTTTATTGGTCAGAGTATTGAGTACAAGAGTTGGGAGGTCATGTTGCAGCTGTACAGGACATTGGTGAGGCCACTGTTGGAATATTGTGTGCAATTCTGATATCCTTCCTATCGGAAAGATGTTGTGAAATTTGAAAGGGTTCAGAAAAGATTTACAAGGATGTTGCCAGGGTTGGAGGATTTGAGCTATAGGGAGAGGCTGAAAAGGCTGGGGCTGTTTTCCCTGGAGCGTCGGAGGTTGAGGGGTGACTTTATAGAGGTCTACAAAATCATGAGGGGCATGGCTAGGATAAATAGACAAAGTCTGGGGTTTAGGGTGAGAGGGAAAAGAGACCTAAGGGGCAACTTTTTCACGCAAAGGGTGGTATGTGTATGGAATGAGCTGCCACAGGATGTGGTGGAGGCTGATACAATTGCAACATTTAAAAGACATTTGGATGGGTATATAAATAGGAAGGGTTTGGAGGGATATGGGCCGGGTGCTGGCAGGTGGGACTAGATTGGGTTGGGATATCTGGTCAATTTGGAACGAAGAGTCTGTTTCTGTGCTGTACACCTCTATGACTCTATTTGGAAAGTGAACGAGCAGAGAGGTCCATTTTAAGGGTTGTGTTCAAAGGAGAGAGAGGCAGGGAAGAGAAGTTGAGCAGTTTTGGGAATAAATTCTGGGGCATGGAGCTGAGGCAGCTAAACCTCCCATGGTGGCTTGATAAAAATAGGATATGGAAGAGGTCAAAATCAGAGGAACACAGACCTCACAATTGATGATAGGCCTGGAAGAGATGACAGAGATAGGGAGCGGTGATGCTATGGAGAGATTTGAAAAACAAGTCTACATATTTACAAATTGCCAGGCTCTGAGAAATGTAGGTCAATGAGCACAGGGATGGGTTTGGTGAGATGGGACACTGTCCCCATGTCCTAACTCAGGCATTAAAGTCCATGTTTCCTCTAAAACCTGTCTATGAACTGAAATAACCCAATGATTTATGAAGAAAGCCTTGTATAAACATTGTAATTTGTTTGAACTCCACACTGAATGGCCACAACCACACCCAGACACCTGAGCACACTAAGTGCCATTAGTTTCCTGAGCAGTGCTCGTTTTAACCAGTGCCAATAGGAAGACCAATGCTGAGTAACCTGATAAACAAAATGTTCCAAAGTGGCTCAGTGGGCAGCATTTCTGACTCAAAAGGTTGTTGGGTTCCAGAGACTTAAAAATGAGATCCAGACTGATGCTCAAATTTCTGTACTGATGTATTGGGAAAAGCGCTATCGTTCTCTTGGATGGGCCGTTAAACCTTTTCTCGCACTATTTTATGCTTCAATCAAAATCACAAAAACACATTTCCTGGCCATTATCACATTGTAGGACTTAGCTGCGTACAATTCAGCTGCTGATTTCCTGCAAAGAAATTACATTTCATAAGATCCTTCACTTGCTGTAAAGTGCATTTCAACTCCCCCTCCCACTCTGCCGAGGACATGGAGGTCCTGGGCCACCTTCACCGCCGCTCCCTCACCACCAGATGCCTGGAGGAAGAACGCCTCATCTTCTGCCTCGGAACACTTCAACCCCAGGGCATCAATGTGGACTTCAACAGTTTCCTCATTTCCCCTTCCCCCACCTCACCCTAGTTCTAAACTTCCAGCTCAGCACTGTCCCCATGACTTGTCCAGACTTGTCCTACCTGCCTATCTTCTTTTCCACCTATCCACTCCACCCTCTCCTCCTTGACCTATCACCTTCATCCCCTCCCCCACTCACCCATTGTACTCTATGCTACTCTCTCCCCACCCCCACCCTCCTCTAGCTTATCTCTCCACACTTCAGGCTCACTGCCTTTATTCCTGATGAAGGGCTTTTGCCCGAAACGTCGATTTCGATGCTACTTGGCTGCTGCCTGAACTGCTGTGCTCTTCCAGCACCACTAATCCAGAGTAAAGTGCTTTCTGTTGGCCTAAGATGCTTAAAAGTGCGATATAAATGCAAGTCATCTCCTTCTTGAGTGAGGGGCTAATACACCCTCAGCAGCTAAAGGTACAGCTTACTTCCCCAGGAGACTAAAGAAATTCCACAAGGACTCTTACCAATTTTTATCAATGCTCCATAGAAAGTGTCCTCTCTGGATGTATCACAACATGGTATGGCAACTACTCTTCCCAAGACTGCAAGAAATTACACAGAGTTGTGAACACAGCCCAGTCCATCACACAAACCAGCCTTCCTTCCATGGACTCCCGCCTATACTTCCCACTGCCTCAGGAAAGCAACCAACCTAATCCCTTCCCACCCTGGTTATCCTGTCGTCCACCCTCTTCCATTGGGCAGAAAATACAAAAGCTTTAATACACTGGGGAATAGATTTAAGAACAGCTTCTTCCTCGCTGCTATCAGATTTTTGAATGGACCTCTCAAACGTTAATTCTGAACTCTTGCTCTCAGCACCTTCTCTGTAGCTGTAACATTGTATTCTGCACTTCGTTCTGCTACTGTGATGTACTTTGTATTGTATAGTTTGCAAGTAGCGTATTAAAAAAAGTGTCTACTGTGGGCTGAGCAGAGAAAACTAGTTCAAAACTTTAAGGATTGAGTTGTGCTATAAATGGGATTGATGTCAGTATGCGCTCTACACTAAAAATAGAGAGTGTTATTCATGATATTGCATCATGGACAGCATTTTACAAGCTCTGGATATTCCAATTCACATGCAGTTTAATCCACCTTGCTTAGTGTAATATATTGCAAGATCTGAGCGTGTTGATCTGTTACCCTCTCTATTGGGGAGGTGTAAGTGACGTTAGTTTGGCTGAGCCTGTGTTAGTGTGATGCATGATCAAAACCAATGTATCTAATGAATATAAGAAATTTTATCTCCTACTTTTAAAAAATAAAATCAATTGGAAATTATTGATCCACGATTTATGCTGAGTTGTCGAAATTCATAATGGACATACAATATCCCTCAGTTTCATTAAGGCAATAGCCATGTGATAATCATGCAGAGTAATTCCTGTTCGAATCACTCCAGGAAAAGTTCAGTTATATGGAGTTGGATAAGGATACCACAAGACTCTGGAATGACCAGTCTTCAGGGATGGGACTGTATCACAATTTACGTGGCCATGTTTACCTGGCCACATTTTGTTGCAAAATTGATCTATTCTTGCATTCTTTGTGTTTGCAAGAAGCAGCACAGCCTCTGCTCAGGGTTTTCCAGCAAGTGCCCAGTGCTGATGTTGGACACTGCTGATACTGGTACTGCCACCACCCTTGCTTTCTCAATTTTCTCAGCTTGCTGGGTTATGTGTGTTCAATTCCTGCACCTGCTGAGGTCACAATGAAGGATCCTTCTTCTCAACTTCACCCCTCGCCTGAGGTGTGATGACCCTCAGGTTAGACTACCACCAGTCTGTCTCTCAATGAGAGAGCAGTTCTTTGGTCTGGTAGGACTATGGCGGTTTTACCTTTGAAATGTCAGCATCATTGGATCATTCAGAGCAAATTAGACCACTTGACCCATTGTACTTGTGAGGCAAAACTTCAAAAGAACTATTAAATTAGAATCATTCCTTTGGTCTCCACTTATAATCCTGTTTTTTAATCCACTTCAAATATTTATCTAATTCTCCTTTTTGAATCAGTCTACACCACCCTTTCAGGCAGTGTATTCTAGATCAGAGCAACTCACTGCCTAAAACAAAGTTCTCATCTCTCCCTGCCCCTGTTCTTTTGCCAGTTATCTTATAGAACATAGAAAAGTACAGCATAGAACAGGCCCTTTGGCCCACGGTGTTGTGCCGAGGTTTAATCCTAATGTAAGATATAGTAACTTAACCTACGCACCCTCAACTCACTGCTATCCATGTGCATGTCCAGCAGTGTGTCTGTGTCCTGTAATGACTGACTCCCCTACAAATTTTCCTCGTTTACTCCATCCAAAAATTTTGTGATCTCAGGGAAACCTATTGGTTTTGCTTTAATTGATTTTCTTAGGAATTTGATCTTAGGAAGAAGCTGGATGCTATGGAAGTATGTATTGGAATTGTGAATTTTATCCAGAGTGCATACTCCAATGCCAGACATTTTGTATGGTTGGACAGGTGATTCAGTAAACTTGCTTCTCTTGATACAAGGAGTCCACTGTCCATCTATCCAATTCAATACCTCCAGCGGTGATGTTTTGAAATGATATTGTGAGGAAAGATTCCATTCTGGTATGTTTTGAATGATTTGTAATGCTGCAGTTTGCAGATGGTATGTTGTCAACTCATCTGAAAACATAATAGCTTCTTGTCAGCAGTTTAAATATTGTGACATATGTTGTGTGCTTTCAAATGGAATAGTGTGGCTTTGGTCAAATACAGAGAAATGTTGAAGATATCAGTATGAGCTCCTGCCTGATAGTGAGGTGGGAAACGGTAAATAAGTCTTAAATCCCACACAACGTAGAAGCAACTGAAATGTCAATGTATAATTTTATTAAAGAGCGATGACTTTTCCTTCATCTTTTCTAATACATGTAATTCTGAAAATTAGATTGGAATCTATCATTTTGTCAAGGCTTATAAAATGCTTCAGTTAGCTTGGTCCAATGATGCAATGTGAGTTATAAACTGACTCAAGTACTGTTGTGATGATGTGCTAGTGTCCCTACCTCTGGACCAGAAGGTCCAGGTTTGAGTCAGAATACATTATACTTATTTTAATCAACCTGTTCAGATACGGTATATGACAGATCTCCAAGGCAGGATGACTTGAGTTAATAGCTATAGAAAGGCCAGAGGATGGTCATCAGAAGATACACAGTTTAATGCCAACCATGATCAAGTTGTGGAGAAGCAAGCAAATTTGAAGCTAATAGCCTTCATAGAGTCGTAGAGTCATAGAGATGTACAGCACGGAAACAAACATAGCCTATAAATAGAAACTTGGATAAGAACTTGTGTTTTATGGTGTTCTATACCTATACTTTGTGAACGCACCTTTGGCAAAATACTCCACAGTCAGGAGAATTACAGCATTGATCTCGCTTCATTTCAAGTTGCACATTCTATTATTTGACGGACTGTTTGTGAAGCAGCTATCACCTGCTGTAACCCTGGTAGAGGGGGTAGGATGGATGTTTTAGGATTGCATCTGTTTTCAGGAACCGATGCACAACTGAGCAACCACAGACCCACCTGTTCTAAGTCACCTGAAGGTCCATGGAAATTGGCTCTCAGGCCTCATCGGTGTACTCAGCCCAAGTTGGCAAGTGAAGACACTGATGTTCAGTTCCTCGCTTGGAGAGAGGAGCATTGAATGGAGGGAAGGGGAATCTGAGATTCTTGTGGAATCCAGAGAGCAAACTTTTTGTGTTGAATTCACTATGGAAAGGCCTTCTGTTGTTTACTTTGTGTTAGAATCCACCAATGCATTTTTAGAGGTGCACTGCTGGCTTTAGTTTAAGAAACAAAAGAGGCCTCTTAAATTTAGCTGTGACACCAACACCTGTGCAGATGCATTGGGCACAACCATGTGTTTTACTCCAATTTTATGATTGGAAAATGGGTGTAACACAGGTACATTTCTACCTGAGAAATCCATGTATATTTTCCACTATTCAAACAAGCAGAATTGTTTAGTATACTAAACCTGCTAATGAATGATTTGAATTGAATCAAGTCTTCATAGCAGACTCTGAAGCACTGGAAGCACTATGGTCTCCTGTACTGTTAGTAGTTAGCAGAATTTCTTGAAGTTGAATGGGATTTAAAATTGATTAATGAGTTCATAGAATCCCTACAGTGTGGAAGCAGGCCAATCAGTCCATCAAGTCCACACCGATCCTCCGAAGATCATCCCACCCAAATTCCCCCCCCAACCCTATCCCTGTAACGATGCATGTACCATGGCTAACCCTCCTATCCTACATATCTGTGGGCAGTCTGGGAAATTTAGCATGGCCAATCCACCTCACCTGCACATCTGTGGAAGGAAACGGGAGCCCCTGGAGGAAACCCACACAGACATGGGAAGAATATGCAAACTTCACACAGACATTTACCCAACAGTGGACTCAAACCTGGGTCCCTGCACTGTGAGGCAGCAGTCTAACCACTGAGTCACCATGCCACCATACTGGGATCTAAGGTTATTTCTATTTTGCTTAAAATAATCACCGGTGTTGTGTGTGGTCTCAGGTACACGTACCCCAGCTCGCATTTGGCTGCTTCTAAGTTTTTGTTCTTTTCAAGTTGCGTTGAGGTTTCCCCAGCCAGTTCTGTTTCTTTCCACGTTCTCATGATTAGCTTAAATGGGATATGTTTCTGTCATGGAAACAGGGCTGTTCCCTTCTTAAGTAAACTGTAAATTTATCAACGTAGATTTATCAGTAGCTTGTTTTGTATTCTGCCTTTACTTCTCTGCAGATGGTGGGATAACCACAAAAAAGGAACATCAGAGACTGCACCTGGTCCATACTGCTACTTCTGATACAATACAGAAATGTTTGGGAACTGTGAATGTTATCCTCAGGAAACTAGCAAAGGGTACTTTTGTGATTAGTAAGTTGTTGGCACAGATGCAGAAGTATACAGAGAGAAAGAAATACTTTAGTTCATGGAACTGCTGTTATTAAAGAGATATAGAAAGACCTTATTTTTAAAGTCAAGCGTATTTGTGCAGCATTGCTAAATAATGTGCTTGTCAAGATTATGGTTCCAATATTGTTTAGCAGCATTTTAATTTTTTTTATTTGGCAGCAATGCTGAATTGCTGTTTTCTTTTGTTGAGGAGTGGGGGTGGCAACAGGAAAAAGGAAATCATTTAGTACCAACCACAACTGCTATTGATTATATTTCAAATTGCTCTCCTCCCCTCGAACTGACTGATTCCAGAATTGCACCTGATGCCCTTGATCTATTTAGGCATCAATGTCTGCATGCTCAGAAAGTCCAGCTTTGATCCATTTTCATCATTTTTGTGCTAGCCTTCTAATGCTGTACTCTTGGACTCTCACCTTCCCAAACTCTGCTAAACTGTGAGGAGAATTGCAACATTCATCATTCACCCCTGTACTCTCTGGTGTTTGTTGGTTCACAGTATGGGAAGACCCAAGTTGTAATATTCTTATTCATGATTAAGATTCTTCCATGGCCTTACCCCAGATTCCTTCCCACTGTAATCTTGTGTACCCTCATACATTTGCCTAAAACATCTATATTTCGTCAATTCTGGCAAATTGTAATCTTTCCATCAAAGGTAGCAATGCCTTCAGCTGGGTCGTGTTCTGGAATTCTGTCCCTGCACCATTCCAGGAATCTATCCCTTTAAAGACTTTCATTGAAACCTACTAAGTACTTACAGGGTTCTTGCTCATGATCATAATCTACTGTTTTGTGTTGGGTAGGGTCTGATCAGATTTAGTTTTGTGGGGACAGTAAATACAAAGTAACCTGCAGACATTCACTAGTGCTTTCAGGTGTGTGAGATGTAAGAGGATGCTATTACCAAGGGAACTCATTTCCAGCCTGAGTCAGTCCTTGTCGGAATCAGATGCATTAAATGAAATGCTCATTTGGATAGCTGGCACAAAGGCGATGGATCAAATGGCCTTCTGCATTTCAGTGACTCTGTGATTCTATCATGTATGCTGATTCTAACTATGCCACCTATAACTAGAAGAAATGAAAGAAGAGAAAGTCCTACATTTAGCCCATCATGTTTGTTCCAAACATGCTAAGGCACTTTGTGTCCAATTTTTGAATTGTAGTCCCTGTTGTAGAAAACATAGCAGCCAGTTTACAGTCAGCAAGCTCCCATGGTGACTGGGTATTGGTGAATGCTAAGCAGGATTTCAGGGTGAACTCCCCTGCTGTTTTTTGAAATAACTCTGTGGGCTCTTTCACATAACATTGTTTAACTCATCTGAAAGATTGAATCCTCAATAGTGCAGCCACCCTTCAGTACTGCATTGAAATGTCAGCTTCACTTCTCTAATTGAACCACCAACCTTCTGACTGACTCAGACAAAAGTGCTCTAAATTTGTTTTGTTATTGGATGTCAGTTTGTCATTGAGCTAAGAATAACAAGCAGATTTGCAACTGCATCTCTGTCACCACCATGTCTTTGCTCATAAGGTGTGCACAAGCCTTTTTGGATGCATAGTGAAAATGAAATAAATCACTTCTATTCAGATTATACTGATTACTTGTAGACATTTCTGTCAAATCAAAATCGTTTGATACTTCATGAATACTTGCTCTCTGTAATGGCCGTCCCATCAGATGATCAGACCCAGGATTCTTCACTCTTGTTACTCAAGGCTGATCTCTATGTTAGCTCTTTCTCACCCACCTTTGTTGTTTAATCATTAATGCTTTTGCCAAAGCAAAACCTACCAACCTCAATGTTGGGATTTTCAGTAACATCAACAGCTTTTTCTTGGAGAGATCGCCGGATTTCCACTTTCCTTTACACGTCTAAGTGTCTCTAAACAGCTTTACTGTATCTTATAAAAGTTCATTTGCTGTACATGAGCATTATTGCCCATCCCTAATTACCACCTGAGAAGATTGTGGTCAGCCACCTTCCTGAATTAGTGCCATTTACCTGGTGTATGAATATCCCATGATGCTTTTAAGAAGTTAATTCCAGGACTTTGACCCAACAACAGTGAAGGAACAGCAATATAGCTCCAAGGCAGGATGATGTGTGATTTGGAGGGAAATTTGCAGGTGATGGTGCTTTGTTTGGGATACACTGTTCTAGAATTTAGAAGGTGCTTTTAAAGAAGCTCAGTGTATTGCTGCACTGAACTTTGTAGATGGTATGCACTGCTGCCATGATGTGCTGAAAGTGGACAGAGTCTAATGCTGAGGTCTCACTAGGCTCCGTTTATTGGAAAGGCTCAAGCTGCAGTTCCCTTCATCTCTCGCCTGTCCTTGCACAAAGTAACTTCAAACAGATTTTCACTCTGGATGCAAACAAGGTAAAAGGCACATAACAGGCAGTGTCTGCTCACCCTAAGCTGTCCATTGCATAGTGTTACCAGTGAACTGAAGGCAGGAATCATGGAGTTGTACAGCACAGAAACAGACAGCTCCCTAAGAATCACAGAAAATGTCTCTCAAATGTTTACAAAAACTGAGAATGTTGGAACTTCCATTGTTTCAAAAGTGAAGGTACTTTTAATTTACATTTATTTGTTAATTTATGTTTATGTATGATACAAACTATTTTCCACAATATACTTGATACAGTATATAATTTTAAGCCTGAACAACATAGTCTACCAGCATGTGTCCCTGTGTCTCACTGATTCCATCAGATACGCCAGACAGGCAAATTGTTTTCAAAACATCCCTGTATACATCACAAACTGATTTATAGTTAGTGCTGGTTTGGTTTTTTTTCTGTTCCCAATACTTTTTAATTTTAATTGGACTCAACAAAAAAAGTTATTTAAATAGTGCTGGCTGTATGTTGATAGAACAGTCAAAGGGGAATTACAGGGATGGAGCAGCATAGCTTCACTGATCGGTTTAAAGAAAGGGCCAAAAAACTTTAAATTTGAGGTGCTGCTGGAATCATCAGCCAATGAAGATCTCAGATTAGTGGAAACTTGGTTTTGGTTAGGGTATAAGGAGGAGAGTTTTGGTTCAGGATATGCAACAAGTCCCTTATTTTAAAACATATAGGATGGTCTCCTTCCTATCAGAAAGATGTTGTGAAGCTTGAAAGGGTTCAGAAAAGATTTACAAGGATGTTGCCAGGGGTGGAGGATTTGAGCTGTAGGGAGAGGCTGAACAGGCTGGGGCTGTTTTCCCTGGAGCGTCGGAGGCTGAGGGGTGACCTTATAGAGGTTTACAAAATTATGAGAAGCATGGATAGGATAAATAGACAAAGTCTTTTCCCTGGGGTCGGGGAGTCCAGAACTAGAGGGCATAGGTTTAGGGTGAGAGGAGAAAGATATAAAAGAGACCTAAGGGGTAACTTTTTCATGCAGAGGGTGGTACGTGTATGGAATGAGCTGCCAGAGGAAGTGGTGGAGGCTGGTACAATTGCAACATTTAAGAGGCTTTTGGGTGGGTATATGAATAGGAAGGGTTTGGAGGGATATGGGCCGGGTGCTGGCAGGTGGGACTAGATTGGGTTGGGATATCTGGTCGGCATGGACATGTTGGACCGAAGGGTCTGTTTCCATGCTGTACATCTCTCTGACTCTATGACTCTAGGTTAAATGGTGTGTTCCTCTCCACTATGCAGAAGCGAACCTCCTAACAAGAAAATGTTTATCGTGATTTAATATTCCATAGCTATGCCTACAGCATTGGGTCAATTCCCATCACTGGTTTGAGGTTACCATGAAGGACTCTCCTTCTCAACCTCTTCCCTTACTTGAGGTCTGGTGGCCCTCAGGTTAAATCGCCACCAGTCGCTTCTCTCTAGTGAAGAGAGCAGCCCTATGGACTAGTAAGACTATAGCAACACAACAATTCCATAGCCAAAAGCAAATTGATCAGGTAATGCTGATGCAGGAAGAGGTTCTGATAATGGAATGAAAACTCATTTATTCCATTATTGTTTTCCTTTTGCTCTTGAGAGAGAAAGGTGTGATTTTTAAAAATCTGGACATGATTGTTTATCCATCAAAAACCACCTTAGTTTGTTCCAAAACCAGCTAGTAGTTAGCACTGAGTGCCTCATTACAGTGAGGAGATACAGTTGCTCATACGTTACTAAGATTATGCTGTAAATAAAGTATAACTTCAATCTGCAATTTGAGAGGGAGAGGGTACAATCAGAAGTGACAATATTTCAATTGAATAAAGGGAACCATGGAGCTATGAGGGAGGAGCTGGCCAAAGTTCAATGGTGCAATACCTTAGCAGGGATGACAGTGGAGTAACAATGGCAGATATTTCTGTGTATAATGCAGAAGATGCATGATCAGTTCATTCCAAAAAGGAAGAAAGATCCTAGGAGGAGGCAGGGGTGACCGTGGCTGATGAGGGAAGTTAAGAAACATATAAAGTTAAAAGAGAAAAAGTATAACATAGCAAAGATAAGTGGGAAAACGGAGAACTGGGAAGCTTTTAAAGAACAACAGAGGATTACTAAGAAGGAAATACGCAGAGAAAAAAATGAGGTACGAAGGTAAACTGGCCAAAAATATAAAGGAGGATAGTAAAAGCTTTTTTAGGTATGTGAAAGGCAAAAAAATGGTTAAGACTAAAATTGGGCCCTTGAAGACAGAAACAGGGGAATATATTACGGGGAACAAAGAAATGGCAGAAGCATTGAATTGGTACTTCAGATCTGTGTTCATTGGGAAAGACACAAGCAATCTCCCTGAGGTAACAGTGGCTGAAGGACCTGAACTTAAGGGAATTTATATTTGCCAGGAATTGGTGTTGGAGAGACTGTTAGGTCTGAAGGTTGATAAGTCCCCGGGGCCTGATGGTCTACATCCCAGGGTACTGAAGGAGCTGGCTCGAGAAATCATGGATGCGTTGGTGATTATTTTCCAGAGTTCGATAGATTTGGGATCAGTTCCTGCGGATTGGAGGGTAGCTAATGTTGTACCAATTTTTAAGAAAGGTGGGAGAGAAAAAGCAGGAAATTATAGACCAGCTAGTCTGACTTCAGTGGTGGGAAAGATGCTGGAGTCTATTATAAAGGATGAAATTACGACATATCTGGATAGTAGTAACAGGATAGGTCAGAGTCAGCATGGATTTATGAAGGGGAAATCATGCTTGACTAATCTTCTGGAATTTTTTGAGGATGTAACTCTGAAGATGTACGAGGGAGTTCCAGTAGATGTAGTGTACCTGGACTTTCAGAAAGCTTTAAAGTCCCACATAGGAGGCTAGTGAGCAAAGCTAGGGTGCATGGTATTGGGGGCAAAGTACTAACTTGGATTGAAAGTTGGTTGCCTGATAGGAAACAAAGAGTAGTGATAAATGACTCCATTTCGGAATGGCAGGCAGTGACCAGTGGGGTACCGCAGGGATCAGTGCTGGGACCGCAGCTTTTTACAATATATATTAATGATATAGAAGATGGTATTAGTAATAACATTAGCAAATTTACTGATGATACTAAGCTGGGTGGCAGGGTGAAATGTGAGGAGGATGTTAGGAGATTACAGGGTGACCTGGACAGGTTAGGTGAGTGGTCAGATGCATGGCAGATGCAGTTTAATGTGGATAAATGTATGGTTATCCCACTTTGGTGGCAAGAACAGGAAGGCAGATTACTACCTAAATGGAATCAATTTAGGTAAAGGGGCAGTACAAAGAGATCTGGGTGTTCTTGTACACCAGTCAATGAAGGTAAGCATGCAGGTACAGCAGGTAGTGAAGAAGGCTAATAGCATGCTGGCCTTCATAACAAGAGGGATTGAGTATAGAAGCAAAGAGGTTCTTCTGCAGCTGTCCAGGGCCCTGGTAAAACCACACCTGGAGTGTTGTGTGCAGTTCTTGTCTTCAAATTTGAGGAAAGACATTCTGGCTATTGAGGGAGTGCAGCGTAGGTTCACGAGGTCAATTCCTGGAATGGCGGGACTACCTTACGCTGAAGGACTGGAGCGACTGGGCTTGTATACCCTTGAGTTTAGAAGACTGAGAGGGGATCTGATTGAGACATATAAGATTATTAAAAGATTGGACACTCTGAAGGCAGGAAACGTGTTTCTGCTGATGGATGAGTGCCGAACCAGAGGACACAGCTTAAAAATACGGGGTAGACTATTTAGGGCAGAGATGAGGAGAAACCTCTTCACCCAGAGAGTGGTGGGTGTGTGGAATGCTCTGCCCCAGAGGGCAGTGGAGGCCCAGTCTCTGGATTCATTTAAGAAAGAGTTGGATAGAGCTCTCAAGGATAGTGGAATCGAGGGTTATGGAGATAACGCAGGAGCAGGATACTGATTAAGGATGATCAGCCATGATCATATTGAATGGTGGTGCAGGTTCAAAGGGCAGAATGACCTACTCCTGCACCTATTGTCTATTGTCTATAATAGTGATGGGTATACTCTCTGCATTACATTTCTCAAAAACCCTTGACAACTACCACTCGCAAGGACAGGTGCAACAGTTGCATGGGAACGCCTCCAATTTCAAGTTCCTCTCCAATCTTCCAAAACTATATTAAAGTTCCTTCATTGTAACTAGATCAAAATCCTGTCACCTACACCCCACAATAGCTGCAGTTTAAGAAGGTAACTCTCCACCACCATTCCATAGGAAACCAGGAATGGGCTACAAATGTTGGCGTTACCAACAATGCTCGCATAAGCCAATTTTAAAAAAGACTTTTAGAAGGGAATGGAATAAATACTTAAAACAAAAACTTGTTGAGTGATGGAAATGATCGTGGGAGTGGGAGGTTCCTCCCGAAGACTAGGCACCAGGATGATGGGCTGGATAGCCTCTTTCTTTATTGTATGGCACAACTAACTTGCAATTCTTTCTTCTATTGTAGTTTTCCTTTTATTCTCAAGTAGCTGAGATTCTGGTCCTAACTACCTTTGTACCTAAGATGGCACCTAAGTGGGAGTACATGTGACAATGAAGCTAATTCAATTCCATTCAGGTTTGGACAGCAGTTCACAGGTGAGGCTGAGTACTGAGGGTTGTCAGGCTATTCTGAATCCAAAAAGTCTTTATGAAGACTTCATTCCTTCAGTTTGTCACGATTTGGAGGAGCTAGTGTTGGACTGGGGTGGACAAAGTTAAAAATCACACAACACCAGGTTATAGTCCAACAGGTTTATTTGGAAGCACTAGTTTTCAAAACACTGCTCCTTCATCAGGTGGTTGTGGAGCAGGACCATAAGACACAAAATTTATAGCAAAAGGTTACAGTGTCATGTACCTGAAATATATTAAACAAACTTAGATCGTTTGTTCCAGATAAACCTGTCGGACTATGACCTGGTGTTGTGATTTTTAACTTCTTTCAGGTTGATGCCTTTTGATCAGCTGCTCTCTCTGTGGTCCACATCCTTGTGGGAGTTGTGGTAATTTAAATATTCTGCAATAATTACTGTAATCTAGATGGCATGGGAGATTGGGGTGAGGTGCCCATGAATTGCCTCAGTGTTTTTGAGTACTTGCATTCACTGAGAACTGGCAAAACTCTTTGTGCTTCTATTAGGATACAATAATGATTAATTTGCTCAAATGCAGAAATGCGAAACAAATCTGTATTCAAGCAATCTCTGATTAGCATTACAGTGAGATGATCTCATTGAGGATCTTGTTCCAATAGTTTTACTGATTAAAGTAGCATTTCCCTTGTCTATTGAACTGGCAGCTCACTCTCCAAAAACAGAGGCGACACTGTTTAACAAATCAGCCTTTATAAACCTTTGCCTTTCTTTTCGCTTTGCAATGGTGTTGGCAAGCAGACACTGCAATATTCACACAGCTTTTAATTATAGGTTGCCAACTGGCAATTGTAAGATAATAATAAATTGCCAGCTTAGCACCACCAGCAATCATCCAGAAACTTAATCAAAGGGCATCATTTGTGGTTGTTTTGATAATGTAGTGCACCCAATATATATGATTACTAATGTGTATTTTAATTTGCAAGCACCAGTCCTCCAATTGTCACATACCGCAGGAGAGAGAGAAAGCAGGACAATGACATTTCTGCAAGCATGGTAGCTGAAGGGATATCTTTGAGGATCTTGATTGAACTTTATTCACAAGATCAAAGACTATGCTTCCTTCAGACGAGATCTGAATTGGTGCTGATTCACTGAAGACATTGCTTACAAATGCTGCCTTGAGAGCTGTTAGTATTCACTAACTGTCCTGTGTTCTTTTTTGTGTCAGCTGGAGCTCAGTTGGTAATACTTTCACTTCTGAGTCACAAGCTTCTGGGTTCAGGTCACCCTCCAGGATTTCAGCACAAAGTTCCAGTGCAGCACTGAGGGAGCACTGTACATCACAGGTGCCATCTTTCCATTGGCATTAAGCAGCAGCCCCATCTGTTGAAGTGAATGGACGTACAAGATCCAGCCCGGCAGATTTTTGAAGAAGTGACGCCATTTGACCCGAACCAATCTGCAAAGTTCTGACTTCACTCATCCCATTTTCTCATATTTTTCCAAATTCAAGCAGTTATTTTCCCTAAGATTAGATTAGAGTGTTTTGTTTTGAATTGTTCTGTTCGCTCCTGGTCATCACTGAGACACAAAAAAGATGGCGTGCTAGATCTGCCTGCAAACCATCAACTTTGCTGTCTGTTTACTCTATACTTCCATTATCCAGGCAGCACATTCGTCAAAAATAATTGAAATTCCACAAAGTGCATTTTGAAAAACATAATTTCTAACAGTACATTTCTACAAAAGGTCAAAAATTCATTTCAACTTTAGATAGATCAAGTAAATGACATTTTGTGGGATAAAATTATTCAATCTGACTGTGTGCAAAATTAATCCCAAGAATTAGCTACAGTATTTATACTGGATGGACTTTAGTAGATGGACAAACCATTCCCATGAATAAGCAACAGAAGCAATGTGTCTCACTACTTACTTTGTCAATTCATATCAGCATAAGCTATCTTTAAGACACAAATAACTTTTGAAACACCACACTTAATCTACTTTTATATACTTTTATTTCAAAATTGTCAAGTGTATCCTGTATCTGTAATGTATACAACAGTGACATTAGAAAATAACATGAGGGTGAAATGTATTTTCAAGGGATTAGTCCTCTCCCATCAAACAATAACATGAAGGAACTTACTTTTCTCTACTGGAACGATATGAAACTAAGGCTCACATCTGACCATGTTTCCACGACTACTTGAAGTCTTTCAGTACATTCTGTCTTGCTTTTCTGTTGTTGGTGTAGAAAAGTGCCAAAAGTTCCAGCAAGACAGCAAATAGAAACATGAATCCAAGTTAGGTTTTTTCTCCCCCTGCTCCTATATCATTGTGATGCTGGCTAATTCAGCTTATATTGCAGATTGTATCTGGGCTCTTCTTAGTCTATTTGATTTAGTAGCACAAAGTATATTCTGACCACTTCTACGACCATACTAGAGCAGGCTCGAGTGACTGATTACCTACTCATGTCCCTAGTTCTTGCTTTCTTAATTGCACGTAAGGTGTCTTTTTATTTGAGATGATGTGGAGGCGCTGGTGTTGGACTGGGGTGGACAAAGTTTAAAAAATCACACAACACCAGGTTATAGTCCAATACGACTGTTGGACTATAACCTGATATTGTGTGATTGTTATCTTTTTATTTGAGGACCAGGTACTCTATTTGTCTTCCTGCAAACATGCACTTCAGACAAGCCAGTAACTTGCTTTCATGGCTTTATTTATCAGTTCATGAAAGAAACCTGAAAGAGACATGGATAGAATGGATAGTAGAACACTGAAGAAGGCTTATACCTGAAATGTTGACTTCACCACCTACTGATGCTGCCTGGATCCAGCCTCCTGTTTGTCTACTTTGTAGTTTTTCTTGTCTCTAACCATGGATAGAATGGATAGACAGAGTCTTTTTTTTTCCCAGGGTATAAATGCCAATTAGTAAGGGACATAGATTTAAGATAAAAGGAGTAAGTTTAAAGAAATGTGAGAGGCAGGTTTTTTACACAGATGGTGGAAAGTGTCTGGAATTGCTGCCAAAGGAGGTGGTAGAAGTAGATACAATAGCAACATTTAAGAGGCATTATGATAGATACATGAATAGGCAGTGAATAGAGGGAGGGCTCCAACCTTCCAGCTCAGCACCGTCCCCATGACCTGTCCTACCTGCCTATCTTCCTTTCTTTCCTATCCACTCCACCCTTCTCTATGACCTATCACCTTCATCCCCACCCCCATTCACCCATTGTACTCTTTGCTACCTTCCCCCACCCTCCTTTCTGACCTATCACCTCCATCCCCACCCCATTCACCTACTGTATAATATGCTACTTTCTCCCCACCCCCACCCCCCTCTCATTTATCTCTCCACCCTGCCTCTATTCCTGATGAAGGGCTTTTGCCTGAAACATTGATTTTCCTGCTCCTCGGATGCTGCCTGACCTGCTGTGCTTTTCCAGCACCACTCTAATATAGACTCTGGTTTCCAGCATCTGTAGTCCTTGTTTTTACCTAGTGAATAGAGAGATATGGATAACATAGAGCCAAAAGGTCTTTAGTTTAGAAAGGCATCATGTGTTGGTGCAGTCTTGATGGGCCAAAGGGCCTGTACCAATCTTTGTTCTTTGATTACGTAGAATTACATTAAGTCTATAGCAGAGAAAAAGGCTATTCATTTAATCATCCATCAATGAAACATTCATTGACTCTATCTACTTGTGTAAAATTTGGAATTTTAAGGCCAAGGTTTTTGGCCAAAATGTTGGTCACTTTTAATGTAGGTCAAATGTGTTGTTTGTGCTGTAGGAGTGTTGCACTACTGCAGGTGTCACCTTCCAGAGGAGACAGTCAATCAAACCCTGTCCAACCTCTCAGGTGGATGCAGATGATTCCAGGACCTTACTTTGGAGAACAGCAGAGAAGTTATTCCAATATGTTTCACATGATCAACATCAAGAATTGCAGCATTTAAGAGGCATTTGGATGGGTCTATGAATTGGAAGGGTTTGGAGGGATATGGGCCGGGTGCTGGCAGGTGGGACTCGATTGGGTTGGGATATCTGGTCGGCATGGACATGTTGGACCGAAGGGTCTGTTTCCATGCTGTACATCTCTATGACTCTAATAAAACAGATTATCTGGTTAATTTCACTTTGCTGTTTGTGCAAGCTTGCTGTACAAAAAATTGGCAGGTGCATTTTTCTGACCTTGCATTTCAAACTACTTTTGATTTTAAAGCTCTTTGAGATGTACTGTGGTCATGATCGATGATGTGTAAACGCAAACGTATCTTTTCTTCATTCTGTTGGTGAGTCCCACATTTTAATGAACCTAACAGTAAAGAGTAACTCTCAATTCCATTACCTGGGAAAGGAAGCCAGTGCCCTCTGATCAACACCTGTCCAGAGCAACTGTAAGTTAGAGTCAGTCAACAAGGTGGGAATGACCTTGTCAGCCAGCGTTGTTATAGCATGGCATGTTGATGTTTACTTCAAGTTGGCCATTAAGACAAAACCAGTTCTGGCTTGTGGAATCACTGTTTGTGTTTTTTTAATTTACTCTCTGCGTCTTGGGCCCAAGCTTTGGAATACCCTCCCTAACCCTGCACCCCACCACTTCACTTTCCTCCTTTGGCACTTCTTAAAGCTATCTCCTTAACCCAGCTTTGGGACATCTGATCTAATCCAAAGCTCCTTGGGACTTTTCACTCTGTTAATGACGTTGCATAGCTGGTTATTGTTGCTTCACAGGGGAGTTAGTCTTTTACTCAGCTGTCACCTTTTATTATATATTTGAGTCTTCTGTACCAAGCACTTCAGATATTACCATTTGTTTTCAGAATATTGCCTGCACATTGCATATCAATCTACATCAACTCCCTTAGACACATCAAGTGAAATGCTATTATAGTACACGTCAGAATCAGTCCCTACAGGATTTCAGTAACGACAGAAAGTCTATGTATTCAGTTGTGGCACAACAGTTTGACTTGATTATAGCAAAGGAAAATTAGTTTTTTTAAAATCTCAAGACATCCAAAATCCCTTTATGCTGGCGAATTGTTTTGTGTGGACACACTGTTATACAGCAGCTCATTTGCACAGCAATGTCCCACAAAGTTCAGATAAAATGAAAATTAGTGACTTTGTGGATAATGAAGAAGGTTGTCAAAGAATGCAGCAGGATATAGATCAGTTGGAAAGTTGGGTGGAGAAATGGCAGATGAAGTTTAATCTAGACAAGTCTGAGATGATGCAATTTGTAAGGTCAAATGCAAGAGGGAAATATACAGTAAATGGCAGGACCCTTAGGAGCATTGATATACAGAGGGATCTTGAGGTGCAAGTCTACAGCTCCCTGAAAGTGGGAGAAAATGAGAACTGCAGATGCTGGAGCTCAGAGTTGACAGTGTAGTGCTGGGGAGCAGGAGAATTGACGTTTTGGGCATACGCCCTTTATCAGGAATGAGTCTTTTGGGACAGGGCTGGAGGATAAATGGGGAGGGGGTGGGTTCAGGGGCAGGTAGCTGGGAAAGCAATAGATGGATGAAGGTGAGGTAGAAGGAGATAGGTGAGGGGAGAGTGATGGACAGGTCCGGAGGGCGGTACCGAGTTGGAGGCTTGGCACTGGGATAATGTGGGGGAAGGGGAAATGAGGAAGTTGTTGAAATCCACATTTGTCCCACGTGGTTGCAGGGTCCCAAGGCAGAATATAAGGTTGATGTATGTTTTGTTCCACAAATCCAGACAACACAAGTTTCAGTACAATGGTAGATGCTTTATTACTGGACAGCCGGCAAGAGATTCAAACTGTCCCCATAGTAGCTGTGTGTCCACTTGTGGTGACACTTCTGCACGAATTTCTGCCCTACACACAAAGACAGTATTTTTTATAGGGACTAAACAAAAGGTTTATCAGTCATATGGTCGATTGCCATTACATAGTTTAATATAGGTAATTATGAATTTACAAAACCCGATGAATATCAATGTCCTGTAATCACTTGTGAATGGATTACAGGGACTGATTATCATATCCTTCATGATCATGTGTTGATGGGAAGGAATTGAAACAGAAGAGTTTTGCCTGTTCTCAATGGGGGATTCACATACCTATGCAAATATGGAGGGAAAGCAAGACAATGGGAGCAGGAGGCTGTTTAACAGGGTTGTGGCCAAGGCTGTCAGTCTTGTCTGGGAAGTGCAATTACCTCTGTTTGAGGCTACAGGGGTATCTACATGTGTGGCTCCACTAGGCTCTATTTCTGAGATACAGTCAGCACTCCCCCCCGCCCCCCCCCCTCCCCCTACTGTGATGTTCTCTCTGTATTGTAAGAGTACAGGCTTTCAGTTAATACTGCAGTAAGTCCTTTGGTAGGGGAATGTTTAACCCTTGAGTCCTGAAAGAGAAGTAAAGCATGGAACTGACCTCTCTGTGGCATTTTAACTTCCCCATCTCCTCCAGGTGTCGAGTGGTAATGGTTTGGTGGTGGACCCTCAGAAAGTCCCAGATGGCCTCCTCCTTCCATGATCGCAACTTCCCTTCCCACGTGGTTGACGATGCCCTCCAGCGCATCTCCTCCACTTCATGCACCACTGCCCTTGAACCCCACCCCTCCCAAAGCAACAAGGACAGAACCCCCTTGGTCCTCACCTTGCATCCCACCAATCTCCGCATACAATGCATCATCCTCCACCACTTCCACCACCTCCAAACGGACCCCACCACCAGAGATATATTTCCCTCCCCACCCCTATCAGCATTCCAAAAAGACCATTCCTTCCATGACTCCCTCCTAGGTCCACAACCCCCCACCAGCCCACACCCCACACCTGGCACCTTTCCCTGCCACTGCAGGAAGTGCAAAACTTGTGCACACATCACTCCCCTCACCTCTGACTAAGACCCCAAGGGATCCTTCCACATCTGTCAGAAATTTACTTGTACCTCTACCAGTGTCATCTCCTGCATCTATTACCCCCTTGTGGTCTCCTCTACATTGGGGAGACAGGATGCCTTCTTGTGGATCATTTCAGAGAACATCTCTGGCATACTCGCCCCCACCAACCCTACCGCCCCATGGCTGAACACTTCAACTCCCCATCCCACTCCATCTAGGACATGCAGGTCCTGGGCCTCCTCCACCACCAAACTGTTAGCATCCGATGCCTGGAGGAAAAACGTATCATATTCTGCTTTGGTACCCTGCAACTACGCAGGATAAATGTGGATTTCAACAGCTTCCTCATTTCCCTCTCCCCACATTATCCCAGTCCCAAGCCTCCAACTCGGCACCACCCTCCTGATCCGTCCATCACCTCCCCCTCTGACCTATCTCCTTCTCCCTCACCTTCATCCACCTATCACTTTCCCAGCTACTTCCCCCCAATCCCACCCCATGCCATTTATCTCTCAGCCCCAACCCAAAAGCCTCATTCCTGATGAAGGGCTTATGCCCAAAACATTGATTCTCTTGCTCCTTGGATGCTGCCTGACTGCTGTGCTTTCCCAGCACTACACTCTCGACTCTGATCTCCCTGAAAGTGGCAATGCAAGTGGATAAGGTGGTAAAGAAGGTGTATAGCAAGCTTGCCTTCATTTGTCAGCACATTGAATATAAATGTTGGCAAGTAATGTTGCAGCTGTTTGGCCACTTTGGAATACTATGTGCCGTTCTGGTCACCATGCTATAGGAAGGATGTGAAGTCTTTGGATAGGGTGGAAAAGAGGTTCACCAGGATGTTGTCTGGATTGGAATGTATTAGCTACAGGGAGAGGTTAGGCAGACTTGGATTGTTTTCACTAGAGCATCATAGGCTGAGGGATGAACTGATAGACGTATATAAAATTACGAGAAGCATGGACAGAGTGGATTATTGGAGTCGTTTCCCTAGGGTAGAAATGTTAAATACTAGGGGGCATAGCTTTAAAATGAGAGAGGAAAGGTTTAAATGTGTGAGGAAAGTTTTTCATACAGAGGGTGGCAGGTGCCTGGCACACACTGTTGGGAGATGGTAGAAGCAGAGACAATAGTCATTTTTAAGAAGCACCTAGGCAGGTTCATGATCAGGTGGGAATAGAGGGACCAAGTGCAGGCAGATGGGATTAGTTTATAAGACATCATGGTCAGCACAGACAGGTTGGGCCCAAAAGCCTGTTTGTATGCTGTACTGTTCTATGAATAAAGGCCAGATCATTTGTCTTTTGATATTAGCTGAAAGGTAACTATTAGTCAAGACACAGGGAAGAACTCCCCATTCACCTTGGAAGTTGTTCTGGATGATCTTTTGCTTCTGCCCAAGAGGGCCTCTTCCTGGCATCTCGTTACAAAGTTGGCATCTCCAACTATGCAGCACTCCTTCAGAACTGCTGTGAGGTGTGAAGCTACATGTTTGGTCTCCACACTCCTGAATCAGGCTTGAACCTATAACCATTTGGCTTGGCGTTGAGCTGAAACTGACACCTTATGTTGACACTGGATTAGTGGTGCTGGAAGAGCACAGCAGTTCAGGCAGCATCCAACGAGCAGCGAAATCAACGTTTCGGGCAAAAGCCCTTCATCAGGATGTTGACAGTCACTTGGTCTAATATATTTATTTTTGAAATTCTTCACTACATATTAATGATGCGGATCACACATTTTGGATGAGCCAGCCTAGGCTGAGTGGACAAATTGAGAGGACATAGGAGGTTCCATAATCCATTAATCAGTTCTCTTCGGAAATATTTCACTTACTTTGTGCTTTGAAATCTTGTTCTTGATAACAACGGAAAGGACATTATGGACAGAAGCAGTCTAAAGTGAGACATTGGAAAAACTCATTGTGCTTAACTGATAACACACAACTGACATGACCTTGCTTTTTGATTTGTCATGGGGATGAAGCTGACCCTGGCAAGGCTTCATTTATTGTTTCTCTGCAGTCGCCCTGAGCAAGTGATGGGGCAAGGTCTCCCTAAAGTAATTCATTTTCTGACAAGCTTGGGTATCCTCTTACAAAATCACTTTTTAAGTTTAACTAATTTAAAAGGGCGTATACGTAGATGCATGTTGTTCAATAATATACTGGGCCTGACTTGTGATGTGAGGTTCCCAGGGTGGCATGGAGGGGTAACTAGTTTGACTGAAGGAACATTGGCTCGCTTTCTCCTTACAGTTCTGGTCATGGCTTGTTTTTCATTGCTTCTTAGTACTTTTTAACTTTATTCCAGTGGTTGGTAAAATATTGGAAAATGCTGTACTGTGATTCATTGTTATAACACTTTTACAGTATGCCTTTCATTCATTAACTTTAAATGGACCAGGAGGCTCAAAGTGGTAGCTGTTGCTCATTGCGTTTTGCCAATTTTGGTGTCAACTCAGAGTTTGCCTCGAGGAATTGACTGTAACAAGCTAATGTGAGACTGAGATAAGAAACAATGGACATTGTCAAACTTGTTGTGCACGAACCTTGTCTCCTACCTCCTGGGTATGACATGGCATCTCATCCCTCCATCCATCAAAAAGGTGACGTTTCTTCCAGAGGGATCTGCAGCCTACATGGGCTGAGGTATATGAGGACATAGGCATTCACAAATGTTGCAAACTTCCACTTCTTTGAAGTCCATACAAAATATGGACGTGGACCACATCCTAACTAAAAAGAAACAAATCAGGCTAACGTTTTATCCTAGAAATTTGATTGAAAGTAACCATGACTGTATCATTTTGTTTCCTGTTTTGTTTAATCTAATCCAGGTTTCAAAATGACTAAAGTCACAGATCCCATGTGATATTTTTAATTTTGGGTGTGAGCTTCGCGGGCCAGGTCAGCATTTGTAGTTCAACTGTTACGGCATTTGAGAAGGAAGTGGGAGGCATCCTTCACCAACCACTGTAGTCAGTACGGCGAAGGTGCTCCCAGGTTACAGATAAGCTAGAAACTGCCAGGATGTTGAGGTGAATCAGATTGATTGCTTGTTTGTATCTGTGATGGTGGAGAGGTCAATAAGACCATCCACAACATTACTAGCGAAAGTTAGAGTTACAGAGCTGTACAGCATGGAAACAGACTTTTCGGTCCAACTCGTCCATGCTTTCCAGATAACCTAAATTAATCTAGTCCCATTTGCCAGCACTTGGCCCGTATACCTCTGAACCCTTCCTATTCATATACTCATCCAGAAGCCTTTTAAATATTGAAATTGTACCAGCCTCTACCACTTCCACTGGCAGCTCATTCCATATGCATACCACCTTCTGTGTGAAAAAAGTTGCCCTTTAAGTTCCTTTTAAATCTTTCCCCTCTCACCTTAAACCTATACCCTCTAGTTCTGGATTCCCCCTATCCTGGGGAAAATACCTAGTCTGTTTACCATATCCATACCCCTCATGATTTACTAAACTTCTATTAGGTCACCTCTCAGTCACCAGGTAAAACAGCACAAGCCTATTCAGCCTTTCCCTATTGCTCAAAACCTTTAACCCTGGCAACACCCTTGTAAATCTTTTTTTGAACCCTTTTCAAGTTTTACAACATCCTTCCTATTGCAAACATTTCATCCGTGCATTATTCACTTGTATGTTGAGCTCCAATATGGCGAAAATATAGTCAGTTTCTCACAAAACTTCCTCAGTTACCCTGAGTTAAGATGAACCATTCCCCAGGCTATCGGTATTGCAGGACAGGTTTTGTATTCAGAGTCGAGAGTGTGGTGCTGGAAAAGCACAGCAGGTCAGGCAGCAACCGAGGAGCAGTAGAATCAACATTTCGGGCAAAAGCTTTTGTATTCACTCTGCCGATGTCTAAAATCCTGTTGGATTCAATTTTACAAACAAATATATTACATGGTACTTTAACAAACATCTTTTGAAAGTCCATAACAACATCAAACACTCTACATTTAGGAAATCTTTATTATTTCATCGAAGAACTCAATTAGGTTAACTCCATTAGGAACTCCATTATATAATTAAATATAATTTCCTTGCAACAAATCTGTGCTTGCTGGTATTCATATCCCATATTTTTCCAAGCCTCAATTAATTATATCTCAGATTATTGTCTGTAAAAGTTTTATATATCACTGGAATCAGGCTGACTGGCTTATCATTATCAATTTATTCTCCTCTGTTTTTGAACAGGGGTGTAATATTTGCCATTCTCCAGTCCTCTCACAACACTCTCTTATTCAAAGGGCCCAGCTATCACAATTGAACCCACAGAACATAGAACAGACTTAAGTCCAGCAAAAGTCCACATCCTTCGGCCCACCATGTCTGTGCCAACCATGATGCCATTCTAAAATAATCCCATCTGCCTTTACATGGTCAATATCCCTCTATTCCCTGCCTGCTCATGTGTCTGTTCAAATGGCTCTTAAACGTTTAAAAGATATCTGCTTCTACCACCTACCCTGGCAGCACATTGCAGGAACCTACCACCCTCTGGGTAAAAGGCTTTCCCCGTACATAACCTTATATTTTTACCCCCTCACTTTAAACCTATGCCCCCTAGTATTTTATTCTTAGTAACCTAGGATACATCCACTCCAAACTGAGTGATTTTTCGACTTCAAACACTGCCGACCTCTTAAGGACATCCGTTATGTCTGTTTCTTTCCAGAATTGCCCGCTACCTCCTTTCTTACTGTGAGGTTACGGACAATTATGTAGCATTTGGCAGTATAAATTAGCCATTCATCTCAACTGGTCTGTACCTGTGTTTATGTTCCACAGGAGCTTTCTCTCATTTTGCTTCATCTAAGCCTATTGTCAAGTTCATTTTCTCAGGAAATAGACGTGAGAAATAAAATTGAATTATATTCAGGAATAATTAAGGGTAACATTCCACTAATGTAGTAGAAGCTCTCTGGTGTATCTAACAGAAAGAAGCAGTTTTATCGAAATGCTTTTAGCACAACAATCCAAGCACAGGCCTTCTAAATGATGCAAAAGTACAGCTGGAGCCCTTTTTAGACTCTGCAGGAGTTTGATTTATTCCTCAGAAGTTGAGAATAATTTCTATTCCTTTCCCAACAGAGGAAGCAATAAATGTGTGAACCAGTTCAGAATGCCTGCCCTGATGTGAGCTGTATAAACCCTATTTGTTAAAGCTGAGTGGTTCCTGTAAGCTAGTGAGTAAAAAAGGAAGCACAGTTTTCCCTCGGGAAGTTGAACTCTACTGAAGCTTTTAGACACTAGCTGTTAAGGAACCATTTGATATATTGCTGCTGTACTGTCTGCCTAACTCCAGAGTTGTTTTCCTTTTTTAGAAAACTTGTCACATACAGTGTGCTTTGTGTGTTCCATTTAGGAAAATAAATCAGTCACAACATGGGCATGTAAGCCTATCCACAATACACACCCTGTTCTACATCCTTTCATTCATCTATCAATGTTAACATGGTTTTCCCTCTTCAAGGTGGGCATCCTTGGAAGAGGCTTCGCAGTAAGGTTATAATCAACTGGGAGAAAGTGGGGACTGCAGACGCTGGAGATCAGAGTTAAAAAATGTGGTGCTGGAAAAGCACAGCCAGTCAGGCAGCATCCCAGGAGCAGGAGAGCTGATGTTTTGAGCGTAAGGTCTTCATCAAGAATGCGGGGGGATGGGGGTGGTCCAAGTGGGCTGAGAGATAAATGGTCTGAAGGAAGTGGGAGGATTCGAAGGAGAAATAGTTGAACAACACTGAAACAGACCCATCGGTCAAACTCATCCATGCCTTCCAGATATCCTAAATTAATCTAGTCCCACTTGCCAGCACTTGGCCCATATCCCTCTAAACCCTTCCTATTCATATACCCATCCAATTGTGCCAGACTCCACCACGTTCTCTGGCAGCTCGTTCCATACACATACTACCCTCTGCGTGAATGGTTGTCCCTTAGGTCTCTTTTATATCTTTCCCCTCTCACCATAAACCTATGCCCTCTAGTTCTGAACTCCCCCAAAGCCAGGGAAAATACCTTGTCTATTTATCCTATCCATGCCCCTCATGATTTTTTAAACATCTATAAGGTCAGCCCTCAGCCTTCAATGTTCCAGGGAAAACTGCCCCAGCCTATTCAGCCTCTCCCTATAGCTCCAACCCGAGCAACATCCTTGTAAATCTTTTCTGAATCCTTTCAAGTTTCACAATTGCATCAGTGTTTACTGTGGAAAAGGACATGAAAGATACAGTATGTAGAGAAGTAGATGGTGACATCTTGAAAAATGTCCATATTACAGAGGAGGAGGAGCTGCTAGATGTCTTGAAACGCATAAAAGTGGGTTAATCACCAGGGTCTGATTAGGTGTACCCTAGGACTCTGTGGGAAGCTAGGGAAGTGATTTCTGGGCCTCTTGCTGAGATATTTGTATCATTGATAGTCACAGGTGAGGTGCCAGAAGATTGGAGGTTGACTAACGTGGTGCCACTGTTTAAGAAAGGTGGTAAGGACAAGCCAGGGAACTATAGACCAGTGAGTCTGACATCGATGGAGGGCAAGATGTTGGAGGGAATCCTGAGGGACAAGATGTACACGTATTTGGAAAGGTAAGGACTGATTAGGGATAGTCAACAGGGCTTCGTGCGTGGGAAATCATGTCTCACAAACTTGATAGAGTCTTTGGAAGAAGTAACAAAGAGGATTGATGAGGGCAGAGCTGTAGAGGTGATCTATATGGACTTCAGTAAGGCGTTCGACAAGGTTCCCCATGGGAGACTGGTTAACAAGGTTAGATCTCCTGGAATATAGGGAGATCTAGCCATTTGGAGACAGAAGTGGCTTGAAGGTAGAAGACAGGGTGGTGGTAGAGGGTTGTTTTTCAGACTGGAGGCTTGTGACCAGTGGAGTGCCACAAGGATCGGTGCTGGGTCCTCTACTTTTTGTCATTTACATAAATGATTTGGATGTGAGCATAAGAGGTATGGTTAATAAGTTTGCAGGTGACACCAAAATTGGAGGTGTGGTGGACAGTGAAGAAGGTTACCTCGGATTACAATGGGATCTTGATCAGATGGGCCAATGGGCTGAGAAGTGGCAGATGGAGTTTAGTTTAGATAAATGCGCTTAATGGTAAGGTCCTAGGGAGTATTCCAAAAGTGGCCTAACCAATGTCCTGTACAGCTGCAATATGACCTCCCAACTCCTGTACTCGATACTCTGACCAATAAAAGAAAGCAAACCAAACGCCTTCCTCACGATCCTATCTACCTGTGACTCCACTTTCAAGGAGCTATGAACCTGCGCTCCAAGGTCTCTTTGTTTAGCAACACTCCCTAGGACCTTACCATTAAGAGTATAAGTCCTGCTAAGATTAGAGGATTGATGAGGGCAGAGCGGTAAATGTGATCTATATGGACTTCAGTAAGGCGTTAAGAAGGGTGGTAAGGACAAGCCAGGGAGCTACAGACCAGTGAGCCTGACGTCAGTGGTGGGCAAGTTGCTGGAGGGAATCCTGAAGGACAGGATGTACATGTATTTGGAAAGGCAAGGACTGATTAGGGATAGTTAACATGGCTTTGTGCGTGGGAAATCATGTCTCACAAACTTGATTGAGTTTTTTAGAGTCATAGAGATGTACAGCATGGAAACAGACCCTTCGGTCCAACCCGTCCATGCCGACCAGGTATCCCAACTCAATCTAGTCTCACCTGCCAGCACCCGGCCCATATCCCTTCAAACCCTTCCTATTCATATATCCATCCAAATACCTCTTAAATATTACAATTGTACCAGCCTCCACCACTTCCTCTGGCAGTTCATTCAATGCCCGTACCACCCTCTGTGTGAAAAGGTTGCCCCTTAGAGCTCTTTTATATCTTTCCCCTCTCACCCTAAACCTATGCTCTCTAGTTCTGGACTCCCTGACCCCAGGGAAAAGATTTTGCCTATTTATCCATGCCTCTCATAATTTTGTAAACCTCTATAAGGTCAGCCCTCAGCCTCTGACTCTCCAGGGAAAACAGCCCCAACCTATTCAGCCTCTCACAATAGCTCAAATCCTCCAACCCTGGCAACATCCTTGTAAATTTTTTCTGAACCCTTTCAAGTTTCACAAAACCTTATGATAAGAAGGAGACCAGAATTGCACGCAATATTCCAACAATGGCCTAACCAATGTCCTGTACAGCCGCAACATGACCTCCCAACTCCTGTACTCAATACTCTGACCAATAAAGGAGAACATACCAAACCACCTTCTTCATATCCTATCTACCTGTGACTCCATTTTCAAGTGACTGTGAACCTGCACTCCAAGGCCTCTTTGTCCTGCAACACTCCACAGGACCTTATCATTCAGTGTATAAGTCCTGCTAAGATTTGCCTTTCCAAAATGCTGCACCTGTCATTTTCTAAATTAAACTCCATCTGCCACTCCTTGGCCCATTCACTCATCTGATCACGATCCCATTGTACTCAGAGGTGACCTGCTTCACTGTCCACTACATCTCCAATTTTGGTGTCATCTGCAAACTTGCTAACTACACCTCCTATGTTCACATCCAGATCATTTATATAAATGACAAATAGTCGTGGACCCAGCACCAATCCTTGTGGCACTCCACTGGTCACAGGCTTCCAGTCTGAAAAGCAACTCTCCACCACCACCCTCTGTCTTTTACCTTCGAGCCAGTTGTGTATCCTGCATTCCGTGAGATCCAACCTTGCTAAACAGTCTCCCATGGGGAACCTTACTGAAGTCTATATTGATCACATCCACCACTCTGCTCTCACCTGTCCTCTTCATCACATCTTCAGAAAACTCAGTCAAGTTAGTGAGACGTGATTTCCCGTGTTGACTATCCCACTCAGTCCTTGCCATTCCAAATAAGTGTAAATCCTGTCCCTCAGGATTCCCTCCAACAACTTGTCCGCTGTCAGGCTCACTGGTCTATAGTTTCCTGGGTTTTCCTTACCACCTTTCTTCAATAGTGCCACCTTGTTAACGAACCTCCAGTCTTCCAGGACCTCACCAGTGACTATCGATGACACAAATATTTCAACAAGGGGCTCAGGAATCAGTTCCTGCCTTCCCACACCTCATCAGATCCAGAGGATATATCCACCTTTATGTGTTTTATGTGTGACATCCAGCACCACCTCCTCTGTAATATGGACATTTTTCAACATGTCGCCATCTATTTCCCCAAATTCGATATCTTTGATGTCCTTCTCCACAGTAAACACTGATGTAAAATACTCGTTTAGCATCTCCCCCCATCACCTGCGGTTCCACACACAGGTTGCCTTGCTGATCTTTGAGGTGTCCTATTCTTTCCCAAGTTATCCTTTTGTTCTTCAGATGTTTATAAAATCCCTTTGGATTCTCCTTAACCCTATTTGCCAAAGCTATCTCATGTCCCCTTTTTGCCTTTCTTTAGTGTACACCTACTGTCATTATGGTAGCTAAGTAGTATTTTAATGGCAGACTATGTGATGTCAAGGCCTGGTGTACGGGATGGGAGGCTAGACATAGGAGAGTTCAGGCCCTAAAATTCTTGAACTCGGTATTGAGTCCAGAAGGCTGCAGGGTCTCCAAGCAGAAAACGTGGTGGTGTGCTTCCAGCCTACACTGGACCCCACCAGAACGCTGCAGCAATCCCGAGACAAAGATGTCGGCCAGGGAACAGGGAGGTGCGCCAAAGCAGCAGGTAACTGGAAGCTCAGAGAACCCCCCTACCCACCATGGGCAGAACGCAGATGTTCTGTGAAGAGGTCACTCAGTCTATGCTTTGTTTCCCCAGAGATTACATTGAAAGCAGTGAATGCAGTAGACTACATTGTCAGAACTGCAGGCAAAGTGATGCTTCACCTGAATGGTATGTTTGGGCCCATGGATACTGAGAAGGGAGGAGGTAAATCGGCAGATGTTACACCTTTAATGGTTGTTGGGGAAGGTGCTGTGGGGAAATGTTGGGAATAAAGACGGAGTTGACCAACATGTCCCATCAGGAATGGTCCCTACAGAAGGTGGACAAGGGAGTGGACAGGAACATGTGTCTGATGGTGACATCTCACTGGAGGTGGTGGAAATGATGGCTGATGATCTACATTTTGGCTGCAAAAGAGACCCTGAGCTTCCAGTTGCCCAACACCCACCCACAACCTGCTGCTGCACCCCAGTGAAGCCCAGGACAAGTTGGGAGAACAAACCCCACCCTCCGCCTAGGGATCCCACAG
Organism: Chiloscyllium punctatum; assembly: GCF_047496795.1. NCBI lineage: Eukaryota > Metazoa > Chordata > Chondrichthyes > Orectolobiformes > Hemiscylliidae > Chiloscyllium > Chiloscyllium punctatum. The sequence goes on from NC_092746.1 coordinate 113,783,090, forward strand.
CCCTCCAGCCCCAACACCAAACTCAACAACCCTAGAGTCCAAAATCTCCCGTGTCCCAGCCCTGCACCTCACACACCAGGCCCAACCATCACCACCAACACACAGCAGGGTGGTTCTCTGAAAGGGGCATTCATTGCCCACTTGGGCCTGATGGTGAGCCGCCCAGTGCCCAGCCTGCTGCTGGTAAATTGGCAACGAGGACAGGGCTAGGCAGAAGGCACAGCACCCACTGGGGTTTGAGTGTCCTCCCCCACCAACCCCCCCATCCCCTGGGGAGTGTACATCCAGCCCTAAGATTCAGTTATGTGAAAACACCAGAGAGACTGGAATTGTTCTCTTTGGGGTAGAGAAGCTTTAGTGAACGTTTGACAGAGGCTTTCGAAATGGTGAGGGTTTTGACAAAGTAGATGAGGAGAAGCTATTTACAGTTGGAGAAGGGCAACCAGACGGCGAAGATTTAAACAAGGTGCTGTGGTTTTATTTTTACTCAGCAGGTTATGGTGATCCAGAATCCACTATTTGAAAAGGTAGTGTGAGTGTAACTTTCAAAAAGACACTTTGATAAAAAAAACCTGACCGGGCTATATTTCATATGGTTTTGAGAAGAGTGGAGTAGGATTAAGATGGACACAATAGGTTGTATCAATGCTACATGGTTATAAACTGCAGATAGTTATAAATTGTCATCAACCTGTAGTTACAGATTAACCTAGTAAACAGCAGCCTGAAAACTGACTGATACTTTTGAAAGTGGGGACCAAGTTATTCATCAATTGCTCTCATGTGCTCCTATTGTCACCTTTTGTTGCTGGAACCTGTTTTTCTTTTCAGCCACTCTTAATTATTGCTGTCCTCTTTGTATTATCTGGGGAAAAGAAGAGACGTCCCTTTATGTAAAATAAAAGTATTGCAGATACTAGAGATCTGAAAATGACAGCAAAATGCTGGATAAACTCAGCAAGTCTGGCAGCATCTGTGGAGAAGGTAAAACAGAGTTCATGTTTCAAATCCAGCATGGCTCTTCTGGTTCCAAAGCATTAACTCTGTTTCTCTCTTTCCAGATGCAGTCAAACCTGTTTCTTTTCTTCAGCACTTTCTGTTTTCTTTATTTGCATTTACGTTATGGCCAAGTACATCTTCAGGGTATCCTCAAATACATTGCAGCCTTCGAATAACCCTGATTTGGGTATAACTGACTGTTGTTTCATCATTGCTGAGTCAAAGTCATTGAAGTCCCATTCTAGCAGCATTGTGGGTGCACCTACCCAAAGGACTGTAGCGATTCAAAAACACGGCTCACCACCACCTTGTTTGGGGCAATTAGGGACCCGCATTAAATGGCAGCATCTGTGAAGAGAAATCAGAGTTAATGTTTTTGGTCCAGTGACCCTCCCTCAGAACTGGACCTGAAAATTTAACTCTTGATTTCTCTCCACAGACGCTGCCAGACCTGCTCAGCTTTTCCAGCAACTTCTGTTTTTGCTGCTGATTTACAGCATCCACAGTTCTTTCAGTTTTTGCCTGCATCAAATACTGTCTTTGTCAGCAGTATCCTTATTGACCCAAATCCTGATTTCTCTTTTGGATTGGCAATCCTTTTTCTTGGTTTTCTTTTCTATCTAAAACTACTATAAAATTTTAAATATAGTTGTTTGCACTATTTGCAATGACTTCATCTAGCAATAACTTCATACTGATGTTTTTATGAAAAAACATCAGAAAAAATGTGTTTTGTCTGAGTCACACAAATTTACCATAATCAGGCAGGAAAATAAAAGTGACTAATTATTTTTAAGAAAAGGAATTCTGATGGAAATGTTTGAGAAGAAAATATTTAGTTTGCAGCTACTTAAGCAATAATGTTCACGTGATCATGGAAAATTTCTCCGAGCCAATGCAGTTCTAAATTACAGGAAGGCCACAGAGCTGTTCTGCTTTCGTGTGCTATATTGTGCCCTCTGAGCAGGGACACTGGAGATGTCTGGCCAAAGATCTGTGTGTGAGTAAAAGATTACTACTAGTTCTGTCCTAATCAGTGGTAGCAGGATATTTGTATGTTTGTGGTATCTGTGGGCGTCAAATAGATTAATGCTGTGTAAATGCTCAAAGCTTGCTTAAAGTATCTGAAAGTGATTTAAATTGCTTTAATCCTAAACTAAGCTGCAGTTCCTGACCCATTCATTCACCAGATCAGACACACCACAATTTACTGAAGTCAGCAGGCTTATTTTAAGATTACAGTTGACTGATTGAGGATCTGTGCTTCAAGGGCTAACATATCCAGTGTGTGTTTTAGGGCAATATTATTGCTATCTTTGGGATTGGATTGCAGGGCTGGCAGTGGAGATTTACTGTCTTGCAGATTATTGTGTAACAGTTCTGCACAGTATGCCTTGATTTAAAAATTATCTTTGTTTTTAAATCCCTCTGTGGCCTCAATCTTCTGCATTTCTGTAGCCTCCTCAACCTTAGTGAGCACCAACGTCTCTGCACTCTTCCTTTTGCAGCGTCTTGTCTGTCCTTGATTTGCATCAATCCACAATTGGCAGACATGTTTTCTGCTGCCTCAATCCTTGTCCTTATGGAAGACTCTCACTAAGCCTACCTTCCCCTCTACATCTGTCTTTCCCCTCAAGACACATTCCAGTTCTGGTAAAGGGTCACTGGACCCAAAACATTAACTCTGCTCTCTGTCCAGACTTGCTAAGCTTCTCCAGCAATTTTTGTTCTAGTTTTGGATTTCCAGCAGTTCCTGGGATTTTTTTTCCTCCTTGAAGCTAATCCTGTTGCCCAAACTATGGGTAACCTGCCTGAATAAGTTATTATGTGGTTCAACATCAGACTTTTTCTAGTAAGTGCCTTGGTATCATTCAATGCAGTGCTCGTCATGATTAAGCTGGTCGCACCCTTGCTTTGGGTCGACAGGTTATGGGTGTCACTTCCATTCCAATGACTTTAGCACAAAACTCAAAGGTGATGCTCTGGTGTTATTGCTATTGGAGGAGCCATCTTTCAGATGAGATGTTACACCAAGGCCCCCTTTTCCACTATTAAGTGGGAATAAAAGTTCCCTTCTCATTATCACAATATCAGGGGAGCTGCCCCTAGCGACCTTGTCATCAGCATCACTAAAAAAAAATTATCTGCTCATATGTGCACAGCTTTCTGGGAGCTAGCCTGTACACTAATTGACGACCACATCTTCAACATTATAACAATGACTACACTTCATAAGGTATCTCATTGGCTGTGGGAAGTCCTATACTTATAAAAGTTGCTATAAAAATGTATGTCTTTTTGAAAAGAACTGTCTAAATGCAAGTTGTTGCTGTGGTTTAGTTGCAGTTTTCTGATCCACGATCAGCAAAGTAATTACAAATGCATATTTGACCATCATGGTCAATAATTTACAGTCAGAGGCCTCAACTCTGGTAAATATTTAATTATTTCAGATATGGCAGTGTCAATGCCACCTTGGTCATAAATTGTAATCATTGAAAGTTCAGAGACATGCAGATTTTACAAATTAATCCTTATCATATGTTTTCCTTTTTAAATTCATCCCACAGTATTTATTCAGTGTAAGTGTGGAGTGTCACCTTTGAGATATATGCTCAAGTTACTGGAGTGGGGCTGGAACCCATAACTACCTGTATCACCACTGCAGGGTCAAATTTTGTTTTGTTTCGAAGGTGCTCAATGTCAACTTGCCTCTATACAGCACATTGAACACTGGAAAACATTCCATGGCTCTTTGCAAAAGCTTATAAGGCAAAATAAAAATTGCAGTTGAAAGGGGCTCTGCAGAGGGCCGACTAGAAGCTTAATTTGAATTATCTGCCTCTTCAAATGGAATCGTGCCAGAGGAGAAGAAAAAAGACCACCTCCTGCATCGATATGTTCAAATTAGTTCTTGCTGCGATATAGTTTGTGGGGAGGGAGTAAGAAGTGCATATTAGATGCCAGATTAAAAAAAACTTTGAATGGTTAGTAGACTGTACGTATTATTTGTCGGCATTCAGTTGTTGGGGAATACATTCACAGTCAACTTCAAAATGACTGAAGAAAATATCAGTGTTTCAGAGATTGAGCTTGTACCTGCTTTACGAAGAAGATTCGTATTTCAGCTGTTAGAACCCTGAGGGAAAATCACCTTGCAGAACAATGGGTTAAGGATGTGGTGAATGGGACTGACTGGGATTGCTCCACAGAGAGCCAGCATGGACTGACTGGGCAGATTGGCTTCCCCTTGTGTTGCAGTGATTGTGATTCTGTTAATGAAAGCCGAGATCCCATATGCCATGTGTGAAGAAGGTTATCTCAGTGTACAATAGGACCTTGATCAGGTAGGCCAATGGGCTGAGGAGTGGCACATGAAGTTTAGATAAATAAGAGATGTTGCATTTTGGTAAGGCAAATCAGGGCAGGGCTTCTTCTCTCAATGGTAAGCTCCTGGGGAGTGTTACCAAACAAAGAAACATAGAGATAAAGATGCATAGTTCCTTGAAAGTGGAGTCGCAGGTAGACAAGGGGTTGAAGAAGGGATCTAGCACACCTGCCTTCGTTGGTCAGAACATTGAATATAGGACTTGGGCCGTCATATTGCAGCTGTACAGAATATTGGTGAAGACACTTTTGGAATACTGCGTTCAAGTCTAGTCACTCTTCTGTAACAAGGATGATGTTAGATTTGAGAGGGTGCAATAAAAGTTTACAAGGATGTTGTTGGGACTGCAGAGTTTGAGCTATAGGGAGAAGTGGAATCGGCTGGGAATTTTTTTCCCTGGAGCGTCGGAGACTGTAGGATTACCTTATAGAGGTTTATAAAATCATGAGGAGCATGCATGAGTGAATAGGCAAGTTATTTTTCCCCACAATGGGAGTTCAAAACTAGAGGGCATAAGTTTAAGGTGAGAGGGGGCAAAAAGGTTAACTTTTTGACGCAGAGGGTGGTGCATTTATGTCAGAGGAAATTATGGAGACTGGTACAATTTCAACATTTAAAAAGCATCTAGATGAGTATATGAATAGGAAGGGTTTAGAGGGTTTTGTTCAGCTTGAGATGTTTTTCTCACAGCTTTTGTACCAATAGTATGAGTTTATTGGTAGTCTTGCATTCTGCCGTGTTGATTCACTTCACCAAATGACTTTTCCTTTACAACCTTGAGCTTTTGTATTGACTTATGAACTCTACTCATTCACTATAGCCCTTATAGTAATGCATTTGAATGTACATTATTGTTTTGTAAACAGTAAAGGAAGATTAAATTATGTCCTCTTGAGAATATTAACAAGGGCAAAACTTTGCAAAGTACATTCTTGAAAGGTAATCATTACACTCTCTTCCTGTATTCATTTGCTGTTCTGAGTAACTTCCTGCAAATTCTACAGTCTACTATACAATCTTAACCATCACTAAGAATGATTGTACAGTAAATATTAAAGATGCCCCTGTTGTCATATGGAAAAAAAAGTCTTTGAAACTTCATTAAAAGCAAAATATTGAGGATGCTGGAAATCTGAAATAAAACAAAATGTTGGAGAAATCCAGCAGATCTGGCAGCATTGATGGAAAGAGTAACTGTCAACATTTTCAGTCCTTTATGACTTCCTCAGAACTAAAATGGGCTGGAAAATGGTGATTTTTATGCTGTTGACAGAAGGGGATGAGGTGTGATTGGTACAGATGGTGAGGATGCCCAGAACAAAAGACAAGAAGAGTGCTAATGGTAGTCAAGGAGAAATACAGATGAAAGATGGGAGTAGGTTAAGGTGTGAAATGAGTCCACTTTACTGACAGCAAAGTCAACAAGACAAAAAAAAACTACAGCCAGGGTGGAGGGAAAAATGTAAGAAAGACAAAAGACAGAGATTATGCACTTAAACTGTCTGCTCTTCACATCTTCATTTACACCCATTTTATATCTCTGAGGGTAGAAATACATTTCTATAATAATTTCTGTTTTGACTTATTTTAATAACGTTTTCCTCTATCTCCCCTCCACAGCCTCGGGACTCTCTACTCCCTCCACCCCAGTGCAATCCACCAAACCAGCCTTCCCTCTGGAATCGTACAAACAGGAACCTGAACGTTTGGATGCTCGATCTCGTTCCTACTCCTCACCGCCAGACACAGGCCAGAGATTCTCTGTTCCAGTAGCCCCTCCTGTAGTGGCAATCAAGCCACTAGTCCCCCAGACCAGCTCAAATGCTACCCCGAAACCAGTAAGTACAAAACAACTGGCATTGGTAACATTTTGTGCCATTTTGCTGCAGACCAGATTCAATATCGTCTATGCAAGTTAATGGCGAGTAGTCAAAAAATTTACTACAGTGGTATTAACCTCTTTTGATTCACTTCAGGGGAAGTGGGGGGATGTAGGGGAAGGTGCGTGAGTGTAATAGAATGAGTCAATACGTGTGTGAGTGAGTGACTCACTGTACCAGTCAGGCGGCGAAAGTGAGGACTGCAGATTCTGGCGATTAGTGTCAAGATTAGAATGGTACTGGAAACACACAGCAGATCAGGCAGCATCCGAGAAGCAGGAAAATCGACATTTTGGGCAGGCGCCCTTCATCAACCCTTCCTGATGAAGGACTCCTGCCTGAAACGTCGATTTTCCTGTTCCTCGGATGCTGCCTGATCTGTGCTTTTCTATCACCACTCTAATCCCCACTGTACCAGTCAGTCAATCTGTTAGTGTAAATGAGTGAATGTGTGTGAAGATATGTGTATGAGTGAGTGTGAAAGTGCAGGTGTATACATGAGTGTGTGTCAATATATGTGAGTGAGTGTATAGTTAGTTGTGTATGTAGGTACATATGACTGTATAGATGATAACATATTGATTAATTTATAAGTGAAGAGTCATGAGCCTTTCAATTAGAAGATTGCAGAGTTCTGGAAGTGCACCCAAGATCCTGTTCTGGGCAAAATCTATTCCATGGACACATTGTTTGTTGTCAGCATTCCCTTTATGGTAGAAGGTTTATCACCCAACTTTTAGGAGTCTTACCAAGGACAGTAATAACAATTTGGAGAGGTCATAGTTCCCACGACAGAATTGCACTTCTTCTTCCCGGCTTGTCAATCCTGAGATTATCAGTCATGAAATATCCAAGTTGTAAGATTTAGAATTTTCTCTCCCCACGCAACCACCTCCAACTCCACCCCCCCCCCTCCCCCCTCCCAACCAACACCCCCAGTATAGTGATCCCTCGAGTTGTGGCTCCACAGCCAGGAAGAAGTGGGACAGTGCATTTTTTTGGGCCCGTTTAGGAGCATTTCCCCATTTGGTGTGAGTAGAGAAGATCCTGAAGATGACTGTTCAATTACAGATGCTACAATATGAAGATACCTCTGGCCCAAAACCTTCATGCAATTACCACCTGGGTGCAGATTCTTGAAAAAGGAGTCCAATGTTCTCAGCCCTTTCCTCATCACCAATTCCCCACCGCAACAGGACTTGGCAAATGGACCTTTCTGGAAGCCTATGTGGGATTTTTCTTTTAAATAAAGAGACCTTGGGACACAGGATCATGGCAAATTGGAGGTCCAAGTTCAGTGATGCTTCAAACCATAATGATCAGGACTGTCCTGCCTTGACAGCCATTATGTGTCTTCCTGGCTGGTAACCGCAGGCTTCCTGCACCATTTCTGTTACTGAAGAGTTCTGGGCCTGCACTGTGTCTGGGATGTCTAACCACGATACCAGCATGGGCGGCCCCCAGCAATAGTAAAGAGCACTCAATGGTATCATTCGAATGAGTCATTTCTGCCATCCATAGAGACAGTCTGGGCCATTTTATATTTGTGACTGACTTCAACAAACTTCAGAGTAAACACGGGAAGGATATTCCCGATGAACAGGGAATCCAGAACCAGGGGTCACAGTCTAATGTAGACCATTTAGAACTGAGATAAAGAGAAATGTCGTCGCTCATAGAGTGCTGCGCCTGTGGAATTTTCTGCCACAGAAAGTGATTGAAGCCAAAACGTTGAGTGCTTTCAAGAGAAAGTTAGCTATTGATCTTAGGGCTAAAGGGATTAAAGGATTATGTTAAATGGTGGAGCAGGCTTGAGGGGCTGAATGGCCTACTCCTGCTCCTATTTTTCTAATTTTCAAGCAAATTAAATTGAGAGATGTAATAGATGAAATGCACCATCAACGTCTTGATGCTACTTGTACTGGGTTTTCCTCTTCAGGCAATTTGAGATGTGACCCTCGGCCCACTGTAGGAGGAGCCAATAATGGAAATGACTGTTTGTTTAAAAGATAAACTTGGCTGCAGTTGCTAATGGCTTAACCTGAATAAGTCTACTACTTTGTGAAAGCAGATTAAAGGTTAAATGTTAAATGTTAGTTAATGCCTTTAATCTTATTAACAGCAAAAGGATTATTCACATTGTGGGAGTGCCAAGGAGTGATTGAACATGTGTCAACATCATATCCACTTTATGAAGGAACTCATAACAGAGCAAGCAGAAGGGCTGAGGCTCAAATTACTGTGGACCGTGCATGAACCAGAGACACCAACTGCAAGCACTAAGTTTATAGGGGAATGGTTAGTGCACTGTCCATTCACCCATTTCTTAATCTCCAGAGACGAGTGACAGCCTCCTAGTTTTTTGAGTTTAAGGCAGTTAATCTGTCATTCAGTCTGTAGAGGGAACACATCTCAGTAAATTGCAATGTTGTTAGTCTCTTTGTAAGTGCATCAAGGGATTGTGGGTCCCTTGCTGGAGGTTGGCTGCAAAGGGATCTGGTTTGCCAATTATTGTTCAGCAAGGACCAGTCACAGCATGGTGGTTCAAAGTCTGTCTTTTGACTGATGTCACAAGGAGCTTGTTCATCACTTCTTACGTTTTCCATTCCTCAACGCAAAAAATGTGTCTCTTCTACCTGCTGCTGAGAGTACAATGTGAAATTAATCCAAAATCAATCTCAAATTGGTTCCTCGATCCACAAGTCTGTGTCTCTGTTTCCACTGGGGAAAGTGAAAAAAATGGCTCATTGTTTGTTTGCTGTCGGAGCATGACACTGCAGAAGCTTGTTTCGTCAGTAAGGATATTGATGACTAAACTGGGAAGTCATGCTGAATCTTTCTAAAATTCTGGTTAACGCACAACAAGAGTATAATGTCCAGTGCTAGTCATCACACTTTAGGAGGTCTGAAGGTCCTGGAGTGGGTGCAGAGGACATTTACTAGAGTGGGTCCAGGGATGAGGAAGTCTAGCTATCAGACTAACTTTGAGGTTAGATTAGATTCCCTACAATGTGGAAACAGGCCCTTCAGCCCAGCAAGTCCACACCGACCCTCCGAAGAGTTACCCAACCAAACCTCTTTTCCCTCTGACTAATGCACCTAACACTATGGGCAATTTAGCATGGCCAATTCACCTAACCTGTTGGATGATGTTTTCCTTGAAGCAAAGGTTGTTGAATAGAGATTCACTAAAGATGTACAAGATCATGACAGGTTTATAGAGTCTTAGGGCAGGATTTTTGATGACTCCAGTGATTTGAAATGGCATGTGAAAAAACACACAGACACATACACACTTCTCTCTCTCTTTCTTTCCCCCCTCCACAAAAACTTGTTGTTGAAGGGACAGTGGACTAAAAGAGAAGGGATTGGAGCATTAATCTCAGATATTTATTCGATAACTGAGCACTTCGTAACATATGTTAATTTCAAACAGACTTCATATTCATTTTTGCAAGAGCTTTAACCCATAGTGTGGGAGTCCTGATTTCTGGCTGAGATGTAACCCTTCTTTAAATGTGGATATGGTCTGCTTAAGTGTCATGATTTGTATCCTTTTAATCATTGATGAAAAGGCTGCAGCTGTCAGTGAGTGTAAAAAAACAAGCTGCTGCTGGAGCAGATTGACTGATTGGCTGTCTGGTATGGTTATTTAAAAAATAAACTCTTCCTGCAGTTTGAAAAAAGTTCATTCCAAACATTTTTCAAAGGCTGTTGTTACAGCTGAGCCCAATATGAATGTTTAGTTAAATCTCTAAAAGTATTTATCCCAGCGGGGACAGTTGAGCTTATATTTTTGTGGTTAGTGAATAGAAGTTTGTTTGTTTTGTAACTAGTTGGGGGCATTTAAAATCTTCGGGTTGAGGTGGTGGCTACTGTAGTAAATCTTAGCCTAGTGGTAATGGAGCTGGGCAGGACAGGTTTGTCCAGGATTAAGAGCCTCCGTATTTATTCAGGAAGTACTTATGTAGCCGGTACTTGCTGCATTGTCAGTAGGCTGAGGATTTCACCAGATATTCCCCTCTGTGGGATCATATTTGTCTCCCATGCATGCTGCTGACACCTTAAGCTTTAATTGTAATATCTTGGGAACCAGAAAAAAAAAACCAAGAGAGTGAAAGTGGTATCCAGTCCTGTCGAATCATTGGGAACGCATTGCCACAGTTAAAATTTCACCATTTGAATGTGTTTCATGCAGTCATCGAGATGTACAGCTCGGAAACAGACCCTTAAGTCCAACTCATCCATACTGACCAGATATTCTAGTTCCATTTGGCCCATATCCCTCTAAACCTTTCCTAATCATAAATCCATCCAGTTGCCTTTTAAATATTGTAATTGTACCAGCCACCTCCAACACCTCTGCCAGCTCGTTCCATACATGAACCATCTTCTGTTGGAAAATGTTGCCTCTTAGGTCCTTTTTAAATATTGCCCCTCATATCTTAAATCTATGCCCTCCAGTTTTGAACTCCCCTACCCTGGGGAAAAGACCTTGACTATTCACCCTATCCATGCCCGTTATGATTTTATAAGCCTCTATGAGGTCATTCCTCAGCCTTCGACGCTCCAGGGAAAACAGCCCCAGCTTATTCAGCCTCTCCCTATGGCTCAAACCCTCCAACCCTGGCAACATCCTTGTAAATCTTTTCTGAACCCTTTCCAAGTTTCACAAGTTTCATGAATGAGTGTCCTTTCAGTCTCACCTGTGTGTAAGTGAGTGCTATATTAGGATTTTTAGGAGTTTTCTTTCATCTCAGCCTGAGGACCAGGGTGGATACTGGGTGAGTAGCTAAGAAAGTGTGATGTGTTACAGAAGGGACATGACGTGTAGGTGAGCTATGAGGGGAGAGAGATGGAACAACTTTAATAACAGCTTGAACAATGTCCCAGAAAACTGAGAGAGACTGTCTAACTAGTTTGGCACTAGTTTAGGGCAGCACGGTGGCTCAGTGGTTAGCACTGTTGCTTCACAGGGCCAGGGAGCCGGGTTCGATTCTAGTCTCGGGTGACTGTCTGTGTGGAGTTTGCACATTCACCCTGTGTCTGCTTGGGTTTCCTCCAGGCGCTCCAGTTGCCTCCCACAATCCAAAGATGTGCAGGTTAGATGCATTGGCCATTCTAAATTGCCCATAGTGTTCAGGGATGTGTAGGTGCATTAGTCAGGAAAAATATAGGGTAGGGGAATGGGTCTGAGTGGGTTACTCTTTGGAGGGTCGGTGTTGGGCTGAAGGGCCTGTTTCTGCACTGTAGGGATTCTAATTCTAATTCTAATTCATCTGTCCCAGTAGACACCTCCAAAGAGCTTTTCAGGTTGGCTGATCTAAATCAAACCTGGCCCCACCTTCCTCAAGCAAGTATCCTCTGTGCCAGAGCCCCGTGGACCAAGCCAAGTTACGTAAAGTGGAGAAGATTTCCCAATTCGAGGTTACTGCCATAGTTTCACTATGGCTCAGAAGGCCATTTGATCCATTTAATCTATGCTGGCTCTCGATGGAGCACTGCAATAAATACCTTTTCCTTTTCTATTTATATCTCCCCGCAAGTTTATGTACCTGAGGAGTCTATCCAATTTCCTTTTGAAACCTTGATCTCCACTTGTAACCCCTTGTGGGCAGTGATTTACAGAGCATTGCCACCTACTACATTCAGATGTTCTTCCTGGCAACCTGCTACATCTCTTGCAAATGACTTAAATCTAATTCTGTGCTCCTAATACCATCAGCTCATGGGAATCACAGTGCTTCAAGTAAAGGCTCACCATCACCTTTACTTGCATTTAGGTCAATCAAGGTTGGTCTTGTGGGTGTTGCTGACATGTTAAGAATTGCTGGATATAAATTCCTACAGGATTCACTAGCAGTGGTAGCATTTTTGATGCCTTGGAAATGTTCTGGGTTTTCTTTTGTTTCACCATATTTTATCAAGTTGCCTTTTCCTGAAATATGTGTCTTATCCATTCTGAAAGGATTTACAGAATTGTTATAGTGCAGACAGACGCCACCCAGCCGATCATGCCTGCAACTAGTTCTGCTACCTAGTTCCAATCTCTGCCCTTTTCCCCATGTCCTTGCACACTGTTTCTGTCTAAGTAATCATCTAATGCCCTCTTCAGTGACTCAATAGAACCTGCCTCCACGACATTTCCAGGCAGCGCATTTCCTAACTACTTGCTGAGTGAAAAAGTTTCTTCTCACAATGGAGAGGTGCATGAGACATCCATTTATTTTCTTTAAAGTTACCTGCAAGAAACCATCTTGTCTTATTTCATAAGTAAGGAATCCAAGACTCAAAACCGTTGGGGATGAATTTCAATTACATATATAGGTTGTTCTGCTATAATGCAGGTTTCGTTAATGCGAATTCACTATAGCAAGATTGACGCACAGGGGACACTGTTTCAGTAGTGCAAACTTTTAATAGCGTGTACTGGTTATAATGTGATTCCAGTCCCATCAGTTTAAGTGGTGCTGATATTACACAATTTTCTTATAACACAGGGTTGCACAAGAACGGAACTACTGCATTATAGCAGAACCGTCTTCTATTCTGCTCTCTTTCTAAGACTTCCTATGTGAGGCTCGTGCTATCATTGTTCTGATCCAACTTGCAAATCTGTTTTAATGTGGCAAAAGATTTTTCCTTTGAATTGAGATAGAGAATTTATTGGATTTCTTTATACAGCTGAATTTAAATGAAATGGCAGTGCAAAGCATGAAGAATGACAGAATGTATATGTATCTGTACGGAACAAAAACAGAAATGCTGAAGAAACTCAGCAGGTCTGGCGGCATCTGAGGAGAGACAAGAAAGTTAATGTTTCAGGTTCATCAGAACTGATATTAACTAGGAAAAGGTGGTATTTATGCTGAAGGTGAGCTACAGGAGGGTGAGGCTGAGGAAGTGGAGTGGAGTGAGCAGCTAGGCAGAGATAGAGCCCAGGGAGAGAGAATGACAAAAATAACAAAGAACTGTTGATGCTGAAAATCAGAAACAAAAACAGAAATTGCTGGAAAAATTCAGCAGATCTAGCAGCATCTGTGGAAAGAAAGCAGAGTTAACATTTCGAATCTAGTGACCCTTCTTCAGAACACTTCAGCTGAACCTAGGCTCAACAGCTTTTTTTGGATGAGTAGCATTTTTGATGCCTTGGAAATGTTCTGGGTTTTCTTTTGTTTCACCATACTTTATCAAGTTGTCTTTCCCTGAAATATGATTCCTATCCATTCTGAAAGGATTTACAGAATTGTTTGTGCAGACAGCCGCCACCCAGCCGATCGTGCCTGCACCAGTTCTGCTACCTAGTGCCAATCTCTGCCCTTTTCCCATGTCCTTGCACACTGTTTCTGTCCAAGTAATCATCTAATGCCCTCTTCAGTGACTCAATAGAACCTGCCTCCACGACATTTCCAGGCAGCGCATTTCCTAACACTTCAGTCCAACTCTTCCATGCCAACCAAACATCCCATTCTGACCTAGTCCTATTTACCAAGATTTGGTCCATATCCCTGTAAACTCACCTTAATCATGTACCCATCCAAATCCCTTTAAAATGTTGTAATTGTCCCAGCCTCCACCACTTCCTCTGGCAACTCATTCCAGACAAGCACCGCCTTTGGCCTGAAAAAGTTTTAAAGGTCCTTTTTAAATTTTCCCCTCTTACATTAAACCCAAACCACCTAGTTTTGGACTCCCCCCACCCTGGGAAAAAGACCTTGGCTTTTTACCCTATCCATTCCCCTCTTGATCTTATAAATCTTTACAATGTTGCTCCTCAGCCTCCAACAGTTGGGGAAAAGCCCCAGCCTATCCAGCCTCTCCCTATAACTCAATCCCTCTAGTCCCGGCAAAGTCCTTATAAATCTTTTCTGCACCCTCTCAGGTTTAAAGACATCCTTCCTGTAGAAGGGAGACTAGTACTGAATGCAATATTCTAAACATGACCTCACCAATGTCCTGTACAGTTGCAACATGACATCCCAACTCCTATACTCAGTGTTCTGATCAATGAAGGCAAGTGTGCCAAATGCCTTTTTCACCACCCTGTCTACCTGTGACTCCACTTTCAAGGAACTATGCATCTGCACCCATTAATCTCTCTGTTCGGCAACACTCCCCAGGGCCCTAACATGAACAGTATAAGTCCTGCCCTGATTTGCCTTACCAAAATGCAACTCCTCACATTTATCGAAATTAAAATCCATCTGTCATCTTTGAGGAGACAGCATGTGCTCAGAATGAACTGAGGAGAGCCAGGAGGGGGCAGAAGAAAGGTTTGGCAGGAAGGATTAGGGAGAACCTAAAGGCGTTTTACTCATACCTGAGGAATAAGAGAATGATCAGGGTGAAGGTAGGGCTGATCAGGGATAGCGTAGGGAACCTGTGCATGGAGTCTAAGCAGATAGGGGAAACCCTAAATGAGTTTTTTTGTTTCAGTTTTCACTAAGGAAAGGGACCATGTTGTGAATGAGAACTTTGTGGAGCTGGGAAACAGCTTAAACAGATCAAGATTGAGCAAGTTGATGTGCGGGAACTTTTAGCAAACGTTAAGATTGTTAAGTCCCCAGGCCAGACCAGATTTATCCTACATTGCTCCAGGAAGTGAGAAAGGAGGTTGCTAAGCTGCTGGCGAAGATCTTTGCTTCCTCATTCTCCACAGGAATCATACCGGAGGAATGGAGAGAGGCGAATGTTGTTCCTCTTTTCAAGAACGGTAATAGGCAATTACAGACAAGTCAGTCTTACATCTGTGGTCAGCAAGGTTTTGGAAAAAATTCTGAGGGATAGGATTTATGACTATTTGGAAAAGCATAGCATGATTAAAGGCAGTCAGTATGGCTTTGTGAGGGGCAGGTCATGCCTCACAAATCTTATTGAGTTCTTTGAGGAGGTGACAAGACAGGTTGATGAAGGTCGAGCAGTGGATCTGGTGTACATGGACTTCAGCAAGGCATTTGATAAGGTTCCCCATGGTAGGTTCATTCATAAGATCAGGAGTTATGGATTCAGGGAGATTTGGCTCTCTGGCTGACAGAAGGCAGAGAGTGGTTGTAGATGGAAAGTATTCTGCCTGGAGGTCAGTGCAGAGTGGGGTCCTGCAGGGCTCTGTTCTTGAGTCTCTGCTTTTTGTAGCTTTTATAAATGACTTGGATGAGGAGGTTGAGGGGTGGGTTAGTAAGTTTGCCAATGACACAAAGGTATCAATGGAGGTTCCATTGATAGTATAGAGGACTACTGCAGGCTGCAGCGCGACATACACAGGATGCAGAGCTGCGCTGAGTAATGGCAGATGGAGTTCAACCTGGATAAATGCAAAGTGATGCATTTTGAAGGTCGAACTTGAATGCTGAATATGGGATTAAAGACAGGGTTCTTGGCAGTGTGGAAGAACAGCGGGATCTTGGTGTTCAAGTGCATAGATCCCTCAAAATTGCCACCAAGTGGATAGGTTTGTTAAGAAAGCATATGGTGTTTTGGCTTTCTGCAGCTCTACAAAACCCTGGTGAGATCACACTTGGAATATTGTGTCCAGTTCTGGTTGCCCTATTATAAGAAAGATGTGGAGGCTTTGGAGGTTTACCAGGATGCTGCCTGGACTGGAGGGCTTGTCTTAATAGGAGAGATTGATTGATGTCAGACTTTTCGCTCTGGAGAGAAGGAAGAAGAGAGGTGATTTAATCAAGCTGTACAAGACTAGATTAGATTAGATTCCCTATAGTGTGGAAACAAGCCATTTGGCCCACCAAGTCCACACCGACCATCCGAAGAGTAACCCACCCAGATGCATTTCCCTCTGACTAATGCACTTAACACTATGGGCAATTTAGCATGGTCAATTCACCTGATCTCACATTTTGGACTGTAAGAGGAAACCGGAGCACCCAGAGGCAATACACATAGACATAGGGAAAATGTGCAAACTCCACACAGTCACCTAAGTTTGGAATCGAACCTGGGTACCTGGCACTGTGAGGCTGCAGTGCTAACCAAGGTAATGAGAGGCATGGATAGCATTGATAGTCAGAGATTTTTCCCCTGGGCAGGATTGACTGGCACGAGAGGTCATAGTTTTAAGGTGTTAGGAAGGAGGTATAGAGGAGACGTCAGAGATAGGTTCTTTATGCAGAGCATTGTGAGCGCATGGAATGTGTTGCCAGCAGTAGTGGTGGAAGCAGACTCATTAGAGACATTTAAGTGACTGCTTGACATGCACATGGGGAGCAGTGAATTGAGGGGACCGTAGGTTAGATTATTTTATTTTAGATTAGGATTAATCCTTGGCACAACATCATGGGCTGAAGGGCCTGTACTATGCTGTACTTTACTATGTTCAATGCTCTATGTGCTTTGAGTAAAGAAGAATTGATGAATGTACTGTACTTAGATTTCAAGGAGGCATTTGATAAGGAGCCATATTAAAACTTATTGTGGAAGCAAAGGGTCATGGTGTAGGAATTACCATATTGGCGTAGTTGGAAGATTGGCTGACTAACAAACAGCAGGGAGTAGGTAAGATTGGCAAGATGTAATGAGATCAGTACTGGAACCTCAACTGTTTAAAATGTAGATAAATGACTTGGATCAAAAGTATGCTTTTCAAATTTGTGGATGAAGTAACTTGTGAATAAAATGCAAGTGGGTGCCAAATAAGATATCAGTGGAGTAAGTCAGTAGGCAAAGAGGACTGGCAAATGGGGTGCAACGTGGGAAAATATGAAGTTATCCATATTGGCAGGAAGGTGAAAAAGGAACCCAATTATCTAAATGGTGGGAGATTTCAGAGGTCTCATATGCAGGGGGATCGGGGTGTCCTCATGAATGAATTACAATAGGTTAGTATGGAGATACAGTAAGTAATTAGGAAAGCTAATAGAATGTTACTAATGTTGTCATTTATCATGAGGGGTGTTGAATACAAATGTAATAAGGTTTTTCTTCAATTATACAAGACACTGATAAGACCAGTTCTGTATAATGTGCACAGTGTTGGTCACCTTATTTAAGGGAGGACATAAATGCACTGGACACAGTTCAGAGAAGGTTTATGAAACTTATCCCTGGAATAGCTCAGTTATCATAAGGAAAGTTGGACAGGCTATGCTTACATCTACTGGAGTTTAGAAGAGTAAAAGGTACTGAAACATAAAATCCTGAACAATCTTAACAAGAGCAGGATATTTCCTCTTTTGGAAGGTTCTAGAACTAAAAACTGATGTTGCCCTTTAAACAGAGGTTAAGAAAATTTTTTTTCTCTTTGACAATCATAAGTCTTTTTTCTAAAAAGGTGGCTGAAACGCAGTCCATGAATACTTTTAAGGTAGAGGTAGAAAGGTTATTTTTGGACAAGAGCTGAAAGGTTATCAGGTTATGTGGGAGTGTGAATTTGATGTTACAATTAGATCAGCCATTAACTTATTGAATGATGTAGCAGGCATAAGGGTCTGAAAGGCCTACTCCTGATTCATATGTTAGCTGCACTGGTCTGTAAAGCCACCTACGGACTCACCCTGAGAGTGGAAGAGAATCTTCCTTGTCTGCGAGGAATCACCAATGAGTTTGTTCATATTTCTGTGACCCACACCAGCATTCAAGGGGCAGTTTTATTTTGACTTGATAATTCTATTCAATGATGTCATGGAGGAATCCAGTTACATAAGTAGTGATTCTCCTTAAACTAGTAGAAGGATGCTTATTGCATTGTTTATTGAAAGGTTCCAGGCTTTTTTCCACTGATCATTTGTGCACTGATCATTTGTGAATAAATGAAAGAGTACACTCTGTTTTTGCATTGTCACCCTTTGGCTTTGCAGATTGCTCCATTTATTCACTCAACCGGGCAAAAAAAAAGGCAATGTTGGCACTGAAGCAAAGCAGTTCATACAAAGGGCAGGTCTAACACTTAAGCTTTGAGATTTTGTACTGAGAGGAGAAGTGATCTGGAGCTTGACCTTGTAAATCAGCCACTATCTACAGAGGGGAGGTGGGGGTGGGATGGTGGCGGTGTAACCTTACTGTTGTCATTGGATGTGCTTTCCTATACATGATTAAAATTAAGTCGTTATCTACTACTTGTGTGATTTGCTGGCAGTGAGGACTGATTAAAAATAATGCAACGCACTTTATTGAAAGCAAACAGTTTATCTTCATGATATAAATCATTCTGAAACTCTCTGATTCAACAAAATGTTTTGTAGGGAAGTCTTGAAATGCAGTTGTGTACTTTAATTGAAACAGCTGAGTTTATCCCTAAAGAAACCTGCAGTTTGACTAAAGCAGCCCGAGATCAGACGATTGTATTTATATAGCACCTTTCAAAATCCTAAGAAGACCCAAATTGCTTTGCAACCAGTGAAATTCTTTAGAAGTGCAGTCACTGGTGTTCTGTAGGAAGTGCAATACTCAAACTACATGCAGAAAGCTCCCACAAAAGGAAGTGAGATAATGACCAGGTAATGTGCATTTAATATTGTTGTTGAGAACTAAATATTGACCAGGACATCAGTGAGAGCACCCCTGATTTTAAAAACCAAAAGAAGTGTTAGTGCTGGAAAACAGAAACAAAAACAGAAATTGCTAGAAAACCTCAGCAGATCTGGCAGCATCTGTGGAGAGAAATCAAAGTTAACATTTCAGTCCAGTAACGGTTGGTCAAACAAAGCAGTGAGTAACAGTCAGGCTAGTACAATGATCAGCTATTAATGAGAACTGTTCATGGCTAACAATGGGTTGTGTATAACAGCAGATCAGGTGATAACAATATTCCTGATGAAGGGCTTTTGCCTGAAACGTCGATTTCGAAGCTCCTTGGATGCTGCCTGAACTGCTGTGTTCTTCCAGCACCACTAATCCAGAATCTGGTTTCCAGCATCTGCAGTCATTGTTTTTACCAGGTGATAACAATGCCTAGAGCGTGGAGATTTGGGTAAGGACATAGAAAAAGCACAAGCCTCAAAATTGTTGAACTTGATATTGAGTCCAGAAGGATGTAGAGTTCCCAAGTGGAAAATGAGGTGCTATTTGTCATCTCTATCCCCACCTATTGTTTACTCCCTACCCCTCCTCCAACCCTAGCTTCCGCATAAAAACCAACATTTTCCTAGCTATCATCAGTTCTGAAGAAAAGTCACTGGACCTGAAACATTAATTCTGAGTTTTCTCCACAGATGCTGCCAGACCTGCTGAGCTTTTCCAGCAATTTCTGTTTTTGTTCCCCTGATGTTCTTTGAAATAGTGCCTTAAGAAATTTTCATGTCCACTTGAAGAGAGAAGGTTTAAGAGCTCAATCAAATGGTGAAAGATTGCTGCACTTGCTGTGTTTGCGATGTTGTTGATATGATAGCAACAGTGCAGCAATCCTTCACTGTTTGATTAGGATGTCAAAAAGGTAAAAATAATGACTGCAGATGCTGGAAACCAGATTCTGGATTAGTGGTGCTGGAAGAGCACAGCAGTTCAGGCAGCATCCAAGGAGCTTCGAAATCGGCGTTTCGGGCAAAAGCCCTTCATCAGGAATAAAGGCAGTGAGCCTGAAGCGTGGAGAGATAAGCTAGAGGAGGGTGGGGGTGGGGAGAAAGTAGCATAGAGTACAATGGATGAGTGGGGGAGGGGATGAAGGTGATAGGTCAGGGAGGAGAGGGTGGAGTGGATAGGTGGAAAAGGAGATAGGCAGATAGGACAAGTCCAGGACACCCGCACCAATCAACCACACCGCCCCATGGCCCAATATTTCAACTCCCCCTCCCATTCTGCCGAGGACATGGAGGTCCTGGGCCTCCTTCACCGACACTCCCTCACCACCAGACGCCTGGAGGAAGAACGCCTCATCTTCCGCCTCGGAACACTTCAACCCCAGGGCATCAATGTGGACTTCAACAGTTTCCTCATTTCCCCTTCCCCCACCTCACCCTTGATTAGGATGTCAGTCTAGATTATTTGCTCTAATCCCTGGAGTTGAAGGTTGAAAATTGATAATGCCTTAGTGAGTTTTTTTATTTGGGAACAGATTGTGTGGGCTTGAGTCACAGATGGATCAGATGACCTTTCAATGTTGGATTAAAAGGTGACTTTGCTAATCCTCTGTGAACTGTATAATTTTACACACTTTTTGTATTCACTCATAGGATGTTGGCCTCGCTGGCTGGGCCAGGATCTTTGGAGGGTATCAAATGCCTAAATGTGTCTTCTATGGTTGACTTCAGCCAACACAAATTGAAGGAAAAAGGGTGACTGGTTTTACCAGAATTGCACATTCGTTGTGAAGTACACAAACAGAGAAAATCAACTTGCAAACATTATCTAACCAAGAGCCATGCTAGTTGGTGTTGAGAATGATCCTGTTGAGTTTATTATGTCACAACTGCATCAGCACAATGCTCAAAAATTTAAATTGGAGTATGAAACCTCCTGTATCATTCCAAATGATATGACATACTTTGAACATAATGTACAACTAAGTGCAGGTTTATTTAAATTGCTGTTGATATGATTAATGAGATCTTTTCAAATTTAGTTTTATTAGCAGTTTAAAGAAAATTGTCTTCCTCTGTTCATTTCTACCAACAGGACAACAAGTTTCCATAACAACTATTATCCTGAAGAGTAAACCGTAGGTTAGAATGAACACTGTCCTTCTAACCCCAGAGACTGGCATGCTGCCTCCACAGGATAAAAGTTTTCTCACTATGTTGGCACTTCTAGGTACTTAAGTGATTGTGTGAAGTGGCATAATGATTTACACAATTGGAAAATGTTACTGTTTGCAAGCTATTAAACAGTGTACAGTTATGCTTATTATTATGAGCAAGGAAAATCAATATAATTCACAGTGAGTGACTGATGGTTAGTCTGTTGCTATCATATCAACAACATTGCAAACACAGGAAGTTAGCAAGTTAGCAAATGAATATTCAGAATGATTCTAAAAGCGTAACCTCAGATATACGAAACTCCTGTCCTTCACAGACTCTCCGACATCCTCACACAGGAAATTAAAGTCATAGAGATCTAGAGCACAGAGAAGGGCCCTTTAGCTCATCTGTGCTGGTCAAAAACAAGCATCTAAGTATCCTGATCCCATTTTCCAGCACTTAGCCCATTGCCTTGTATGCTTTGTTAATGCAAAAGTACATTTAATTAAATCTTATGAGGGTTTCTGTCTCTATCACCCTTACAGGCAGTGAATTCCAGATTCCCATCAGTTCTGGGTGACAATAATTTTCCTCACATGTCCTCTAAACCTCCGGCCCCTTATCTTAAACATATGCCCCTTGATCGTTGATCCCTCCATCACGGAAACGTTTCTTCCTGTCTATTCTATCTATATCTCATTCATGATCCCACCTCAGTCATTGTCATAGAGTTACACAGCACGGTGCAGACACTTCCACCAATTCATCCAATGCCTCTTCATAACCAGAACACTCCAGCCCAGGCAACATCCTGGTAAATCTCCTCTGCACCATCTCCAGTGCAGTCACATTCCCCCTTTAATGTGGATTCTAGAACTGCACATGATACTCTCGCTGTGGCCTAACCAACATTTTATATATGTTCAGCATAACCTCCTTGCAATTAAACTCTGCCTCGGCTAGTAAAGGCATGTATACCATATGTTTTCTCAACCATTTTATCTACCTGTCTACGTTCAGGAACCAGTGGACATGCACCCCATGGTCTTTCTGATCCTCGGTACTTTTCTCAGGATCATACTGTTCATCATGTATTCCCTTGTCCTGTTCGTCCTGCCCAAGAACATCACCTCACACATACCTGGATTGAATTCCATTTGCCACTGTTCATCCTTACTGACCAGCCCATCTCTGTCCTCCTCTAATCTCAGGCTGTCCTCTTCACTGTTTACATCCCACCCCCACCAATTTTCATGCCATCTATGAACATAGTGATCAACACTCCTACTTTCAA
The DNA here is from genome assembly GCF_047496795.1 of Chiloscyllium punctatum. Lineage (NCBI taxonomy): Eukaryota > Metazoa > Chordata > Chondrichthyes > Orectolobiformes > Hemiscylliidae > Chiloscyllium > Chiloscyllium punctatum. The sequence goes on from NC_092746.1 coordinate 113,805,278, forward strand.
GTCTAAATCATTTACATACATCACAAACAACAATGGCCCTGTAGGACTGTACATAGGCTTCCAGTTATAAAAACACCCCTCAACTATCATCCTCTGCTTTCTGCCACTTAGCTCAATCTGGATCTAATTACCTGAATTTCCTTGGATCCCATGAGCTCTTGCCTTTGCTATCAGTCTCCAATGCGAGACCTTATCAAAAGCCTTGCTGAAGCGCAAGTAGACTACATCAAATACATTGCTCTCATCGTGATTATCTCTTCGAGAAATGTAATCAAGTTGGTCAGAAGTGATCTTTGCTTAACAAAATCATACTGACTGTTCTTAAATAATCCCTACCTCACAAGTGCAGATTAATTCTGTGCCTCAGAATTTTCCCACCACTGAGGTTAGACTGATTGGCCTGTAATTTGCTGGTTTATCTCTTGCACCCTCCTGAATAACAGTACCACATTGGCTGTGCTGCAGTCCTTTGGCATCTCACCTGTAGCCAGAGAGGAATTAAAGATTATTGCCTGCACCCCACTATTCCCTCCCTTACTAAATAGATTGGGATAGATTTCATCTGACACTGGATATTTATCTACTTTTGAGCCTGCCAGTCCACTCAGAGCCTCCTCTCTGTCTATGTTAGTTTATTTGATTATATAACAATCCTTCTTCCTGATTTCTATATCCACATGGTCTCTCTCATTAGTGAACAGTGTCAGAACTGTCAAGCAGCCCACTTGATTGGCACTGCATCCACCAGCCTCCACTCCCTCCGCCACTGATGCTCAGTTGTAGCAGTGTGTACTATCTATAAGATGCACAGCAACTACATGGGAACACCACCATCTTCAAGTACCCTTCCAAGCCACTCACCATTCCAACTTGGAAATGTATTGCAATTCCTTCACCATCGCTGAGTCAAAATCATAGCATTCCCTCCTTATTGGCATTGTGGGTCAACCCACAGCAGGTGGACTGCAGCGGTTCAAGAAGGCAGCTGACCACCACTTTCTCAATGGCAATAAGTGCTGGCCAACTAGCAATGCCCACATCCCACAAATGAATATTTTTAAAAAACCCACACAAATGTTCTCCAGCTCCACACAGAAATTACACTTTGGTCTTTAAGGGACCCTAATCTTTTCCTAGTTAACCTTTTACCCTTAATCTATGTGTAATTTAGGATTGTTATTTAAGGCAGGTAATAGCTGATAAAATAAAGGAAAGTGCTAAGTTACTTTACAAAGTAAAATGAAGGAAAGTCCTTTTTTTGCTCTCCTAATTTCCCTTTCAACTTTCCCCTTACACATTCTGTACTATTTGTAGACTTCTGCTGTTTGAGCCCTTGGTATCTGCCATAAGCCTCCCTTTACCTCGTCATCCAATTCTGTATATTCCCCAATATCCTGGATTTGTTGGTCCCATCCTTTATCTCTGTTGGAGCATGTTGGCCCTGTACTCTCCCTATTTCCCTCTTGATTGCCCCTCACTGTAGTGACACAAATTTATCTAAAAGTATCTGCGGCTGGTCCGTTCTGGACAAGTTACATCTGATCTTATTAAAATTGGCCTTCCTCCAGCTTAGGCCTTTGATTTCAGGCCCATCCTTATTCTTCTCCTTAACAATTTTGAATCTAATGAAGTTATACATTATAACATCCACATCACATAACGTAACTGCCATTCTCACTAGATTGATGCATAGGATTGGCTGTCCACTTCACAAACGTAAACTTAAAGATGAAATCCCGGATGCAGACAAGAATGTTTAAACAATTTCATGGATATGCTGAAATACATTTGCAACTTCGCTCAGTTTTTATATGCAACAATAAATCATTGCTCAGCCTGGTAGTCCAATGCTATTGATGGACGTTAAAAACTGTTCAATGGGGAGTTCAACCTGCCTTGTCTCTCAATAACCAACACCACAAAGAACAAGTCGTTAACTGCTCAGCCATTCCCTTGCTTTGTAACATTGTGGTTTGGTAAGTTGCTCTGATTCCCGAAATAACTATGTCTCTAAGGAGTGTTTTTGAACAGTAGAATCCAGTGCCTTTTTTCCCCTTATTTCACAAATGTATTTTTAAGATGAAGCAACTTACATTTGTCTTCTCAAAGTAAGATGTATGAGTTGAGGTCAAAGCTAATTAATGGAGTACCATTACTGTCAGCTACACAGGAGATATCTCATAACTGTTTCCACTGGCTGGAGGATCAGTAACCAGAGGACAAAGATCCAAGGTACTTGGAAAAGTGAAAGAGGGAAGAGATTTATTTTTTGTTAAAAGTGTGAGTTGTTGTATTCTGGAACACACTGATTAAAGGATGGTTGAAGCAGATTCAGGAGCAACTTACGAAAGGGAATTGGAGATGTGCTTAATCAGGAAATATTTGAAGAGATGTGTGGAAAGCTCTGTCAAAGAGTGTTTAAAGGAGTGATGGCACAAATGGTCTCCGCATGTGCTGTCTATCTCATTGGTTGGACTGCACTAACTTTGATCTAGGAGCAGATTGGTGTAATTTTTGTCAGTCAGTTTTGACCATGTCACTATTCCCCTGTTGAAAAGCTGACAGATATTTACTGTCTGGACTAATTTAGATTGTCCATCAAAACCCCTGTAAAACCTTTCCCAACAACAGCTATTTTCCCATCAAGGGTAAAGAAAGAAAACAGAGATAAAAGGAAAACAATTTTTTTTCCAAATCAAAATGTCATCATCCCATTTGATTAATCAGATTTGTTAGGGAATACCATTACTGGATCATTTGTTTTTAACTTTCTTCTATGCAAAGCAACAGCTTAATCAAATAGAACCATGCATATGACACTCATATTCACATTTTATTTATTGGTGTTTAGTTGAAATCACTTGACCTATTTGTGTTAAGAGCTTAATGACCTCTTTGAAAAGGTCACACTTGTCAGATTATTTTGTTCTGATTCCAATCTAGGAAGATTAGATGTTAGTGAACCATGAATCAAAAATAAGTCCAGTGTGATTACATACATTAAGTCATCCGTCAGGGACATTTATCCTCTCGTGTTATAAATTTACCAGAGACCATTGCCTCCCCTGAAAGATTAGTTTGCTGCTCTTGTGCAGTCAGAAAAATCCTTTCTCCCAATTTATTGAAAAGTATAAGAATAGGGAAATTTCTTTGGATTACCCAACACAAAGCAACACCAATAATAAAGCATCTATTTGTGTCACATCTTACACTAGTTATGATGCCAGAAATTCCTTAACTTGGGCAGAGGAAACAAATGGATGCCAGACCCCATACAAATAATTATTTGAATGAAGAGTTGGACGTTTTTATGAAGAGGTGGCCTTAAAGGAGTAGAGGGAGATGACAAGTCAAAGGATTTTCAACAGAGCACGGGATTTAGACACCCAAAGGCACCATGTGAACAAAGAACAAAGAATTAGTCTGGAAGGAGGATCAAATCATGAAAAGGCATAGCCAGAAGAACAGAGATCTAGTGATATTATATTTATAAACATTTACAAGGTCTCCATCAGCCTCTGACACTCCAGGGAAACATCCCCAGTTCAAACTGTAGGGAGAGACTAAATAGGCTGGGGCTGTTTTCTCTGGAATGTCGGAGGCTGATGGGAGACCTTATAGAGGTTTATAAGATTGTGAGGGGCATGGATAGCCAAGGACTTTTCCTCAGAATAGGGGAATCCAAAACTAGATTTAAGGTGAGTGGGTAAAGGTTTAATGCAGAGGGTGGTGCATGCATGAAGTGAGCTGCCAGAGAAAGTGGAGGAGGCTGGCACGTTTACAACATTTAAAAGGCATCTGGATGGATATATGAATAGAAAGGGTTTAGAGGGATACGGGCCAAATATTGGCAAATGGGACTAGATTAATTTACCTGGTCAGCATGGATGAATTGAACTGAAGGGTCTGTTTCTGTGCTGTATGACTCTATGATGTACATATTTAGAAATTTAGGATTAGAAGCAAGAGTAGGCCATTTGGTTTCCCTAGCATGCTGCACCATTTAATAAGATCATGGTTGGTCTGACTGTGGCCTCAATGTCACGTTCTCACTATCTGGATAACCACTGGTTTCTGTGTTAGTAAGAATCTATTTGCCTCTGCTTTAAAAACATTCAAACACTCTGGCTCCACTATTGTCTAGGAAAAAAAATTCTAAAGAGCACTGAGTGTACCTTTGAGCAGAGTTTGGTGTATATGGGAAATCTTGATTTCCTTCTAAAAATCCAGTTTTGTTTATACTTCACTGAAATTTACAGTTTAAATTCTAAATTCCATCAGGTTTAAGCATGGAGATACAATCACTACTTGATACTAGTTTAAGATATTTGAAAATGAAATCAGCTGATTTTTTTTCTGTACTTGATGCTCAGTTAATTCAGATTAAATAAGTAGAGTTAACAATGCTCCTTCATCAGGTGGTTGTGGAGTACACAATTGTACGACACAGAATTTATAGCAAAGGTCTACAGTGTGATGTAACTAAAATTTCAGTTACATCACACTGTAAACTTTTGCTATAAATTCTGTGCCTTATAATTGTGTCCTCCACAACCACCTGATGAAGGAGCAGTGCTCAGAAAGCTAGTGCTTCCAATTGGACCTGTTGGACTATAACCTGGTGTTGTGTGATTTTTAACTTTGTACACCCTAGTCCAACACCGGCATCTCCAAATCATAAATAAATAGAGGCATCTTTGTGGGACTGAGGACAGAGTGCAACTTAGAGCAGAGTGCTGGGAGCTGGATGAGTCAAAGGGTTTTGGGAAGAAAGGAAGGAGGTGCTCTTTGCTTTCATTTACTTTTTCACTTTATAGGGATTGGTCATCCTCTGTTACATGCTCCCCATGTTTGCGTGGGTTTCCTCCGGGTGCTCCGGTTTCCTCTCACAATCCAAAGATGTGCAGTTTAGGGGAATTGGCCATGCTAAATTGCCCATAGTGTTCAGGGATATGTAGGTTAGGTGTATTAGTCAGGGGTAAATGTTGAGTAATCGGGTAGGGGAATGGGTCAAGGAGAGTTACTCTTTGGAGGGTCGGTGTGGACATGTTAGACCAAATTGCCTCGTTCTGTACCAGAGGAATTCTGTGATCTGTGAAATAATCTAAATATTTTTGCTTTGTATCTGGTAAGTAATTAAGGACTATTTACTTTCAAGATTTAAAATGTGTAGGAATTGGTGGTAATAAAATGCATAGAATGGGAAAACAAATAATTGGATAACAGTTAAGAACTTTATTAAATTACATTAGGGATGACAGAATAGGTGATATGATAATCTGCAGCATGTAGGAGTTCCTGAACACATATGTGCAGTAAGTGTTTGCAGCTTAAAGAGCCAGGTGGTGATTTCATGGAGTCAAACAGCATAAGTAAAGCATCCAAGGATGTGCAGTTCATGCCAGGTCAAAAGGGTGATGAACCGTGAGAGCAGTCTATTATGGAGTCAAGAACCTTTTATCAGGAAAATTCCAAAACTGTTGTCAACTTTGCCACATAATTAGATGTAGTGATTGATTATTGGTCCAACAAATGTAATTGGCCCTTAAACCGACCAACATTCTGAAAACCTTATTGAAAATTGTAAGCATGAAAGTTTTATCTAATGGATAAAATTTTGCATTCAATACATGTGAAATTCAGATATTAATCTGTAAACTGGATCCAATGCTTTGATTTATATATTGATCGACAGCATAGTCATCTGTTCAGCCTTTGAAGCAATATTTCATGTGGCCATTTGTTTTTGTTTGAGCAGAGAAGGCTGAATGAACATCTGATTGAGGTGTACAAGGTTCTGAGGGGCATAGACAGGATAGATAGGGAGAAGCCTTGGCCTCTCATAGAGTGGTCACTAATTAGGTGGTGCAAATTTAAAGTAAGGAGCAGGAGGTCTTGAGGTGATTTGAGGAAGGAACAAGAATATTGAAAACTCACTACCTAAAAGGGTGGTGGAGGTGGGAACCATCGATACATATAAGAATTGATGAGCACTTAAAACATTGTAACTTACAAGGCTATGGGCCCAGTGGTGAAAAATGGAATTAAGGTAGATGAATGGTGACCAGAGTAGATACTCTGGACCAAGGTGACTCTCTCCATGCTGTTAAAAAAAATCTAATGACCCTCTGTGGCTCTATGTTCAGGTTAGTTCAAAAGCTTTAACCTATTTGGCTCCAGCACCCCTCTCCTGACCCAGATCAAACTCGCATGCACTGCCCTGTGCATTTGCAGTGCTGAATTTGCACATGACATTGCACATAACGTCTACGTGATGCCATCAATGCTCGGAACCATGCATTCTCTAATGAGTGTGCATCTGCAGTTGCTGGTGTCAGCAAATAATGACCAAATATACTCACTGTTGGAGCAATAACAATGATATCTGCTTAGATATGTATTTGATTTAGAAATAAATTTGATTATGTAGGACACGGTAGATATTAAACAGATTTAAAGATAAGGATTCATGTCAAATAAGGAGTCAACTCCATAAATACTGCATCTCGCTGAGCAGGTTATGACTAGTACCATAAAAATATCACTGCTTGCAGATTTGCTGAATCCTATGCAATGATAAGCTTAGTACATGAGCTGCACTTCAGCTAGGAAAACACAGTGAGTCATTCTTTTTCATTCATTCATAAGATGTGGGCATTGCTGGTTAGGTCAGTATTTATTGCCCAGAAGGCAGTTAAGAGTCAACCACATTGCTGTCAGTCTGGTGTCACATGTAGACCAGACAAGGCAAAGATGGTTGTTTCCTTCCCTAAAGGACATTAGTGAACCAGATAGATGTTTCAATCAATGGCTTTATGGTCATCATTAGACTTAATTCCAGGTTTGTATTGAATTCAGGTACCACCATCTGCCTCGACAGGATTCAGACCCAGATCCTTAGATTATTTCCTGGGTCTCTGGATTGTTAGTCTTGATAATAACACCATGAGGCTATCACTTCCACCAAGTTAGAAAGTGGAATGTACTGCCTGGGAGTCTGGTGGAGAAGAAGTTTAATTGCAGTCTTCAGGAGGATATTGGAAGACTATCTGGATCGAAATAATGTGCAGGAACTTGGGGTAAAGCTGGAGGTTGACACTAGGTAATGATGCTCATTTGAAGAGCTGATGCAGGCATGATGGCCCGAATGGACTTGGTGTAAGACTTCTGTGATTCATTAGCAATGCCAGCCTTTAATATAGCAGAATGCTTGGTCATACAGCACAACTAGGAGAAAGTGAGGACTGCACATGCTGGAGATCAGAGTCGAGAGTGTGGTGCTGGAAAAGCACAGCAGGTCAGGCAGCATCCAAGGTGCAGGAAATCGAATGTTTCAGGCAAAAGCCCTTTCCTGATGAAGGGTTTTTGCCTGAAACATTCGATTTCCTGCACCTTGGATGCTGCCTGACCTGCTGTGCTTTTCCAGCGCCCCACACTCGACAACTAATCATATACTCCACTATAAAACTAAATCCTGTGTGATATCCATGAGAAAGTACAGTGTGTACCATTCCCTAAAATGGGCAGCATTAGACATTTATATTTCATGAATTGAACGTTCTGTTTATTTAGCGTTATAATGAAAATATGCAGTAGTTTTAAAACCGTCTTCTGCTTAAAAGAAATTCCAATAAGCAGCACCTTCATGAATGATTTACACTTCCAGAAACAGGGGAAGTTACAATGGAGAACAAAGAGTTGGCAGGCCAAATAAATACATAATTTGGTTCTGTCTTCACAAAGTAGGACACAAGTAACAGACCAAAATGTTAGGGAACACTGAGAAGGAGGAATTGGAGGAATCAGTATTATGGGCGAAATTGATGGGCTTAAAAGTTGACAAATCATCAGGGCTCGATAATCTGCATTCTGCAGTTCTTAAGGAAGTGGGCTTTAGAAATAGTTGATGCATTGATGGTCATCTTTCAAGATTAGAATTTATGTGAATCCAAGGAAAGCAATGGGATAAGATGGAGTAACAGGCCGTGCACTCAGACCATGCGCATATCAATTGGCAGAGGTCTTCTCGGACACCTTCACCCTATCCCTGCAGCAGGCCACTGTCTTTGCCTGTTTCAAGAGGGCCAACATCATCCCTGTGCCTAAGAAGACTCATGAAGCATGTCTCAATGACTACCGCCCAGTGGCCCTAACTTCAGTGGTCATGAAGTGCTTTCTTGACCCACTCCAATTTGCCTATCAGACCACGTCAGATGCCACATCACTTGCCCTTAGAACTCCTCCCTAGATCATCTTGACACCAAGAACAGCTATGTAAGAATCCTACTCATTAACTACAGTTCAGCCTTCAACACTATTACCCCCTCGAGATTGATTACTAAACTTAGAGATCTTGGACTAAGTCCCCACTCTCTGCAACTGGATCCTCAGTTTCCTGACCCACAGGCCACAATCAGTGAAGATTGGGGACAATATTTCATCCTCACTAACACTCAACACTGGAGCCCCCCAGAGGTGCATACTCAGCCCCCTACTGTACTCACTGTATACCCATGACTGTGTCACCAAATACCAGAGTAATGCCATTTACAAGCTCGCTGATGACACCACCATAGTCAGTCAAATCTCAGATGGCAACGAATAGACTACAGACAGGAGGTGGAAGACCTGGAAAAATGGTGCACTGAATACAACCTAGCTCTCAATGCAGTCAAAACCAAGGAAATCATTATTGACTTTTGGCGGGATGTTACTCACGCCCACCCTACACATTAACAGCACAGAGGTGGAACGAGTGGAGAGTGTCAAGCTCCTGGGAGTGGTCATCCATAACAAGCTTTCTTGGACTCTTAACTGGTTGCAGAGGCCCAACAACGTCTCTTCTTCCTCAGGTAGCTGAGGAAATTTGGCGTGACGGTGAATACCCTTGCCAACTTTTATATTCTGTCTGGATGTATCACTACCTGGTATGGCAACTGTATCATTCACGATCAGTGACAGTTCCAGAGAATGGTGAACTCAGCCCAGACAATCACAAAAGCCAACTTCGCATCTACAGAATCCATCTCCCAGGCCCGCTGTCAAGGAAAAGCCACCAGCATTCTCAAAGATCCATCCCACGCTGGCCATGCTTTTCTGCAACCTCTGCCATCAGGGAGAAGGTACAGAAGCCTAAACACAAGCACCAGCCAGTTTCGAAACAGTTTCTACCATACTGTTGTTAGAATACTGAATGGACTCACAAACTCTTAACATTTGCCTGTACCTGTGTTTTTGTTTTTGCCGCTGTTTACCTATTATTTACTATCTATGTAACTTAACTCTGTGATCTGCCTGTATTGCTCGCAAGACAAACCTTTTCACTGTGCCTCGGTACACGTGACAATAAATTCAATTCAGTTCACTTAGAAGTGAAATAATTGCACAGAGACCAGTATCCCATCTCCAAGTCACCTTTTATTTACTTGTGAATAGTACACTGGCTGTAGCCAGCCAGTTGGAATCAGTCTCCTGAAGTGAGGACATTCTTAATCCCCCATTTATTTGTTCCTCAGAGCCAGCTCTCAGAGTGAACAGAACCGCTGACAGGTTTTTAAAAATATAATTTAAATTACCCCCACACTACTGCCTAACTGCGGTAGTGCTTTTTTTTAATCCCCCGTTTATATCTGTCAGCCAGGGCTTCTTGATTGGCCCAGTCAAGGATCTCATCATAAATGAGATCAACCTGGTTCCTATCACTACAAGATAGTAAAGTAGCCACTGCAACAGTTCCTATGGATTGAACCCCACTATTTGAAAAAGTAAATAGAAAACAGGGAAATATAGACTGATTAGCCTAATTTTGGAGATTGTAAAATGCTAGAGTCATAGACATTTGCAGCACAGCAATAGGACCTTCGGCCCATCAAGTCTGCTCAATCATGGCTAATCTGATAGTCCCCACATCCACTTTCCTGCCTGTTTCCTGTGGCCCTTAATTCCTCTGCTGATTAAGAATCTACCTCTCTCAGTCACTTGGTAAGGTTGGACTTCCCCACATTTTGGTATTCAAGGCATTCCTGGGCAACTTTTCATATTATATTTTGCCAGTATTGTGGCTGTGCTGGAAAAGCTCGCCAAGGGATGTTGCTGGTCTGGAGCACAGGTCCTCACTGCAATTACCGGAAATGTTTTCAGAATGTTGTCACCCTTTTTCCCACATATATAACTTGTTGCTCCCTTTTGGTATTTGGTCTTCTTGTCCTGATGAGCCAAGACAAACAGCTTTGCCATCATGTCTCTTTTATCAGCAAGAGTCGAGCTTTATCTTACTGAGTGACTGTTTATAGGAATATGTAGCTTTCCTATATAAAAATACAAAGTAAGGAACTTGACTATCCATTCTAAGGCCTATTATTTTGGATTCACCCTTTAGACATGGAGGTTTTTAAAAAAACGATATTTTCTATCTTTCCCAGTTGTTTAGTAACTAAATCCAATATCAGCAACAAATGGGGAAAAATCTCATGACACTCTTTTTAATATTTACCTGTTACGTGAATGAGCCATCTTGACTCATTCTTAACTCTGGTCGATAGGAGTTATGAGACGTGTGAGTTGGGTTATGTCTTGTATCTGACAATATGCCTGAGTACACGAGAAGTGGTGTGCAAGTTATGTGTCCCAGGTACATCTTCACTATACAAACTTTAAAAAGGAACAAAACAAAATCACTAGAAAACTAGGAAATTCTGTTCAGTAGTAAATCCTGTTCCGTGCCACAGCAGTTTTCACTTCTGTTTTAAAATACAGATCTGGTGCAGACATGATAGTCTGAATAGCCTCTTTCTGCATCATAGCAATAATGTGATTTATTTCAAATCCATGGTTTTATCTGTCACCATCTCAGTAATCTCATCCAAGTGTAGCACCTTCTGGGATGTCTGAGCGCTTCCAAACTTTGGACTCTACTGCATTCCCAATTTTCAATCATTCCACTATTGGTGGCCAGGTCTTTAGCTGCCTAGATTCTAAGCTCTGGAATTTTCACCCTAATCCTGTCTGCCACACACTATTTTTCATGGTTCTTCTTTAAGGTACTATTTAAAATCTACCAATCTTTGATCACTTATTCTGATATCTCCCTTTATGTCTTGGTGTCAGGTTTTGCCTGGCAATGTTCCCTTGAAACACCTTGGGACTCCCTTTTATGTTAAATGTATGTGAATACAGATTATTGTATTCTACTGTTGAAAATCATTTATTAAATAATCTAGACTGTGCTCATCACTACACTTGAAAACAATTTAAGAACATTGGTCTTGCTCACAATGTGATGCCTATATTAATGCACACAATCCTGCTTTATGTAGGCAGAAGGAATTTAGATATACATTGCACCTCCTTCAAAATGAAGGAGTGTCATGGAGATGGCCAATTGCAGCTGCATTCCTGTGGCAACACCCTGACCAATAAGAATCCACCTGCCTGGTCTGAGAATTAGGATTGACAGTTAAGTGTCCTTGCTGTATCTCCATGCCAATGATGGCCCAGCCAAACAGCTTTTTTCTCATGATCTATAAATTGGTGTTCTTCAGTTCAGTATGTTTCTTACATTCTACCTCCGATGAGTGCAAGTCTAAAAACTTCAACTTCATACCTCCTTTCAGTCTGGTGTAATCTCAGAGACTCTAGGGGGAGAGAGAGAGAGAGGGAGAGAGAGAGATACTGATTAGAGTGGTGCTGGAAAAGCACAGCAGTTCAGGCAGCATCCAAGGAGCAGTAAAATCGACGTTTTGGGAAAAAAGCCCTTCATCAGGAATACAGCATTATACAGCATCTGCAGTCATTGTTTTTACCTAGAGAGAGAGATGCAGTCTTTCACTGCAGATGGTATTGCATGTCTGAAATTCATGTCTGCTGCCCAGACAGAATAAAAACAGGGGACTTGCAGCTCAAGCTGTTTCTGAAACAGAGCCAACCCAGACTTCTCCATGCAATTACTCAGCAGCCTCCTGAGCAAAACTGTAAGCGCAAAGACACCAATAATATCCTCTTCATGTCTGAGGAAATATTTGTAAATATTCAAGAATGTATCTGTTGTAACTCGTGGACAGTAAAAAAATCCTGGTCATCCTATGAATACTCGTTGCCCAGTTTTAAAAATACCACAGTTACTATGCGTTTACTGGATTTTGAAAGTTCACTAAAATGGAGATTCAGTAATTTGTTGTATTGGCACAAGTTTGAGATGTAGTTAAACTGGGGATCTTCCAATTGAAAAGTGGATTTCAGCTAATTGTACTTGTTCAATCATAATAGGCTTTCACCTGATACACTTCCCTGCCACACACCTTGTTATTCCTTTGTTCCACTGTTGCTAATAAAATACAGGAACTAATCAGGTTACAGATGAAGTGATGAAATTTGAAACCAGCTATTCGTTCAACAAGGAAAACAACAAAGTCTTTATCTCCAAGTCATTCAGGTTGTGACATTTCCAAGCTTGGTGAGATACTCAAACCCAGACCAACATTACTATCACAGGTACCTGGGCACATGATTCATTCTCTGGCTGTGATCATTCTATTCCTGCCTAGTCTAAAGGCAACTGTGTGAGTTTTGGTACCGGCCCCTGTTGTGAGCAAAGAGGATGGTCAGCCTAAGTTCACTGTTTATTCTCAATTTTTCTTACAACTGAATAGCTTTTGAACCTATTTCAGAGCTTTTGTGAAATGTGGAAAGTGTGGGAATTTAGGCGTTAGACAGATTGCTGTGGGTCTGGAATCACAAGAGGGTGCACCAGGTTAGGAAGATGGATTTCCTTCCCAAAAGGATATTATGTATTCTTTTACAGGTGAACAATGCTGGCAAAGCTGTCATTTTGGAAGGCTCACCAAGCAAACTTACATCCAGAACATCAACCTGAGCTACAAATCTTGTCAAAACTTGCTAAGCTGTCACTTGTTGCCCATTCCTTATTGTGCTTCTGTTGAGTGACTTGCTGGGCAATTTCAGAGTGCAGTTTTGAGTCAGCCTGTATTGCTACAACAGTATCTCAGATTAATGAGGGCAGAGCGATAGATGTGATCTATTTGGACTTCAGTAAGGAGTTCGACAACGTTCCCCAAGGGAGACTGATTAGCAAGGTTAGATGTCACGGAATACAGGGAGAACTAGCCATTTGGATACAGAACTGGCTCAAAGGTAGAAGACAGAGGGTGGTGGTGGAGGGTTGTTTTTCAGACTGGAGGCCTGTGATCACGTGGAGTGCCACAAGGATCGGTGCTGGGTCCTCTGCTTTTTGTCATTTACATAAATTATTTGGATGGGAGCATAAGAAGTATAGTTAGTAAGTTTGCAGATGACACCAAAATTAGAGGTGTAGTAGACAGCGAAGAGGGTTACCTCAGATTACAGCAGGATCTGGACCAGATGGGCCAATGGGCTGAGAAGTGGCAGATGGAGTTTAATTCAGATGAATGCGAGGTACTGCATCTTGGGAAAGCAAATCTTAGTAGGACTTATACACTTAATGGTAAGGTCCTGGGGAGTGTTGCTGAACAAAGAAATCTTGGAGTGCAAGTTCATAACTCCTTGAAAGTGGAGTCTCAGGTCGATAGGATAGTGAAGAAGGCGTTTGGTATGCTTTCTTTTATTGGTCAGAGTATTGAGTACAGGAGTTGGGAGGTCATGTTGCGGCTGTACAGGACATCAGTTAGGCCACTGTTGGAATATTACGTGCAATATGGGAAAGATGCTGTGAAATTTGAAAGGGTTCAGAAAAGGTTTACAAGGATGTTGCCAGGGTTGGAGGATTTGAGCTATAGGGAGACGCTGAACAGGCTGGGGCTGTTTTCCCTGGAGCGTTTGAGGCTGAGGGGTGACCTTATAGGGGTTTACAAAAGTATGAGAGGCATGGATAGGGTAAATAGAAAAAGTCTTTTCCCTGGGGTCGGGGAGTTCAGAACTAGAGGGCATAGGTTTAGGGTGAGAGGGGAAAGATATAAAAGAGACCTAAGGAGCAACCTTTTCACACAGAGGGTGGTACTTTTATGGAATGAGCTGCCAGAGGAAGTGGTGGAGGCTGGTACAATTGCAACATTTAAGAGGCATTTGGATGGGTATATAAATAGGAAGGGTTTGGAGGAATATGGGCCGGATGCTGGCAGTTGGGATTAGATTGGGTTGGGATATGTGGTCGGCATGGACGGGTTGGACCGAAGGGTCTGTTTCCATGCTGTACATCTCTATGACTCTATAACTACAGATGCTGGAAATCTGAGACAAAAACAGAAATTGCTGGAGAAACTCAGCAGGTCCGGCAGGATCTGTGGAGAGAAAACAGAGTTAATGTTTTGGGTTCAGTGACCTTCCTCAGAACCTACATCCAGACCTGCTATTGTTCTCCAGTGATTTCTATTTTTGTATTGTGGATTTGGAGTGACATTTGGCCAGACCAATATTGCGGGATAGCAGATTTTCTTCCCTAAAAGGCATTATTGAAGTAAGTAGGTTTTTTTTATGACAATCTGATAATTTAATTATTGAAACTAATTTAATGATCCACCAGCTGCCAAGATGGAATTTAAGTGCATGTCCCCAAAGAAAAAGATTGGGTCTTTGGATTACAGTGCAATAACATTACCATCGTGTAACCATCCTCCTGGGACAGGTGCAGACCTGTTGATGTTACTGGTTTGTTTGTGTGCTGTTATAGCTGGTCAATCTAAGAGGGTGGGGATTGGAAATTGTTCTGATCCTTCCAGGCATAAATTCGGTCAAATCCAAGTTTTATTTGTGTTCGTCCTCATTTCTAGTAGTACTGAATAACGCACCTGTGATTTTATTATATCATTCCTATTTATAATAAACATTATCCCCAATTTATCTGCACATGATTTCTCAGAGTAATTAAATATTGAACTTTTGCCAATAACTGGATGATATACCAAGCATTCAAACTTGAGGTAATTTATGATTCTATATCTGCTATCTGCTCTTAGGGTAGGGATTTTGAGTGGAAGAATGGTTACTTAAGAGACCATTTGGAGTTAGAGTATATGAATGTCACTATATTGCTGTCAGTGCTTGTGGCTGTGTAGGAAGTTGGAAGTATCTGTCCTCCATTTTGGTGGTTCTACCCTGTAGCTTGAAAATGCAATCCTCCTTAACTATACAGAATTTGTTTAAGTATGTTGAAACTGCAGATATGCTGCTTTGAAGTACTGAGTTAGTGAGATGTATGATGATGTATGTGTGTGGGAGAGTTCACTGAAAAAAGCTGCTTTTGGAGATAATGCATTGCTAATGCTTTGAAATGTATATAACAGGCTTGATATTCAATACGATGAATAAAATTATAATCTCTGAGATTTAGTATGACTATGTTTATAGATTACACTGTTTGCATAGGACCACAATGTAATTCCATTGTTTTATAGCTGGATTACAATGTTTGGAGGGAATGTGAACTAGAGATGGGTGCCAAGCAAAAATTGCCTGTTATTTGACTATTACTGTGTCTGATCATAGAAGTGATAATGTTGTTAATTTTCTTTTTGGTATCTATGGTCCTGGTGTTCAGGTAGATAATACACAAACTAACACTATTGAAGTGCCTTTGAATTTAAAAATAGGTAAAGTTGCCAAACAATCTCACTAAAGAGAGATAACTGATAGTTTAACCTGAGGGTCACGACACCTCAAGTGAGGGAGAAGTTAAGAAGTCCCACATGATACCTTCAGCTGGTGCAGGAATTGAACCCACATTGCTGGCATCACTCCACATCATGAAGCATCTGAGCTAACCAACCCCTTTTATATTTCTGTCATCTAATGCATTGTTTATATGCATGTACTTAGTGTACTGTGCAATTTTAAAAAATGAAATGTACAACATATTTAATGCAGTATGTTATTATGTCTGAGGCAGTATAAAATGTACTTGATGCATGATACAATATTGCGATGAGGTTTGGCAATTGACAGAGAAACAGGCAATTCTATCAAAGCCGTCCATGTCATTTTTTATGGGCTATCCGTGGCTTCTCTGATACGGAGTATTTGTCTCCACATGTAGCAGGATATAGACAATACTCAGGTTTGAGTTCAGGAGTGGCAAATAGTATCTGTGCCACACAAGTGCCAAGAAATGTCCATCTTCAACAAGAGAGAATCTAACCTTATTTTATTGATATTCAACGGCATTAACATTGAATCCCCAACTATCAATATTCTAGGTTTTGCCATTAACCAGAAACTGAATTGGAATAGCCATATTAATAATATAGTTACAAGAGGAAGTTATAAGGTTAGGAACTCTGTGGCAAATAATCCACCTCCTGATTCCCAGAGTTATCCACCATCTACAAGGCATAAGTCAGGAACATGACGGAATATTTCCCACTTGTTTTGGAGAGTGCAGGTTCAACAACACTCATGAATCTCCATACTAACCCATACAAAGCAGACCTCTTGTTTAGGACCCCTTCCATCCTAAACATTAATGATAAATATTGACTCCATTCATCATGGCAGCAATGTTTGCAGGTTACACTGCAAGAACTCACTAAGGCTCCTTCAACAGCAACTTCCAAATCCATACCAAGGGTAGCTGATGTATGCAAGCACCAAAAAATGCAAGTTCCCCTTCAAGCCATGGAAATATATCACCATTTTTTTCCTTTGTGGATGAATCAATATCATAGAATCCCTACAGTGTGGAAACAGGCCCTTTGGCCCAACAAGTCCGTACCAACCTCTGAAGTGAACCCACCCAGACCCATTCTCCTACCCTATTACTCTACATTTACCACTGACTATTGCATCTCACCTACACATCCGTGATCATTATGGGCAATTTAGCTTGGCCAATTCACCAAACGTGCACATCTTTGTACAGTGGGAGGAAACTGGAAGACCTGGAGGAAACCCAGGCAGACACTGGAAGAGTGTGCAAACTCCACATAGAAAGTCGCCTGAGGCTGCAATTGAATCAGGTCCCTGGCACTGTGAGGCAGCAGTGCTAACCCAATATGCTGGAACTTCCTTCCTAACAGCACCATGGATGTTCCTACACCATATGGACTGCAACAATTCAAACAAATCACCAGCACCTCCCAGAAGGACAACTTCGGAGGGGCAATAAATATTGGGCTGGCTAACAACATCCCTTAATCTTTCCTAATCCACATTCAACACTGCATAGTTTCTCCCTGGTGTGGTTATCTAGTTACTACTCCCTTCACCACTCTGCGTGGTGAGTTTCATATTCTCAGCACTCTTAGTGAAAAAAAGTTGCAATATATTTTGGTGCAATGTATTTAATGCAGTGTATAATGTGTGCAATATAATTAAAAATGCTAATGTATTGTACATTTTATTTAATGCAACATGCAATATATTTAGCACAGTGTGCAATGTTAAGTAATGCAATGTATCTCAATCCTAAGGAGCCAGCTCCAGGTAAAGTTTCTCACATTCTGACTGCAGCAAATCGGACTGTTCCAATGTCGGCGTCGTATGTGGACGGGGGGGGGGGGGAATTAAACAACATTTATTCTTATTTTCTTCCAAAAGGGTCAATCTACGAAAGCGGTAAACAACAACTAACTAAAAGAATCAGGAATAATTGTCACATAATTATATTAGTTGTAAAGCAGTTGCTCTATAAAGAAGGAAAATATTCTCCACAAGGTTTCCCCCCCCCCACCTCCTGAGCGTGGTGGGTGGTTTATTCCGTTGCTAAGTCTGCTCTCAGACTGAAGGAATCGATCGCCGACAGTGGAGTGGAGGGAGGGCCTCGGGGGAGGAGGGAGGATTTGCGCTGGTCGGACACATTCCGCACACATCAACATACAAATCATATATTGTAACCATCTCTCTTGTTTCTGCTTTCCTTCCCCCCCCTCCCCTTCCCCTCCCTGCTGTTGCTGTCCCTCCTCCCGCAGGTACAAGGCTCGGTGGAAGGTATGCTGGAGAAGCTGGAGCTAGAGGATGAAGGTGAGATTCCTCCTCCCCCCAACAGGCAACTGCCAGCCTGGCCCAGGGGCAAGTGGGATCAGTTCACAGGGCAGCTTGGACACTTGGCGTTGCATCTGAGTATTCGCCCCGCAGATCAGAGTTATTTAAAGCTTCTCCTCTCACTCTCTTTTGTTCTTTTTCATTTTCCTCTTTTAATTCTTCCCATTTCCATTCCTGTCTCTATCCCCCAATTACTATCACCCCCATCACTTCCCCTCCTTCAAAACATTCTCCCTTAACACACTCTTTTCCCCCCCTCAACACACTTCTCCAACACACTCTTCCCCCCAACACACTCCCCCCCCCCCCCCCCCAAAACACACTCCCCCCCCCCCCCAAAACACACTCCCCCCCCCCCCCCAAAACACACTCCCCTCCCCCCCCCAAAAACACACTCCCCTGTCCCTCAAAACACATTTCCCCCCAAACACACTCCTCCCCCCCTCCCCCAACACACACTTCCCCCCCCCCTCTCTCAACACACTCTTTTCCCCCCCCTCCACACTCTTTTCCCCCCCCACACTCTTTCCCCCCCCAACACATTTTCCCTCGTTTCTCAACTCTCTTCCCTCCAACACGCTTCCCCCTCCCCCCAACACACACTCTGTCCTCACTCGCATCACATTCTGTCCCTGTCCACCCCACACCCACTCCCCGTCTCCCCTGCCGCATGGACTCCCCATCCCCCCACTCCCCCACTGTGCGCTCTCCTGACTCTTCTCTCCCCCCCCCCCCCCCCCCCCGCCAACCACGCTGCGCGCTCTCTCCATCTCCCTGCAGTACACTCCCTCCCCTCCCCGTATCATGCCCTCCCCATTGCACTCTGTCAAACTCCTCTCCTCCCCCTCAGAAAGCACTCTTCCCTCAGCTTCCCTGTCGACATCACCCTGTTGTTGACCACTCCACTGTCCTGTTTTCATACTCTCTCCATTAATGTCTTAGCTTAACACTTTCGTTCCACATCTTTGTCCTATCTCCACGATATGTTGGCTGGGAAGAGTATATCTCTGTTATAAACATTGTTGGCTCAAACTCCAAATATCTGTTACTTCAGCAATATGCACGTGTGAACATGGCTGACCGATATTTGGTATGAAAAGTGCGTTGGCATCCTGGGAGAGTGATTTACTACGAATTTGTGACCTTTAGTCCTGATCATGCTTCATGTGTTTCTTCATCTCTTCTTCCTGTCCCTCTCCCAATCCTCTTAATATCGATCAATATGTCCCCTGTCCATTCACGTATGTAAACACCATTTGCAGAATGTGACTCTTGGAGTACTCTTTTAATGCAGTCTGAGGTATAATTTCCCAAATTCCTTGAGGTTTCTAGTTAATGTACAGATCTGTAGAAATATGCTTGCTGAACATCAAAAGGGTTCATCTGTTTCGTTCATCTGTTTGACTTTGTATTGCAATGTCCTGTTGGCCACTACTGTATCCTGTTGTTAGCCCTGTTGCGATGTTTGAGTAAGAACTGTGAATTTTAATTGGAAGGAAAGGATGTGATTATGTAAAGTCTAACGAATAATGGGTAAGAAGGCTAATTGTGTAGTTTGCTCAGACGGGGCCTTTTTCATTTTCCTCTGAAGTTGTGAAATGAAAGAAAATGATTAAACAGTAAGGTATTCGATGAAACTGCTGCTTTTATAAGGCTGTATGTTTAAAAGAATGTAAACTTAAGAAATAACACAGCACGGACTTTGCAAAATGCTAAGGCAATCATTAGCTCTGAGTCAATCCCCAGAGGTGGGCATTGCAGGCAAACATTTATTAAAAAGTGCTATGTCATTCCAAAGCACGAAACCTATTTTGTTGTGTGAAGGTCGGGTTAGTGCCAAACCTATTCTCTGTGATTTTAAAAAAAAAATGTTTTTGAAACTAAAATTAGTCATGTTTGATTTGAAATTATAAGGCCGAAAATGGTTAGGCAAGGTTAACTTAACATAAAGGTTAGCTTTTGAATAGGGATTAATTTCACTTCTTCATTGGAAATGTGGTTTTGTGTGTGTGTGTGTGAAGTGAATATTAATTTAGGATTAAATAACAAAAGTCAACTTCAAGCAGATGCTATATACGGTGTTTTAAGATTTATATTTTCATCCTTTGCATTCACAAGTATTTTCTGACATTTAATGTGCCATTTATTCTGTCTTCAAATTCACTTTTATCACTGTTCCATCTTGAGAAACCTTCAGCTGGAATGCCAGTACGTTTTGTTCTGGAAATCTGTGGGCACAATGGATTAAAAATGGTGTCTGGTTTAAAAATGTTTACATGAATAAATGAAAATGAATAAATTGTTCATTCAGCAGTATCGATCCAAGTTGGGGGGAAGATATGAAAGGAAATGCCTGACTGTAACTGAAGGGCAGTGATTGATTCCAAAAATGTGCTTTTCTCAGGAGATGAGATGGTAGTGAGACACTCTGTCAATCAATTATATTATCCACTTGCTCCCCATTTCTGAATGCTGCATTAAGTGTAATCAATATTTCAGTGCTAGAGGACCAAATATGAAGTGACTTGGTTTATTTGGATCCTGTGCTTAGAATCGACAGAGGAGCTTAGCACGAAGTAGCCACATCAGATTGAAAGAACTACCCAAAGAGATTAGTATGTTATGGAAATGTACTCCAGTAACTTACTTTTCGTTCAGCCGTTGGTCCCCTGAATTCGTCGAAAGTAAAGCTTCAGAGGTCTTCTTTGGCAGAAATTGATCAAATTTGTGATTTCTCAACAGCATGTTTATTATCTCCTCTTCCTAAAATGTTGCACAAAGTCAGAAGTCACAGGACACCAGGTTACAGTCCAACAGGTTTATTTGAAATTTCAGACGCTTTCGGAATTGAGCCCCTTTATCAGGTGCACTGCACTATAACCTGGTGTCGTGTGACTTCTGACTTTGTCCCCCAGTCCAGCGTCAGCACCTCGACGTCATAAAATATTGGAAGTTGCTGTAAAGTAGTTGTATTTAAATATGTGACTGCTGTTTCACCACTGAATCTCCTGACGATGCTGACTCGTGCTAGATTAAGGTTTCATAGATACTTGACTGCTATCTGATGTTTCATCCAAGTGGTCCAGTCATTATGTGCTGTTGGTGCAATCCATCATTCCTTTTATTGAGGCACATCTCAGAATTCTGCTTGACCTCATTTAGCTGTAATCTGGCTCTAAGGTAACCTACTACTAAGATTTTATGCAACTGGGGCTATGAGTGCTCACCACAGTAGGCTTCAGGGGCAATGTTATATCCACAACTTTTGGACTCCATCCACATGTGGTGTACATAATGTGGTCTCCAGTTGGTTTACATAATGATCCCTTTTATTATTTTTTGATTTCCAAACCTTGAAACCATCTCCAGAAAAGATATTTGCTTTTAAGTGATTTTGTACAAAACTCCACTCAAATTCAGCTGTGGAAAGGTAGCAGTTAATGTAATTTATAAAAGAAAACCTTCCCTCGTTGTTCCCCACATTGAGATCAATTATTGTGTCATTTTTTTTATGAAGAACAACCATCTTACCCCAGATTTAGAATTACATGGGGATCTTTCTCATTTTTAACATGAGTCACACCTGACTCATCACTTTATTTACAAAAATAGACTGACATGACAAAAATAAAGTAACATAGAATTACATTGAGAACAAACCCCAATGTGTAGTGTTCATCGCACGGATGAGCAGTTGCATTAATTTTGGATTCTTCGTCTGGCCCTATATTTCCTGTTCCTCTTCTCTTTAACCACTGTATATGTGTTGGGGTCATCTCTGCTTTGATCATTTTAGGTGCCTCTTTGTAAACATGGTTCTCCTGTTCACTATCATAAATCTGTTAGGTTGATGTCATATCAAAGTCTAATTGTTTTGGATCTTTCAAACATCAGAAAGTCTGTTTTTAATATCCATCCCCACCTAAACTCTCATATCTCAATTAAGTGACGACTCAATTTCCTTTCCATTCTAATCAAAGCAAGTTTTTCTGTGTTTGAGTTCCTCATGTCAGTTAGGATTCTGAAAACCCCAAATTGCCTCCACTGTTCTAGCACTGGTCTGTATACATTTGCTCTGATTTAGATACACAGACAGTGAATAGTAATGGCTTCAGAACAGAACTAGTGGAATCTCTAGTCTCCTGTTTACTCTGAGGAGCTGACATTTCATGTTCTGGTCATTCTCTTCCATTCTACTCATCTTTAATCCAATTTGCTACCTTGCCTTTAATTTCAAATCTGTTAAATTAATTCAGTCTTCTGTGTGATGTGCTGTCAGGGAGTTTTAGACAACTCACTGCATTTCCCAAAAGTGCCAATCATTTTAAAGACTATCCACTCATAATATCATGTCAATAAACCTTTGTGATATACAGAAAAAAAGTGACAATGTTTTGGAGTCTTTTCTGAAACCATGAGCATCTCTGACTTTCGCAACCTGAGCATGTACCACATCACTTCACTGTTCCAAGGAAAAAATGTGATAGACAAATTATGCACAGCATGAGCCCACAAACCACAATGATGCTGACAACCAGGTCACCTGTTCCATGTTGACTGAGAGAGCAATGTTTTTTTAAAAATGTGTTGCATTCCTATGGAGCCCTTCACAATCCCAGGATGACTCAAAGCACTTGACAGCCAGTAGTGTAGTCACTGCTGTAATGTGAAACACCAGTTAATCTTTGTGCAGCCATGTAACAATCATGAGAGAACCTGTTTTTTGTGATTGACAAATAGTTTATTTGGTTGAGGGATGAGGCGTTGCAGAAAAATCCTCTGCTCCTCTTCACAGTGGTGCCATGGGAATCTGTATCCACCTGAGAAGGGCAGGAGGTGCCTTGGTTTAACATCTTGGCTGAAAGATAGTGTGTAATACCAGAATGAAAAGTAGACCCTCTCCTGACATCTAATCGACAGTATTCTGCTTTGTCATCCGTCATATCTGCTTTGTGGTTGTGGAAGTCAGGAGGTTACTATGTCTAAAACTGCTTTGTGCACGCAAAGGAGAGCAGCTGTTAAACTCTGTGACCTTGACTGAGTTAGAAGGGAAACCTGAGCAGTCTGTTACTATTGATGTCGATACTGTGACATGTCCTGGGATGGATCTTCCTCCACATCTCTCACTCCACTCTGTCCTTGAGTCAAGTGTCTCCTGATGCACATTGGGAGGGTTGGAGTGAGATATTGGTACCTGTTGGCTTTTTGGAGTAAGTTCTGTCTTTTTAGTTCAGTCTGCTCAGACATACATTGCTGCAACATCTTCACGTATCTCTGCAGTGGGTAGGGAAAGCATTTGTTTTGAACCAATTGTATTTTGCAACAATGATAGTCTAGGTTATTGGTGATGTGGGTTGATGGTTATTTTGGTTCATAATTCAGCCTTTCATGCAGTTCAGATGCTGAAGGAATGTCCTTTCCACACTGTAACCTCTCTTTCTCTTTCTTTAACAGCTGAAGAATCTGACAGTGATATTTATATGAGGTTTATGAAATCCCACAAGTGCTATGACATCGTCCCCACCAGCTCTAAGCTTGTTGTATTTGACACTTCATTGCAAGTAAGATTCTGTGTTTATTTAAGTCTTTTATCTCATTGTGAGGATCTGGGCAGCTATAAATCATATTCATTATGTTATTACTGTTGATTATGTTTTGAAGTGTTTCCTGATGTGTCACCTGGAGCTGGTACTGTAATAATCCTAAGTACACAGAGGCTTGGGTTGTAGTTTATATCTGCAATTTGCTGTTTGGTGGTTTTCCTGGGTGGTGATTAAGCAAGCTGTCAAAGGAGAGTGCTTAACAACAACAACAACAACAGAGGGTGGTGGTGGAGGGATCTTTTTCAGACTGGAGGCCTATGACCAGTGGAGTGCCACAAGGATCAGTGCTGGGTCTGCTACTTTTCGTCATTTATATAAATGATTTGGATGTGAGCATAAGAGGTACAGTTATTAAGTTTGCAGGTTACACCAAAATTGGAGGTGTAGTGGACAATGAAGAAGGTTATGTCCGATTACAACATGATCTTGATCAGATGGGCCAATTTAGATAAATGTGAGGTGCTGCATTTTGGGAAAGCAAATCTTAGCAGGACTTATACACTTAATGGTAAGGTCCTAGGGAGTGTTGCTGACCAAAGAGACCTTGGACTGCAGGTTCATAGCTTCTTGAAAGTGGAGTCACAGATAGATACAATAGAGAAGGCGGCTTTTGGTATGCTTTCCTTTATTGGTCAGAGTATTGAGTACAGGAGTTGGGACGTCATATTGCGGCTTAGAAGACATTGGTTAGGCTACTTTCGGAATATTCTCGTCTCCTTCCTATTGGAAGGATGTTGTGAAACTTGAAAGTGTTCAGAAAAGATTTACAAGGATGTTGCCAGGGTTGGAGGATTTAAGCTTTCGGGAGAAGTTGAATAGGCTAGGGCTGTTTTCCCTGGAGTGTCAGAAGCTGTGGGATGACCTTATAGAGGTATATAAAATCATGAGGGGCATGGATAGGATAAATAGAAAAAGTCTCTTCCCTGGACTGGGGAGTCCAGACCTAGAGGGCATAGGTTTATGGTGAGAGGGGAAATATATAAAAGAGACCTAAGCAGCAACTTTTTCACGCAGATGGTGGTACGTGTATGGAATGAGCTGCCAGAGGAAGTGGTGGAGGCTAGTACGATTGCAACATTTAAAAGACATTTGGATGGGTATATGAATAGGAAAGGTATGGAGAGATATGCGCTGGGTGCTGGCAGGTGGGACTAGATTGGGTTGGGATATCTGGTCAGCATGGATGAATTGGACCAAAGAGTGTGTTTTTGTGCTGTACATCTGTATGACTGTATAACTGACATTTATATAGTACTCTTAAAATAGTGAAACTTCGCAAGGCACCTTACAGGAGTGTTGTCAGAAAAGATTTGACGGACACATTTGGGAGTCAATGGCCTAATGGCATTATCGCTGGACTGTTAATCCAGAGGGCCAGATAATGTTCTGGGGACCCGAGTTCAAATCCTGCCACAGCGGATGGTGGAATTTGAATTCAATAAAAATAGAAAAAAATTTGGAATTAAGAATCTAATGATGACCATGAATCCCATTGTCGATTGTTTGAACAACCTATCTGGTTCATTAATGACATTTAATGAAGGAAACTGCCATCCTTCCCTTACCTGATCTGGCCTACATGTGACTCCCAGACCACTTCAGTATGGTGATTCTTGACTGCCTTCTGGGCAATTAGGGATGAGCAATAAATGCTGCTTAGCCAGAAACACCCTCATCCCGTGAATGAACAAAGGATATTTTAGGACAGGCAATTAAGAGCTTGTCAACAGAGGTAGAACTAATAGGTAGTTCTAGAAGAGGTAGAGTATCTTAATGGAGTAGAGAGGGATGAAGTAGTTTAGGGAGGCCATTCCCGAGCTTTTGAAAGTGAGCAGTATGGGCATCAGTGGTGGAACAGTGAAAAACAGATGTACAAGAGGCCAGAACTCAAGAAGTGCTAAGATCAGGCTGGAAAAACATTAGGCCTTCAGCTTAGAGAAACTTGGGACTTTGCTCACACCAGACAGAGGGAGAATGAAGAGAAACTTCTCTTTGGTAAAAGAACTTAA
The DNA here is from genome assembly GCF_047496795.1 of Chiloscyllium punctatum. NCBI lineage: Eukaryota > Metazoa > Chordata > Chondrichthyes > Orectolobiformes > Hemiscylliidae > Chiloscyllium > Chiloscyllium punctatum. The sequence goes on from NC_092746.1 coordinate 113,830,857, forward strand.
AATGGCAGTAAACTAACATGCAACGTTGATCAAGTTACCATATTTTTAAGTGTGGTTTGCAAAGCTGTGGGTTGGTGGGATTTTTTTCCTTCATACTGAGATTGGCAGCTTCTGGTCCGTTGTGTTCCTTACAAAGGAATAGTTTGCAAAATTGTTCATGAAGTATGCTGGAACACAGTACATTTCAGCAAGAAATGCTTCATCCTTTAGAAGAGTTTTGGTTGATGTTCGTTAATGTTCTGGTTGTACTGGATGTTTCTCTGAAATCTGAATGGACAGGTCAGATGGAAAAACCTGAATTTACAAAAGAACATCGGAATAAGAGAAGGCCCGTATTGAAGAAAATTTCTGAGTAGTGTGGCATTTCTTTATTATATTTTTCATGGGACATGGTCATGTCAGGCACTGGCAGCATGTATTGTCCATCCCTAATTGCCCAGAAGGCAGTTAAGAGTCAGCCACATTACTGTGGGTCTGGAGTTACATATACCTGACTAGGTAAGGATGTTCCTAAAGGACGTTAGCAAACCAGATGCATAATGACCAACCATCGACAATGGTTTCACAGTCATCATCAAACTCTTAGTTCCAAATTTTTATTGAAATCAAATTACAAGATCTGCCATGGTGGGATTTGATCCCAGGTCCCCCGAATATCATCCGGGTCTCTGAGCTAACAGACCAGCATCAATACCATTAGGCCATTGCCTCCTGCTCTGGTCCAGATATACAGTTCCACTCTCCACCTTCTGACCCCCAGTGTGATACATTACCAAATAAGCTCAGCCAATAGCTGAGGTATTAATGTTTTCTAGTAAGGATGTTACTAACTTGCTGTTGAATTATTGAACAATACAAAAAAAAAGTTTGAAATCAGTGTGGCAGAGGAACTAAGCACAGTAGTGTAAGGGAGTGAATGTAGATTTCCCCTGAAAAGAAGTACCATGTATTCATGCGTTAAGAGAAGGAGCAAAGAAATCTGTGGGATACTGACTTTCCTTATGAAAGAATCAAAGGACGCTGGTAGATCAAAAGTGTCGAGACTGAAAATACTATTCAGTTGACAAACTGGCCACAAGTAACTGTAACATCCAAGATAAAATAATGGAAACTATCCCAAAGGACTGGGCTGGAGAATGCAACTAGGTAACAATACTGACAAAGCACCTTGAAATTGGTACAAATAAAGTGAATAGTTACATTACCATCATTAACTGATTTGAAAAGCCAGTAAAGATTTTGACAAATAAACCAGGAAACACTGGAGTATCTGTGAAGAGAGAATCCAGTATTCGGAACTGCTTCGGAAGAGAGATTAGGTTTATTTTGCTTTCTCCTCTAGATTTTGGAAAGTCCATAGAGGGGAGCAGTTATTGTGAATTGAATAGCTTGGATGGTGAATTGGAGAATTTGATGCTTTGCAGTCAAAAAAGCAACAGTCAAGAAGATAGGAGAGACTGAGACTCAATGGCTTAGAGTATTCATTGCCACAGAAGGCTGTGGAGGCCAGGTTATTGAGTATATTTAAGACTGAGATAGATAGGTTCTCGAGTATCAAGGGGATCAACAGTTACGTGGAGAAAGCGTGAGAATGGGTTTGAGAAACTTATCAGCCATGATTGAATGGTGGAGCAGCCTCGATGGGCTAAATGGCCTAATTTTTGTTCTTGTGTCTTATGGTCGTATGGGATCCTCAATGAGGTGTGATGAATAATATAAAAAAGAAACATAAAAATTAAGTTGAATTCATCATGCTTTTCTCTTCATTTTTTTCCTTAATCTTTGTCTTTCCCATATCACTTCCCCTTCCCCTACTTGGAATGCGTTCAAGACTGTGATAGATCTATGATATCTCAGGAGAGTGGGGTTTGATACCATTAGCTATGGTATCTTGAACGGTAGAGCAAACTCAACAAGCCATAAGGTTTGTTCCGACTCCTATATCTTACGTTTGAGTCTACCCATATCCAAAGCTAATCCTTGAATTTGCTATCTCATTTGGCCGCTCTACTTCCATCATGTTAGTCACAGATAAGGCTATCTTTGACCACTTGCATGTCTCACACTCCACCCAATTCCCCTTGTCCCTCCCAACTCTGCTTCTTTGTGTCTAGTTCTGGAAATTGCATTCTCCTAATTCACTTAGAGCTTCATTTTCAAATCCATGACTAACTCTGGCCCTCCATTTACCAAGACATTTCTGAAGTTTTGATCTGTGCAATTGCGCACACATCTTCACATTTGCCTTAGACCTCATTAAAAACTTTGCTCGCTCACTCTCACACGCCCATCTGATATGGCCCTCATCTCTATCCTTTAAGTTCAAAGAATGCACCTTTATTTAAATTTTTTGAAAATTAATTCTGTTATTGGTCAGTGCACTGAGTATAGGAGTTGGGAGGCCATGTTGCAGTTGTACACAACATTGGTGAGGCCACTTTTGGAATACTGCATTCAATTCTGGTCTCCTTGCTGTAAGAAAGATGTTGAACTTGAAAGTGTTCAGTAAAGAGTTGCAAGAATATTGCCAGGTTTCAGGATGTGAGCTGTAGGGAGAGGCTGAATAGGTTGGAAATGTTTTTCCTGGAATGTCGGAGGCTGAGGGATGGCCATTTTGAGGTTTATAAAATCATGAGGGGCATTGATTGGGTGAATAGCCAAGATCTTTTCCCCAGGCTTAGGGAGTCCAGAACTAGAGGGCATTGGTTTAAGGTGAAAGGAAAAAGATTTAAAAGGAACCTAAAGGACAACATGTTCATGCGTAGGGTGGTGAATGAATGGAATGAGCTGTCAGAGGAAGTGGTGAAGGCTGGTACAATTACAACATTTAAGACATTTGGACAGGTACATGGATGGGAAAGGTTTAGAAGGATATAGGCTAAATGCTGGCAAATGGGACTAGATTAAGATATCTGGTTAGCATGGATGAGTTGGGCCGAAGGGTCTATTTCCAGGCTGTACAACTCTATGATTCTGACTCTATAACTGCATTTTTCTCTCTTGTGAACTTTAGGTACAGTGCAGCCTACCTGGATTAATTTTGGTGAACTATATAGAAGGGAGTCAAGTTCAGCCAGATTGGCTGCTTGCTATGCCTCTCTCAAGGTTTTAACAGGCTCTTTGATTCTTCAGGTGAAAAAGGCCTTCTTTGCTTTGGTGGCAAATGGTGTCCGAGCAGCCCCACTTTGGGAAAGTAAGAAACAGAGTTTTGTAGGTAAGTCGATACATCTATTGAGTTGCAGTTCATTACAAATTGTTGGAGACTCACCATAAAGTGATGCAGCATAGCAGTTAAATCAAGGGAAGCCTCTGTACCCTGTAGAGTATTGAGGTATGCAGAGTGGAAAGCCAGTGATTAATCTGACTGATAGGGTATTAAGAATCTGTAATAGATTATAAGCATAGATAGAGGGACAAGGAACATTAAATACTTTTGAGAAGCAATTAGCCAGGTTCTTGCAAAGAAGTAAGGTTAAGGGTTGCAGAGTGATAGTGTAATTTGAAGCATGAGTAAGTTGCCACCTAGGTGAATAGTGCGGTGAAGAAGGCATATGGCGTACTGGCTTTTATTGGTAGAGGAATTGAGTTCCAGAGTCCTGAGGTCATGTTGCTGTTGTATAAGACTCTGGTGCGGCCGCATCTGGAGTATTGTGTGCAGTTTTGGTCGCCATACTATAGGAAGGATGTGGAGGCACTGGAACGGGTGCAGAGGAGGTTTACCAGGATGTTGCCTGATATGGTAGGAAGATCGTATGAGGAAAGGCTGAGGCACTTGGGGTTGTTTTCATTGGAGAAAAGAAGGTTTAGGGGAGGTTTGATAGAGGTGTACAAGATGATTAGGGGTTTTAATAGGGTTGACCATGAGAACCTTTTTCCACGTATGGAGTCAGCTATTACAAGGGGCCATAGCTTTAAATTAAGGGGTGGTAGGTATAGGACAGATGTTAGGGGTAGATTCTTTACTCAGTGAGTTGTGAGTTCATGGAATGCCCTGTCAGTAGCAGTGGTGGACTCTCCCTCTTTATGGGCATTTAAACGGGCATTGGATAGGCATATGGAGGATAGTGGGCTAGTGTAGGTTAGGTGGGCTTGGATCGGCGCAACATCGAGGGCCAAAGGGCCTGTACTGCGCTGTATTTTTTCTGTTTTTTTCTATGTAAGTGCAGTTTGCTTGAGGAGCAGGTGATTTTGGGCCTACAGTTTCCCAAAAAGCTTCACTGCGAGAGTTTTCTCATGGTTTGTGTGTTTATACTGATTGTTAGAGATTGTTTGCTGTTATTAGGCAACAACTCCCGTTATTATTGTATCATGTGACAACGAATGAGACGAATTGTGCTTTTTCTGTGCGTAACGATTCCTGTGTTATAAGATTTTCTAATCTCTCACCTCTGAAGCAGGTGGGCCTCCTGGTTCAGAGATAGGGATCCCTATGAGTAGAAACACACACCAAGGGAGCAGCGGACATCTTGTTTGATGGCTCCAGCATCTTCTGCCTTAAACTTCTGCTATTGAACAGCCAACAATGGCTTCTTTCATTAATTCACTATACAAATGTTGTACAGTTTACTTCAGAATACCAATTAAACAGGTTAGAATTTGCTATTTTCGGTATTAAAGTGATTGAAGTATCCTTATTGCATCAGGTTTTTTTTTGTCTTCCACATCAATGTTAGGTTTGATGAATTGCTTATTTGAGAGATGCTCTCAATTTTCCTATCCGAGTTTCATGACCTGACATTGTGACATCCTGTCTGTGATTCCTGTGTTAAAATACAACCATGTGGATGATGGAGTTAAGTTGCAGATTAGTCATGATATAATGAAATCGTATACTGGATTAGTGGTGCTGGAAGAGCACAGCAGTTCAGGCAGCATCCAACGAGCAGCGAAATCAACGTTTCGGGCAAAAGCCCTTCCTGATGAAGGGCTTTTGCCCGAAACGTTGATTTCGCTGCTCGTTGGATGCTGCCTGAACTGCTGTGCTCTTCCAGCACCACTAATCCAATATTTGGTTTTCAGCATCTGCAGTCATTTTTTTTACCATAATGAAATCGTAGACTAGGTTGGAAGGGCTGAATGGACTACGCTATTCTTGTGAATTCCTTAACATTCTCATTTAGCTCCATCCTTCTGTTTGGTTGCATTGATAACCCAGTTGGGAGGACTTAATGAGCCTAGTGGAGTGAGGGAACATGATAGTTTTGAGGATTGGGGATTGGCTGTCTAACAGAAGGCAGAGAGTTGGGATAAAAGGTTCTTTTTCAGAATGGCAGCCGGTGACGAGCGGTGTCCCGCAGGGTTCGGTGCTGGGGCCACAGCTGTTCGCATTATATATTAATGATTTGGATGAGGGAACCGGGGGCATTCTAGCGAAGTTTGCCGATGATACGAAGTTAGGTGGACAGGCAGGTAGTACTGAGGAAGTGGGGAGGTTACAGAAGGATCTAGACAGGTTGGGAGAGTGGTCCAGGAAATGGCTGATGGAATTTAACGTGAGCAAGTGCGAGGTCTTGCACTTTGGCAAAAAGAATAAAAGCATGGACTACTTTCTAAACAGTGAGAAAATTAATAAAGCCAAAGCACAAAGGGATCTGGGAGTGCTAGTCGAGGATTCTCTAAAGGTAAACATGCAGGTTGAGTCCATGATTAAGAAAGCGAATGCAATGTTGTCTCTTATCTCAAGAGGGTTGGAATATAAAAGCAGAGATGTACTACTAAGACTTTATAAAGCTCTGGTTAGGCCCCATTTGGAGTACTGTGTCCAGTTTTGGTCCCCACACCTCAGGAAGGACATACTGGCACTGGAACGTGTCCAGCGGAGATTCACACGGATGATCCCTGGAATGACAGGTCTAGCATATGAGGAACGGCTGAGGATACTGGGATTGTATTCGTTGGAGTTTAGAAGATTAAGGGGAGACTTAATAGAGACGTACAAAATAATACATGGCTTGGAAAAGGTGGATGCTAGGAAATTGTTTCCGTTAAACGAGGAGACTAGGACCCGTGGACACAGCCTTAGAATTAGAGGGGGTCATTTCAGAACAGAAATGCGGAGACATTTCTTCAGCCAGAGAGTGGTGGGCCTGTGGAATTCATTGCCGCAGAGTGCAGTGGAAGCCGGGACGCTAAATGTCTTCAAGGCCGAGATTGATAGATTCTTGTTGTCTAGAGGAATTAAGGGCTACGGGGAGAACGCTGGTAAGTGGAGCTGAAATGCGCATCAGCCATGATTGAATGGCGGAGTGGACTCGATGGGCCGAATGGCCTTACTTCCACTCCTATGTCTTATGGTCTTATAGTTGTAGTGCCCGAGTTAATGCTTTGACTTTATTGGTTTAGCTTCACTTGCACAGTCCAACTTGCCAGCTCCACCAACGTGGTTCCTTTGGTTTTGAAAATTTTTTAAGTATGAAAAGAAAGGCAAATTAAAAAAATGTTAGTGGAATCTTTTAGTTTAAAAAGAATTGACCTACTAAATGAAAGTGGTATTTGAACAAAGTATTGGATGGTGTATGAAAAAGTCTAAGTTCTGCTTTTAATGTGAATATGTGGTGTTTCTGTAAAACACTAAAATGTCTAATATAGGACCCACACTTATTGATATTTTGTAGATTATCTATCATTTCTGAATAACAGCATATCGACTTGAACATAAAAACTGAATAGTATTTATTGGCAATTGTACTGACAGGAGCTAATGGTTTTGTTGGTTTTCCATCCTCTGTGGAATTAAGTTTTAGAGGTTCCATACCATAATTGGAGAGAAACTTAATAAAACTTAGAGCAGAATAATTTATCAGGTTATTAGGGGTATCTACTGTACATGCTGCAAAACTGTTCTATACAGCTTATTCTTTTAAGCTGCATCTTTGTGGCATGAGGTCATCATCTACACGTTGTCCTGCGTGAGTAACCGGCACACATGATGATCCTGGTGCCTTGGTTGCATATATGTATGTGCAAAATCCATCAATAGTGTGTGAAAACAGAGCTTGTAGTTTGAGGTGACAGCAAGGTGCTGGAGCTTGAGGGGGTGGGAGTGGGATGCTAGTATTAGAACACCAACCAGCATCTTGCTGTCAGATTGAATCCTGACTGTCAAGAGTGACCTTCAGCATTATTGGCTGCACACAGGGAAACTTTCCCTCCCCGCTGTGACACTGCAGTGTAAGGTGTTGCCACCACCTCCCGCTCTGGGAGAGGAAGAGCACTCGGCACTAACTCCCCTGGGTGCACACATAGCGAGTAAACAAGACCCACCCTGTCATCCTGTTTGAGCTGTTGCCTCTTCGCTGTGGACCTTGCAGGGTTTCCAACTCAAGCTATAACCAGCAGCGAAAGGAAAAAGCTGAAAGATGACATGTTTGTGAATGTTAGCAGGGAATATTTTTGTATTGGAACATTGCCAAGATGTTTGAATATCATTTTTTGAAATTGAATGTAGCTTACGGATTTCTGTCATCTGTAAACATCACTCCTGTCTGGACAAAGTCATATTAACCTTTATTCTAGGTTAGATCCAGATGTATTATTTTGATATTAGTGATCAAAACCTGGATCCCACAGTTCAAAATCAGCAATAAGTGGAGCATCTTCAACATAGCGTAATGTCCATAAGCAACTTGTGAGGGTATTATCCAAAACATTATCTGACAGTGAGACACATAAGGTGATATTAGGACAGGTGGCCAAAAGTGATCGCTTTTAACACATATCTGAAAGGAAGAAGGAGTGAGGTGGAGAGAGAAGGTGGTCATTTCAGGACGAGGCAGTTGAAGATAAAGCCTTAGATATTTTAGATGGTATTAAGGTCACTGTATGTATAGTCCCAGAGTCTAAATTAGAGTGGTGCTGGAAAAGCACAGTAGGTCAGGCAGCAGGAAGATCGATGTTTCGGGCAAAAGCCCTTCAGGAATGGAGGCAGGGTGTCTGCAGAGTGGCGAGATAAATTAGAGGGGGTGGGGAGAAAGTAGCATACCTGGGGGTTGCAGTGAGAGAGAGACTCGCTGAGATTTTTGTGGAGAGAGGAGGAAAACTCCTTCAAGGCAGGCATCCTTGCAAGAGGATTCGCAGTGGGGTTAAAGTCAACTAGATAAAAACAAGGACTGCAGATGCTGGAAACCAGAGTCTCATTTATCTCTCCACCCTGCAGGCACCCTGCCTCTATTCCTGATGAAGGGCTTATGCCCGAAACGTCGATTTTCCTGCTCCTTGGATGCTGCCTGACCTGCTGTGCTTTTCCAGTACCGCTTTGATCTAGACCCTGGTTTCCAGCATCTGCAGTCCTTGGTTTTACCTAGTATGTATAGTCTCAGTCAACTCCCTTTTTGTTTGAATCGAAGGACCAAAAAAAAAGATGAGTTTGGGCAATGAAACTATACAGAGGAGGCTGAGCTAAGGTAAGTAACAACTTAATGATTCCAGTCATGGGAACAAGATCTGAGAGAGATGAAAGGAGAAATTTCAGGAAATAATTAAGAAGTAGACTATTAGTGTTGTGTGAATCAGTGTCCTCCATGTTGAAGTCTGAGGGTGGCATGGATACAGAATATACTCTGACTGGGAACTTAAGTGTCCATCACCAAGAGTGCTTTGGGAACATTATTATTGACTGAGTTGGTCAAAGGATATTGCTGCTAGACTGTGTCTGTGGCAGGTACTGGGGGAAAAACTTGTTTGACCTCAACCTCACCAGTCTGTTGGTACACATACATCTGTCCAGGACAGTATTGGTAGGAGTGACCACTGCAGACTTCATATTGAGGACAGTCTTCATTGTGTTGTGTGGTTCTATCACTGTACTAAATGGGATAGACTTTGAACAGATTTACCATCTCCAGACTAGGCAACCATTGGGCACTGTGGACCATCAGCAGCAGTAGAATTGCATTCCAATATAATCTGCAACCTCATGGCTTAGCATATTCCCCACTCTACCACTATTATCAAGGTAGTGAAGTGTAAAGAAAGGCCAGGAACAACAGTAGCAAACCTAAAAATGATATATTAACCTGTTCCAACCATTAATCCTGGCTACTTATGTGCCAAACAGCAGAAGCAGCAAGTGAAGGACAGGAATAAGCAATTCCATGGCAAACAGTTCAGAATTCAGCTCTGCAGTCTTGTCAAATCTCGTTGTTCGTGGGGGTGGACATTTAAACAGTTCACTGGAGGAGGAGGCTCCACAAATCTCTCCACCTTCATTGATGGGAGAGTCCAGCACATCAGTGCAGAAAATGAGGCTGGACCGTTCACGAGTCTTCAGCCAGAAGTGTTGAGTGGTTGATTCACTTTATATGATATCATGAAATGTCTGGAAGGACGGTAAAGGACAAAAGCTGTGGAACCTGACTAAATTCCAGCAATAGCAATATAGACATTCTCCAGGACTTGCTCTCCTGCAGTCAAGCTTTCACAGTACAGCAGAAAACTGGCATCTGTTCAGCTATGTGGAAAATTACACAGTTATATCCTGTCCACAAAGCAGTAGTATCCAACCCGAACAATTACCACCGCAGGAGCCTAGTCTTGATCATCAATAAAATGATTGAAGGAGTTGTTGACACGACAGTCAGACAGCACTCGTTTAGCAACAACCTGTTCATTAACACCCAGTTTGGGTACCCCCAGGATTACTCTGCTCCTGACTTCATTGTTGCCTTGGTTCAAATGTGGGCACATTGGTAAAGTGAGGTGAGAATGACTGCTCTTGACATCAAACCTGCATTTGACTGTCTAACCATCACCCTTCGACATTTATTAGCGTTACCAGTGCTGAATCCCCCACTATCAACATCCTGAAAATTGACCAGAAACTGAGTTATACTAGCATATAAATACAGGTGGCTAGGAGTCCTGCAGAGACCACCAGTCCATCATCTATAAGTCACAGGTCAGTTGTGTAATTGAATATTCTCCACTTGCCTAGATGAATGCATCTCCAACAATGCTTGGAAAACTTAAAACCATCCTGGAAAAAACCGTAGTTGTTGATGCTATCTGAGGTGCATAGCAAAAATTCACCAAGGCTTGAGTATCTTCCAAATTCATGACCACAGCATCTAAAAGGACAAGGACAGCAGATACATTCAAGTTCCCCTCAAAGCCACTCACCATCCTGACTTGGAAATGTTTTGTTGTTCCTATTCTGTAATTTGGATGTGAAGTGCTGATTTATTTGCAGTTTTGTTATAGCTACATAATGATTATGGCTTAATGACCTGTAGTGTTGAAGCTGACAACTGAAAGATTAGATTGGAGAAAGAGAATGTCCTGTGGCCGTGATTTTAATGATATCAGTCCAGTCTTGGAGTAGCAGCTGTGCTCCTGTTTTAATCCAGTGCTTATGTTTTTAATTGCATCATTTACTTTTACTGCTAGTGTAAATCTTAACATTCTCATGATCCAGTTTTAAATTAAAGTAGTTATTGTGCCTCGGTGGAACCTATGCTACTGATTCAACTAGCACAAAAAGCAATTACTGCATGCTTCACTGTCTTTGTGAAAGCTGTTCCTAAAGTTTTTTTTTATAGTTTTCTTTGTCACTTTTGTATACTGCTGTTAGGTTGTACGGTTTCTAACCCACAATATAGCCATCATGATTTATTGATGAGTTGACAAGCAAGGACCAGACATCCAAGTAGGCTGATGACATAAATGTTGGTGATTATACTACATGTGGGCATAAAATTGCATGAGATATCAGTGGCTTTGAATGAACAAAACTGATAGTTCCTACACTCGTATATGTGAGGTAATTAATTTTGGACCTGAAATATGAGTACTATTTAAATTGTTAAAAAATAGGATCAGTCAAGGACCAAAGAGATTGGAGGTCTACATATGCAAGTCACTAACATCTAACTGGTACAATTTTTTTTAAAATTCCAATGGAATTCTGGCCTTCATAACTAGAGGTCCAGAGTGTAAATTGGGGTATACTTGCTAAAGCTCTGTAAAGCCTTGTTAAAATACGTCTGGAGTTTCTGTTCAGCTTTGGATGCACCGTCCTGGACAGGATCTATTTTTTTGGAAGGAGAGCAACACAGATTCACAAGATTGTGACTGGCTTGAAGTTAGATTATGAGGAGAGGTTATATAAACTCAGCATGTATTGTTTCAGAGTTTGAGGAGTGATTTGATTGGAATTTTGACTGATTTATAGGAGCAGGTAAAGGGAAAATTACCTTGCCAATTTACTTGGAGGGGATGGCAATATGATGTAAGAAGTGGCACCAAGTCACTGATGTTAAAAATTAGGAAACCCTTCTTCCCATGCACTGTGGGAGAAACATGGAACTTGGTCACAAAAGGCAAAGCAGATGATCACTCAATTTAGAATTTTAGATATAAGTGTGAGAGATTTTTGATTGACAGGGATATAAAAGGATATGGAGCCAAAGGAGGTGGATAAAGAATAGTGGAGCAGACTTGATGGCTGGATTGTCTACTCCTGTTCCTATTTATTATATTTCTTATGTATGTTGAGCTATGATTTCATTAATATTGGAATAGGCTTGAGGAGCATTGTGATCTACTCCTGTTCTACGTTCCTACTTGAGTGAATTTTTAAATTAATTTTATTTCTTTGTGGATATGAATGGCAAGCCAGTGAGTTTGATTTATAATCTGCAGATAATAGTGGTGGAATCAAAGACAACAATGAAATGTGGCGGGAAATGTGGTACTTCAGCAAAGCTGTTAACCTAAAGATTAACTTTTTGAATCAACATTATAGCAATGTTTGTTGATGCTGAAAATGCAAGTACTGCTGCGGTGCAGGTGTGATTGCCCAGGAACTGAGGGTCATTCAAACCAGTTTCTGAGGGTGGAAGAAATATTGAAAACTGGAAAGAGAAATAATGGCTTAAAATTCAAGCACGTTTCAGAAGCAAAGGCCCAATGCATATTCAAAATTTAGCCCACAGGCTAATATCAGTAATCGAGAGAAGCTGCCAGCCCCTTTTGCAGACAGTTTGGCCAGTGAAGGTGATGGTTGAAGAGTCAGTCAAGCAAGTTGCTTTCCTGAATGGTGTTGAACTTGTTTTTGGAGATTCACCCATCCAGACATGTACTGGAAGCTACATTTTAATACATTGGACGCCATTCTTTGCAGAAAAAAATGTCAACCTGTCTGATGTTCTAGTTCAACTACAGCAAAACTGTTCACCAAATGTTCATGGACAAGGTATGGAAGAAAGTGCTGACAACAGTCTGAAGTAGGAATCCCAGGACATTAGAAGAATTGCTGCTGCTTGCAGCAGCTTTGAAAAAAAATTATTCCTATTATTTCTTCACTGATCTTCAACTGCCTTTTTAAGGGCATTGTTTAGGCAGGTGTAGAACTAGAAGAACAAGCTGGGGAGTTTCAGTAAAATACATGCCAGTTTATACCACAGTGTGTCCACATAACTTTTAATGAATGTGGTGCACTCCATGGTGTCAAGATGCAACTTAAGACCCATCATCTAAAATTAGTCTCATGCCCTTCCATTATAGTCTGCTGTTTTAACCTCTACTTAACATCTATTATTCACGATGCACTCATGAACAAAGGAACAGTATTGAAGTACTCTGTCATTAGGCTAACTCCCTACACAGAATCATAGACTTGCATTTGTATAGTCGAGGGTGTGATGCTGGAAAAGTACAGCAGGTCAGGCAACATCCGAGGAGCAGGAAAATCGATGTTTTAGGCAAAAGCCTTTCATCAGGAATGAAATTACATTTGTATAGCACCCTCTGTGACTACTGGACATTACAAAGTACTTCACAACACTTGAATCAACTTTGAAGCAGAGTCACTTATAATGTGGTCGCCAGTTTGTGCACAAGGAACACACTCAAACAGCAACATGTTATTGCCAAGTATTATTTGTGTGATGTTGATTTGAGAGAGAAGTATTGGTCCGGACAAAGGAGATAACTCAGGAGCTTCTCTTCAAATGAAAAGGGTTGTGAGATGTTTTCATCTAATTGAGCAGAGAAATGGCCTTATTTAAACCATTTTTTGTTTGTGGGTTGTGGGTGTCTTTGGTTCAGCAAACATTTATTGGCCATCCGTCATTGGTCTTGAGAAGGTGTTGATGGATTATCGTTTTAAACCACTACAGAACTTGAGGTGTAGAGAAGGAAGGAGTTGCAAGATTTTGACCCAGCAACAGTAATGGAAAGTTCCATGTCAGTAGTGTGTGGCTTTGATGCGAACTTGCAGGTGGTGCTGTAGCTGCTGTGTATCTGCTGTTCCCTTCCTCCTGATTAGCAGAGGTTGCAGGTTTGCAAAGTGCTGCCTCAGTAAACTTGGTGAATTGTTGACTTTTGTCTGTAAATGGTCAGGGCTACTGCCACTGGTGGTGGAGGGAGTGAAAACTGAAGGTGATGGTTGGGGTGTCAGTCAAACAGGTTGCTTTTCTAGATGTTGTTGAACTTGTTTTTGGAGCTGCACCCATCCAGACATATCCTGGAAGCTGCTTATTAATACATGGGACACCATTCTTTGCAAAGAAAATGTCAACTAGTCTGATGTAAAAGTTAAACAAAGCTTGACAGCTATCAGTCATCATGCACTTTGATTTATTAGCAGTTCTAAAATGCTCATTAATCATGTATTTTTCTCTACTGTAAGCACTTCCCCACCAGTGTGATACTTCCTCCATGCCTGGGCTAAACAAGAAAGTGTTGGCCCAGCTCATAGTGAGGACTGCAAATGCTGGAGAGTCAGTAGATGGAGTGTGGCATTGGAAAAAAACACAGCAGGTCAGGTAGCATCTGAGAAGCAGGTGAGTTGACATTTCAGGAAGGACCTTTCATCAGGACTGGGGGGAGGGGGAAGGGGCTGCAAAATAAATAGGGAGATGGGCTGGGGTGGGGGGGGGGAAAGATAGTTGGAATGGCAAGAGGTGGATGCAGGTAAGTGGTGATTGATAGGCTGGTGGGAAGGAAGATGGGCAGGTCAAAAGAGCAGTGCCAAGTCGGAGGGTTGGATCTGAGATGGGGTGGGGTAGGAGAGATTTGGAAACTAGTGAATTTAATGTTGAGGCCACATGGGGTTGTAGGCTCCTGAGATGGAAGATGTTTTTCCTGAGCACTGAAGCAAATCTTATACTGTTCATTAATTCTGTTCTGCCTTTGAATTTAAAATTATCTTGCAGAGTAACTGGAATGAATTTAGGTTCACTTGTTTAAATTTGTTGATTTTATTTTTTCAAAATGTGCAGTTCTTTTATTCTCTGTGAGATCCATTCCCCTACAACATCAAGTTTGGAACTGTTTTTGATTGTTCCGTTCATGAAATAAGCTGACTGGTAAGATTTAATGCTTTCAGCTATTTGGCACGTGGAGTATTTTCCACTTTAATAAAGAAATACACTGACAACCAGAAGAAACTAAATGTTGCATTGTCAGAAAAATCAAATCCCAGCTGTTAATGCAGTGGCGTTCCAACACTGCTTTCAATTCATAATTGCTTGAAGGATTGAGCATAGCTCTGTCTGTGTTTTTGGAGACAATCACAACTTTACATCCTCTAACAGGTATAACTACCAATCTCTTATAATTTACTTAGCAGAAAAATGTAGTCAATGTAACGACTCATCTGGATGAACAGACTTGATAGGCTGAATGGTCTAAATTCTTAGCATAATCTGCAATGTAGGCTCTTGTTAGACCTCCAATAAAACACATTGAGGAATCACTTCAGGTCACAGTTTTCCAGTTCATAAGTTCAAACTCTAAAGGAAATACAGTAGTACAAATGGAATGAAAATGGTGGCAACACTCCCTGTTCCACTGGATAGTAAATAGAAATTATGGCCATTAGCTCTGTGAATCAGTGCGACTTTTTTTCCCCCCCACTCAGCTGGTCTGAAAACTTGGCCTGCCAAGTAATATGATGATTATGTTATTGATCTTTACAACTCTTCTTTTGATATTGATGCCTCCCAGCCCAGTCTGCTTCACAATTTCTTCCAGACCCCAATCTACGACACGCCTTATGTTCCGGGGCTAACCCCAAGGGTTCCCAGCTATTACCTTCTATCACTGGATGAGCTCTGGCTGCAGGGTCCTGCTGTGGCTGCAGGGTCCTACTCTGCCACCACTTTTTACTAATGAAATTCATCTGAATAATAAATGGTGTAACTTTCTGAACAGTGGGAGAATATTGCCAGAGTACTTTGAAGGAAACCATTTCTGCAATGTAAGTGAGACATTTTAAGCTCCTGTCATCTTGTGCAGGAAAAATAACATTAGCTAGTAGGAATAAGCGATAGACACTTGATCCAATCAACCCAATTTTTCCATGGATAATTTTTAATCTGTTTTACTGTGAATTTTCGACCTATCTTTTTAATCTGAAACCTAATTTAAAAAATGATTTATATCATGAGTAACTTCCACATTATTATCAACTCAGTTGACATGGCCTGTGGACCTGATGAAAATTAAACACACCAGACTTCACTGGGTTTTTGTTTTTGCATTTAGATTTATATTTGCACACCAGGAATAATGGGTAACCTGATTTGTTATACAGCTTCGGCCTTCATTTTTTTTGTGTGCCTTTCTTTCACCATGTCATGTTTGTGAGCTCCAGAATTTCACTGTATTGTTGTTTACCTTTTGAATTTATTTTTAGACCTCATCTGAAATCTTCTCGCGTTCCATTTCTTTTCCCAAGTGATTAGAGTGCCAAAAGTTTTTTAGCTGTTTCTTAGAAAGGAAACTCTGAATCACCGCATTAATCTTGCTAGGACTGCTAATTAGCATGAGCTGCCCGAAGACTGAGTGGCACAGGCACTAAGCCATAGCAAGCAGTGATTCTGCATGCTTAGTTCCCTAGGTTCGATAATGGTATGTGATTTCAAATTAGGCTGTATAGTTGGTCTCTGTTACCCTAGACCAGAGGGATAGAAGACAGGGAGAAACAAAAAGGCAAAGATCCTTCCACAGCAGATAGTTCAACATGTACTGTCCATGAGAATAAACTACAGTGGGGTTGCTTCATTATGAAATTATGTTCTTCAAGCATTATTGTCTTCAGAGTTTGTGTGTACGAAGTCACTTAAAGTTAATCAGGCCAGCATGTAGTTTCACTTACACGTCTCCAGCATCCATCAACTGCCTGTGCCTTTTAAATCTCATCAGTTGGCTCTTTAATATTCAATAATAAATCTTTGAAATATAAATCCCATTCATTAGCTTAGCGACTGACTTGCTTAAAACTCTTTCAACTTGAGCAGGACTTTAACGTAATTTTAGTGAGTCATTGTGGATTCTTTGTATTTAGGCAGGGTATTAAAGAGCTGATGTTTGGCTTTACTGCCACAATGGAATGGGTGGCAGTACCACGAAAACAATGGCACATTTATGCCCTAATTTCTAGCAACATCTGGCTTCTGCAATTCTAGTTATGATGGTGGGCGTGGGCAATGCAATCTGAGATTCTATTAAAGCACTAGGTTCCTGATGCTGTTGTAATATACCCATGAAAATTATGAAACAAAGACCAAGGACTCTCAGACAAATTCAGCAGGCCTGCCAGCATCTATGGAGAGTGAAGCAGCTTCAAGTCTGGTGTGGTTCTTCAGAATGGTTCAAGAAAAGGTTCCCCCTCTACTATTCCTACCAATGTATATGCTCAAATTTTCTGACCGTGCCCAATTTTGCATTGACGTCCAGTTTTTAGGGAACTTGATGGCTTTTTATATCTGTCAATAAGCTCATGTTTTGACTTTTAACATCAGATTTTCATAAAATTTCAAATTTCACTATCTGCTATGGTGCAATCCAAGCCCACATCATACAAATGCCATATTTACACAAGCAAGCTATGAATTTACAAGTGTGTAAGAATGTGCAAGTCAATGTTTATTTTACATTTGTATGTAAATCAGTTTTGCAAAATGTGGGCGAAGATGTAAATGAATTATTAATCTTGCAAATCTGGATATCCATATTGTCACAGTTCCTTCCTTTTGAGCCAAATTGATATGCAGTTGCACATTAAGTTGTAAAACAGTGGTATTTGGTCATCATGGTATGGCGCATTTTAGTATTATGTGCAGTCAGTTTAGATTTTGTGGGCTAACTACTCATTCCTTTAGCATATCTGCCTGTTTAAGATTATAAGACACAGGAGTTGTAGTAGGCCATTCAACCCATTTGAGTCTGCTCCACCCTTCAAATTGATCATGACTGATCTGATAACCCTCAGCTCCACTTTGCTACAATTTCTCCATAACCTTTGATTCCTTACTGATTAAAAATTGTGTCTCAATCTTGAATATCCTTTATAGGTAAACATTGTCACCATAGTCTTACACCACCATAGGGCTTTTGCCTCTCCTAGTCCTCCTTGCTGTCCCTCCCTCTGAGACACTGGTAGTCATTTGCCCTAAGGGACACCGTAGGTGAGGGGTGAGGTTGAGAAGGAGAATCCTTCTGGTAGCTTCATCTGAGGTGAGAACTGAACCTATGCTGTTGGCATCCCTCTGCATTGCAAACCGGCTGTCCAGCCAACTGACCTAACCACTAACCGACTTGATGTGACCCAGCCTTGTAATCAAAGCATGATTACAAGCTTTTCTGGTTTTCAGAAGGTAAGAACTGTAGCTTGTTCTGCACTAAATTCATTGCCAATGATGTAATATGGAATACAGTAATTCAGCCAAATCAAGCAGCTCACTGAGGTCACAGATTGTTGTCTGGAGCACAGGGACTAGACTGGTGAATGAAACAGAAAAGTTAGCATGCTACTGTGAACCACCACCTAGAGAAATTGTCTCCGTATAGAGATCTATTTGAAAGGCAGCACTTTCAAAAATGTTAGCGTTTTAGACAATGCTGTTTTTCAGTTAGTCAGATTACTGATTAAAAATCTGTCTATCTCAGCCTTGAATGCACTTAATGAGCTGAAAATATGTTGCTGGAAAAGCGTAGCAGGTCAGGCAGCATCCAAGGAACAGGAGAATCGATGTTTCGGGCATAAGCTCGAAACGTCGATTCTCCTGTTCCTTGGATGCTGCCTGACCTGCTGCGCTTTTCCAGCAACACATTTTAAACTCTGATCTCCAGCATCTGCAATCCTCACTTTCTCCATGCACTTAATAACCCAACCTAAGCAGCACTCTGAAGTAAAGAATTCCACAGATATAAAACCTTTGAAAGAACCTTTTTACTTATGCTATTGAAAGCACTTCTTTGTATAGGAAGCTGAAATGCAGACCATGGAGTTTTGTATTACTTCAGTAGTCTGCATCCAGTTGAGTCTAAAAATCATCCAGCTGTTAGCAAGTCTTCCCAAATTATCAGATATTATGATACAGAAACCCATGAGATTGTACTTGAGTTCTGTTGCTGGTCATGATCTCCCAGACTAATTAAGGTAGCTGACAGTGTTTCTAGATTTGGCATTTAGGATATAATTAACTCTGTGTGAAAAGGAATTTCAGTTGTCTCGTTTCGTGGAAATATAAAAATAGTTTGATTAATGAAGGTCCTTATTGCCCTTGTAGCATTGTCAAACCTCTCCGTCTTCTATACAGCGATTCCTTTTTTTAGTTACTGTACCTCAATTTATAAATAATTGATGTGTAATGTGCTGATTATTTCTCTGAGAAGTTGGAGGATTCACTGATTGTGATTGGAAATAGATTTTGGTGTTGTGGATAGACATTGGGGGCAAGTTTAAATAGTGGCTGTTTGTTCAAATGCCAGTCACAACAGTATTAAGCTGCACACATTATCTTATTAACGTGCTTAATAACACTTAAAGCACTTAAGATATAATTTCACATTTTATGTTATTGTGTGTACATCATAACCTAAAACAGTTTTGGGTGCAGAATTTTCAACAGAAAATACAGACCTAGTTGATTGTTTGTACTTAATATGGAGTATTTGAATAATTATATTAAAAGTTACATTTTGTCAAGAACCTGTGTAGTTGTTGTATATTAGAACTCTTCCTTTCAGACTCAATGCAGTTGTTTGAAATCCGGCTTAATGTTTGTCCGTATTTTACAGTTGGAATCTAACCAAACTCTCCCAGGATGACATTAGCAACACGTTGAAGCTTCATTAGTCTTCCTGGGTGTGAAATTAATCTTCAGCAATAATGTGAAATAGGTTGGCAGATTGACACTGATTTTTATCATCTTTTCCATTGAGTTTAACAGGCTGCCAATATTCTGTTGCCCATTTTGTACAGCAATCCCAAATTAATTTCAACACTGACTGTAAGACTGCACCTAGAAAGTTACTGTCCAACATTTATCGAGTTGGATTATGCATATGGTTTCGGAAAACCCACCTGGATGCACTTAACACGTTCTACCCCATCCAAGCTCCTGGCACTAAGGGATCTTTCTCTCATAGATTCATAGGTGTTCATAACACAGAAGGAATCCATTCAGCCCATTGTGTCTGCACTAGTCACCAACTTCCATATTCCAGCCTATGCCCCTGGTAGCTCTTAGCAGTACAAGTGAATATATAAATTCTGCTTACGTTGTTGTGGGTTTTTGATTTTCAGTCGTTAAGTTCCAGACACCCACCATCCTCAGTGATCAAATTCTCATCCCATCTCCCCTTTGTTTACTGCCTGTTACTTTAAATCTATGTTCCTAGTAATTGACCCCTTTACTAATGGAACAACTGTCCTCCTATCCATCCTATCAATATCCTTCTTCATTAGCTCTGTCAGGCCCCTTCTCAACCGTTGCTGCTCCAAGGAAGACAACCCCTACCTCTTTAATGTTTCCTCATAACTCAGACATTCCAGCCCAGGCAACATCCTGGTAAGTCTCCTCTACACCCTTAGTCATGCAATCATATCCTTCCTGTAATGTGGTGACCAGACCATATGCAGAACTCCAGCTGTGGCCTAATCAGTATTTTATACAGTTCCAGCATATCCTTTTCACTCTTGTATTCTGTGCCTTGGCTAATGAAGGTAAGTATCTCATTCTTTCTTCGTCGCTTTATTTACCATCCGGGATCTGTGAATATATACACCAATGGTCCTCAGTTCTTCAGTACTTTCCATGGTCCTACTATTTATAGTGTAACCCTGTACCTTGTCGACCCTATCAAAGTGTGTTATCTCTTTTTTTTTAATGGGCTGAATTCCAGTTGTCACTGCCCTGATCACTGATTTCCTCCTGCTCTTTATGGCTGTCCTCAATATTTACAACTCTACCAATTTTCCAGTCAGCTGCAATCTTCTTATCACATCTGCTACATTTAAATCCAAATTATTAATGTACAGCACAAACAGAAAGGCACCTAGCCCAAGCCCTGCGGAGCCTCACTAGAAATTTACTTCCAGTGACAGTGGCAGCCCTCTACCATAGCCTTCTGCTTCCTGCCTGTAAGCTAGTTTCACATCCAGTGTGCCACTTTGCTTTGGATTCAATGGACTTTTACTTGCTTGACCAGTTTGCTGTAAGGAACCTTATCAAAAGCCTTACTGAAGGTAATATAGACCACATCAAATACATTGCAATCATTAACACTCCCTGCTTACCTCCTCAAAAAATATCTCAAATCAAATTTGTAGAACACAATAACTTCACTTCATGCTGACTATCCAGTTAATCAATGTTTCTCCAAGTGTCAATATATTTTTTCATCAGAATTCTTTCCAGCAACTTACCACTGTTGGGTTAGACTGACTGCCCTGTAAATTTCTGCTGTAGGCTCCCTCCTTTTTTCAATTAATGGGACAGCGTTCATAGCCTTCCAGTCCTTCAGCCTCCCACCTGTGGCAGGAGAGGATTTGAAAATCATTGTTGCAGCCTTGATATCTCCTTCCGTTCCTCAGCAATCTGGGCCTGCAGATTTATCCATTTTTAGTGACACAAAAATGCTATAAACAAGTGCAAAAAAATTGTCAAGAAGTCTAATGGAATGCTGGCTTTCATATCTAAAGGGCTGGAGTATAAGGATGTAGACATTGTCACAGAGTCCTAGAGATGTACAGCACGGAAACACCCTTCGGTCCAACTTGTCCATGCCAACCAGATATCCCAGCCCTCTAGTTCTGAACAACTCCACTCCAGGGAAAAGACTTTGTCCATTATCCTATCCATGCCCCTCATGATTTTATAAACCTCTAAGATCACCCCTCAGCCTCTGACGCTCCAGGGAAAACAGCCCTAGTCTATTCAACCTCTTGCTATTGCTCAAATCTGCCAACATCCTTGTAAATCTTTTCTGAACCCTTTCAAGTTTCACAACATCTTTCCGATAGGAAGGAGACCAGATTGCACGCAATATTCCAAGAGTGGCCTAACCAATGTCCTGTACAGCTGCAACATATTGTGCTGCAGTTATACAAAAATCTAGTTGGCCTTCACTTAGAATACTGTGAGCAGATCTGGGCACCACACCTTGAACAGGATGTTTTGGCCTGGAGGGAGTTCAGTGAGGTTTACGAGGGTGACACCTGAACTTCAGGGGTCACGTTATAAGAAGAGAGTAGACAAATGAGGCCTTCATTCTCTATAATTTAGAAAGTTAAGGAGTTATCTATATGAGGCTTTTGGAATATTAACCAGGAAAGACAGGGTAGATAAAGAGGAAATATTTTCACGAGTTGAAAACTCTAGAACCAGGGGACTTGGTCTAACAGTCAGGGCCAGGCCATTCAGCAGAGATGTGAGAGAGACTTTTCTATGCAAAGTGTGGTTGATGCTAATTCATTTGTTACATTTAAATCTGAGGCAACTTTTTCTTAAGGGTATCAAAGGATGCGGACTTAAGGCAGGCATACACAGCTAAGCCACGATCTTATTGAATGGTTGAAGCAGGCTCGAGTAGCTGAATTGCCTACTCCTGTTCCTACAAATGCAGGGTTGTGAAGAGGGAGTGGTGACAGAAAATGAATTTTGAGGCTGAAAATATAATGAATAAGTTGAATTAAAATAACATGTGATCAACTACATGGTGTGGTAAGTGTGCTCATTTATTAAAAAAAGTGTGGGTCTCTATCCACAACCTCATTGACCCTACTGCTAGTACTGGCTCTGATCCTACTTAAGCATTTCTATTCAGTGAAGTCATGCAAAGCAAGAAATAGAATGCTGCAAGGCTTATGTGACACCAGGTTATAGTGCAACAAGTTTATTTGAAATTGACATTGCAGGAGATCCTGACTAAGCAAAATTGTGAATCTTTAACATTCCGAGTACAGTGACTAAAGGGTGTCTGTGATGTGTTGATTCTAAATCTGTTTGGTGCTGCTTTTAATGCATTTACAAATAAGCAGGCTAAAAAAAGCTGGATATTGCAGACTTACCAGTCTTGAAGTTTTGAAAAAAGGTCTTGCACGACTTGATTCCGCCATAATGTACCTCATTTTCCATCAGTTCTCACTTTATTGCCAGCAGATTTAATGTCCGTTTATTGGCAGCTGGTAGTAGCACAGTGAGGTTTTTTTTTAAACCCAACAACTGATCACTGTGTGTTTATAAACGTTATTGCTGGATTTTAATGAAACACATTTCCACTAGGATATCTCAAATATCAGGTTTCAGTGATAATAATGCTCTGCAGCATTCTGTAACCTCAATTAATCATATTTGTTTTCGCCTAGGAATGTTAACTATAACAGACTTCATTAACATACTGCACAGATACTACAAATCACCAATGGTAAGTGCTTTCAGTTGTCAACATTAAAATCTTGGGAAACAAAGCAAGTAAATTTTGTGAAAAAAGAAACTAGTTGAATTTAGGATTGCTGAAATAAATTTGCACGCTTGAACTAACCAGTATTCACCATTCAATAATATTTGTGGAGAAAACACAAGTCTGTTAGATTCAATGCATTCAACAACCATTAGAATAACTTGAACTTATCTCGTGTGTTTAACATAGTAAATGCCCCAAGGGACTTCATAGGTCTGTATGCAGTCAAACATCTTGTGCAAATAGCATATTACTGTTGTGTCACGGTCTTGAGGTGGGCTGGAAAGAAAAAAACAATCTCCTGTACCATTAAGAAAATTCAAAGACTTTCCAATATTGCTGTTGCATGCAAGGTTGTGTTTTGAATCTTGCCTTTTTTCTTCTTGTTAGTGACAGGTCTCTGTTGTTCCCACAATTGGGAAGGCCGAACCTATGACCATTTCTCAGCATATTTCCTCCTCTGTATCACGGCTATTTGGGTGTCAGCTGTAAGGCTGAGTTAAAATTAGTACAGCAGAAGATAATACGCACTTTAGTTATGTAGTTGTTTATCAGATCAATATAAAAGTTGACAGCATCTAAATAAATAACATAATTTAAAAATATGGAGTTGCAGGAACACCAGAAGGATACCAAATCAATATCAAAACTAAAATGTAAATAGACTTAGACTTAGATTATTTGGCAGAGCCTAAGAAACACCGTCCAAGGTAAAATAATCTGCTGGATCAACATCCTCTGTTCTGCACCACCCACCCACCCCCCATCCCCCCGTGTCCATCTCTCATTAAATATTCTTCCACCATCTACACATTGTACTGTAGCAGTTCAGCAAGGCTCCATCCAGAAGGCAGCAGACGCATGGAAGCATCACCACTGCAGGTTCCCCTCCAAGCTGTGCACCATCCTGACTTGGGACTATGGTGCCATTCCTGCGTTGTTGCTCGGTAAGAATCTTGGAACTGTCCACCCCCATTTTAAAAAAAAAAGAAGCATTATGGAGACAACAGTGATGTTCTGACTTTTGCTGGTCCTCTATCATGATGCGTGCATTTATAGTACTGGGAGAGCAACAAGATGAATTTCATGCAGTACACTCTTTCCTGGTCCCTCAAAGAATCAAGTACCAGTTGTGTTATATGAAAGGTTTCAGAAATCTGTGACCAGGCCACAGGAATCCTTTTTAAGGGTAGACTTTCACCCTGTAAACATTAGAAGTCCTTCTGTCTTATGAAGGTTTAAAGATCAGAGCTAATGCTTTGAGTTGCTTTACAACTGTCTGCCTCATTGTTCATTCTACTGCTGTAATTTTCTCCTGCTCATGTTGCATCATTATGTTTATGACCAAAAGAACTGACTGCCAGACTAGGTATAGACAATGAGCAGAAATAACAGCATGAGGCTCTGAGCAAAGTGGGGAAACTAATTCAGAAGAGTTCAGAAGAAAAAGATCCAAGCAAAAAGAATGATTTGGAGATGCCAGTGTTGCACTGGGGTGCACAAAGTTAAAAATCACACAACACCAGATTATAGTCCAATTAAACCTGTTGGACTATAACCTGGTGTTGTGATTTTTAAGCAAAAAGAAAGTAGAGTTAATAAAAGAATGCAGTAGGTGATTTTACTTCCATGGCTGTCTTTCCCTGATGCAAAACTTTAAATTTATGCATCTTTGATGCATTTCATCGCCGTCTTTCAGCACACATTACATCTCTTTTCTGTAATCTCTCTTATACTTTAGTTCTTTCACTATTTATCCCTATTTCTTTCTTCAGTCGTTTTATCTCACAATCCAATTGTACAAATGGACGCCATTCTGTCTATCATATGCCATTTCTTTGAAAAAGGTATCGAATTGGTCTATCTGTTTTCCAGCCCTCACTGTTTATCTCTTGTGCAATCTTGCTCTGTCTTATTTACAGCTTTTATATGTGTATTATTTATATATTATTGAACATTTTTGCAAGGTTTGTGAAGGTTTGTAGCTCAGGTTGAGGTTTAGGGTGTAGATTTGATATCCAGACGTTTAATTACCTGGCTAGGTAACATCATCAGTGGCGACCTCCAAGTGAAGCGAAGCTGTTGTCTCCTGCTTTCTATTTATATCTTTCTCCTGGGTGGGGTTCCTGGGGTTTGTGGTGATGTCACTTCCTGCTAAGGCTAATTTCTGGATTTCTCCAGAAAGGGAAACTTCTCCCGATTTGAAAATTAGTATATTTAATTTGTTTGCTTCGGTGATTGTGATGAATAAAAACATTATATTGCATGATTTGTGCAAATGTTCAGGTACAAATTCATATGGACACTCACTCATTTCTAGCACGCGGTATCTTAGAAGAAAGTGGCTGAAGTAAAATTGCTACAGTAGTCAAAATCAGGAAGTGATTACTGCTATTTGACCCATCATGTCTGTGCCGGCCAGTCCAAGCTTGTATTAATTTTTTTATATTTAAACTAAGTATAACGTTGAACTAAGAGCCTGGATGTGAAACAACGTAAATTAGCTTGTAGCGCTGTTTGAAATTGGCAGGTATAATGTTGTGGGTATCTCAAAGGTGGCTGTATTGGGGTCAGGGCTGGGAACTAAATATCAAAGGATACGCGACCTATTGAAAGAACGGCCAGAGGTTGGGTTGCCTTGTTAGTAAAATTAAATCGATAGCAACAAGTGATATAAAGTTAGAAGGCGTAGAAGCTGTGTAAGTAGAATTGAGAAACCACCATGGAGAAAAACCCTTGATGGGATTTACATACAGAGTCGAGATTAGAGTGGTCCTGGCAAAGCACATCTGCCAGCAGAATTCAAAATATGGGGAAGAAAATAATTCAGGTGAAAGATAAGGCATGTAAGAAAGGTATTACTGTCATAACCTTGGGGGACTTCAATATGTAGTTGGACTAGGAAAATCAGGTTGGTAGCAGATCCAAAGAAAAGGAATTTGTGGAATGTCTATGAGATGATTATTTGAATGGCAGCTTTTAGTAGAGACCACTAGGGAATATTCCTGATGAAGGGTTCCTGCCCGAAATGTTGATTTTCCTGCTGTGCTTTTCCAGCACCACACTAATCTTGACTTAATCCCCACTAGGGAACAGGCAATCTAGTGATTTGTAATGAGGCAGACGGATTAGGGAGCTTAAGGTGATGGAATCCTTATACGGGTTAGTGATCACAACAGAATTGAATTCACTCTGCAGTTTGAGAAGGAGAAGCTGGAATCTGTTGTAATGCCTTTACAATCCAGCAAAGGTAACCACAGAGATGCAGGGAGGAGCTGGCCAGAGTTGATTGAAAGGGTCAGATGGTGGAGCAACAATGGCAGGTGTTTCTGGGGGTAATTTGGGAGGTGCAGCAGAAATTCAGCCAAACGAAGGTGAAGCACACAAAGGGGAGGATGAGGTAACCGTGGCTGACCAGGGAAGTCAGGGACAGTATAAAAACAAAAGAAAAAGCATTCAGTGTGGTGAAGGCTAGTGGGAAGCCTTTAAAAATCAACAAGGACAACTGAAAAAGCTTTAAAAGTGGAGAAAATGAAATATGAGTCTGAGCTAGCTATTAATATGAAAGATTTCAAGAGTTTTTGTAAAATTGACAAGAATGGCCATTGGACTGTTTCAAAATGAGGCTAGAAAAATAGTAATGGGAGCAAATAAATGGCAGAAAAATTGAAATATACTAGCAAATTTTCTAAATATCATGTTTTATTCTCTGGCATACTTTTCAAATAGGAGAATGAACACAGTTGATTAAAAGTTTGGGGTTGTCTAAATAATAGGTTGTGTTTTTTACATTGTAGGTACAAATCTATGAGCTGGAAGAGCACAAGATTGAATCATGGAGAGGTAGGAACAATACACCTATTGACTTTTGACCTCTCGCAATCTGTCTGATACTTCACCAAAGAGGCCCTTATTAATTTGTGAGCAGTGTTAGTAATTCTGGATGGGCCTTCAACTGTGTTTTTCTAACCACTTACTCCATACCTTAACCTTGGATTGAATATTTTCTAAGATTATGATAGTTGTGCACTTTTCGCAAGTACTTTGTTAGAGTCTGGCCTTTGAGGGACAGAACTAAAATTATTTAGAAACTTATATTATTTTCACTTTTTAAATTTTCTTTTACTCCTCACAACTCCAAGTGTAACTCAAATTTGTTCCAACACTTTTAGTCTTGAATATACATGACCACTATGTTACTCATCAAATGCACTTTTAAATCAAAACATAAGCTTGTAAACCACAGCTTCAAACACAATTAATTAACGCTCCTATTTGTTTACTTAATAGATGCAAAGGGGTGTAGATTTACCTTAGAACAGTGCTCCCCAAACCACCTTCCCTCCTGACCCTATTTGCTGGATTGAAAGTTATTGAGAATGCAGGTCAGAGCTCTGGGGAGGGGTCTCCGGTCATGTGCAGGTGTTGATGTCAGATGACGCTCAGTCAGTTATTCGCTCTTGCTCTCTCGCTTACTGTCTTTCATTAACTAACACTCTTGCTACCTCTATCAAAACACTTCTCATTCAATCACACATACTACCCATTGCAGGTTTGTGTGATCTGCTGGCTGTCAGATGTTGTCAACTGACCCAGCTGGGTATCATGACCCACAGCTTGGAAAGCCCTGGTTTAGAAGATATTCTCTGTTAACTGGTTCCCCCACAGCAGCCCAGTGGTGGTGGTAAGACTTGTGTTCAGGCATTTGCCTGGACCTTTTCTGTTTCCTAAGTATTTCCTTTTAAATGATCCTCTTCCCTCAAGAAAAACTGACAGAAATTTTACATTTGTTTCCTCAAATGATCTCCGACGTATAGCAGTTTCTGTACAGATTGTCTTCGATTTCATGTTTCAGTGCTCCTGAAAGTCCAAAAACAATCAAGTTTCTACGATAAGTACTGGCGACACCTTAACAAATGGAAACCATACCAGGTGTTTTTTTTTTAATGGTCCAAAATCTTTGACTTTGCCAATCACCTTGTGATCGAACTGAAATGAGTGGTTATTGGCTGTCCTATTGTTCCCAGGATAACACACAAGATATCCAAGTAATGTATTAAAAATGATACATCAGCACTGGTGTGAAAACAAACTTAATGTACTAACACTTCTCATCTCCAGTGTGTGACTGACCTGCAGATTACAATCTTAAATATTTCATGGCTGACTATCTATAAGTCCTGAATGATTCTTATCTTTTTGATTAAACAGAAATTGTGTCCTTAAGGGTATCCAGCTGCACATTGGCAGAAAAAAACCTTGTGCATCATATGCCTCAGCACCATTGCCCTTCTAAAAGTGCTGGCTTTAGGCTTTTCATGAGAATTACCGTGGATGATCCATTAATAAATGTAGCTTTCCTTTCAATCCAATTCCTACTCTTCTGTTTTTCTTGAAGCTGTGGGTGTGTGGTTCTACGAGTCCATCCAAATGACTTTTTTTCTCTACTTTATATGCCTGCACAATAAGAGTTGACACGTTAACTCCTTTAGCTCCTTTAACCTCACCTCATTTCAAAACTTTGAGTCATCTCTCCTAATACCTCGTGCTCTTGTGAAGGGCCTTGCAAAGTTTCACTACACTACATTAAAGGGTCTGTGAAATCAAGTTACAGGAAGTGACATTATAGCAACTTCGGACAGCATCGCAGCAGTTCCCCTAAAAATGCACTTTCTAGCAGTTGTCAGTGAGTCCTGATGAAGGGCTTTTGCCCAAAACGTCAATTTTCCTGCTCCTCAGATACTGCCTGATGTGCTGTGCTTTTCCAGCACCACTCTAATCTTGACTCTGATCTGCAGCATCTGCAGTCCTCACTTTCACCTCGTGAGTACTAACCTGGAGCTGATTTTTACTTTAGTATTCTGCCCAAAGAGAGCATTGAGATCAATTATAGTATTTCACCTAGCCCAGTTGAGATTGTGAAACACTATCCAGTTTGACTTTATCTGAGAGGATCTCCCATCTCATATGGTTCAGTTACTCACCCAACCACATGGAGAGCAGTCAGTCGAATATATATTGTCCACAAGCTCCCTTCATTTATTTCCTTCATATCTTTAAGAAGTCTGTTAATCTGTTTTGGCTGAATCATCAACTGGGCATCTGAAGGCTGACTGGCATCTCAATTTGAGAGTTTCAGATCTAATCCGTGCCTATGCTCCTGAACTAGTCCAGTTTCCAGGTTTTGAGAAAAGACTGATCCCTCAATGGAATTTGTACCTGTCTAGGGAAACCCATCCCCAGGCCCACCCACCTGCCCACCTATAGATGGGGAATGTTGCCTGCAAGAGGAAGAGGAAAAATAATCATTCATGGGTTGATCAGTCATGTTTTTTTCAGGCTTTTACATTTTTCATTCCCATGCTTCATCCTAGCACAGCAGTACTGTACATCAGAGCCATGTGACATTTTTGCATTCATAATTGCAATGGCACTATGATATCAGGAAATACTTCAACTGTTTTCCATCCTCTTCATCTCACTTGGCTTCACATATAGCAGGTCTTCTGTCACTTTCAGTGAGAAGTATTAGCTAAATAACAGGGAACCAGTCAAACAGGTCTCTCTACCAAGTGATTTGGTGATTCTAACTGCCCCCCAGTCTTTATAACGCTCAGAATGTTGGTTTGGCCATCATTGCTTCAGTGTGGCATCTTATCAATTATTCGTTTTAGATTAAAATCATCAATATTCAGTTGCCAAATGCCATGGATAAGAATCACACCACTACCTTTTGACGGGAACTCTGCTTATGTTACAAAGAATATCATGTCTTGAGTTCTTTGCTTGTTCTGGAACATTTTGTACTAATACTAATTTGAGAGATTTATGATGTGCTCTCTTTGACTTGTTTTGGAGACCTTATCAGTACAATGCTGGCAAAAAGCATTTGTATCTACTAATTAACAGGTGACTCCATTTTGTTTTGTCAACAAAATTGTTGGATAACTTGAATATGTTGATTTGAATTTGACTGTTAAAGTGCACCAAATAGAGCAAAGAAATTAATTTGAGTTTTTCTGTTTATTTTTAATGACAATACAAAGCTGTATGCAGTGGATGAAAATTTTGTGTTTTCCTTGATACATACAGACAGACTTGGGTTAATTATTTTGGTCACTTCACTTCATGAGACGTAAAGCATTTCTCTCCGATTTCCTCCCATTGCCCAAATGTGCAATGTTAATGTGAATCACTGAGGCATGATCGCCCAACACTTTTCAATACATTTTAGACTTAGGCCCTGGAATAGACCATGACAGAAACAGCCCTGTCAACTTGTAAAGTCCTCCTTGGGACCTGGTGCCAAAATTGGGAGAGCTATCTCACAGACTAACCAAGCACCAACCTGACATTGTCTGTCAGATATGATTCTGTGAATACGACTATGTCCCCGACATCACCACCACAATTCCTGGATATGTCTTGTCCCACAGACAGCACCGACCCAGCAGAGGTGGCAGCACAATGGAATGCAGTCAGGAGGGAGTTGTCCTCGGAGTACTAAACATTGATTCCAGACCCCATTGAAGTCTCATGACTTCAGTTAAGTTTGGACAAAAAAACCCTCTTGCTGATAAGTGTGCACTGTCCTGCCTCAGTTGATGAATCCGTACTCCTCCATGTTGAGAAGCACTACAATAATGAGGGTGCAAAATGTACTCGAGGTGGGGGATTTCAGTGTCCACGACCAAGAGTGGCTTGACAGCAGCATTACTGATTGAGCTGGTCAAGTCCTGGAGGACATCGCTGCAAGAAGGAAAAATTTACTTGATCTCACCCTTGGAGAAAGTGAGGACTGCGAATGCTGGAGAACAGATTTGAAAAGTGTGGCGCTGGAAAAGTACAGCTGGTCAGGCAGCATCCGAAGAGCAGGAGAGTCGACGTTTTGAGCATGAGCTCTTCATTGGGAATGAAGAAAACCGTATCCTTACCAACCTGCTCGCTACAGATGCATTTGTCCATGGCACTATCGATAAGAGCGACCACTGCACAGTCCTTGTGGTGATGAAGTCCCATCTCCATGTTGAGAATAATCTCAGTGTTGCGGCACAACACTATCACCAAGCTAAATAGGGCAAATTTTGAACAAACCTAGCAATTTGACTGGGCATTCATGAGGCGTAGTGGGGCTTCAACAGCAGCAGAATTATATTCCAGCATAATCTGTAACCTTCTAGCCTGGCATATCCATGACTCGGCCATCGACATCAAGCTAGGGAATCAACTCTGGTTCAATGGGCAGTGCAGAAGGACATGCCAGGAACAGCAAGAGGCATACCTGAAAACCTGGTGAAGTTAGTCAACAGTACCAATTACATGCCAAACAATATAACCAGCAAGTGAGAGACAGAGCTGAGCAATCTCACAACCAACCGATCAAACCTAGGTTCTGTAGTCGTGAATGGTGGTGGACGATTAAACATCTCCCTGGAGGACGAGGAGGATGCTCCACAAATATCTCCGTCATCAATAATGGAAGTGTCCAACACACAAATGGAAAAGATAACGCAGCAATCTTCAGCCAGATGTGCCAAGTGGATGATCCACCTTGGCCTACTGTAGTGGTCCTAATATTACAGCCTTCAGTCAATTCTGTTCAGGATATTGCAAAGGCTTTGGGCCCTGATAGCATCTGGCGATAGTACTGAACACTTGTGCTTCAGGACTTGCTGCGCCCCTAGCCAAGCTGTTCCAGTACAGCTGCAATACTGATATCTAACTAATGGTGTGGAAAATTAGTCTGGTATGTCTGCACACACAAAGGAAGACAAGTCCAACCTAGCCAATTTTCGTCTCATAAGTCTATTTTCAATCATCAGTAAGATGATGGCTGATGTCAGAGATTCACAGAGCTGTACAGTTGAGTTGTCGAGAGGGCTAGATGATCGAATGGCCTAATGCTGCTCCTATTTTCTGTTTCCAGCAAGATTAACATTTTCTGCTGCGTTTTGTTAAGCCACCAGAGAAGCTTAATATAATCTGAAATGACAAAGATGGCTTCGAAGATCTGTGGAATCAGAACCAGGAATCTATACAAAATGACTACTGAATAGTGTTAGATTAATGTACTTGTAGCATCCCTGTACAAAGTCATGTCAACTTGATGATGTGATGATGGCAAATGAGAGCCATCCCAGCCTGCTTCCAAATGTCTTGAGTTTCTCTAATAGATAAATTTCATCATTCTTCATGCCTTGTCCAAGGAAATAAAAACTGGTCTTCGGTAATTTTGTCTTCCATTCAGGAGTTGTGTTAACGATTTGCATTTCAGAATGGTTAGCCACTTTTGGGAGCACACTGAAAAAGGAGGTGAGAGTCCATGTCTATAGTGCTTGACAATAGTATCCTTTTTACTCACCTGTAGCTTTGTGAATAATCTTGCTTTTAATTTGGAGTCTGAAATGACCTTACATAGATGACCTTATGTTTTTTTTTCTCCTTCCTCAGAGCTTTATTTACAAGAAACGTTTAAGCCTTTAGTGAACATAACACCAGATGCAAGGTAGGTAAATCACTTTGCATAGTTTTTTTGAGGTTCTTTATTTATCTTTATCTACAATGCTTTTAAGTCTGTGCTGCTGTTAGAAGTGGGAGAGCTGGTTTGGCTGCACTTAGTCACCAGCAAGAAAACAGTCCAGCGATAGTCAAGGGGTAGAGTAAATACAGTGAGAGTGGCTGTTGAAGGGGACACACTAAAACCATGATGTCATTTCACTTGGACTCTCTGGTTAACAATAGCTGGATTACTCCACTTCATTGTTTTGTCTGGGGGTAAAGTTATCCAGTTCAGCTGGCAGTTATTTTCAAGGAAATCTAAAGGGGTAACCAAACCAAATGTTTTTTAAAAAATGTCAAAGTTTAGTTTGGTATTAAGGTCTACCATTCTTACATAGCACTTGCTTCTGTTTGAGATAATAGCCCAACATCAGTTTGGTGGCTTGTTTTGGTCAGTGGATTTCTTGAAGGAGGGGTTAGAACAAAGAAAATTACAATGCAGGAACAGGCCCTTCAACTCTCCAAGCCTGTGCCAATCCAGATCCAAACCTGTCACTTATTTTCTAAGGGTCTGTGTCCCTCTGCTCCCTGTCCATTCACGTATCTGACTAGATGCTCTACCACCTCCACTGGCAACACGTTCCAGACACCTTCTGCGCAAAGAACTTTCCATGCATATCTCCCTTAAACTTTTCCCCTCTCATTTTGAACTCATGACCCCTAGTAATTGACACCCCCACTCTGGGGAGAAAAACGCTTCCTGCTATCCACCCTGCCTATACTACTCATGATTTTGTAGACCTCAATCATGTCCCCTGTCAATCTCTGTCTTTCTAATGAAAATAATCCTAATCTACTCAACCTCTCTTCATAGCTAGCGCCCTCTATACCAGGCAACATCCTGGTGAACCTCATCTGCATCCTCTCCAAAGCATCTGCATCCTTTTGGTAATGTTGTGACCAGAACTGTACACAGTATTCCAAATGTGGCTGAACCAAAGTCATATGCAACTGTAACATGGCCTGCCAACTCTTGTACTCAATACCCCGTCCGATGAAGGAAAGCATGCCGTATGCCTTCTTGACCAATCTATCGACCTGTGTTGTCACCTTCAGGGAACAATGAACCTGAACACCCAGATCGCTCTGTACATCAATTTTCCCCAGGGCTTTTCCATTTACTGTATAGTTCATTCTTGAATTGCATATTTCAAAATGCATCACCTTGCATTTCCCTCGATTGAACTCCGTCTGCCATTTCTCTGCCCAACTATCCAATCTGTCTATATTCTACTGCACTCTCTGACAGTCCCCTTCGCTATCTGTTACTCCACTAATCTTAATGTCATCTGCAAACTTGCCAATCAGACCCCCTATACCTTCCTCCAGATCATTGTTGTATATCACAAGCAACAGTGATCCCAACATGGATCCTTGTGGAACATCACTGGAAACAGTACTCCATTTTGAGAAACTCCCTTCCATTCCTACTGTCTCCTGTTACCCAACCAGTTATCTGTCTAGCTAGTACACCCTGGACCTCATGTGACCTCACCTTCTCCATTAGCCTACCATGGGGAACCTTATCAAATGCCTTACTGAAGTCCATGTATATGGGGTCTACACCCTTTCCCTCATCAATCAACTTATCATTTCCTCAAAGAATTCTATTAAGTTGGTAAGACATGACCTTCCCTACACAAAACCATGTTGCCTATCACTGATAAGCCCATTTTCTTCCAATTGGGAATAGATCCTATCCCTCAATATCATCTTCAGCAGCATCCCTACCACTGACTTGAGGCTCACCAGTCTATAATTACCTTGATCACCCCTGCTACCCTCCTTAAACAAGGGGACGATATTAGCAATTCTCCAGTCCTCCGGGACCTCACCCATGTTCAAGAATGCTGCAAAGATATCTGATAAGGCCCTAGCTATTTTCTCTCTCGCTTCCCTCCGTAATCTGGGATAGATCCCATCCGGACCTGGGGATTTGTCCACCTTTTAGAATACCCAACACTTCCTTCCTCCTTAAGCTGAGTTGACCTAGAGTCATCAAACATCTATGCCGAACCTCAACATCTGCTATGCCTCTCTCCTTGGTGAATACCGATGCAAAGTACTCATTCAGAATCTCACTCATTTTCTCTGACTCTACGCATAACTTTCCTCCTTTGTCCTTAAGTGGGCCAATCCTTTTACTAGTTACTATCTTGCCCTTTATAAACACATAAAAAGCCTTGGGGTTTTCCTTAACCATGTTTGCTAAAGATATTTCATGATCCTTTTTCACCCTCTTAAGTCCTTGTTTCAGATAGGTCCTACTTTCCCAATATTCTTCCAA
Organism: Chiloscyllium punctatum; assembly: GCF_047496795.1. Lineage (NCBI taxonomy): Eukaryota > Metazoa > Chordata > Chondrichthyes > Orectolobiformes > Hemiscylliidae > Chiloscyllium > Chiloscyllium punctatum. Next base: position 113,865,394 of record NC_092746.1, read on the forward strand.
AGCTTCGTCTGTTTTCAATCGCCTAGACCTTATGTACGCTTCCTTTTTCCTCTTAGCTTGTCTCTCAACTTCACCTGTTATCCATGGTTCCTTAATCTTGCCGTTTCTATCCCTCATTTTCACAGGGACATGTCTGTCCTGCATTCTAATCAACCTCTCTTTAAAAGCGTCTCACATATCAAATGTGGATTTACCTTCAAACTGCTGCTCCCAATCCACACCCCACCCCTAGCCTCTGCTGTATTTTGCTATAGTTGCTCTTCCCCCAGTTTAGCATTCTTCCTTTAGGACCGCCCTCATCTTTGTCCATGAGTATTCTTAAACTTACTGAATCATTTAATTCAAATATCAGTAAAAGTTGTGACTTTGTTCAGTTACTGACAGTTGTTTTGAGTTTAGGGCAGGTATTTCAATGACTCTTTCATACTGCTTACAGCTTGTTGGTGCATGTGTTTATCTTCACTTTTCAATCATTAAGTATCATCACCTTTTGTTTTTACTCAGCTGGAATTTTTGAAGACAATGAGATACGTCATTAGAAGTACTTTAGTTTGTGAAGAAAGGGTTAAATTTTAAAAAGGCTATGAGTGAAAATTAATTTATACTCTGTGGGCCAATGGGCTGAGAAGTGGTAGATGGAGTTTAATTTGGATAAATGTGAGGTGCTGCATTTTGGGAAAGCAAATCTTAGCAGGACTTATACACCTAATGGTAAGGTCCTGGGGAGTGCTGCTGAACAAAGAGACCTTGGAGTGCAGGTTCATAGCTCCTTGAAAGTGGAGTCGCAGGTAGATAGGATAGTGAAGAAGATGTTTGGTATGCTTTCTTTTATTGGTCAGAGTATTGAGTACAGGAGTTGGGAGGTCATGTTGCGGCTGTACAGGATATTGGTCAGGCCACTGTTGGAATATTGCGTGCAATTCTGGTCTCCTTCCTATCGGAAAGATGTTGTGAAACTTGAAAGGGTTCAGAAAAGATTTATAAGGATGTTGCCAGGGTTGGAGGATTTGAGCTGTAGGGAGAGGCTGAACAGGCTGGGGCTGTCTCCCATGGAGCATTGGAGGCTGAGGGGTGACCTTATAGAGGTTTGTAAAATCATGAGGTGCAGGGATAGGATAAATAGACAAAGTTTTTCCCTGGGATGGGTGAGTCCAGAACTAGAGGGCATAGGTTTAGGGTGAGAGAGGAAAGATATAAAAGAGACCTAAGGGGCAACTTTTTCACGCAGAGGGTGGTACGTGTATGGAATGAGCTGCCAGAGGATGTGGTGGAGCCTGGTACAATTGCAACATTTAAAAGGCATCTGGATGAGTATGTGAATAAGAAGGGTTTGGAGGGATATGGCCCAGGTGCTGGCAGGTGGAACTAGATTGGGTTGAGATATCTGGTCGGCATGGGCGGGTTGGACCGAAGGGTCCGTTTCCATGCTGTACATCTCTATGACTCTATGATAAATGGAGGAACACTTATCAGTTTGGAGAAGACCAAACTATCATTAGCAATGTTTCCTGCAACATCTTGTTTCTGCTGTGCAGACGTCTGAGATCAATTAAGCCAATGTATCAGCTCACCAATCAGCGTGCGTGGAACTTCTCCGATACTGCACAGGTTTGAGGGCATGTTGATCATTGGTCCCTCTTTGAGAAAGGATCATAGGTTCTTTTGCATCCGCTGCAGAGGATGTGTGGAGCCTCAGTTTAATTACATTACTTAGACTGCAGCACTCACTCCACACTGCACTGGAGTATCAGCCTGGATTTTCTGAAATGGAACTTCTGACTGAGACAGAATGCTACCCAGTGAGGCACAGCTCACACTTCTTCAGTAACTTGTTAGCTTGCCATCACCTTGAACTTGTTTTGTTCTTTCAGCCTCTTTGATGCAGTGTATTCACTCATAAAGAATAAGATTCACCGGTTGCCAGTCATCGACCCCATAAGTGGAAATGCACTTTATATCCTCACTCATAAACGGATCCTAAAGTTCCTGCAGCTTTTTGTAAGTATTATCTTCTTAGAGTAGGACCAGATGTTGCTATGGGTCTGTGTGCTGTTTCCTTCATTAAATACTTACGTCGGTTGTTTTTCTTCCACTGGTGTTTTAAAAAAAGGAAATTAAACTTTACTCACTGCTAGTCACTCACAGCCAAAAGATGTTTGAACCTGGGGAGGAAGTTATTTCCAACAGGCTCAATGTTGTTCAATATTATTCTTTAATGTTTCTAGTTGGCGGCCCAGGTTTGCTAAGTATTCAGAGCAGACTTCAGGTCTTAAGTGTTGGTGTGTTCTTGTGTCTGATCTTCAACAAAAGGCAGTCTGGCACTCTGAAAAGGCCCTAATATTTCTATCTGGCAGAATTGAAGGTCCAATGTGATTGGAACCTGATGCATTATTATTTCCAGGTGATTTTGTTTTTGAGTGTTTTGCAACAAAGTTAGTAACTTTCAAACTCTCTCCACAACAAGCAAAGTAGTAATTTTCAGCTTTTCCCCACATCTGATCAAACACCCAAGTGGACGTTTGATGGGACATTTCACATAACTTTTCAACAGTTCTTTTGATAAACCTGTTAAGATCAATCTGTTCATCTCTGGTGGATGCTTGCATTGCATTTAATTAAAAATGAAACTGTGTTCAGTTGTGCTAGTTCCCTGATGATGAATCTCCTTTTCTTAGGCTTTGGTGTAATACTCATGACTTCATAAAGTATGCAATGCAGAGTACAGGAGAGCATGCCAGGAGCAGCACCAGACTTAATTATAAATGAAGTGTCAACACTAGACTGCTTGCATGTCAAATAGTGGTGGCAGCAGCAGTAGATGGGGATCAGTGTTCCCACGGGCAATGGATCATATCTAAGTTCCACTGTCCTGCCACATCCAGTTATGATAGTGGTAGACAACTAAAACTCACTGGAGGAAGAGCTTCACCAATTTCCACATCCTCAACAATGTGAGGCCATTAGTCCAAAAAAACAAAACTGAGCCATTTGTACCTAACTTCAGCCAGAAGCACCACTACCTACAAGTTCCCTCTGGCGTTACACAGCATCCTGACTTAGTAATCAGATGCATGTGTTTTTTAAATTCCATCATTCTCAGGCTGTGTATGTCATAAGCAAGGATCGCATTTGTCGTTAAGTATTAGTTACCATTGAGAAGATGTTAGTGCCTACACGATTTAAGCTTCCTGCAGTAAATGTAAGTTTCTGAAATAAGATTGCCATTGATTATATTGAAGAGTATGCAAAAGGCAAACACACAAGTTCAGAAATTGACTTGCTCATCTTTGTTCTAATACGTTGTGTGTGACCTAAAAGAAAGTAAGGATTGTCTCTTTCTGCAGCTTGTATGGGATCCCTATCTGCAGTAGTCCAGCTGTGAAAATGCTGAGGGTGGTGTCCTTAAGTAACTAGAAACAAATCTATGAATAGGTGTTTGGTAGTAGAGCGTTCGAGTACATTGAATATATGTACAGTTTCTCCACTTATAATGTATAAGAGGAGAATGCTGAATAGTTGGCAAGTAGACTGCTAGAGGCATTGCCACAAAGGATGCACCAGTTTACAATGACTGACAGTTAAATACCAAGTCTTATTTAAATTTTAAACCAGAAAGGTTGACTCTGATTGATCAAGGTATTGTCCTCAGAATTAAAGCAACAAAGCAAGACAGTTATTTTGTTGAGATGGAGCAGGTGCAGTGTGTGTAGATGTTATTTCTGACTGCAAGGAACCAGGCCCTGTCTCTTATAGTTAGGTCGCTTCCAGTACATGCAAGTGGGTCACACTGCCAGCCCGACTGATGATCCTAAGTTGGTTGTCAGCCTAATATTTTGCACATCTTCAATTATCCAGTTAAATATTCTCCAATTTGTAGTAAATAATTTTCCTTTTGGGATCCGACAGGTCTCTGAGATGCCAAAGCCCGCCTTTATGAAGAAAACGCTGGAGGAACTAGGGATAGGAACATACCTTAATATTGCCTTTATCCATCCAAACACTCCAATTATTAAAGCGCTGAGTATATTTGTGGAAAGAAGGGTTTCTGCCTTGCCGGTCGTGGATGAGTCAGGTTTGTACAACTCCTGTGTGTATGACTTATTCAGACGTGTAGTGTTGTCAATGATTTAAAAATAAACAAAAGCAGCCTATGTTGCTGTCCATGACTTTGAGCAAGACGATGTACTGAGTTCTGATGAATGATTGCACATGAAAAGTTAATCCATTTTTCTCTTTACAGATACTAGTTTTGTTTTCTGTTGCTCCTTTATATGATTTTTAAATTTGAAATATATGCTGTTTTTAAGTTATTCATTACCCGATGCTACTTGAACAATACCTTGTTTGGTGTTGTGTGTTATTTGTAAAAGCCACCATTTTGTGCTGCATTGCAAGTAATGCATCCCTGTTGTTCATATTTGCAGCTTTTCAAAAGTAATTCAAAGTTCACTTAGAGTCATAGAGATGTACAGCACGGAAACAGATCCTTTGGTCCAACTCGTCCATGCCGACCAGATATCCCAACCCAATCTAGCCCCATTTGCCAGCACTTGGCCCATATCCCTCCAAACCCTTCTGATTCATATACCCATCCAGATGTCTTTTAAATGTTGCAATTGTACCAGCCTCCACCACTTCCATACACGCACCACCTTCTGCGTGAAAAAGTTGCCCCTTAGGTCTCTTTTATATCTTTCATCTAGCACCCTAAACCTATGCCCTCTAGTTCTGGACTCCACCACCCCAGAGAAAAGACCTTACCTTGTCTATTTACTCTATCCATGCCCCTCATGATTTTATAAACCTCTGTGAGGTCACCCCTCAGCCTTGGATGCTCCAGGGAAAGCAGCTTCTCCCTCTCGCTCAAATCCTCCAACCCTAGTAATATCCTTGTAAATCTTTTCTGAACCCTTTCAAGTTTCACAACATCCTTCTGATAGGAGGGAGACCAGAATTGCACACACTATTGATGAGAAGTGTGTGCATATTGAATGAGGATAAGTTTAGATTTGGCTACAATGCATTCACAGGTGATCAACTTGCCTAATTTCATTAGATCTCTTTAGGTTCAACCCTCCAGTATTTCAGTTAAATGAAAATTGGTCAGACAGGTATCGACAGTCAATGTTAACAATGACCAGTTAGGAATCAAGGCTGACCAGCTCCTACAGTTTCCAGCTACTGGATGGTAATCTGGACCAGGACTCCTGATTGATTCTTGCTGAAATACCTGAGACCCCTTTATTGTATCCACACAAGGACCAGGAATTGAACTCAAGACCTTCTCACACTCACTTGTTTTTGTTTCATGTGATGTGACCATCACACGCAAGGGGGCAACTCTGAGAATGATGGTGACCCCAGAGTGAGTTCAAGGATTTTGATTCAGTGATGATGTGCCTGCTTGAAGAGGGGCTTGTAAATGGTGATATTCCATTGTTGCTTGCTCATTTGGATGGTAGGGATCCCCTGTTTGGGAGATGCTTTCGAAGGTGGGTTGGCAGGCTGAGCACTAGTTCTCCACTAAATGCGGATTTTATTTGCCAAGCTGTTATGGTCAAAGTGACACTCTACGCTGTCTTCAGCAAGAAACACTTGGGACTATATGTTGTATTGAATCTGACAGAATGCACTTCAGCTTGCAATGTTTGGATTAAACAGCAGAGGTCCTTGCTGTTCTATTATTGCACCAATTCAAATGTATCACCTGTTTCTTGCACCAGAATTAAATATGTTACTTAAGACTGCTCTTTTCTTTCATGAACTTGCTATGGTAGGCATCCAGGAAAAGATTAACAGGTGCCAGTCTCGGCAAAGTTTGAAGATAATTCTGCTTAAGTATATCAGGGGAAATCATAGAATCCCTACAATGTGGAAGCAGGCCATTCAGTCCATCGAGTTTACACCAACACTGTGAAGAGCATCCCAACCAGACCACCCTATCCCTGTAACCCTGCATGGTCTACTGCTAACCCACCTAGCCTGAACATCCCTGGACACTATGGGTAATTTAGCATGGCTAGTCCATCTAACCTGCACATCTTTGGATTGTGGGAGGAAACCGGTGTATCCAGAGGAAACCCACACAGGCACAGGGAGAATGTGCAAACTCAACACACAATTACTCGAGGCTGGAATTGAACCTAGGTCCCTTGGGATGTGAGGCAGCAGTGCTAACCTCTGAGCTACTGTGCTGCCTCGAGATGATGGTATAATGGTAATCCAGAATCTCAGGTTACTGTTTTGGTTTTAAAGGTTGAAATACCACCATGACAGATGGTGAAATTTACATTCAGTAAAATTCTGGAACCCAACGAGTACACAACCACTATTGATTGATTGATTTTTTTTTGAAAAAGAAAAAATCCATCTGGGCTCTACCTTGTTCACTAATATCCTTCAGGGAAGGAAACCTGCCATCCTTCCTTTGTCTGGCCTACATATTTCTGCAGATTCACAGCAATGTGATTGACTGACTCTAAACTGTCCTCTGGGCAATTAGAGGTGGCAATAAAATCTAATCCTGCAAGCAACACCTGCATCAATTTTATTTAAAAGCTTTCCTTTTGTGTCGGAAAAAAACCTTGTGATGGGCGAAATTTCAATAATTGCTGGTGTTCAATATAACGTCAAAATCAGTTGATCATCAGATTAGCACCAGATTGGCACTTTTTGATCTTCAAAAGTGAATTGATTTTAAGTACCTGCTGTAATACGATTTGTGGCATTTGTTCCTAATACTTCATGTTTACACGCACCTATATCTTTCACCTGACATCAGCTCTCCATCAGCCATTTGTTCTGCATATCTGCTACAATTTTTTGAAATAGATCAAGGACTCTTACCACTCATAATATGACTACAAGAAGATATTTAGCTGATTTATTCAGTTGAATAACCTGATGTGAGTTGTGAAAACTAAGCGATTTAAGAGCGAGCTACAGGTATCTCGACAGTTTTTTGAAAAAGATGTAAGCATCTCTAAGTAGATCTAATCAGTGCCAGAAACACAAACAGTCAAGGCAATTGATTTCAAGCTTTATTGCCTGTCAAAGGTCGAGCAAAATTATTATCAAGTGGCATTTGCTTGTGTTCAATCGTTATTAAGATAATTTGTTTCGAATGCCTAATGTAATTTATTTGAACAACAGAAATATCTTGGTGCTGGGGCGATTGGTTCATTGATCCAGTAAAGGGCAGTGGAACTGCATTCTTACAACATAAAATGTTATATCCCAGTCAATCATCTGAGTTCACTTATTTTTCTTTTACAGGAAAGGTTGTAGATATTTATTCCAAATTTGATGTTATAGTAAGTACAGTTTTCACTTCCAATGCATGAATTTTTTTATCATATGCCTTCTATAGCAGCTATAAATTTTGCCGCCATTCTGAATATAATTAGCTCTTTCGTTATTAACTTTTTTGACACTCGATTTTGTGGATACATTTCTGATGTTTTAAAAGATTGCAGGCTGCATTACCAACCAGATTTGACCAGAACCTAATTTGTTGACGACTAACATTGTGTTGAACTGTTGAATTGTTACTTGCAGTTGATGTCACCCAATTTCTGTTTGGATTTTTGAGCAAATTATAAATCACATGAACTTTCACATATTTTCTCTCAAGCCTTAAAGAATTTGAGCGTTTCATGTTAAACCAAGTTAATTTTCCTTGCTCAGAATCTTGCTGCTGAGAAGACATACAATAATCTGGATATCACTGTAACCCAGGCACTGCAACACCGCTCGCAGTATTTTGAAGGGGTCGTGAAGTGTCACAGAATGGAAGCACTGGAGACAACAGTGGACAGAATAGTCAAAGCTGAGGTAGGGACACATTTTAGACTGATCTTTGCCTAGTATGTAAAGAGCATGAAGAAGCCATTTGGCTCAAGAGGTCTGTATTAGTGTTTATGTTCCACAGGAGCCATCCCCTACCTCTCTTCATGTAACTATATTAACATAAATGGGAAAAAGGAAGAGACTATATGTTTATCCAGCTTTTCCTAAGGTGGTTTATTCAATGTGGGTATTATTGGCTAGGTCAGCATGCATTCCCAATGATTTCCGTGGAGAAGATGGTGGTGAAGTGCCTCCTTGAACCGTGGCAATTCTTTAGATGTAGGTGCAACAGCAGTGTTAGAAAGAGAATTCTACAATTTTGACCTGGTGACAATGAAGGAATGGCAATATACTTACATGTAAAAATATTGTGTAGCTTGGAGGGGAATTTGCATGTGGTATTGTTGCGATGCATCTGATGCCCTTGACCCTCTAAGTGGTAGGGCTAGTTGGTTTGGAAAGTGCTTTTGAAGGAGCCTGGGTGAGTCATGGCAGTGTACCTTGTAGATGGCACATGGCTACCGCAATGCATTCGTTGTGAAGGGAGTGAATGCTGGTCATGGTGGATGGGGTGCAGATCAAGAGGCTGCTTTACCCTTTCTGGATGAGCTTCTTGAGAGCTGTTGGAGCTGCACCCATCCAGTTGATTTGAACTTTGTGGATAGTGTACAGGCTTTGAGGAGACAGAATGTGAACTATTGTCCTCAAAACCCTGAGCCTCAGGCCTGTTATTTACGCTCGTATAAGTGTATGACTAATCCAGTTCAGTTTCTGGGTTAGAGTGGTGCTGGAAAAGGACAGCAGGTCAGGCAGCGTCAGAGGAGCAGGAAAATCGACATTTCGGGCAAAAGCCCACAACAGGGAATCTAACAGTCATCTCTTGACATTCTAAGGCATTGATGTTCCATAAAACCAGTGTCTTTGGGTTTATCATTGACCAGATACTGAACTGGGCAGAGGTGGGTACTGCAGATGCTGGAGATTAGAGTGATGCTGGAAAATCACAGCAGGTCCGGCAGCATCCAAGGAGCAGGAAAATTGACGTTTCGGGACTCCTAATGAAGGACTTTTGCCTGAAACGTTGATTTTCCTGCTCCTCGGATGCTGCCTGACCTGTGCTCTAGCATCTGCAGTATCCACCTCCGTCCAGTTCAGTTTCCGGCCAATGATAACCCCCAAGATGTTGGTATTATGGAATGTCAAGAGGTGATTGGTAGATTCCCTGTTGTTGAAGATGGTAATGTCCTGGCACTTATGTAGTGCAAATTTTACTCCTTACTTATTTCAGCCTTGAATGTTCTCCAGATCTTGCTGTATGTGGGCACGGCCTGTTTCAGTATCTGAGGACTCATGAATGGTTATGAACATTGTGCAGTCATCAATGAATATCCTAATTTCTGACTTTATGATGGAAGGAATGTCTTTGATGAAGCAGCTGAAGATTATTGGGCCTCACACACTACCCTGAGGAACTCCTGCAGAAATGCCCTGGGGCTGAGTTGATTGACCTCCAATAACCAGTATCATCTTCCTCTTTGCTGGATATCATTCCAACCACTGGGGAGTTCCCCCAATTGCCGTTGACTCCAGTTTTGCCAAAGCTCCTTAATGCCATGCTTAAGCAAGTATGGCCTCACTACGAAGAGCAGTCACTAGTTCCACAGCTGGAGTTCAGCTCTCCAGTCTATATTTACATCAAAGCTGTAATGACATCTGGAACTGAGTGGTCCTGGCAGAACCTAACCTGATCGTCAGTGAGCAGTCTATTCCTTGATAGCATCCATTCCGTCACTTTATTGATGATCAAGAGCAGGTTGGTTGATTGGGTGATAGTTGACCAGGTTAGCTGTAGACAGGACATGCCTGGACAATTTTCCACGTTGTTTGGTAGATGCCAGTGTCGCAGCTGTACAGGAGCAGCTTGGCTGGGGGTAAGGCTGGTTCTGGAGCAAATCTTCAGTACTATTGCTGGAATGTTATTGGGGCTCATCGCCTTTACAAAAGGCAGTGCCCCAGCCAGTTCATAATATTATGTGGAGTGAGTTGAACTGACTGAAGATTAAGATCTGTATAGAAGAGGCCCTTCTGCCCATCAAATCTCCACCAACAAAAAAACATCCACGCTGGTCTCAAATTTTTAGCATGTGGCCCTTTGCCTTGGAAGTTGTGGCATTTCAAATGCTCATCCGTGTACGTACCGAACCTTCCAGACAGCACATTCAGATTCCCACACCCTCTGGGTGGTTTAAAAAAAAAATTACTTCAAATCCCCTGTAAACCTCCTGCCCTTCACCTTAAAATTATACGTCCTCTTTATTGACTGTTGAACTAAATGGGAGAGCTGCTTTCTATCTGACCTGTCCATGCCCCTCATAACCTTCTCCACCTCAATCAGGTCCCTGCCTCAGCCTTCTCTGATCTAACCTGAGCTTATCCAGCCTCCCTTCATACCTAAGTGCTGTATCCCAAACAACATCTGTGGATAGCATCCCAACATCCCTTTGTTCCTCTGAAATGCCGAAGATAAATATTTCAGTCTTACCTTCTGCACTCTTGTTCTGGGAGTCTCCCCATGTTTGAGGATAGGGATATTTTATGGAGCTTTTACCTCCTATTGCTGTTATTGTCCACCACCATCCCCGACTGGCTATGATAGAACTTCAGAGCTTTGATCTAATCCACTGGTTTTGTGCAATCACATAGACTTATCAATTTCTTGCTGCTTCTGCAGTTGGCTGTGTAGTTACTCCTGTGTTGTAGCTTCATCACATTAACACCTCATATTTAGCTGCCCGCTGCTGCTCCTGACATGCATTGCTCCACTGAACCAGGATTGATTACAGGATTGATAGAATGGTGGCTATGCTAGGCCATGAAGTTGTCCATTATTTTTGATCATTATTCTGCTATTGATGTCCCACAGCACCAGAGCCCAGTTTTGAGTTGCTTTTCTGTTTAACAACATTCCCATCTATCACTTTGATGGTGTCACAATATTGTGGAGGGCATCCTCCGTGTAAAGACATGACTTTGTCTCCAGCATGAAGGCGTGTCCATCACTCCTACCATTACTGTCACTGCATTTTCAGCAGCCAGATTGTTTCCTCCTTCCCTCCCTGCCACAGAGTCCTCAAAAGACTGTCTATTAGGACTTGGTCAATTCTAAGCCACTCTTAATGATGGGCGTTTATGTCCCTCACCTTGAGTACATTCTGCTCCTTTGCCACACTGTGTTTGCTCCAAGTAGTGTTCAACGTAAAGGAGTACTGATTCATCAGCTGAGTAGGTGGTAGTCAACAGGAGGTTTCTTGATGTCATGGAATTTCATGGTTTCCAGAGATTTAGAGTTGATGCTCAGGACAACTCCTTTCTGACTGTAGGGCACTGTACTGTCATGTGCTGCTGGAGTGACATACCCAAGGACGATGATGGTAGTATCTGGGACGTTGTAAAGTATGATTCCGTAAATATGACTGTCAGGTTGTCGCTTCAGGAGTCTGTGTGACAGTCCTCCCAATTTTGGCACGAACTGTGGTATTGGGAAGGAGTAAAGTTACTTAGGCTGTGTTTGCTGTTGTCATTTCTCATGCTTGCTTTGATGGTCCGTGGTGGTCCATTCAGTTTCATTCCTTTGTTTAGACTTTGTAGTAGTTTGTTAGAATTGAGTGCCTTGCTAGGCCATTTCAGAAGACACTTGAGGACACTGCTCTGTCTGGAGTCGCATAAAGGCCAGATTGGATAGTTTGGCAGATTTCCTTCCCAAAGGAACACTAGTGAACCAGAAAGGTTTTTATGTCATTCAGTAATGATTACATGGTCACCAATGGCTAGCATTTTAATTCCACATTTTATTAAATACAGATTTCACCATCTGGCTTGGCAGGATTTGATTCTGCAGAACGCTAGAGTCATATAGATGTACAGCATGGAAACAGATCCTTCGGTCCAACCCGTCCATGCCGACCAGATATCCCAACCCAATCTAGTCCTACCTGCCAGCACCCGGCCCATAACCCTCCAAACCCTCCTTATTTATATACCCATCCAAATGCCTCTTAAATGTTGCAATTGTACCAGCCTCCACCACATCCTCTGGCAGCTCATTCCATACACATACCACCCTCTGCGTGAAAAAGTTGCTCCTTAGGTCTCTTTTATATCTTTCCCCTCTCACCCTAAACCTATGCCCTCTAGTTCTGGACTCCCTGACCCCAGGGAAAAGACTTTGTCTATTTACCCTATCCATGCCCCTCATCATTTTGTAAACCTCTATAAGGTCATCCCTCAGCCTCTGACGCTCCAGGGAAAACAGCCCCAGCCTGTTCAGCCTCTCCCTATAGCTCAGATCCTCCAACCCTGGCAACATCCTTGTAAATCTTTTCTGAACCCTTTCAAGTTTCACAACATCTTTCCGATAGGAAGGAGACCAGAATTGCATGCAATATTCCAACAGTGGCCTAACCAATGTCCTGTACAGCCGCAACATGACCTCCCAACTCCTGTATTCAATACTCTGACCAATAAAGGAAAACATACCAAACACCGCCTTCACTATCCTATCTACCTGCGACTCCAGTTTCAAGGAGCTATGAACATGCATATGGGATTCTGGGTTACTAGTCCAGTGACCTTCCCCCTGTGTCACCACCACAATAATCCTGATGCCAATTGCATCAACTATTCTGTGTCCCCTTCATATCTCTACAATCTCATCCAGTTCTAAGATATCTGTGCCCCTCTAATTCCAGCCTCTTGATCATGTCTGATTTTAATTGCTGTTCATCTAATAGCTAGGCCTTCAGTTGCCTAGGCCCTAAGCTCTGGAATTGCCTCCTTAAACTTCCTACCTCTCTACCACTTTTTGAGATAATCTTTAAAACTTATCATATTGTCCAAGCTTTTGGTCATCTGACCTAATGTTTCTTCGGTGATTCGGTTTCATAATTTATATTCCTGGTGTAAGATGTCCCAAGGCATTTTATGTTAAAGGCATTGTATATAAATTTAATTTGTTTTTGTGGTAGCCAGTTCTATATTTTTATTCTGGATGCAGCAGTTTCTCCTTTGTTCCCCATTAGATTTCTGAGTGATGCCTGACCCCAAGTTTTGGTTTTAGCACCTAGTTTTGGTTGCCTGTGTACATGGAAACCTCTTTCAATTTCCACTCAATCAAACTCTTTCTCAATTGCAGGGACCTCTGTAAGGTCACCCAATAGCCTTTGTTTCACAAACGAGCCCCAGTCTATTCATAGTTTTTCATTATAGACTTGACTTCTCCGTTCTAGAAAATGTTTTAGTATCTGCTGCAATGCTTCCATATCCTGTTTATAATATGGAGACAAGAACTCTAGGACATAGTGCTTCAACTCTGGTATAACCAAGGTCAAAAATGTGCCCAAGTCTTTCCAGGTCTTTGGAGTTCATGGTAAACATTTTGGTTGTGCATTTCCTCATATCAGCTTCATTTTTTTGTTCCTCTAACTATGCTAAATTTGATCTGATTGTGATTTTAGTTGCTAACAAGATAGTTCAAAATCTTGCCACACAAATTTTTGCAAAGCAAATATTTTTCTTGTGCTTTACACCTGAGTGGTAAATAACTTTGTTAACATACCAATGAAGATATTATTTCCCTTCTATCTCACTGCAGTGGCTATAGGTTTTAAGTCCCAGACCGGGTGATGTTTAAATTTGACAGCTGTACAGATGTCTGACTTGTCTTCTGTATAAACCAGATAACTATCTGTGGTGTGTTTCATAACCAAATAAGGGCTACGTGCACGAAGGAAGAAATTAGTTGTTAACAGCCAAGATGTGTCAGTAATAGTCGGGTATTTGTGAGAGTTGTTAGATGTTGCGTTTATTTCTTTTAAATGTCCTCAACTCTAAACATTTGGAGTCCATTAAATTCTTCTGGTTCTCCTGTGCTTGACTTGGTGAATTAGAATAAGAATTATTTTGATTATTTCATGGAAAATATGAAATGTTTTAAGACTTTTTGACTTGATTTTTAATTAATTTAAATTTGAGCTTCCCCTGAAGACCCAGTGTTTGTTGTTGCCATGGGAAGTCTTGGCTGTTGCTTCATTGTTGCAGTTGCTTGGATTTGGGTTTTAACTTGTGATTTTCTTTTGTCTTTTAGGTTCATCGGCTCGTAGTAGTTGATGAAAAGGAAAGTATTGTGGGAATCGTGTCATTGTCCGACATTCTGCAGGCTCTTGTTCTCACCCCAGCAGGTATAGATGCACAATATTCCTAATCTCCTGGACTCTGACCTCTGACCCCTTCCTCTAGGCACTCAGGTAGGGTACACCAGGGCATGTACCCGCTCAGCTTGATGAAGAGCATTGGCTGCTGGAATCCCCTTTGCTATCTGCTGATTTGCCTAAGCAGCTTTTGGCATGGTCAGTATGGCTGAATATGCAGGTGCTTTTGAGGCTGTACAATTTTATTTTGCCAACAGTATACTGAGAATTTTGAATGGGTAACTGAAACAAGTGTGTTCAGTAACGGTGCGTGCTGTGCTTCAGAATGGGCAATGCCCCCCAGGCCATGAGTTGCAAAGTTGTATTTGGGTATGTCGTCTCTGATCACAGACAGCATGGAATTCTACTGCATTTGTTATCATGTTAGTGATTCAAAAAAACTTACATTTTTGTATCATTCACTCCAAGTATTTACTTAAGGCAGGTAGTTAGAGTATTTGGGCGCTGTTTGCCAGAGCCAAAGGATCAGGAACGAGTAAAAGCACAGTCAGAAAATTTTAAAGGCAGGGTGTTGGTGATAGGGTGAAGTTAGTGAAAGAGGGTGCTCCAGCAGATGGGAATAAGGTCATGAGAAATGGACCTTTGGCAGAGGTCAGAACAGAAACATGAGTGGAGTCTGGAAATGATGATCCCATCAGAGAACTTGAAGGTGAAGACCAGAAACTTATTGATTAGATCCTATCTACCTTCCCTTGGATAAAAAAAGAGAACCGGAAATGACATCACCCACCTTTAAGAAACCAGCACCTATAGAGAGGCTGGGCATACCACCAGCGCTTCACTGGTAACTCTCACTGTTGTTACCTAGTCATGGTGACAAAACGTCTGAAAACAAATCTTCAAGCTCAGCGAGCTAACTTACATACTTATCATCAACCTGAGCTACAAATCTTCTCAAAAATCATGAACAAGACACTTGTTCTACTAGAGTTCAGGAGGCTGATGGAGTTTGATGGGGACAGGCAGGTGTGGGTATAAGTAAAAAGATCACCTTGTCATTCTTGAATGGATGAAGCAAACAGACTGTCAGAAACAAATTATCAAATAAGATTTCAATCTTGGGATATTTGGCACAAAGCTGGTGTGTTATGGTGATAAAAAGACATGATCCCAGTCCAGGATGTGAGATATAGTAAACTCAGGGTTCAGAAGGCACAGTGGAACTCTTAAGACATGCTGCAGTTTGCAGGAGCTAAAAAGTAACTAGTGTGAAGCAAATTACAATTCTGTGTTGATATTAAGTAAAAACATAAGGAAGCTGCTGATTTGGGCACACTTATCATCCACATATTTTGAATTTGACGAATATATCATTGCTATGGCCATGAATTTCCGTACTAATTTAAAAGTACTTTGTCTAACAAACACATTTCACTGGCACTAAATAATCGCTTGATGAGATAATCGCTTGCATGGAATCAGGATGGAAGCACTAGTACACTGCATGTGTCTAAATAGAGGGGCAATTCCGATTTAATACTACAATTAACGCTGACAAAAAGCATGACCAATAAAAGCTGTTTGCTACCAAATGCCTTATTTGTATTTAGATTGCAGCCTTGCCTCCCCTTTGTGAATCCCTCAATGATTTTAGTTTCCTTTCAATGAAAATCAGAGAGAGGGAACTCAAGATTGTGACATTTTCTTTTGCTCTTTCTGATATCAGTGAGGAAGACTGCCCTCTGTTGTATTATCAGTACAAGCATTTTGTCATTAATCAAATATAACCCTTGAGCCATTTGTTGAAAGTCTAGCTTCAGTTCAGCAGTCTGTGACTGTGCAGTGTGGAAAACCCAGTTTATGGAGGTGGGGGTTCCCAATTTATGAACATCTGACATACGAATACTAATGCTTACAAATGCTATCCCATACAGAGGTATAATTTTAAAAACCTAACATTTCCTGCACTTATGAACAGCTGCTTTATATTATCCTGCAGACAAATCAACTTTCAAACAGACTCCAGAAAGGAACCCATTCACAACCTATAGACTGGCTTGCACTGTGATTGTTAGTGTTTGAACACTGGTGTCTGTGGACATATGGTCAAGAGCAATGAGCTGACAGGATAGCAGATTTGTATTCTTGTCGATATCAAAATCTGAAAGATAGAATGTGTTTCAGTAAATGCCACTTAAAGGTGAGAGAAAAAAAACTGCAGAAGCTCGAGTCCAAAGCAGACAGGCAGGAGGCTGGAAAAACACAGCAAGCCAGGCAGCATCAGGAGGTGGAGAAGTCAACATTCTGGGTGTAACCCTTCTTCAGGACTGGGGGTGGATGGCGGGGGCTGGGTGGTGAGGTGGGGATAGGTGAAGACAGGGAGAGTGTACGACCTGGTTGGTCAATGGGAAGAATGAATCCGGTTGGTGGAAGGGAGGGGGGAGGGGCTGGGTAGGGAGTTGGGGAATGGAAAGGGAGGTTATTTGAATTTGAAGAACTCAACGTTGAGTTGTCTGGGCTGTATGCTACCCAAGCGGAATATGAGGTGTTGTTCCTCCAATTTGCGCTGTGGTTCATTGAGACAAAGGAGTAGGCCAAGGGTGGTCATGTTGGAAAGGGAGTAGGAAGGGGAATTGAAATGGGCGGTGAATAGGAGGTCCGGTCAGCCCCTGTGGGCCCAGCTGAGACACTCGGCAAACCGTGCCCTGAGTTTACATTTGGTCTCCCTGATGTAGAGAAGACCACATTGGGAGCACCTGATGCAGTAAACCAGGTTGGGAGAGAGGCAGGTGAAGCTCTGTCTCACCTGGAAGGACTGTTTGGGGCCCTGGATGGAGCGGGGGGGTGGGGAAGAGAGGTGGTCGCAGGTTTTGCATCTTTTCCAGTTGCAGGGGAAAGTACTTGGGGGCTTTGGTGGGGAGGGTGGCACAAACCAAGGACTGTCAAAGGGAACAGTTCTTCTGGAAAGCTGAGGGGGTTAGGGAGGGGAAGATGTTCTTGGTGGTGGGGTCTAGTTGGAATTGGCGGAAGGAAGATGCATTGAATGCAGAGACTGTTGGGGTGATAGGTGAGGACAGGGAAGTCTCTGCATTTATTATCTGGACATTTCTATCTTCATATTTTGAGATTCATAATTCAGATGGATGTTGTGCCTTAATCTTTGATTTCTCAGATTACTGTTAGTACTGTTAGCTAGTTAGGAGAATTGCATAAGAAGCATTGTTACAGCTAATGGGCAGAGCACTGGCAATGCAGGCCCTCTGTCCCCAGAATCATCACAAAAGTTAAAAATGTTATCAAAGTTCATTGTCAGATAGCATCGGACCAGGGCTATGTATTTAACAAGAGCTGCTATTTATTAATATGTAAAATAATAAATAGATTCTAACTGCAGATAAACAGTCATGCACTGTTGACATATAACTCTACCAGTTAAAACTCGAACTCCTTTCTAAAACTCCCCGAAACACACAGTCAAAATGACATTGGTGTTTTTGGTGGAGGGAGAAAATACTGGGGAAGACGTTTAATAGCGCCAGTCAACAGGATGTGTTGGGATGATCCTTTAACTGCCAGGAATCTGTTCTTCCATTTCTCCTCTTCATCTTCACATGAAGCACAGGATTATTACTCTGACTGCAAAGTCTTTGTTACTGGTTAAAGGCCTAACCTTACAGCAACTAGTGAGGGAAAATAAACTGGCTTCCATCAGGCTGTAGATATTTTACTGGAGAGAAAGCGAGAGAGGTGCACCATCTGCCCTTGCAGTAGTCCCATTATCATTCACACATGCATGAGCTGTCAGTTACCCAATAGCCAATCAGATGGTTGTTGTCAGGATGATGGCATTTGTCATCTACAAACCATGCAGCAACTGTTTCTGGCCAAATTGCACTTTGTACACACCCACCGGCACTAGATGATTCACTGATCTTATATAAAAAAGGTCATGGGCAATCTTCAGTATCCAATAAATAGAAAATTTGTAATTCTGTTAGCTCAGATAAATTGGAGGCGTTGGATTCAGATTTACTTTCTCATCTCATGACCATGGGTAGGTTATTATTATTTAGCAGGTAAAAACAATGACTGCAGATGCTGAAAATCAAATACTGGATTAGTGGTGCTGGAAGAGCACAGCAGTTCAGGCAGCATCCAACGAGCAGCTCCTCGTTGGATGCTGCCTGAACTGCTGTGCTCTTCCAGCACCACTAATCCAGTATTATTATTTAGCGTAGAGGTTTAATTGTGCATTATTAGCAACAACAAAGCTTTCATTTATTATTATTATTATTATTATTATTATTATTATAGTGTTTTTAAAGTATGTCTCCATGGTCTCTCATTGAGGAGGACAAGCTGCAGAAGAGGGCATTAGTAGAAATGACCAAAAGTTTGATCAAGATGGATATTAAGGAGGATTCTAAAAGAGGAGAGGGGAGTAATGTTCCAAGTTGGTAACCGGTCTCCTGTTTTGCCAGGTGCTTTTATTGTATCCAGGAACATGTGCACTGTGTCTCAGCACATTGACAGTGCACAGCATTTATTTTCTTTTTAACGAGACATTTTTCTGGATGTCTGTTTGCTTGCTGAGCAGAAAAGTTCATTTCCAGAAGTTTCGTCACTTTACTAGGTGATATCTTCAGTGGGTCTCTGGGCGACACAATGCTGAAACTTGCTGTTTTCTATTTATATGTTTGGGTTTCTTTGGGTTGGTGATGTCATTTCCTGTGGTGAACACACAGAGTTAGACCCCATCTACTACCCCCTGAGAAAAAGAACCGGAAGTGACTTTGCCACAGGAAATGACATCACCAACCCAAAGAAACCCAAACATATAAATAAAAAGCAGGAATGTTCAGCATTGCTTCGCCTGAGCCCACTGAAGATGTTACCTAGTAGGGTAATAGAATGTCTGGAAATGAACCTTCTACCTCAGCGAGCAAACCTACATCCAAAACCTCAACTTGAGCTACAAATCTTCTCAAAACTCACAGACATTTTTCTCTTTCAGAAAAGTATATGACAAGCTTATGTTTTATAATTTACAGGTTCTATAAGAAAAGAAAGCATTACAGAATGACTGATTACAATGGGCATTGAAAGTGCTTGACAAAGAACTCTTTGAAGCTTCTTATTCTGTTCAGGACCAGATTGAATGCTGGCTACTACAGAGAAGAGAAGGCACATGTTTGTGAAATCAGGAAACTGAAACAGTTTAATCAAACACTGTAGCTCGATCTGATCAGTACTAGTGACAATATCTGACCTAAATTGGTGATCTTGCTCACTGAGTAGCTATGCAGATACAGCTGTAATGTTGCAATTAAGACTTTGACAGAATTTATTTTGCAAAAATATTAGCAACTGTACCTAAAAGATATTTTTAAACTATGCGTTAAAGCCAGAATGATTCATGTGGCTATTTATTTCAAGCAGTTTGTTGGTGGCTTTTCCAAGAGTTGGGTTGGCAACCAGCAAAGTTACTGTGTGAATTGTCATGAACGTTTCTAAACTTCAAAATCAGTTTGGACCTGCTGACACACACATTCTCCAGTTCAACACAGTAAGAAAACTGCTAACTGTACTGTACTGTAAATAGGAAGTTATTGAGGGAAAACGTGCCAGAGAAAGGTATATTTTTTGGTGTATGCAAATGTAAAATTATGTTTGTACGATTGCACTTGTAATTTTTTTGTAAATTATATTGTTTTCATATGGCTGCAAGGATGGGGGATTGTTTTTGTCCTTGTAAATGCACAAAGGCATGAAACTGACACTATATATATTGTAGACTTTTTTGTTTGAAAGGTGGGGAAAAGAAAGGGAATGAGACTTGGCTGTTCTGGAGATTCATTGGGGCATGAGAAGAAACACTTGGTTTGATGGCAAAACCTCATTAAAGTAATAATGCACTTTAAAAATGGACATTCATTAATTGTGTAGTGAATTCACACAAATGTGATGCAAGTTGAGATTTGCATTGGCCTCAGTCCAGCTGTGCAGTTTTGAAGAATCCCCCTGTAGGGGTAAAACTGACGCACAACTTCAAATTGCTGTGTGGGGGATCATTACCTCACAATAACTGTTTTTCCAGTGGAAGGTTTCTCCTGCAAATCTGATCTTGATGGGGGAGGTGAGGCTTTAGATTGAGGTTGCTGGATTTAATTACTTGGTTGGCTTTGAAACTTACACTCTCTTTCCTCTTTCCCCAGCCCCAAAAGGGTGACAAAAAATAATTAATCATTGGTGGTGATTCAGTAATGTCAGTGAATTCTGTATTTCCACTCTGTAAGGATTGTGTAATTAAAACATGAACGGGTGTATTTATGCCAGGAGTGTGCAGTATCTTTGAATACTTCACCAAAACTTGAAAAGTGTAAGGATGTTCTCCTGTAAGCAACTTTCATCTACAAATGCTTGGGCAGAGGACCTTTAGAAGTTTGCTCATACCAGTCCTAGTTTTATGTTCCCAGCCTTTTGATCTGGGTCGATGAAGTTTACATCACAATATTGGATTTTAAGTGCCATTAAATTTATTCAATCTAAAATTGATGTGAACTGAGTCTAAATGTAGCGTATTAAAACATCTTGTATCATACTTCGAATGCTGTCCTGCATTTCTTCAGTGCATTATCATATGTATACAGTATTGTACATCTTTAATGTTGAATAAACAAGATTTATTGCCAGGTGCAACTAAATGGCTTTTGCATTTTTTTTTGAGGTGGCCATAGCCACCATCACTGGTGCTCATCACTGCAGCAAGTACAATGTAAACAGGATGCAGTACTGGGGAGCAACACACAGGTTCACGCAGTAGCTCGTTTTTCATCATGCCTTTGACTATCAAGGGAACCAAACATTGTGGGAATATATCCTGTCAAGTCTCGCTCCAAGTAATACATACCTTGATTAGAACATGCATCACTATTCCTCATTGCTGCTGGTTCACAACTCAGAAATTCTAAGCTGTGACATGGGAATGCCACCAGCAAAAAAAAACACTGCAGTTCATTTAGGCGATCTAACATGATCCTTTTCAGAGCAACCAGTCAGTGAATGCAGATTTCACTGCATTGCTCGCCATTCTAGAATTAAAACCTTATTAAAATTCTGAAGGTGTTCCTCTTAAAGTATAATTAAAAGATGGTTATCTCACTGGAGAGAAACAGAAGACAGGGTGTGGTAACCTGAGTGTTTTGCCACATGAATTGCACATAGTCCATCTGCCCCACCACCCAGCCACTGTTAGAAATGGGTTATGCTGGTACTGTTGCTACTTTTGAAATACAAGCCAAGTTGTTGCAGTAAGGTCACTCCAAACTGATCAGTTGCATGTTTACACTTGATTATCTGCAACTCCCTGTAGCTTTGAACCTCCATCTTTTGGGCTACTTCAGGTCCATGTTACTTTTCACTGGGATAGTGTGGTGTAAATTGAGCCACACTCTTCTGGGAATGTGCCAGATGTTAAACTTATTTTTAACATTATGCGCAGTACCCCAATTTACCTGATTTCCCAACCAAAACTGATAGCATGAACCAGATTTTGGTACTAACCAGGAATTGTTTTAGATATATAATTCAGACTATAGTTACAAGTAAACTGATATATATATATTGGTGTATAACATCACTAATTAAAACTCTAATCCCTTTATAAACTCCCCCTTCCCCACATACAAACAAATGGAGAAAATAAATGATTGGCTGAGGTAGAAAGAACTGGAAAGTCAGTTCAGTAGTCTTTGCTTCCTGATTCATGTGGGGATGATCTGTCTTTGGCTAGCCAAGCCTTTTGTCTTTTTCTGGAAGCTTCTGTACAAAGTACAGAGTGCTAAATTCACCTGGAAAATGTCTCTGATTTAACAGTTCAAAACTTAGAGTTCACAGCAGCTGCTGCAGGAAAGTTTTCTTAAAGTTTAAACAGTTTTTAGAACAGGCAGTCTCTACTGGGGGTAACGACTACACACAATGTATCTTAGTCTGTCTCTCCAAGTTGTTTCCAGTTTCAAACTGCTCAGTTAGATAAGAACTAATCAGTTTCACTTGTAAACAGCTCCCTAGTTCCTGATCATATGCACATTGTAGGAACCCTTAAAAAAAAAAGTTCACAACAGGTATCAAATACTATGAAAGTATGCAGCTATCCTGGTTCAACACCTTTTTTTAAAAAAGGTTCTTTTTCTGCAATTCGTCGTTTTAAAATAAAAACAAAAATGAAAATGTCTGCCTTATCTATAGCACATATAAAGTTATACAATATTTAACTATAGGATTACACAAAATATCCTACCAATCATTTTTTTTATAAATTCAGTCACTATTGTAAATTAAGAATCAAGTAGCCAGTTTACACAGTACAACCTACTAGTAACTTTTTTGGGGATGTTATTTGAGGGATGAATATTGGTTGGAGATCTCTCTTCGAGAGAACACTATTGGATCTTATTCAGATTAAGGGCTTTGATTTAAGGCAATCTGAGACCACCATGTGATAAAACTCAATTATTTTGTGAGAACAGACATTAAAACATTCAATAGACATTTTAAATTGAGGTCTTATAAACATGCAGCTTTATTGAACTGTGCGTAAGATGGAAAGGAATGATATTTAAATTATTGGGTAAGTGGAAGAATTATTCTGCCACAATGAGAAAACAGACACTTCCTCAACCAGGAAATACAAAGAATATCCGGATGACTTGAAGCAAAATTACAGCAATATTTCTTGGATAATTTCAAAAAGAATAAAGAATTAAGCATTCAGTATCTGTTTCCATAGAGGAAAGAAAATAGCAGTGATAGAAAGTAGCCCCAGTAACAAGCAAAGAGGAGGGACCTGATTTAATTTGTTGGAAGTATGGAATAGGAGAAATGATTTTGATTAAAATTAATGCATCTAGGATCTGATGTTTTCTACTCCAAGGTTTTGAAAGACGTTACAATAATTACAGATGCATCTGTCATAGTTTTCAAAAGCTCTCCAGAAGTCAGAGGTTTAGGGGAGATTTAAGAATTTTTTTTCACCAGAGGGTTGTGGGAATATGGAATGCCTGGGCTGAAGTGGATTTAGCAGTACTGCCTCACAGCACTAGGGACCTGGGTTCAATTCCATTCTCAGATGACTCTGTGTGGAGTTGGTACATATTTCTTGCGTCTGCGTGGGGTTTCCTCCAGGTTCCTTCCAAAGATGTGCAGGTTAAGTGGATTGGCTGTGCTCAATTGCCCATTGTATCCAGGGATGTGCAGGCTAGGTGAGTTAGCCATGGGAAATGCAGGGTGACAGGAAAAGGGTCGAATGCAGGTCAGGGTAGGATGTCTTCAGAAGATTGGTGTGGAATTGATGGGCTGAATGGCCTGCTTCCACTGTATGAATTCTATGAAAAGTACTTGGATGAGAAATTGAAGGCATTTGAGCCCGTGGGGCTAGTATAGGTAGTGGTGGTGCAGACCTGATGGGCCGAAGGGCCTCTTCTGTGCTGTATGATTCTATGCAGAAATGAGCTCTTTTGGATTGGAAAACTGGAGATGTCACTACATTATTTTTAGGAGGGGATGCTGGGGGTGGGAGGAAAGAAAATACACAATTGTAATCATCCAACAGATTACAGTAACTTTCTCACAATTGACTACTAGGGAAAAGGGTAAGAGTAATTGATAAAAGAGAATGAAAATGGAACCAGAATAAAGTTAGTAATATTCACTTACTTACCCATGAGAGGCAAACGTTTTTTAGCCAAGATTTTAGTATTGACTTGTGCGCAATTTAGATTTGCAAGGGTTTTATATGCATCCTTGAGTTCAGGCCACATAGCAAAGACCAAAACAAAATTGTGATTGAAATCCATAAAAACCCATCACTTTAGCGACTGAAAAGTGCAAAAGCATTGACTTAATTTTAACTGTTGACGGTAACATGGCTTAGTTTCCCACTTTAGGGCTCAAGTGAACAATTAAATAACTCCCCAAGAAAATGCTGAGGATCTGTGTCACTGACCTCGAATGTGGGAACCTCCTTATGTTTGTTTAATGCTGAACAAAATCATGAATTATGATTTAATCCTGAATGAAAATAAAGTTTTGAACAGCAAACATTTCATCCTATTCTAGAGAGGCAAAGTATTAATCTGCCCTCTTCCTCCATATTGACTAAGGAGCAAAATGATTTCACTGTTGGTGTACACAAATTCCTGATGACCTAATCCATGGTTATAAACAATAGGCAGAAATATTAATAGAATTAATTCAATAAGGCTGGAATGTGTTTATAAAGCAATGCTTCAGTTGTACAGAACTTCCATGGGACCCGATTGAGAACACTTTGGCTTTTAGACACCATACCTCAATGAAGGTATGCTGGGAATAGAGATAGAGCAGTGAATAATCACTCCAATGGTACCAGTGACAAAAGGGCTAAAATACAAAGATCAGTTAATACAGTCATAGAGATGTACAGCATGAAAACAGACCCTTTGGCCCAACTCGTCCATGCTGACCAAATATCCCAGCCCAATCTAGGCCCACTTGCCAGCACCCAAGTCATATCCCTCCAAACCCTTCCTATTTATATACCCATCCAGATGCCTTTTAAATGTTGCAATTGTACCAGCCTCCACCACTTCCTCTGGCAGCTCATTCCATACACGTACCACCCTCTGTGTGAAAAAGTTGCCCCTTAGATTTCTTTGATATCTTTCCCCTCTCACCCTAAACCTATGCCCTCTAGTTCTGGACTCCCCCATCCCAGGGGAGCGTAATGGGGAAAATCGCTGGTCTTGGAGTCAGAGTCGGCGTTCAATGACAGAGTTTATTGTACAAGGAAGTCCTGGAACTCTGGCAAGAGAAAGACACCAACAGCACAGTGGTCAGCTATGATTCTTCTCTCAACCCAGAGCACATGTCAATATACTTTTATACATCTTGTGATACAACAGGTCAGTGATGAGATTATTGTCTTTGTAACATGATTTGTTTATGGCAATCATTGCAGGATTGTTGATAGTTTTGATATAGTCATTGGTAGCTCCAGCACAGCCTTTGTTAATTTCAGCATGGTTTTTGTTAGTTTCAATGCAGGCATTGTCAGTTTCAACGTCTGCACGGAAGCCCGTTGCTGTAGTAATGGGTGCTAATCGCTCTTCCTGAGGAGGACGATTACTGCAGCACTCTGTATTGAGTCAATATCAAGCTGTTAGCATTTCTATCAAAGGTGTTGACTGGACCCAGACTCTTCGGTGGGCACTGTATGTTATTCATGTCTATTCTGTCCCCCACCTGCCTTAAAATAATCAACGAGGTTGTGAGTGCATTGTGCTGGCATTCTGAGGCCCCAGGCAATGTCTCTATTGACTCTGCTGTCTCTCTCCATATTGTGGTCTGGCGGCCATCTTATGTGTTAAGTGGCCAACTGATGGCTCAGCCGCCATCTTAGGTCCGTGTGCCTAGTGTCACCCTGCCCCATGACATATCCCACTTGAGAAGAGACTTTATCTATTTATCCTATCCATGCCCCTCATGATTTTACAGATGTCTGTAAGGTCACCCCTCAGCATCCGACGCTGCAGGGAAAACAGCCCCAGCCTGTTCAGTCTCTCCCTATAGCTCAAATCCTCGAAATCTGGCAACATTCTTGTAAAACCTTTCTGAACCCTTTCAAATTTCACAACATCCTTCTGATAGGAAGGAGACCAGAATTGCATGCAATATTCCAACAATGGCCTAATCAATGTCCTGTACAGCAGCAACATGATCTCCCAACTCCTGTACTCAATACTTTGACCAATAAAGGAAAGCATACTAAACACCTTCTTCACTATCTTATCTACCTGCGACTCCACTTGCACTCCTAGGTCTCTTTGGTCAGCAACACTCCCTAGGAGCTTACCATTTTAAGTGTATAAGTCCTGCTAAGATTTACTTTCCCAAAATGCAGAACCTCACATTTATTTAAAATTAAACTCCATCTGCCACTTCTCAGCCCATTGGCCCATCTGATCAAGGTCCTGTTGTAATCTGAGGTAACCTTCTTTGCTGTCCACTACACCTCCAATTTTGGTGTCATCTACAAACTTACTAATTATACCTCTTATGCTCACATCCAAATCATTTATATAAATGACAAAATGTAGTGGACTATCGATAACTGGTCACAGGCCTTTAGTCTGAAAAACAACCCACTACCACCACCCTTTGTCTTCTACCTTTGAGCCAGTTTTGTATCCAAATGGCTAGTTTCCCCTGTATTCCATGAGATCTAACCTTGCTAATCAGTCTCCCATGGGGAACCTTATCAAACGTCTTACTGAAGTCCAGATAGATCATGTCCACTACTCTGCCTTCATTAATCCACTTTGTTACTTCGCCAAAAAACTCAATCAAGTTTGTGAGACACGATTTCCCATGCATAAAGCCATGCTGACTATCCCTAACCAGTCCTTGCCTTTCCAGTTACATGCACATCTTTTCCCTCAGGATTCCCTCCACCACCAACTTGCCCACCACCAACATCAGGCTCACTGGTCTGTAGTTCCCTGGCTTGTCCTTACCACCCTTCTTAAACAGTGGCACCACGTTAGCCAACCTCCAGTCTTCTGGCACCTCACTTGTGATTATTGATTATACAAATATCTCAACAAGGGGACACCTGATCAGGTCCTGGGGATTTATCCACTTTTATGCATTTCAAGACATCCAGCACTTCCTCTTCTCTAATATGGTCATTTTTCAAGATGTCACTATCCATTTCCCTACATTCTATATCTTCCATATCCTTTTCCACAGTGCACACTGATGCAAAATACTCATTTCGTATCCCCCCCATCTCCTGCGGTTCCACACAAAGCCGCCTTGCTGATATTTGAGGGGCCCTAATCTCTCCCTAGCTACCCTTTTGTCCTTAATGAATTTGTAAAAACCCTTTGGATTCTCCTTAATTCTATTTGCCAAAGCTATCTCATGTCCCCTTTTTGGCCTCCTGATTTCTCTCTTAAGTATACTCCAACTGCATTTATACTCTTCTAAGGATTCATTTGATCTATCCTATCTATACCTAACATATGTTTCCTTCTTTTTCTTTAGTCATCCAGCATTCCCTACACCTACCAGCCTTCCCTTTCACCCTAACAAGAATATACTGTCTCTGGATTCTCGTTATCTCATTTCTGAAGGCTTCCCATTTTCCAGCCGTCCGTTTATCTGTGAACATCTGCCCCCAATCAGCTTGCCTATACTTTCAAGATTAGCCTTCCTCCAATTTAGAACTTCAGCTTTTATATCTGGTCTATCCTCTTCCATCACTATTTTAAAACTAATAGAATTATGGACGGTGGCTCCAAACTGCTCCCCCACTGACACCTCAGTCACCTGCCCTGCCTTATTTCCCAAGAGTAGGTCGAGTTTTGCACCTTCTCGAGTAGGTACTTCTACATATTGAATCAGAAAATGTTCTTGTGCACACTTAACAAATTCCTCTCCATCTAAACACTTAACACTATGGCAGTCCTAGTCTATGTTTGGAAAGTTAAAATCCCCTACCATAACCACCCTATTATTCTTACAGATAATTGAGATCTCCTTACAAATCTGTTTCTCAATTTCCCTCTGACTATTAGGGGGTCTATAATACAATCCTTAATAAGGTGATCATTCCTTTCTTATTTCTCAGTTCAACCCAAATAATTTCCCTGGATGTATTTCCAGGAATATCCTCTCTCAATCCAGCTGTAATGCTATCCATTATCAAAAACACCACTCCCCCTCCTCTCTTGCCTCCTTTTTTGTCCTTCCTGGAGCATTTGTATCCTGGAACATTAAGCTGCCAGTCCTGTCAATCCTTGAGCCATGTTTCTGTAATTGCTATGATATTCCAGTCCCATGTTCCTAACCAGGCTCTGAGTTCATCTGTCTTCCCTCTTAGGCCTTTTGCATTGAAATAAATGCAGTTAAATTTATCAGTCCTACCTTGTTCTCTGCTTTGTCCCTGCCTGCCTTGACTGTTTGACTCACCTTTGTCCTCAACTGTACCCATCTCAGATTGATCCCTTTCCTCACTATCTCCCTGGGTCCCACTCCCCCACCTTACCAGTTTAAATCCTCCTGAGCAGCGCTACCAAATCTCCCTGCCAGTATATTACTCCCTTTCCAATTCAAGTGCAATCCTTCCTTCTTGTACAGGTCACTTTTACCCCAGAAGAGATTCCAATGATCCAAAATTGTGGATCCTTCTCCCATACACCAGCTCCTCAGCCATGTATTCATCTGCTCTATCCTCATATTCCTACTCTCACTTGATTGCAGCAGCGGGAGTAATCAAGATTACTACCCACAAGGACCTCCTTTTTAAATTCCTGCCTAACTCTCTATATTCTCCCTTCAGAATCTCATTCTTTTCCCTTCCTATGTCATTGGTTCCAATGTGTACAATGACCTCCTCCTGGCCCCTCTCCCCCTTGAGAACATTCTGCAAGCTCTCTGAGACATCCTTGATCCTGGCAGCAGGGAGGCAACATACCATGCTGATTTTTTGCTGCTGGCCACAGAATCGTCTGTCTGTACCTCAGACTAGAGACTTCCCTAATACAATCGATCTCTTGGAGCCTGACGTACTCCTCATAGCATTAGACCTAGTCTCAATGCCAGAAACTTGGCTGTCCTTGCTTCATTCCCCGAAGAATCCATCACCACCTACATTTACCAAAACAGCATACTTGTTTGAAATAGGGATAGCCACAGACGACTCCTCCACTACCTGCCTACCTGTCCTACCTTTCCTGGAGTTAACCCATCTATGTGATTGTATCTGCAACTTTTCTCCTTTCCTATAACTGTCATCCATCAGATCCCCTTGTTCTTTTAAATTTCTCATTGTCTCTGTCTCTCCAACCGATCTATTTAATTTGATGAATGGCAATTTATTGGAGATATAATCGTCAGTAACCCATAAACGCTCCCTAAGCTTCCACATCCGCCAAGAAGAGCATATCACTCTACTCAAGGTCATTTTTGCTTCTTTCAATCTACGGACCCAGAAAATAGCACTGTCTTATTCCTCTACAAAACACTGCTCAGGCTAACTTAATATCTATGGCTTATATTTTTAAGTTTAATGAAGAGACATATCTCAATAAAACTGCAGACTTTCTGTAAGGCCATGCTTAAAATATCCACTTATCTGTTTCTGCACTGTGACCTCTCCCAAACAGGTTCCTCCAAGATCAGTTGTGAATTTCACTGTTTGTTAATTTTCCCAGACACATTCCGAAGTCCAGCGTTACATTAATTCAAACAGCAAAGGCAGTAACTGTGCAGGTTCTGATGTAACACTGCGGCCAGCAGGTGGCAGTGGTTCCCACCAAATGAATTCCTTAATGCTCAGCTTTTGCAGTTAGATAACAAATGTTACAATTATTGACACAATTGGAATTTAATGTCACAAGCTTTTAGTGCATTTGATTTTAATGAATTAATTCATGATTTTAGTGCACAATCCACTCAGCTGTTTACAGTACAGAAGGATGTCTTCTAGATCTACAAAGTTCTGATGACACTATTTCAATTTTTAAGCTTTTGACCTGATGCACTGGAGGATGAGGGAACACACATGAATTTAGGGTCATAGAGTAAATTACAGCATGGAAAGAGACCCTTTGGCCTATCATGTCTGCACTGGTCATCCATCATCCATTTATTCCAGCACTTGGCCCCATACCCTTGTATCACGTTTCAAGATTTAATCTAAATTGTTCTTAAATGGGAATCTCTGCCACAACCACCCTTTATGTGGAGGTGCCGCTGTTGGACTGGGTTGAACCTCCACATAAGTCACATCTCCAGGTTATAGTCCAACAGGTTTATTTGAAATCACAAGCTTTTGGAGCACAACCCCTTCATCAGGTGCAGTGCAGACGAGCACACAGACCCAGAGCTTATAGGCAGAGAGATCAAGGCAGAGAGATCAAAAGATCATACAACTGGCGTGAATGGAGTGTTGAATAATAAGTCTCTGCAGGTGACCAAAAGTGTTACACGGGTGAGTAAAGTGTCAACAGCTGAATAACAAGAGAAGGGATGATATTAAATCTGATCAAATGAGGCTGAGAGATAATTACAAAAAAAAATTAAGATGGTGCTGGAGACCAACTAAATGAGTGGAATAACATGATAGGTTTAAGAGTCACATGCCAAGAGTCTAACCAAAGTAGTAAGTGATCCAAAACTGTACAAACTAATTAAGGGAGAAAGGTCATAACAGTTTATCAAGGTGATGGTGTCAAAACAGGACAGTAAGGAAGGTTTTACACATACAGGTACAGAACAGTATGGTGGGGTAACATGTAGCGTGACGTGAACCCAAGATCTTGGTTGAAGCTGTCTTCATGAGTACGGAACTTAGCTATCAGTTTCTGCTCAGCGATTCTGCATTGTTGTGTATCTCAAAGACCACCTTGCAGGACACTTACCTGAAGATCAGAGGCTGAATGTCCTTGATCACTGAGGTGTTGTCTGACTGAGAGGGAACATTACTGTCTGGCGATTGTTGTGTGGTGTCCATTCATCTGTTGTCATAGCGTCTGTTTGGTCTCACCAGTACACCATGTCTTGGGGCATCCTTGCCTGCAGTGTATGTGGTACCCATGTGACTCAGCCAATGTTGTCTATCTCATACACTGGAGCTTTGGACATGCACACCAATGTTCTTCTGATCTGTATTTCCTCAGATCCTACCATTCATCGTATAAGCCCATGTTAGTCCTCCCAAAATGCATCAACTCGGACTTACAGTAAATATCTAAATTCGGCTCACATTTTACTGGAGTTTCTGATTAAATCACATTTTCAGGCAGTGAATTTCATACTCCCACCACCCTTTGGGTAAACAGAACTTCTTCTTTACTCTCCTCTTAGCCATCTACCCACATCTATATCATTCATTCTATGACAGTGCTATTTTCTGGGTCTGTAAATTGAAAGAAGCAAAAATGGCCTTTAGTACAGTGATATGCTCTTATTGTTGGATGTGGGAGTTTAGGGAAAGTTTATGGGTTACTGAGGATTATATCTGCAATAAATGTCATTGGTTGTGAATCTTTTCAGATCGAATAGATCGGTTGGAGAGACAGTGAGAGGCAATGAGGAATTTACAAGAGCAAGGGCATGTGATGGATGGCAGTTATAGGAAAGGAGATAAGTTGCAGATACAGTCACCTAGATGGGTTAACTCCAGGAAAGGTCGGACAGGTAGGCAGGTAGTGCAGGAGTCTTCTGTGGCTATCCCTATTTCAAACAAGTATGCTGTTTTGGAAATGTGGGGGTTGGGAGGGGTGATGGATTCTCTGGGGAACATAACATGAACAGCCAAGTTTCTGGTATTGAGACTGGCTCTAATGCAATGAGAGGTACATTGGGTTCCAAGCGATTGATTGCCTTCGCAGACTCTCTAGTCCGAGGTACAGACATGTTTCTGTGGCCAGCAGCGAAAAATCAGAATGGTGTGTTACCTCCCTGGTGCCAGGATCAAGGATGCCTCAGAGAGGATGCAGAATGTTCTCAAGGGGGAGAGGGACCAGCAGAAGGTCATTGTACACATTGGAACCAATGACATAGGAAGGAAAAGAATGATATTCTGAAGGGAGAATATAGAGAGTTAGGCAGGAATTTAAAAAGGAGGTCCCCGTGGGTAGTAATATCTGGATTACTCCCAGTACGGCGAGCTAGTGAGGGTAGGAATGTGAGGATAGAGCAGATGTACTAAGGGAGGATATTCACAGAAATACATGCAGGGAAATTAGTTGGGTGGAACTGAGAAATAAGAAAGGGATGATCACCTTATTGGGATTGTATCATAGACCCCCTAATAGTCAGAGGTAAATTGAGAAACAAATTTCTAAGGAGATCTTAGGGGCAGCACAGTGGCTCAGTGGTTAGCACTGCTGCCTCACAGCACTGGGGTACCAGGTTCTATTCCAACTTCGGGTGACTGTCTGTGTGGACTTTGCACATTCTCCCTGTGTCTGCGTGGGTTTCCTCCAGGTGCTTTGGTTTCCTGCCACAGTCCAGAGATGTGCAGATCAGATGAATTGGCCATACTAAATTGCCCCATAGTGCTAGGTGCATTAGTCAGATGGAAATGGGTCTGGATGGGTTAGTCTTCGGAGGGTCTGTGTAGACTGGTTGGGCTGAAGTGCCTGTTTCCACACTGTAGGGAATCTAATCTAATCTCAGCTATCTGTAAGAATAATAGGGTGATTATGGTAGGGGATTTTACCTTTGCAAACACTGACTGGGACTGTCATCGTGTTAAGGGTTTAGGTAGAGAGGAATTTGTTAAGCATGTACAAGAACATTTTCTGATTCAGTATGTGGATGCACCAAATAGAGAAGGTGCAAAACTTGACCTACTCTTGGGAAATAAGGCAGTGCAGGTGACCTAGGTGTCAGTGGGGGAGAACTTTGTGGCCAGAGACCATAATTCTATTAGTTTTAAAATAGTGATGGAAAAGGATAGACCAGATATAAAAGCTGAAGTTCTAAATTGGAGGAAGGCTAATCTTGAAGGTATTAGGCAAGAACTTTCAAAAGCTGATTGGGGGCAGATGTTCGCAGATGGTTGGAAAATGGGAAGCCTTCATAAATGAGATAACGAGAGTCCAGAGACAGTATTTTCCTGTCAGGATGAAAGGAAAGGCTGATAGGTGTAGGGAATGCTGGATGACTAAAGAAATTGAGGGTTTGGTTAAGAAAAAGAAGGAAGCATATGTCAGGTATAGTCAGGATAGATCGAGTGAATCCTTAGAACCTAATCAGGTATATCCTCAGACTCTGTAGGATGCTACGGAACTGATTGCTGGACCTCTTACTGAGATATATGTATCATCAACAGTCACGGGTGAGGTGCCGGAAGACTGGAAGTTGGCTAACATGGCGCCACTGTTTAAGAAGGGTGGTAAGGACAAGCCAGGGAACGATAGACCAGTGAGCCTGACATCAATGGTGGGCAAGTTGTTGGAGGGAATCCTGAGGGACAGGATGTGTATGTATTTGGAAAGGCAAGGACTGATTAGGGATAGTCAACATGGCTTTGTGCATGGGAAATCATGTCTCACAAACTTGATTGTGTTTTTTGAAGAAGCAAAAGAGGATTGATGAGGGCAGAGTGGTAGATGTGATCTATATGGACTTCAGTAAGGCATTCGACAAGGTTTCCCATGGAAGACTGATTAGCAAGGTTAGATCTCATGGAATACAGTGAGAACTAGCCATTTGGATACAGAACAGGCTGAAAGGTAGAAGACAGAGGGTGGTGGTGGAGGGTTGTTTTTCAAACTGGAGGCCTGTGACCAGTGGAGTGCCACAAGGATCGGCGCTGGGTCCACTACCTTTCATGATTTACATAAATGATTTGGATATGAACATAAGAGGTGTAGTTAGTAAGTTTGCAGGTGACACCAAAATTGGAGGTGTAGTGTACAGCGAAGCAGGTTATCTCAGATTACAACAGGACCTTGATCAGGTGGGGCAAAGGGCTGAGAAGTGGCAGATGGAGTTTAATTTAGATAAATGTGAGGTGCTGCATTTTGGGAAAGCAAATCTCAGCAGGACTTATACACTTAATGGTAAGGTCCTAGGGAGTGTTGCTGAACAAAGACACCTTGGAGTGCAGGTAGATAGGATAGTGAAGAAGGCATTTAGTATGCTTTCCTTTATTGTTCAGAGTATTGAGTACAGGAGTTGGGAGGTCATGTTGCGGCTGTACAGGATATTGGTTCAGCCACTGTTGGAATATTGCATGCAATTCTGGTCTCCTTCCTATCGGAAAGATGTTGTGAAACTTGAAAGGGTTCAGAAAGGATTTACAAGGATGTTACCAGAGCTGGTGGATTTGAGCTATAGGGAGAGGTTGAATAGGCTAGGGCTGTTTTCCCTGGAGTGTCAGAGGCTGTGGTGACTTTACAGAGGTCTGTAAAATCATGAGGGGCATGGATAAGATAAATAGACAAAGTTTTTTTTCCCTGGGGTGGGGGAGTCCAGAACTAGAGGGCATAGGTTTAGGGTGAGAGGAGAAAGAAATAAAAGAGACCTAAGGGGCAACCTTTTCATGCAGAGGGTAGTGCGTGTATGGAATGAGCTGCCAGAGGAAGTGGTGGAGGCTAGTACAATTGCAACATCTAAGAGGCACTTGGATGGGTATATGAATAGGAAGGGTTTGGAGGGATATGGGCTGGGTGCTGGCATGTGGGACTAGGTTGGGTTGGGATATCTAGTCGGCATGGACAAGTTGGACCAAAGGGTCTATTTCTGTGCTGTACGTCTCTATGACTATGACTAAGTCTGCTCCACTATTCGATCATGGCTGATATGTTTCTCAATGCCATCCTCCTGCCTTCTCCCCTTGACCCTTGATCAGCACGGTGGCACACTTGTTAGCACTATAGCACCAGGGATCTGGGTTTGATTCCCATCTCAGGCGATTGTCTGAGTGGTGCTTGCATGTTGTCTGCATGGGTTTCCTCCCACAGTGCAAAGATGTGCAGGTTAGCTAGATTGGCCATGCTAAAAATTGCCCATAATGTCCAGGTTAGGTGCATGAGCATGGTTAAAAATCCAATGCGGTTATGGTTATGGAGGTGTGGGTCTGAGTGGGCCACTCTTCAGAGGATTGATGTAGACTTGATGGCTGGCTAAATGGCCTCCTTCTTTACTGTAGGGATTCCATGATTCTATGATTTGCCCAGGAACCAATCAAGAAATAATCATTGTTTTGAGCACTCCTGAACACATACAACTGATCCTGGTTGAAACACTAGAGTAATGTCTGTCACTGGGCCAAAATGGCCTGGCTACATACCCATTAGGCTGAGATTTCCAGCATCTGCCCCATTGCTTGAAAAAGGCAACATTGAAAAGACAGCACACAATTAATTCTTGTAACTTTTCTTTATTTTCTAAATTACGAACATCTTTCTCCTCAGTGTTCCTGTTTTTTAGCCAATAGTCAAGAAGAATAAAAGTTGTCTTTATATGTTTCATACAACAAATCCTTTCATTATCTGAAGTGGGCAGTGCGTCCATGCACAACCAACTCGTGATTACAAAATGCCAGATCCAACACCAGATGTGATTCCACTCTTGGACAATGTTTATTAACTAAATCTTGACTCTGCTAAGAAGTACACCAGCAGCCAGTTTAAGATGAAGCTGGACATGAGTCCTGTGTACTTGCAGTTGCAAGTGAAGATAGTCCCAGTGAAGATAGTCTGCCAATTTCTCAGCAACAAACCCAAACAAGCAGACAAAACACATCCAGAAATGCTCGTTACTCTCCCCTACATCAATGACATCTCAGAAATGACTGCCAGACTAGTCAGACCACTTGGCCAAACTGCTTAAACCTGTCTCTAAACACACTAAAACACGTCTCTCCACCCTGGGGGCTTCATGCCTCAATTCCTGATGAAAGGCTTTTGCCCGAGACATCAATTTTCCTGCTCCTTGGATGCTGCCTGACATGATGTGCTTTTCCAGCACCACTCTGATCCAAAAAATTTAACATGACCAGTCAGCCCCACAGTGTGATTCATTTGTGTGTGTGTGTGTGTGTGTGTGTGTGTGTTTGAAGTTGTTCACAGACAGGACAGAAAGAATATGTTTACACGTGGCATTTCTAACCAGTCTCTTACCCTCCCTGCTGAAAAATTGCACAGGCTGTAAATACCCCAAATGGTAGTCTCGTATATGGGTACAAACCCTTACGGGTATTAACTGTAACATACATCTGGGAAAACTCGTCTAACCACAACTGTAAGTACACATGACTCACGTCCAGCATCATGAAGGACAGCCCCCTTGCTAGCTTTGCATATAAATCCTCTATGAAAGGGATTGGGTATTTATCCATCTGTGAGAAATGGTTTACCTTTTGCTTAAAATCCCCATAACGGTGAACCGGTCTGTTGGACTTCACAATTGGTATGACCAGTGCTGCCCATTCCACAAACTGGACTGGTTTGATGATTTCTTTGCTTTCCAACCTCCTGATTGCAGCCTCTACTTTTGCAAATAGCACTGGGATGGCCTTGTGGAATCATGGAATTGCTTCCTGGTCAACAGGCAAGGTGGTGTTGGCTCCTTTGATAGTCCCTAGACCTTCTCGAAAGGCTTCTGGGCATTTAATTAGGACCAGGTTAACAGCCCCAATCAGTGAATTCATATTCTATGAGGTCAATCTGGCTGATAGCTAGGTTAGCATCAAACATTAACACCTATATTAACACTCACTCTGCATTTTGCAACTTTATCATCAGTCCCACATGCTCACCCTCCCCTCTTTACAACAGCCCCTTCAGTTCTGAAGAAGCCATAGCAGACTCAAAACACAAATCTGCCAATTTCACCATATGCAGCCAGAGATATCTACTTCCGTTTTAATTCCCTTTCCTGTCCTCTCTCCCCCTCCTGTCACTTCCACTGGCTTTACAATTCATTGCTATCTTTTTGTATAAAGTCAGTTTGAGCCAAAATGTTAACTCTGTTTCTTATCTCCACAGGGTTCACCTTGACCTGCTGAGTATCTCCAATATTTATTATTTTTTCAGATTCACAGCATCGGCTGTACTTTGCTTTTGTAAATGTATCGCAAGGTCCTTTGAAGCCAAAGAAGTATTATTGTCTTGTAAGTGTTGTGACATAGAAAGCAACCTTGACATCTGCTGCTGATAAGCTTATCTCTGGCCTCTGACCTTTCACTGAAAAGCCTACTTCTTGCAAGGAGACGCTACAGT
Source organism: Chiloscyllium punctatum (assembly GCF_047496795.1). Lineage (NCBI taxonomy): Eukaryota > Metazoa > Chordata > Chondrichthyes > Orectolobiformes > Hemiscylliidae > Chiloscyllium > Chiloscyllium punctatum. The sequence goes on from NC_092746.1 coordinate 113,902,229, forward strand.
AAACCATTTGCAAAATCCAAGTAGAGTTCCCCTTTTATTTGCTCACTGCTTTGGTAGTAGCCACTGTTTCTAAGGAAACGCTGGAGACAGGAGATGGGACATCATGGAATGGGTCAATGCAGGCCACTCCAAATTGCCATTCCCTTCCCCCCACTCTTTACCCAGTGGAGGATTTAACCCATACACCTGTTACAAATTGGTCAGCTTTATCCTCCTCTGATCTGTTGTTGCCACAATCAAACTCTCTAATGAAAAGCCAAGGTTAATTACTGATAGTGGGTCATGTCTTTTTGTGGCTAGTTCATGTTCATGTATTCTGGTGGCTAGTTTTCTACCTGTTTGTCCAATGTAGTATTTGTTACAGTCCTTACAAAGTATTTTGTAAATGGTGTTTGTTTCGCTTGTTGTCTGTATAGGGTCTTTTAAGTTCATTAACTGCTGTTTTAGTGTGTAGGTGGCTTTGTGGGCTACCATGAAGTCAAGATGTCTGAGTAGTCTGGCAGTCATTTCTGAGATGTCTTTGATGTAGGGGAGAGTGGCTAGGGTTTCTGGATGTGTTTTGTCTGCTTGCTGAGAAATTGGCGGATTATCTTCATTGGGTCCCTGTTCTTTTTGAGTATGCTGTATAAGTGATTTTCCTCAGCTGTTTGTAGTTCCTCTGCGCTGCAATGTGTGGTGGCTTGTTGAAATAATGTTCTAATGCAACTTCGTTCATGGATGTTGGGATGATTGCTTCTGTAGTTCAGTATTTGATCTGCTTGTGTTGTCTTCCTGTAGACGCTGGTTTGAAGTTCCCCATTGGCTGTTTGCTCTACTGTGACATCTAGGAATGGCAGTTTGTTGTTGTTTTCCTCCTCTTTTGTGAATTTTATGCCACTAAGGATATTATTGATGGTCTTGAAGATTTCCTCTAATTTGTTTTGTTTAAGGGTGATAAAGGTGTCATCTACTTAGTGGACCCAAAGTTTGGGCTGGATGGTTGGCAGAGCTGTTTGTTCGAGTCTCTGCATTACTGCCTCTGCTAAGAACCCTGATATATCCGAGATCCCATGGGTGTTCCGTTGGTTTGGCAGTGCGTTTTGTTATTGGAAGTGAAGGGGGTGGTAAGGCATAGGTCCACTAGCTTGATGATGTTGTCTTTGCTGATGAACTTGGGGGTGTTCGACTGGGACAAAACATCTATCCAAGTCAAGCCACATAGAGACATGCATGAGAATTCCGAGAGGCGTGGCATTCCAACCTGAACTCTATCAACAAACACATCAACTTGGACCCCGTTTACCACCCGCTGAGAAAAAAGAACAAGAAATGATATCACCACAGGATATTGCATCATCACAGGAAATGACATCGCCAATCCAAGGAAACATATACACACAAACAGAAAGCAGGTCGTAACACCAGTGCTTCACTGGAGGCTCACTGATGATGTCACTTAGTATGGTGTCGGAACATCTGAAAATGAACCTTCCAGCTCAGCGAGCAAACTTACATCCAGAACCAAGAGGTTTTCTTTGTTATCTTTAATTCGCACTACCTTTTAACTTTATTATTTCACTTGCCTGTAATTAGTCCTTCATGCTTCTCGTGACTTCTCTGATTTTCTGCAATTTCTTCTCTTCGTATCTTACACATTACATTTTACATTCCCAAACTCATGACTAATTCCATCTAGAAGGATAAGGGCAGCAGATACATGGGAACACCACCTGCAGGTTCCCCACCAAGCCACTCACCATCCTGACTTGGAAGTATATTGCCATTCCTTCACTGTTGTTGGGTCAAAATCCTGGAATTCCTCCCTAAGGGCAACGTAGGTGCTCCTAAATTCCAAGGACTTCTGCAGTTCACGAAGACAGCTCACCTTCTCCAGAACAAATTAACAATATGTAATAAAGGCAACACAGCTGACATCTCGTGAATGAATTTTAAAAATGAAATTGTTTGGTATTACTGTACAATAATAGTTACCCATCAACTTTAAATGGCAAGTTGTTGTGAATGGGGTATCCATGTTGGTGTGGTGCCCTCTACAGGGGATTCTTTTTGCGTTAGCAAACAACCCTATACATCTTTAACCAATCGAATTTAAAAATTAAGACTAATTAAAATCCGAAGGACTGAGACACCACATTTAGTTTTTAACGTCAGAGTAGTTATTCAGTAGTAATTAAGAATTACTATGCCATTAAAGGGTACACAGACTGGAAGACTTAACAGATTTCTGTGACACGTTGAGTCTGTATTTACTATGAGGAGAAAGCGAGGACTGCAGATGCTGGAGATCAGAGCTGAAAATGTGTTGCTGGAAAAGTGCAGCAGGTCAGGCAGCATCCAAGGAACAGGAGAAGCCTGAAGAAGGGCTTATGCCTGAAACGTCGATTCTCCTGTTCCTTGGATGCTGCCTGACCTGCTGCGCTTTTCCAGCAACACATTTTCAGCTCTGTATTTACTATGCCGTACAATACAATTTGTGATGAGTTGAATCTGTATTTACTACACCAACACAATACACTAGAATGGGAACCCAAGATACCAGTTTCATGCAGATTTCAGAAGAGCAACAAACCTCCAGAATGTTAGCATTTAACTGTACAAGTGTACTTTCCACGTCCTGACGACTGTTGTATACTTAAATAGCAGTGGGCAATTTTAGTCTCACCCCATTATTCTTGCTGCAAAATCCATTTCGCTTCTTATTTTATTATTGGTATGAATTTACCTACCAAATTTGCATTTTACTCAATAACAATGTCTACATTTTCCTTTGCAACCAAGAAACTAGATATATTGTGGTGTTAAAGAAACTATCAGACATTTATCACAGTTAACTGTAATGTACAAACATTATAGTTATAAGTACATAAGTGTCTGAGCTAATATTTGCATTAGGGCAGCATGTTTTCAGTCAAATGTCATAGCTTTAGTGATCCCTGGCTTGAGATGGTATTTGAGACCTTTACACCCTCAGGTCACATGCCATCATACAGTGATGATATTATGAGCATATCCCCTAAAGGTATACAGACATACAGACGCATAACACAATCGCTATAATTCCACATTCTTCAAACATCTTAAAATGCTACAGAGATAATTTATAAATCAATTTAATTCTCTGGTCTGCTATTTCCCAAAATGATCTGTGTAGCTTTGTGAGGTGGAACAAAAGTCGACACATTTGTATTTAAGAAATTATGTTTCAAATGTTCTGTAAGTTTATTGGCTTTGACTGTATTGTGAATAGGAACATAGGGCACAATTTCCCCCTTACTGGAGGCAGTGAGAGAGGTGGCAACATGGGAAACAAATGGGCACTTGGCCTTGGAAAGATAGTTACACCATTTTCCTGGGAATAGGATGGGGACGGTGGGTCTGGGTGGGATGTTTTCAGAGGGTTAGTGCAGGCTCGATGTGCCAAATGGCCTCTATTTGCATTGTAGGGATTGTATGATTTTTAGGAGAAAGTGAGGAGTGCAGATGCTGGAGACCAGAGTTGAAAAATGTGATGCTGGAAAAACACAGCAGGCCAGGCAGCATCCGAGGAGCAGGAGAATCGACATTTCGAGAATAAGGACTTATGTCCCAGAAACATCGATTCTCCTGCTTCTCAGATGCTGCCTGGCCTGCTGTGTTTTTCCAGCACCACATTTTTCAATTCTATGATTTTTGCCACTTCACCAATTAAATGCCTGGTGAGAAGATCCCTTAGAGATGTTCTCATTTCGCTAGCAACTTCAATGGCCAACTGACATTCATCTAAGGGCCTCAACATGCCACACCTTCCTTCCCAAGAGGCAAGAAAAGTGGCTGCTTTCCTGACTGGGTGGCTATGATGACATGAATGCTTGGTTGCTCAGCAAGTACTCCATTTGTCCCATCTTAGAGGGTAATCAGAGGCACAGCTTAGGGAGCAAAGAAAGTGGCCTCTGAAAGAAATCTCCCTATCCTTGTCTTTGATACCCCGCACCCCCAACATTCTGTCACCCCCACCACCTCCACTATATGAGAAGCAAATGTAAAAGACCTGTCTTCGCACCATTAGATCCCCTGAAGACTAAACCACGACTGGCAGTTTTTAGGACCCAATAATCGCTGGTCTCTCATTGGCTGGAAACTTCTGGAACTCCACCATAAAGTCCTGCAATTGGCCAAGAAGCTCAATGGGCAGTTCTTGACCAGCTGATTGGCATGCGATAGTGGGATCTTCTTCAGCAGTCAGGCCGTGAGTTGGAGCTCACCATCCTCTTACAGATTACAAAAGGAAAATTTTGTTCATCTAAAGAAACAGCATTAGGCCATTTACCCTTGAGCCTGTGCCACGATTCAATGAAAGAATGACTAATCTATAACCTAACTCTGTTATAAACATATAGATTCCGTGCTTTATATCCCAATTTGGGTTTACACTGCTAGTCACTAAGTGACTGGAGTTACTTCAACACGATGGCATTCCCTGCCTACTGAGCAGAGTTATTTGTCCCAAAAAGGATGCTGCATGTTCTCTGGACCAGAAGCTTAGCTAAACCTGGCAGCCAGCCCAGCAAATCATCCAGAAACCACGGAAATAACACATGCTAAAATAAAACACATTTGGTCACTCATGATTTGCAGTGTCTGTGACCCCAGACGACCTGTTCTTATTACAGAGCAATGAGATAAGCATTAGTCTACTTCCTGAGTCACTGGTCACACAGTGAAATGTTTTTGCCAACTTAAAGGATCAGTTGCAAAATTATGTGGAATTTGTGTCTGGCAACACGCACTGCTCCTCACATTTTACAAAAGACAGATAGAGGCAAAATCCAGATGATTCAGGAGGGAAGGTGGTGGGAGGAGGAAGCAGAGAAATATATGGGGGATGATTACTCTATAATAATTGTGCTTCATTATAACTGCAGCATCTACTCACCTTCCACAGACTGTGCATCCTTCAACTATAGTTGGGTTAGTTTCACGTCCTGTTTCTAACTGTTTGTGGATGTTAACAGACCACAGACTACAGTGTCCCATTAATAAAGCAGTTTATAACAATGGCACAGACCATCCTCGTCTCGAGTGTGGCTTGCACTGGCTGTACAGTCTCAAGACAAGCTGCAACAAGAACTATAAACCCATCAGCAAACTATCCACTGGAATAATATCCAGCCCTCTGACCAATACGAACAGAAACGGTTTCACACCTTGTTAAAAGAAAACATTCAGTTCCTGTGAAAAGACTTTTGCTCTTCTTTAAGCAAAAAGGTGATTTTAAATAAACTGCTCAGCAGGCTAACAATTAATATCTTGTATCTATATAGCGCCTTTAACATCGGAGCAATGTTTGACACAAGGCAGGAAATTAAGTCAGAAAACCAACACCTTGTTTGAAGAAGGTGGTTATGAAAGGTCATCTTAAAGGAGAATCCCGAAAGACACGAAGAGCTTTAGGTAGGGAACTCCAGAGTTTAAAATCAACTAGGTGAAAGTGAGGACTGCAGATGCTGGAGATCAGAATCTAGATTAGAGTGGTGCTGGGAAAGCACAGCAGGTCAGGCAGCATCCGAGGAGCAGGAGCATCGACATTTCAGGCAAAAGCCCTTAATCAGGAATGAGGCAGGGAGCCTCTGGGGTGGAGATATAAATTGGGGGCTGTGGGGCTGGGAAGAAAGTAGCAAAGAGTACAATAGGTGGATGGAGGTGGGGATGAAGATGATAGGTCAGAGGGGAGGTTGGAGCAGGTAGATGGGAAGGAAGATTGGCAGGTAGGACAGGTCATAAGGACAGTGCTGAGCTGGAAAGTTGCAGATGGGGTAAGGTGGGGGGAGGGGAAATGAGGAAACTGGTGAAGTCCACATTGATGACCTGGGGTTGAAGTGTTCCGAGGTGGAAGATGAGGCGGAAGATGAGGCGTTCTTCCTCCAGGCGTCGGGTGGTGAGGGAGCAGCGGTGGAGGAGGCCCAGGACTCGGCACAATGGGAGGGGGAGTTGAAATGTTTGGCCACAAGGCAGTGGGGTTGATTGGTGCGGATGTCCTGGAGATGTTCCCTAAAGCGCTCTGTGAGAAGGCGTCTAGTCTCCCCAGTGTAAAGGAGACCGAATCGGGAGCAACAGATATAATAAATGACATTGGTGGATGTGTAGGTGAAACTGTGATGGATATGGAAGGCTCCTTTGGGGCCTTGGATGGAGGTGAGGGAGGAGGTGTGGGCGCAGGTCTCGCAATTCCTGCGGTGGCAGGGGAAGGCGCCAGGAGAGGAGGGTGGGTTGTTGGGTGGCGTGGACCTGACCAGGTAGTCACGGAGGGAACGGTCTTTGCGGAAAGCAAAAAGGGGTGGGTAGGGAAATATATCCCTGGTGCGGGGTCCGTTTGGAGGTGACAGAAATGTCGGCAGCAAATGAGGTTTATGTGGAGGTTGGTAGGGTGGAAGGTGAGGATAAGGGGGGTTCTGTCCTTGTTGTGGTTGGAGGAGTGGGGTTCGAGGGCGGAGATGCAGGACGTGGATGAGATGAGTTGGAGAGCATCTTCAACCACGTGGGAAGGGAAATTACAGTCTTTAAAGAAGGAGACCATCTGGTGTGTTCTGTGGTGAAACTGCTCCTGGGAACAGATACGGCGAAGGTGGAGGAATTGGGAATACGGTTTAGCATTTTTGCAGGAAAGAGAGTCATAGAGTCACAGAGACGTACAGCATGGAAACAGACCCTTCGGTCCAACCTGTCCATGCCGACCAGATATCCAAACTCAATCTAGTCCCACTTGCCAGCACCCGGCCCATATCCCTCCAAACCCTTCTTATTCATATACCCATCCAAATGCCTCTTAAATGTTGCAATTGTACCAGCCTCCACCATTTCCTCTGGCAGCGAATTCCATACACGTACCACCCTCTGCGTGAAAAAGTTGCCCCTTAGGTCTCTTTTATATCTTTCCCCTCTCACCCTAAACCTGTAGTTCTGGACTCCTCAACCCCAGGGAAAAGACTCTGCCTATTTATCCTATCCATGCCCCTCATAATTTTGTAAACCTCTATAAGGTCATTCCTCAGCCTCCGACGCCCCAGGGAAAACAGCATCAGCCTGTTCAGCCTCTCCCTATAGCTCAAATCCTCCAAACCTGGCAACATCTTTGTAAATCTTTTCTTAACCCTTTCAAGTTCTACAACATCTTTCTGATAGAATTGCATGCAATATTTCCAACAGTGGCCTAACCAATGTCCTGTATAGCTGCAATATGACCTCCCAACTCCTGTACTCAATACTCTGACCAATAAAGGAAAGCATACCAAACGCCTTCTTCACTATCCTATCTACCTGCAACTCCACTTTCAAGGAGCTATGAACCTGCACTCCAAGGTCTCTTTGTTCAGCAACACTCCCTAGGACCTTACCTATAAGTCCTGCTAAGATTTGCTTTCACAAAATGCAGCACTTCACATTTATCCAAATTAAACTCCATCTGCCACTTCTCAGCCCATTGGCCCATCTGTCCAGATCCTGTTGTAATCTGAGGTAACCCTCTTCGCTGTCCACTACACCTCCAATTTTGGTTTCATCTGCAAACTTAGTAACTGTACCTCTTATGCTCGCATCCAAATCATTTATGTAAATGACAAAAAGTAGAGGACCCATCACCGATCCTTGTGGCACTCCACTGGCCACAGGCCTCCAGTCTGAAAAACATCCCTCCACCACCACCCTCTGTCTTCTACCTTTGAACCAGTTCTGTATCCAAATGGCTAGTTCTCCCTGTATTCCATGAGATCTAACCTTGCTAAGCAGTCTCCAAAGGGGAACCTTGTCGAACGCCATATAGATCACATCTACTGCTCTGCCCTCATCAATCCTCTTTGTTACTTCCTCAAAAAACTCTATCAAGTTTGTGAGACATGATTTCCCATGCACAAAACCATGTTGACTATCCCTAATCAGTCCTTACCTTTCCAAATACGTGTACATCCTGTCCCTCAGGATTCCCTCCAACAACTTGCCCACCATCGACATCAGGCTCACTGGTCTATAGTTCCCTGGCTTGTCCTTACCACCCTTCTTAAACAGTGGCACCACGTTTGCCAACCTCCAGTCTTCCGTCACCTCACCTGTGACTATCGATGATACAAATATCTCAGCAAGAGGCCCAGCAATCACTTCTCTAGCTTCCCACGGAGTTCTAGGGTACAGTGGGCGGCACGGTGGCACAGTGGTTAGCACTGCTGCCTCGCAGCGCCGGAGACCCGGGTTCAATTCCCGCCTCAGGCGACTGACTGTGTGGAGTTTGCACGTTCTCCCCGTGTCTGCGTGGGTTTCCTCCGGGTGCTCCGGTTTCCTCCCACAGTCCAAAGATGTGCAGGTCAGGTGAATTGGCCATGCTAAATTGCCCGTAGTGTTAAGTAAGGTGTAGATGTAGGGGTATGGGTGGGTTACGCTTCGGCGGGGCGGTGTGGACTTGTTGGGCCGGAGGGCCTGTTTCCACACTGTCAGTAATCTAATCTGATCAGATTGTGGGGATTTATCCACCTTTACCCGTTTCAAGACATCCAGCACTTCCTCCTCTGTAATCTGGACATTTTGCAAGATGTCACCATCTATTTCCCTACAGTCTGTATCTTCCATATGCTTTTCCATAGTAAACACTGATGCAAAATTTTCATTTAGTATTTGCCCCATTTTCTGTGCTCCCACACAAAGGCCGCCATGCTGATCTTTGAGGGGCCCTATTCTCTCCCTAGTTACCCTTTTGTCCTTGATGTATTTGTAAAAACCCTTTGGATTCTCCTTAATTCAATTTGCTAGAGCTATCTCATGTCCCCTTTTTGCCTTCCTGATTTCCCTCTTAAGTATACTCCTACTTCCTTTATACTGTTCTAAGGATTCACTCGCTCTATCCTGTCTATACCTTACATATGCTTCCTTCTTTTTCTTAACCAAACCCTCAATTTCTTTAGTCATCCAGCATTCCCTATACCTACCAGCCTTTCCTTTCACCCAAACAGGAATATACATTCTCTGGATTCTCGTAATCTCAATTCTGAAGGCTTTCCATTTTCCTGCTGTCCCTTTACCTGCAAAGGTATGGTGGGAAGAGGTGTAATCCAGGTAGCTGTGGGAGTTGGTGGGTTTGTAAAACATGTCAGTGTTAAATGGGTTGTCATTGATGGAGATGGAGAGGTCTAGGAAGGGGAGGGAGGTGTCAGAGATGGTCCAGGTGAATTTATGGTCGGAGTGGCATGTGTTGGTGAAGTTGATGAACTGCTCAACCCCCTTGCGAGAGCACGAGGTGGTGCGAATGCAGTCATCAATGTAGCGGAGGAAGAGGTGGAAAGTGGTGCCGATGTAGCTACGGAAGATGGACTGTTCTACGTAGCCAACAAAGAGACAGGCATAGCTGGGGCCCATATAGGTGCCCATGGCTACCCTTTCGTCTGGAGGAAGTGGGAGGATTTGAAGGAGAAATTGTTAAGAGTGAGGACCAGTTCAGCCAAACGAATGAATGTGTCAGTTGAGGGGTACTGGTGGAGATGTCAGGAGAGGAAGAAATGGAGGGCTTGGTGACACCGGCCGACCCACTGTCTCAGCCTGCTCCTGCCCACCGAACCTATCTCCACCTACCTCAAAACTGTCCTAACCCCCCCATTCCAGGAACTCCCCACATACGTTCGAGACACTACCCATTCCTTCCACCTCCTCCAAGACTTCCGTTTCCCCGGCCTCCAATGCCTCATCTTCACCAAGGACATCCGATCACTCGACACCTCCATCCGCTATGACCAGGGCCTCCTAGCCCTCCTTTTCTCCCTCATCCACCTATTGTACTCTTGGCTTCCTTCTCCCCAGCCCCACCCACTCCCAGTTATCTCTCCACCCTGGCGGCTCCCTGCCTCATTCCTGATGAAGGGCGCTTGCCTGAAATGTTGATTTTCCTGTTCCTCGATACTGCTTGATCTGCTGTGCTTTTCCAACAGCACTCTAATCTAAACTTTAGAGTTTAATGCCATTGAAGACACGGCTGTTAATGGTGGAGCAATTAAAACTGGGAATGTTCGAGAAGCCAGAATAGGAGCTGGCTTGTTGGGCTATGTTTCTAGTGGAGATTACTAAGGATGAAGGATGATTCAAAAATAATGATGAAAACTGGGAGCCAATGTTGGTCACTAAGCATGGTGGTGATGAGTGAAGGAGAATTAGTGTGGGCTAGGATGTAAATGATCTGGTTTTGAATAATCTCAAATTTATGAAAAGCGGAACACAGCCAGGAATTGGGATGGTTTAATGCTGAGGTAACAAAGGATTTTTATGAAAGGTCGTGCAGGGGTGAATTGAAGCAGGGCACACAGTCAGGCAATGTTTTGGAGGTAGAAGTAGGTGATGGAGGGAATATGTGGCTGGAAGCTCATCTCAGGCCCAACTTTACAGAAGTCTAGTTCAGCCTCAAGCAGTTGATAGGTTGGATGAAATCAAAATCTAGGGAATGGAAGTTTGTGCCAGAGACCCAAAACTATAGACTCATAGAGTCATACAGCACAGAAACAGACCCTTCGGGCCAACTCAGCAACGCCAACTAGGTTTCCCAAACAAACTAGACCGAGTTAAAAATCACTTGATTTTAACTTTGTCCACCCCAGTCCAACACTGGCTTCTCCAAGTTATGGCGACCATAAACTAGACTGACTTAGAGTCATAGAGTCATTGAGATGCACAGCATGGAAACAGACCCTTCTATTAAACTCGTCCATGTTGACCAGATATCCCAACCTATTGTAGTCCCATTTGCCAGCACCTGGCCCATATCCCTCTAAACCCTTCCTATACATATACCCATCCAGATGTGTTTTAAATGCTATAATTGTACCTTGCCTGCTTTTGGCCCATATCTCTCTAAACCTTTCCTATTCATATATTTGTCCAAATGTCTTTTAAATATTGTAACTGCACCTGCTTCTACAACTTCCTCTGGCAGTTCACTCCACATACGAACCACCTTCTGAAAAAGATGCCCTCTTGATATTTTCAACATTTAATTTGATGAAATTTCTACTTACCCAGTATGCCATACAACCTGTGGAAACTTCAGAATATGATCACACACAGGACAGCAGCATTGGAGAAGGAATTGTCCAGCAGATCTGTGGAGCTCTGGGATGGGTGGATGGGTGAGAGGTTGAATGAAATAAGTCAATTTCCTCAAGAGTTTAGAAGAATGACAGGTGAGCTTCTCATGACATATTGGGAGTACTTAACAGAGCTGAAGGATTTGGGAGTCTTCATCCATGACTCCAGACTCGCAAGGTCATTGGGAACATCTTTCCTGCACTTACTGTGTCTAGTCCTGTTAGAACATTATAGGTTTCTATGAGATCATCCCTTACTGTTCTGAACTCCGGTGATAGATTGGGTTGGGATATCAGGTCAGCATGGATGGGTTGGACCAAAGGGTCTGTTTCCATGCTGTACATCTCTATGATTCTATAACTCTAACATAGACCGAACTGAACCAGTTTCTCTTCATACACCAGTCTTACCATCCCAGGAATCAGTCTGATAAACTATCATTGTACTCCATCCACAGCCAGAGCATCCTTCCTCAAATAAGATCAAAACTCTACATAGCACTCCAGATGTGGTCTCACCAAGGCACCATACAACTGCAGTGAGACATCCTTGATCCTGCACTCGGATTTTCTCACTATGAAGGCCAATGTTCCATTTGCCTTCATCACTTGCCACCCCTACATCCTTCATTCCTAATGAAGGGCTTTTGCCCGAAATGTTGACTTTCTGCTCCTCGGATGCTGCCTGACCTGCTGTGCTTTCCCAGCACCACTCTAATCTAGACACTGCTTATTTTCAGCGACTATTTTACAAGGACAAGTCCCCCTTTGGAATTGGTGATCCGAGATTTATATGAATGCTCTGTTCAAGATTGTTGAGTATATTCAAGATTAACAGTGATAGGTTTTTGAATTCTAGGGGAATTGGGAGTGGAATGTGGAGGAGAAAGCAGAATCAGATCTTGATTGGCAGAGCAGGCTTGTGGCCATCTAGTACACTCCAGCTCCTATTTCTAAGGGAAATGGTTTCCAAACATTTCCTGTTTTATTAAAGAAAAGTCAGTTTATCTGTAAGCTGACTCTCAGTATTTTCCATTTTTCCCCAAATTCAGATTTCCAGCAATTTTGTTTTAGTGGTTGCTGTACCTTTAAAGAAGGCAGCACAGTGTTTCAGTGGTCATCACTGCTGCCTCACAGCACTAGGGACCTAGGTTTGGTCCCAACCTGGGGCGACTGTCTGTGTGGAGTTTGCACATTCTCCCCGTGTCTGAATGCATTACCACCAGGTGCTACAGTTTCCTTCCATAGTCCAAAGATGTACAGAGAATGCACAAGCTGTGTGGATGAATCATGGGAAAATGCAGGACCACAGGGATTGGATGGACCACAGCTCTTGGGAAACTAGGTGAAGCTTTATGGGCCAAATGGCATTTATATCCACACAATAGGGATTTTTGATGAAAGACTCCGGTCTGAAATGTCAACTCCCCTTCTCCACTAATGCTGCTTGGCCTGCTGTGCTATTTTTGCAGCTCCACTCTTTGTCGACTCATTCCATAACTTTATTAAGGAGGGAATCAAATGCACTACAATTCCCAGCGATCAGTGCGACCTGCGCGCCCGGGACGAAGGCGTGGCGGGGTTGAACAGATCAACCCCGGGCGTTGCTAAGGAACCAGCTGCTCCGCCCACCCACAGCCGGCTGTCGCAGGCGTGGGTGGGGTGGGGCACTGGGTGACATGAATGATTGACATACAATACAGCCAATGGTCATGAGGAACATGACGTGGAGCCGGCGGGATCAGACCAATGGGCGGCGGTGAGGGGGCGGGCCCTCTGGGATGGAAGGTTCCGGTTGAATCTGGTGAACGGGAAAGGGGGCCGGAGCTGCGCCGGTACGCGTGAGCCCCAAAAAAAAGCTAATACTTGACAGATCATACCTCCTCAGTCGGATAGAAATCACTTTTAATTGTTTTACTTGTTGTTTATTAAAAAAAATCCATGTAGTGTAATTTATTGAGGTATTAAGTTCCTTCCCCTCCCCCCACGTTGTTTTTTGTCCTGGGGGGGTTGTCGGCCTGTAATTTGATTTTTTTTTCTTAAACAGGAAACAACAGCAAAAACATTATTTTTTTCCCAAAAAAAACTTTTTTTTTTGGCTTGAACCTCGTTGTTAACATGCCACAACCGAAGTCCCGTAAGGTTGCGATATTAGGATACAGATCAGTGGGTGAGTAAAAAGCGCCTGGCACAGCCCAGCCTGTGCACTGAGTGAGCAGCAGCTTCTGTCTTTTAACCCAGAAACGGCAATGCTCATCATTTGCAAACATTCGTGCTTGTTCTGTAAGCTCTCACAACCAGTTTTTATATGGCTGTGCATTGACAGCATTGTTAGCAGAAATTTTAATGGCATTATTACTTGTTATAGAAAATACTCCAGCTAGACATTTTTTTAAATAAAAGAATAAAACAATGTTTCCACAAGCGACCTTGTGTAACAAGCACTAATGTCTAAACATGAAGAGCTTCTGGAAACACCGTTTTATTCTGTGTTTTATACAAGGTGTATTTTACGTATCTTTGTATTTCCATGACTTGTTATTTAGAGACGTTATTCCTTTTCTTTACAAGATCTTGTAACCTTTATAAATTTGTGTAGGCTGAGCAGGAAGCTGAAAGACACTGCTTGTTTTCGAAAATCTTGCAAATCGTTCTCGTTTGTCAGTATTTCCTTAACCTAATCATTATTGCTTGATCCAAAAGATCCCGCAACTATTTAGATTGTATTTTTACATTAACGTAAAACTCTAGATTAAATCTCTGGAATAACTAACCTCGTGTAATGGCTGACTTGCCTTCCTTCCTCAGCCTTACTTTGTTTTACTACCGAATGGTGGTGTGTTACTAATTTTAGGAACTAATGTATCTAGTTAGCTGCCAACAACTTTTAAAGTTGTTTTTATTAAGAGACTTTATTGGATTAACTAACCTCATGCAATGATTGCCTATTCTTTCCCAGGATGGAGCTTTGTTTTGTGTCATGAGTCGGTGTGATGCATGTTAAATGTGTTTTTTCTGGTTTGTTCCAGCAGCTTTAATTCACAAAGGAATTCTCTGGGAAACCTAACCCCGCGTAATGACTGTCCTTAACTTCCCCTCCCCCAGGGCCAGCTTTGTTTTAGCTTTTCAGCGACAGCTGGTAGAGATACACGCATTATTACAGTGATGTATTTCTTGGAATTTGTCTGTAGATTGTCTTTTAAAAGAGCATTACAGGCTGCAGCCGGTAACACTTATTCTAAAAGTAGTTTTTAAAATGTTAACATTACACACTATTTTGAAATGTAAACTTCGACTTAAAATAGTTGGATGCTCCATAAACAATAACGTTATAGTTTAGTGAAACTTGGTGGATTCACCATTTTAAAATAGATGTTCCTTATAATAAGTGGGCCTTTTATTTGCATTCAATGTTGCAAGTTTTACCTTTTGGTTTAAATAATTTATGTATGATGTTGCATCAGTTTAGTGATGAAGTTTGAGCAGTGAACAATGAAGGTTGTTTTACAACAGCAAGTTATTTACCTGAAGGAAAAGTACGCTTGTGTAGTATCTGTGCAGGATTTCAACTTATTGTTAGTAGATTGAGATTTATTACCAAGTTATTAAATATTTCGAAACATAAATATTGCACAAAGGTACTTTCAGCAGAAATAACTGCCTTGATACCTTAAATCTAAACAGCCAGAAGGATTTTGCAATTATGAGATAATTATGCTCTCAGTTTTATAATGTTTCAGTCTGTCCAGAATCTGGCTGCCATCTCGATATTTATGATTGCAGTAAATAGATTATTGCCTAATGCAGCAATTGCCTTATATATGTTGAGACTATACTGGATGAGTGGTGCTGGAAGAGCACAGCAGTTCAGGCAGCATCCAACGAGCAGCGAAATCTATGTTGAGATTCATTTTGGAGCATCCTGTGTTTGATGTGCTTTCTGGATGTGGAAGTAAACAATTGGACTTCTTTCAGGACTAGACTACTTTTGGTGTATTTTAGGAATTACGGTTTTTGGAATCATGTGCCTCTTTGAACAAGGGACATGGTATAAGATTTCTGTGGCTTTGAGTTGCAAGCATTTTTCTGTTGCTGAAAAAATCCTAGCATGGAACAGGTTCATTTAATAAGGACCTGGTCATTTTTGTGAGTAGTGCAGGTTGCCTTGATGCAGGATTGAAACTTCAATATTTCTTGTCTTGCCAGCTGAGAACGGACTCACCAATTGTAATACAGTAAATAAATTTAAGCAGTGCTTTTACTAGTATTTAATAGAGAAACAAGTGCAAAACAATTTGAGCTAGCAGAGTATTTAGTAAAGGCATTGGTAAATGTGTATTTGCAAAGTCAAGGCCATTGACATGACATTGATAACATGGCCTGTTTCACTCAGTTTGCAGTGTCATTCCAATCCCGAGTTGTATTATGCCCTTGAAATGTACTCTAGAATGTTACTGTTTGTCTTCATACACACAGGTTTGCTTTTGAAAATTTTGGTCTGTAATGGGCAGAGAGGACAAGCTCTGACAGTTGAACAATTGGAATCAAGGCAGTGCTGATCTTGTCATTTGGATTACATTGATATTGAAATTTTAATGTGGCAAGTGGCAGTATCTATGTTCAATCCAATAAATAATCAAGC
Organism: Chiloscyllium punctatum; assembly: GCF_047496795.1. Classification (NCBI taxonomy): domain Eukaryota; kingdom Metazoa; phylum Chordata; class Chondrichthyes; order Orectolobiformes; family Hemiscylliidae; genus Chiloscyllium; species Chiloscyllium punctatum. Next base: position 113,917,958 of record NC_092746.1, read on the forward strand.
TTCTGTGGTTCATCTCTGGTGTGGCTAATAGCAGATTTACAGCAAACTGGTGTCTTTCCCATTAGTTGCACAATCTTATATTGGCTACAGTTAGCTCTGTTTTCAGAATGTCATTGATCATTTAAGACACAACATTAGACAGGGGACGAAACGTCTGCAACACAAATTCCCAGCTCGGCGAACAGAACCACAACAACAAGCACCCGAGCTACAAATCTTCTCTCAAACTTTGAACACAACATTCCTAATTTTCAGTTCTTAGCTTGGACTATCTGGAATGCTTAGTTTTTGCTGTTGTTTTGATGCATACTTGATTGCCCTTGCAATTAAGACTAATATTCCATAGATTTTCCTATTTATTTAATATCCCTGTATGTTAACTTTGTGATTTATCTATACGGGCATCCATAAACCTCAGTACTGCTGCATTCTGAAGTGTCCGCATTTAAATATTCTGCATTTCTATTCCTCCTGTCAAAGAGGACAGCCTCAATTTATCTGGGTGCCAGTGCATACTCTGCATCTTCTGCACAACTTGCTGTCGCACTTAGCAAATTTGGTTGTAGTACATTGTCACCCGATACTACAGAATGTTTGTGTTACTGAGAAAGAGACTTGTTGTTAAAACTTCATATTTGTATTTATCAGGACAGACTCCAGAATATCAAATTTTAAAGGTACAGTAATTTATACTTATGAGAAAAGGGTGATTTGGAGGTGCTGGTGTTGGACTGGAGTGTACAAAGTTAAAAATCACACAATGCCACGTTATAGTCCAACAGGTTTATTTGGAAGCACTAGCTTTCGGAGCACTGCTCCTTCAGGTGATTGTGGCATATGAGATCATAAGACAGAATTTATAGCGCGAGTTTGCAGTATGATGTCACTGAATTCATATATTGAAAAAAGACCTGGATTATTTAAGTCTCCTCTTTTAGAATAATCATGTTGGTTTCAGTTCTTTCATATGTAAATCGCAGAACTTTTTTTAAAGTTACATTCTCAAGCGAACTTTAACAATTGGTGTCGTGTTGGCCCAGAGAATACATTGAAGCTGTGAAGTGCCCTGTGTGAGACTGTGCTGCAATGTTCAGACTGATTCTAATCTTTAAAAAAAGGATTTACAGAATCTTACATGGATTCATGCAGTTTTTGAGCAAAATAAAATATAATTCTGCAAGTACAAATTCACCCCACAAACTTGTGAGAGTGTGTGGGTTTGTGTGTGGTCAGGTATGAGTGTCTGTGAGAGTGCATGTGTGAGAGTGTAAAGGGATAGGAGTCTGTGAGAGAGTGCGTGCGTGAGAGTGTGGGAGTGTATGTGTGAGCGAACAAGAGAGGATCTGCATGAGTGTATGGATCTGTAGGAGTGAGTGTCTGTAAAAGTGTGTATCTGTAGTGCAGTGGGGTCACCTGTAGTGTAACATGAACCCAAGGTCCCAGTTGAGCCCAACCCTTTGGGTACCGATCTTGGCTATCCGAAGTGCACCTTGGTGGACATTCACCCGAAGGCCCGAGGTTGAAAGTCCCGGATGACTGAAGTGTTCTCCGATTGGGAGGGAACACTCCTGTCTGTTGATTGTTGTGCGGTGTCCATTCATCCGTTGCTGTAGCCTCTGCTCGGTCTCACCAATGTACCATGCCTCAGGGCATCCTTGCCTACAGCATATGAGACGCGGCGGGATGTGTCCCCACGTGTAATGGTGGTATCAGTGTCGACGCTTTGACATGTCTTGCAGCGTCTACCGTGGCAATGTTGTATGGTGTTGTCCTAAAAACTGGGCACTTTGCTACGAACAATGATCTGTTTGAGGTTTGGTGGTTTAATGATGAGAAGTGGAGGCATGAGGAAGGTCTTGGCGAGGTGCTCACCTTCATTGATAACGTGTTGCAGGCTGCGAAGAACATGGCATAGTTTTTCGGCTACTGGGCTACTGACTCTGAACTGCTCTCTGTGGAAGTAGCGATGGGAAATAAATGCTGATTTGGCCAACGATGCCATTATCCCCCGAATGAAATAAAAAAATTTCTGAACAATCCCAAGCGTCCTGAGAATTACAGTAACAACCAATTTAAGACAGTATAATAATACAAAAGTATGGATGCTAGAGATCTAAAATTAAAACAGAAATTTCTGGTGAAACTCGACAGGCCTGGCAGCATATGTGGGAAGAAAGCACAGTTAATATTTTGCATCCAGTGTCTCTTCAGAGTGTCTGCTGAGTTTTGCCAACAAATTCTATTTTTGAACCAATTTAAGACCTACAGTTGGGTTTTCAATGTGACTCAGTTAGTTGTGTGAAGGGCACTATAACCTGCAAACAGATTGTGTGCAGGATTAGTACTTTTTTCAATTCAACAGAGGCATGGTAGGTATGACACATGATAGCACCTTGACCAATCAGATCAACTTGACTCCAGATTAAAGAAAATCTTGGGGCAATAACAACCTTTTGCATTTTCTGTAGTAATACCTCAACCAATCACTAATCTTGTCCAAAAGTGGGAAATAAGGCAGGGCGGGTGACTGAGGTGTCAGTGAGGGAGTACTTTGGGGCCAGCGACCATAATTCCATTAGTTTTACAATAGTGATGGAAAAGGATAGACCAGATCTAAAAGTTGAAGTTCTATATTGGAGAAAGGCTAATTTTGACAGTATTCGGCAAGAACTTTCAAAAGCTGATTGGGGGCAGATTTTTGCAGGTAAAGGGACGGTTGGAAAATGGGAAGCCTACAGGAATGAGATAACGAGAATCCAGAGAAAGCATATTCCTGTTAGAGTGAAAGGAAAGGCTGGTAGGTATTGGAACTGCTGGATGACTAAAGAAATTGACAGTTTGGTTAAGAAAACGAAGGAAGCATATGTAAGGTATAGACAGGATAGATCGAGCGAATCCTTAGAACAGTATAAAGGAAGTAGGAGTATACTTAAGAGGGAAATCAGGAGGCCAAAAAGGAGACATGAGATAGCTCTGGCAAATTGAACTAATGGGAATCCAGAGGGTTTTTACAAATACATCAAGGACAAAAAGGTAGCTAGGGAGAGAATAGGGCTCCTCAAAGATCAGCAAGGCGGCCTTTGTGTGGAGCCGCAGAAAATGGGGGCGATACTAAACTAGTATTTTGCATCAGTATTTAGTGGAAAAGGATATGGAAGATATAGAACATAGGGAAATAGATGGTGACATCTTGCAAAATGTCCATATTACAGAGGAGGAAATGCTGGGTGTCTTGAAACGCATAAAAGTGGATAAATCCCCAGGACCTGATCAGGTGTACTCTAGAACTCTGTGGGAAGCTAGAGAAGTGATTGCTGGGCCTCTGGCTGAGATATTTGTATCATTGATAGTCACAGGTGAGGTGCTGGAAGACTGGAGGTTAGCTAACGTGGTGCCACTGTTTAAGAAGGGTGGTAAGGACAAGCCAGGGAACTATAGACCAGTGAGCCTGATGTCAGTGGTGGGGAAGTTGTTGGAGGGAATCCTAAGGGGCAGGATGTACACGTATTTGGAAAGGCAAGGACTGATTAGGAGCATTCAACATGGCTTTGTGCGTGGGAAATCATGTCTCACAAACTTGATTGAGTTTTTTGAAGAAGTAACAAAGAGGATTGCTGAAGGCAGAGCGGTAGATGTGCTCTATATGGACTTCAGTAAGGCGTTCGACAAGATTCCCCATGGGTGACTGGTTAGCAAGGTTAGATCTCATGGAATATAGGGAGATCTAGCCATTTGGATACAGAACTGGCTCAAAGGTAGAAGACAGGGTGGTGGTGGAGGGTTGTTTTTCAGACTGGAGGCCTGTGACCAGTGGAGTGCCACAAGGATCGATGCTGGGTCCTCTACTTTTTGTCATGAACACAAACAATTTGGATGTGAGCATAAGAGGTATGGTTAATAAGTTTGCAGGTGACACCAAAATTGGAGGTGTAGTGGACTGCGAAGAGGGTTACCTCAGATTACAACAGCATCTTGACCAGATGGGCCAATGGGCTGAGAAGTGGCAGATGGAGTTTTTAATTCAGATAAATGCAAGGTGCTGCATTTTGGGAAAGCAAATCTTAGCAGGACTTATACACTTAATGGTAAGGTCCTAGGGAGTGTTGCTGACCAAAGAGACCTTGGAGTGCAAGTTCATAGCTCCTTGAGAAAGTGGAATCGCAGGTAGATAGATAGTGAAGAAGGCGTTTGGTATGTTTTTATTAGTCTGAGTATTAAGTACAGGAGTTGGGAGGTCATGTTGTGGCTGTACAGGACATTGGTTCAGCCACTGTTGGAATATTGCGTGCAATTCTGGTCTCCTTCCTATCAGAAAGATGTTGTGAAACGTGAAAGGGTTCAGAAAAGATCTACAAGGATATTACCCGGGATGGAGGATTTGAGCTATAGGGAGAGGCTAAACAGGCTGGGGCTGTTTTGCTGGAGTGTCACAGGCTGAGGGGTGACCTTTTAGAGGTTTTCAAAATTGAGGGTCATGGATAGGGTAAATAGACAAAGTCTTTTCCCTGGGGCCGTGGAGTCCAGAACTAGAGGGCATAGGTTTAGGGTGAGAGGGGAAAGATATAAAAGAGACCTAAGGGGCAATGTTTTCACAGAGGGTGGTACATGCACGGAATGAGCTGCCAAAGGAAGTGGTAGAGGCTGGTACAATTGCAACATTTAAGAGACATTTGGATGGGTATATGAATAGGAAGGATTTGGAGGGATATGGGCCGGGTTCTGGCAGGTGGAGGTAGATTGCTTTGGAATATCTGGTCGGCATGGGCAGGTTGGACCAAAGGGTCTGTTTCCATGCTGTACATCTCTATGACTCTAAGTATAAATTGTTATTCCCTTTTGAAGTTTGGCATTCCTATGCCTGTACTAATGAATGCAAGATAAAAAAAAGAGTTCATCTGTTTGCCTCTTTTCAAGAATATAATCCACTTGGTTCCTTTATTCAGATCAAAACATAGCTTCTAAGTAATTGAGGTCCCAGCAGTGATCCCTGTGGTACTTAAATAGTTGGCAAGCCTGGAATGACACTTTCCATCATAAATTTTTTCCCAGTTTAATCTTATCCTTCATAAAATCATTGAATCCATTCAGTGTGGAAGCAAGCCATTCAGCCCATCGAGTCCGTACCAACCCACTGAAGAGTATCCTATCCAGAACCCCTCCCCATTTATCCCTGTAATCCCACGTATCGCATGGCTAACCCACCTATCATGCACATCCCTAGACACTACGGGCAATTTAGCATGGCTGATCCACTTCACCTGCTTATCTTTTGACGGTGGGAGGAAACCAGAGCACCTGGAGAAACCCACGCAGATATGGGGAAAATGTGCAAATTTCACAGTCACCCAAGGCTGGAATTGAATGTAGGAGATATGGTTAGTAAGTTCGCAGACTACACCAAAATTGGAGGTGTAGTGGACAGCAAAGAAGAAATCGTGATCAGCCGGGCCACCGGGCTGAGGAGTGGCAGATGGAGTTTAATTTAGATAAATGTGAGGTGCTGCATTTTGGAAAGGCAAATCAGAGCAAGACTTGTCCACTTAATGGTAGACCTGGGATGTGTTGCTGAACAAAGAGAACTTAGAGTGCAGGCTCATAGTTCCTTGAAAGTGGATAAGATAGCAAAGCAGGCGTTTGGTATGCTTGTCTTTATTGGTCAGAGCATTGAGTATAGGAATTGGGAGGTCATGTTGTGGCTGTACAGGACATTAGGCCACTTTTGGAGTGCAGCTTGCAATTTTGGTCTGTCTGCTATAGGAAGGATTTTATGAAACTTGGGTACAGAAAACATTTACAAGAATGCTGCCAGGTTTGGAGGGTTTGAGCTATAGAGAAGAGGCTGAATAGACTGGGGCTATTTTCCTTGGAGCATCGGAAGCTGAGGGGTGACCTTAGAGGTTTATAAAATCATGAGGGCATGGATAGACTAAATAGACAAGGCCTTTTTCACAGGATATGGGAGTCTGAAATTATAGGGCATAGGTTTAGGGGAAAAATTTAAAAGGAACCTAAGGACCAACTTTTTCACAGTGCATGGTGCCAGAAGAGGTGATGGCGGGTGATAATATGCTACATTTAAAAGTCATCTGGATGAGTATATCAATAGGAAGGGTTTAGAGGGATATGCACCAAATGTTGGCAAACAGGACTTGATTTATATCGGACATGTGGTCGGCATGGATGAATTGGATCGAAGGGTCGGTTTCTGTGCTGTATATCTCTATGACTCTAATATGGTTGCTAATTAATGGCTGCTCATTTGATTTTTGCAGGTGTTGGGAGCTAAATTCTTGAAGTACAACTCTGCAGCATACGTGGCTCCAATATAAAATCTAGTATTTTATAAATTTAATTTGTGAAGGAGATTAATTGATTAACCGTCAGGCTATGAAAACTGGTGTTAATCTTAAAAGGGCCACTTATTTGTGGCATTCTTTTGAGCAGCTTGAATTTAAAGATTCAAGCAGTGAAAAAAAGATGTGCTCTGTTGGAAATTGAAATTTTTTTTTCCCAAGCATTTATATTCACAAAATAGTAATGTTATGCTGTTCTCTGCAAAATTATTTGGTCCTCAAAGATTTTTTGCAAGGTTACATCGGCCCGTCAACTGTGACATTTAAAGGTCTTTTGTGGGGTGGGTTGGCAGATACAGCGGCTGAACATTAGACTCTCAATTAAGCTGCGTTGAATCGCAGTATTGATTAACATTTGCAGTCTGACTTCTCCATTATAGCAAGGCTCGGCTGGTTAAAGTATGGAAGACAGAACTAGCTGATGAGGGACCTGTTCCTGCAGTAAATGCGTTCTGGCAGTTAGGTGACTGAATTCTTAATGGCCTCTAGAGTTTGTTTCCATTGTCTCAGCCAAGAGAATGTGAATGTGCAAAAGTAAAATACTGCAGATAGCGGATGTGAAATTAAATCCAAAAGATCTACAAGCACTTAGCAGATCAGGCAGCAATATTGGAGAGACATTTTATCATTCTACACAATATATGTGAAGTATTCATTAAATTTGGGTTTTCATTTGGCTTAAAGGACCTAAGGGCTCATTTCAGCGGTGACCACATTGTGAGGAGTGAGTAGAATTGACTGAGATACACAAAAAGTTATAATTATGCCATTGTAATTGACAAATCTACGTTTACGTTGTACAAGTATAGTTAGTATATTTATTAATTAAAATATATAATCTACAATACAATGTTTGTGCATGTAACTCACTTCTTGGTAACACTTGCTTTTCCAGTCATTTCCTGCCTGTTAATTTATGGTAAAGCTTCTTCCATGTGTGTCCTTCCAGCACAGCTACACCTGCCCTGAGTTTATCATCTGATCAGTTTGTTCAACTGACTGTCTCACAAGTTGAACCCTATAATTTTTTTTCCTTACAGTGTTGGCAGTTTCATTGCATCATGACTGACCATCAACTTGTACACAAGAGCTGTTATCTGTTCATCAGTACTGTTTGGGATCTCATGGTAAAATTGCTAATCACCTTAACTTCCTTTCACATGATTAGGAAAAAGCTTTATTTTTGATGAATGAGACTAGGATTCTTTCAAGGGGTTCCTCACAAAACAACTGGGATATCCTTGTTATACATATAATGAATAGCACATGGTAGTGGAGTGCTTTGAACGAGAGCTCGTAACTCTTATGAGAATGGAAAACAAATTAATTGAGACTTACAATGTAGGTTCTCTTTGCCTTAGATCAATGCAATTGTGATTTTTTTTCTTTCCTTGATAATCCTTGCCAAAAATCCCATTTTGTTTTTTTTCCACTTGTTATCATTCACACCATGTCAATTGCACCCTTTGCTCAATCTACTCTGACCTTTAACCTAAAATAATTGTTAGTACCTCAACTGTGGCAAAGGAAGATGCTTACCAAGACAATAATGGTGTACAAAGGATCTTGTGTAAATGCAAGTGTTGTGCTTTTTTCAGCAGTTCCTCATGTCATGGAGGACAAAGGGATTGATGAAGAGGGGGAAATAGAGTACAAGCCTAAGATTGTGGGTAACATGCAAACAGATTGTGAAGAGAAAAAGATTCATTAAGACAAATGCAAGTCCTTTACAGTCAGAAAAAGCTATAATGGGGAATGAAGTGATCGCAGACCAGTCAAATGCATGATTGATTGCTTTCACAAAGGAGGACACAAATAACATTCCACAAATGTTGAGGAGCATACTTATGAGATAGAGGAACAGAAGGAAATCTGTTTAGTAGGGAAATGGTGGTGGGGAAATTGGGTGTAAGAGGCAGTAAATACCTAGGGAGTGATAATTTGCATGTCAGAGTATTTAAAGAAGTGACCCTAGAAATAATGGATCCATTAATAATTGTCTTTCAAGATTCTATAAACTCTGGACAGTTCCTACAGATTGGAGATTAGCTAATGTAACCCCGTCATTTTAAAAAAAAGTGGATAGAACCAGTTAACCTGACGTGAGTAGTGGGAAATGCCCATCATAAAAATGAGCCCATCATAAAAATTTAACAGTAGAGCACTGAGGCAAACAGTGACAAGATTTGAAAGAATCAGTTTGGATTTATGAAAGGGTAATCATGTTTGAGAAATCTGGACTTTTTAAAGGATGTAACTAGGTGTGTTAACTGGGAGAGCTATTGAATGTAGTTGAGTTGGACTTAAGAGTCATAGATGTACAAATTGGTTCGATTTGTGCATGCTGACCAGATATCTGAATTAAGGTAAAAACAATGACTGCAGATGCTGAAAACCAAATACTGGATTAGTGGTGCTGGAAGAGCACAGCAGTTCAGGCAGCATCCAAGTAGCTTCGAAATCGATGTTTCGGGCAAAAGCCATTCATCAGGAATATTCCTGATGAAGGGCTTTTGCCCGAAACGTCGATTTCGCTGCTCGTTGGATGCTGCCTGAACTGCTGTGCTCTTCCAGCACCACTAATCCAGATATCTGAATTAATCTAGTCCCATTTGCCAGCATTTGTCCTATATTCTTCTTAAACTCTTCATATTCATATACTCATCCACATCTGTTTTAAATGTTGTAATTGTACCAGCCTCCACCTTTGGCAGCTCATTTCATACATGCACTAACCTCTGCATTTTCTAAAAAAAAGCTGCCCCTTAGGTTCCTTTTAAATCTTTCTCCTCTAACCGTACAACGTGCCCATAGTGTTCAGGGATGTGTAGGTAAGGTGCATTAATCCGGATAAAATGTAGAGTAATAGGGGAATGTTACTGGGAATAGGTGGTTTACTGTTGGGAGGGTTGGTATGGACTTGTTGGGCCAAAGGGCCTGTTTCCACAGGGTAGGGATTGTATGATTCTATGCACTTTAGGTTTGAAACCTCCCCCCAACTCCAATCAGCCTCTCCCTATAAGCTCAAACTCTCCAACTGTGGCAGCATCCTTATAAATTTTTTCCGAACCCTTTCAAGTTTCACAAGATCCTTCATTGTAGTAGGGAAACCAGAATTGCATGCTGTATTCCAAAAGTGGCCTAACCAATGTCCTGTACAGCCACAACATGACCTGCTAATTCCTATTCTCAGTGCACTGACCGATAAAGGCAAGCATACCAAACACATGCTTCACTATCCTATTCATTTGCGAGACTTTCGGAAGGTTTTTGATAAGGTCTCACATGAGATGTCGGCATGTAAAATAAAAGCATACAGGGTTGGAGGTGATTGGCAGACCAGAAAGAACTGTACGAATAAGTGGCAGCCAGTGACTAGGGGGCTGTTGCTGGGGTGAGTGCTTGGATTCCTCCTGGTTGTTATATTAATGAGTCAGATAAGGGCAGAAAATGTGCTATGTCCAAGTTTGCAGACCATGTAAAGCTGGATTGGAGGGTTAACTGTGATTTGAATGCAGAGACTTTTCAGTGTGATTTGGGCAAGTTGAGTGAATTGGCAGATCTGTTTTTATTCATTGAGAATGTAGGCATTCTAATTGTCAGAGTCCATCCTAACTGCTAGAGTCAACCACATTACTGAGTCCGGAGTTACATGTAGGTCAGAACGGATAATGATTTCCTTTGCTAAAGAGGATCAATGAACTGATAATTGACAGCAGTTTCATGGTCAACATTAGACCATTAATTCCAGGCATTTATCAAATTCAGATTCCAACATCTGTTGTGGGGGGATTCAAACCACGGTCCATAGAAAATTATGTAGATCTCCGGTTTAATGCCATTAGGCCCTCGTCTTCTCCTCTTCTCTCCCCCCCCCCCCCCCCCCGCCACCACCAATGAGGTATAATATGGATAAATGTGGGGTCGTTTACTTTGGTAGCATAAACAGAAAGGTAGATTATTATCTGTATGGAGATATATTGAGAAGGGAGGAGGCGCAGCGAGACGAGGGTGTCCTTGTACATCAATTGCTGAAAGTAAACATACATCTGCAGTAGTTGGTGTAGAAGGCAAATAATATGTTGGCCTTCATAACAAGAGAATTAGAGTACAGGTGCAGGGATGTCTAGCTGCACTTGTGCTACGCCTTGGTGAGACCACAGCTGAAGTACAATGTGCAGTTTTTTATCTTTCCTGAGGAAGGATGTTCTGCCTATGGATGAAGTGCAATGAAAGTTTACCAGACTAATTCCTGGAGTGGCAGGAGTGACATGGAGAGACCGGATCTGTTAGGATTATATTCATTGGGGTTTATAAGAATGAAGATTGAATGTTTCGAGGAGTTCGGTATAGGTCTTGGGCTAAAGGGACCAAAGGCTATGGGGAGGATGTGGGAACAGCTTACTTAGTTGGATAATTCATAGGGTTTACCCTGCTCCTATTTTCTGCAGTTCTAACTCTCCCATTGTTTTCAGATTTTCCATTACAATGCTTCCAAACCTGTAAAGTCCCTGTCAATGCTTTTATCTGTAGATTAATTTTCCTAGCACCTCAGCCAATACTCTTTTTTTTGAATTTTGAGACATTTTGTCAAAGCTTTTCGACTTGCACTCATCAAGACATTTTGCAGCAATGCCAATTTAAGGGGAAAATCAGCAATTACATTGCACAAGAAGAGAATGCTGATTGTTATTTTTCATGGCAATGCCTCTACCAATGATTAAGAGTTAACTGATAAGTTTGTTTAAATTTTAAACCAAGCAGGTTGACTTTGATCAAGGCATTACTTTGGGAAAAGAACCAATGAATGACACACCTATATTGTTGAGTTGAAGCAGGTACAGTGGTTATACATGCTCATTCTGTTCATACTTTCTGTACTCAATTAGTCTACACTTGCAAAATTTGAAGCACTGTGTCCAACACTTGCTGGATAATTCTGTGTGAGAGAAGAATTATGCTGACAAATAATTTAAAATTCATTTGGGCTTGTGATGTGATGCACTTGCTTGTATGAAAAGCTTTGACAAAACATGCCATTGTTTTAGTAATATTCATGTTCTGTATTGCCCAACAATTGTTTTTATATTTATTCGATTTCTTTTTTTTATTGTTAATAATTTGGGGAGTTGGTTGGATTGCAGAATTGGGATATTCTATAGAGTAGGCTACAGAATTGATTGACACCAAATTGAGGTTGGTCAGCATTTCAATAAGCAAGGGCCTGATCAACTTAGGTGTTTTCCATTGTGAAAAAGAAAAATTACAATAGAATAAGCAGATGATACTGTGACAAAGTTTTGCAAACATTTGCACAATTTTAAAATACTGTTGCATTTCACATAAATCAAGATGTGCTGTTTTATAACAGCAATTTGCAATATCAAACACATTCTGTTGCTATGGTGAAACCACTTCTCTTTACGATTGTAAATTGTATCAAGTAAGCAGAGGTTTAAGATGGCATGACTCTTCAGGCTCTTGATCCTACCTATTTCAAAATTAGATTTTTAAAGCAATTTAGGTTAGAGGTCCAAGCTCTTTTTTTGTAAAAAAAAATTGTTTGTATTTTTCTACCCTCTGAAATGGCATATATTTAGGTTTGTAGTATGTCTCACCATATATGCTGTGCAGTATGCAAATGCATGTTAGAAAATCTCTGGTATTTCAGATGTTAATTTAGAAGGGTGGGCACATTATAATGTGTAAAATACAACATGCTCCTAAAGTGTAGCTACCAAGTTTAATAAATAACTAAGTGTTTGATGAATTCACTTTCAAAATATAATTATTCTGCTTTCATTTGGGAAAAGTTAATTAAGAGCAGCAAGCATTGGCTCATGTTTCTGAAGAGTTTCTCTGTAAACTATGGATGCAAAATCTTGGATGTGACTGGGAAGTACGTAATTTTTCTTTACTAGATCTCCTATATCACTACATTTGGGAAGTCATTTCTATTTTACATAACAAAGCTACTGAATTGCTGTCGTTGAATATTTGATATTATGTTTTATGATGGAGTATTATGTAATGTAATAAAGATGTGAGGATTATCAAGAGACCTTCATTATGCTAGAATTCCAAAAACAAGGATAATGGCAGGCTAAGGGGCTTGAGGGACAGGTCAGCTGTAAATTAACATTGGACCAGAAGAGTGGTAAATTCTTTTACAGTTTTTGAAATTCCCTGATCAGGTAGTATGAAATACTGAATAGCTAAAGGCCTTTTTTACTCGCACCTTGTGGTTTTAGTCTGGTACAGGATCACTATACAAGTATAATATGTTGAGAATTGTGGTTACCATCCTTTGCCTTTAAACAGTTTTATCATGTAAAATATACTGTCCATCCAAATAGGATCATTCTTCTTTGATATATTTCCTAAGAATTTATGTTCAAAAAAGATCAAAATATTATGCATGAGTACTATACTTGAATAACCCAAAGTGAAGCATTGCTAAAATTTTGGCAGTAGATGAGCAGCACGCTTCTGCGATGTGGGATTGGCATGCACCTGAGGGCAGTCAAACACCATCACTTTTCAGCATTTCTTTGTGTGGCTGAATAAAGCATAGAATGCATCTCAGTAGTTGATATTTGTAGATTTTTTTTAACATTTGATTTTCTTTCTCCTTCATTTACCATGTTCCTCCAAACAACTTAAAGTTTTCCCTCTCCAAAAGTTAGAATTAGATTTTATTGTCAGGTGTACTCAAGTACAGGAATACAGGAGTACCTTTAAAATTGTACAAAGATGCCATTCTGAGGCACCATCTTAAAATACAAAACCAGTTTTTTTTTTAAGAAGAGAAATAAAAGAACCAGCCAAAGGGAAAAGAAAAACATCCAGATGTTAAAGTCCTTATCCAAAAGAAAAGTCCATATTTTAGTCTTATTATCCTGGGCTTAGCCTGGAGTTTTACTTTTTATCGGACTGTGGCACCATGGTATTTGGTACCTTACCTCATGCATGATGGTGAGCATTGGTAAATTATTTGATAGGGAGAGGTATTTAAAAGAATTTTATGCAATACCCAAACCAGCTGTCGATACAAAAGCAATTCCAGTGGTTGCCATTAGACTGTGAACAGCAGTGAGCATCAAAATTCTCCTTCCCTACTTTGAGTGCCGAACTGCGTTATTGCGTTCATTTGCCAGTTTAGTCAAGATGTAGAATGGAGATCAAAGCATTCTCACTAAGACAGTTAATGATTTAGCTTTTAAAATTCACACGAGTAAAATTTATCCTTTGCTGGTTATTTCTACACTTTTTTTTCAAAAATTGCCCTAAATGTGCTTCTAGACTATTATTCTAGTAGCTATCGAATTTCATACAAAAGACATTTTAGTGAATAGTTGTAGGAATTGTATTTCAATTTTCTTTCTATGCAAGCTTTTTATTTTACTTAATATAAAACCCATCAGTTAATTGGCAATTGCAGTACAATTACCCATCTTCTGTACTCTGCATCACATTGCTTTTGAGTGTTCTTTGCAGTTACGGGGAATTATCTGTTCATTCAGATGGGGGAAGTAAGTGATGTAAATTATTGTTGTATTGCTCCAATGTGATCAAATTAAATATAAGCAATGTAGAGTCTGCAAAACAAGTGCTTTTGTGTTTCAAATTTAATTATTTGAGCGATGGTTTTATGTAGAGGTGCAACCATCCTGAATATTAAATTCTACGTGTCAGCATGGATGATTGTTAACTAATTTTTAAAAAATTTACCTCAGTATGATAGTACCTGAGTACAAATAGTGAATGCTAGCACTATGTTTCAGTAGTTTGAACCCATTTTTGTGATTGCTTTATTATCATTAAATTGTGATTTGTCCTTCTCTGATGAGAAGTCCTAAATTTTAAAAACTTGTATTGCATTCGATCACAGTCATAATTAGGCTGGTTATGTGCAGAAGTATTTCATTTTATGACTCTCGCATACATTATTCTTAATGTTTTAAAATCACTTAAAATTGACGAGCGGTGTCCCGCAGGGTTCGGTGCTGGGGCCACAGCTGTTCGCATTATATATTAATGATTTGGATGAGGGAACCGGGGGCATTCTAGCGAAGTTTGCCGATGATACGAAGTTAGGTTGACAGGCAGGTAGTACTGAGGAAGTGGGGAGGCTACAGAAGGATCTAGACAGGTTGGGAGAGTGGTCCAGGAAATGGCTGATGGAATTTAACGTGAGCAAGTGCGAGGTCTTGCACTTTGGCAAAAAGAATAAAAGCATGTACTACTTTCTAAATGGTGAGAAAATTAATAAAGCCAAAATACAAAGGGATCTGGGAGTGCTAGTCGAGGATTCTCTAAAGGTCAACATGCAGGTTGAGTCTGTGATTAAGAAAGCGAATGTAATGTTGTCTCTTATCTCAAGAGGGTTGGAATATAAAAGCAGAGATGTACTACTAAGACTTTATAAAGCTCTGGTTAGGCCCCATTTGGAGTACTGTGTCCAGTTTTGGTCCCCACACCTCAGGAAGGACATACTGGCACTGGAACGTGTCCAGCGGAGATTCACACGGATGATCCCTGGAATGACAGGTCTAGCATATGAGAAACGGCTGAGGATACTGGGATTGTATTCGTTGGAGTTTAGAAGATTAAGGGGAGATCTAATAGAGACGTACAAAATAATACATGGCTTGGAAAAGGTGGATGCTAGAAAATTGTTTCTGTTAGGCGAGGAGACTAGGACCCGTGGACACAGCCTTAGAATTAGAGGGGGTCATTTCAGAACAGAAATGTGGAGACATTTCTTCAGCCAGAGAGTGGTGGGCCTGTGGAATTCATTGCCACGGAGTGCAGTGGAAGCCGGGACGCGAAATGTCTTCAAGGCCGAGATTGATAGGTTCTTGTTGTCTAGAGGGATTAAGGGCTACGGGGAGAATGCGGGCAAGTGGAGCTGAAATGCGCATCAGCCATGATTGAATGGCGGAGTGGACTCGATGGGCCGAATGGCCTTACTTCCACTCCTATGTCTTATGGTCTTATTATTGAAGCTCAGCCTAAATGGGTGAGGTGATGGCATACTGGTACTCACACTGGACTAGTAATTTTTTTTAATGTTCACTTGTGGGATGTGGGCACAGCTGGCTGGTCAGCATGTATTTCCCATCCCATTTGCTATTAAGGTGTTGAACTGTCATCTTGAACCACTGCAGTCCATGTGTTGTAGTTATACCCATAATGCTTTCAGGGAGGGAATTCCAAGATTTTAACCTAGCGGCAGTTGTAATGTTCTTATTTTTCTAAACTGACATCTGAAACATCAGTTTTTTAATATCCACTTGTTGCAATTGAATATAGTGTTTCAGTACCTAAAGCATCATGAATGGTGCTGAGCATATTGCAGTCGTGCATAAGGAATGACTCCAACCAGCAGAGTTTTCCCCTCTATTTCTATTGACTCTGGTTTTGTTGGGACTGTTTGATGTGACATGATATCACAATTACATGTGATAGAAAGGGCTGTCACTCTCACCTCACCCCTGGGATTTAGCTGTTTTGTCCATTTTTGAATAAGGCTGTAATGAGGTCAGGACCGAATGTCCTTGGTGGAACCCAAACTAGGCATGACTGAGCAGGTCTTTCTTGATAATACTGTTGAGGAAAATTGCCTAGGCAAGTCACATACACAAAAACTCAGGACAAATCCAATCTAGCCAATGATTGCCCCCGTCTACTCTTGATCATCAAAAAAAGCTGTCATCAACAATCTTCGTGGGTGGCACAGTGGTTAGCACTGCTGTCTCACAGCGCCAGAGACCTGGGTTCAATTCCCGCCTCAGGCGACCGACTGTGTGGAGCTTGCACATTCTTCCTATGTCTGCATGGGTTTCCTCCGGGTGCTCGGTTTCCTCCCACAGTCCAAAAATGTGCAGGTCAGGTGGATTGGCCACGCTAAATTGCCTGTAGTTTTAGGGGCAGGGGTAAATGTAGGGGAATGGGTCTGGGTGGGTTGCGCTTCGCCGGGTCGGTGTGGATTTGTTGGGCCGGAGGGCCTGTTTCCACACTGTAAGGAATCTAATCTCTCAGATTTATTAAGCAACAGCCTGACATTGATTGTAAGGTTATGATTCCGTGACTATGATCCAAGGAAACACAATCATCAACCTGACACAATGTGGTCAAGGAATTGCTGCCCTGGGAGTTGTCAATGTTGACTTCAGACCCCACGAAGATTTAGATTAGATTACTTATAGTGTGGAAACAGGCCGTTTGGCGCAGCAAGTCCACACCGACCCTCCGAACAGCAACCCACCCAGACCCATTCCCCCACATTTACCCCTTCACCTAACACTATGGGCAATTTAGCATGGCCAATTCACCTAACCTGCACATTTTTGGACTGTGGGAGGAAATCTGAGCACCCGGAGGAAACCCATGCAGACACACGGAGAATGTACAAACTCCACACAGACAGTTGCCTGAGGCGGGAATTGAACCTGGGTCTCTGGTGCTGTTAGGCAGCAGTGCTAACGACTGTGCCACCCAAAACAGATGGCTTTCCCAATTTTGGCACATTAATGAGGTGGACTTCACAGGATTGACAGTACTGCGTTTGCTGTCTCCAATGTCTGGTTCAGTGCCTGATGGTCCGTTTAGTTTCAGTCTTTGTTTCAAGACCTTCTATAAGCAACTTGGTGGTCTATTCCTGAGGACAGTTAAAAGTTTCCTGTACTGCTATGGTTCTGGAGTCAGCTGTTGATAAGGCAGGAAGATTTCCCCCTGTAAAGGACATTAGCTAACATGGTGGGATTTGATGATATTTGGCTATTGTTAACCTTTTTAATTCCAGATTTTTAAAAATTGAATTCGGATTCAAAACTTTCAACACAATGGTGGGATTTAAACTTGGTTCCCCAAAACACTACTTGTGTCTTTGGATTATTAGTCGTGAAATTGATGTTCTGGTCACTTTCCAGGTCTTGCTGCATTTATCTGGAGTCAGATGGATTTTACCACAATTGTTAGTGGTTATGTGGTCACCACTAGCTTTTTCGTATAGGTGTATTTAGGAAGTGCTCTTATTTTGTAGTTATGTTCTAATCTTTATTATAATACCTTGTCAAACACCTTTGGGAATCCAAATATATGCCATCCCCTTTATCCCTTTAACCACATTGCTTGTTAGTTCCTTAAAGAACTCTTTTAACAAAAATAGTTAAACGTGATTTTCCTTTCATAAAACCATATGGACTCTGCCAGATGCTTTAAGATTTAAAGTGCTCTGCTATAATCTTAGTAATATATTCTAGCATTATCCTTATGACAGATGGTAAGCTAACTGGAGTTTTTTGCACCTTTTTCCCAATTTGATCGGCCATTTCCAGAACGTTGGAAATTTTAAAATAATTACGCATTCAACTGCTTTCCTAGGGTGTGTCCATCAAAACTTCAGGATCTGTCAGCCTATAGTTCTCAAAGCTTTCTCAGTACCCTGAATATAATTGTTTAAGGTTCCTCCCTTTATTTCACATCAGTGTTTTACACTTAGTGTCTTTTACAGTGAAGACAACAAAATATCTGTTCAATGCATCAACCTTTTATTTTAATATCTTCTTACTAATTCCCTTGACTTGCTCTGTAGAGGACAATGTGTAGTTACTGTTCTCATTTTTAAATATCTGTAGAAACTAGCCATCTATTCTTATATTGCTAGCATCCTTTCTTACATTGTCCACGTTCACCTGCATTTTTTAGCCATGCTTCACTTCTGATCAGTTAATTTTTTTTGGAGCAATTTAATGACCTCTGTGTGCATAGCACATTATTGTGTATTCACTTGAACAGGCTGACACAGAAGTAACCTTCATAGAATTGTGCACTTTTTTGAGGTGTTTTATGGCTCCTCCTTTCTCACTGGAATTTATCTTTGCTGAGTGTTATGATATACCTCGTAAATGTCTGTCACTGCATTTACAGGGAAACTCTTAATTTCAAAGTTTAACTTGAGAATTCTTTGAAAAATTAGTTCAATAAAAATTAAGTGCAGCAGCTATCAATGGATTCAATTAGATTGATTTTAATTTGCTGTATTTTTAATAACTAAATTACATTTTTGATCTTCTGTTTTAACTTGCTTTGCATTTGATTATCTCTGAATCCAAGGAAAGTATAATTAAAAATTTAAAATGTGGGATGGTTGTTTGGGAAGATTCACTTGACTCTTGGGGTAAAAGATTTATGAAGAAACGTTGAACAGATTGGGCTTACTGGAATTTTGTATAATGGATTTTATAAAATGAGTATGTTATGTTAAATCAGAGAGATTAGAACTAGGGGACATTGCTTAAGAATAAGCAGTCATCATTTCAAGAGGGAAATGAGTATTTATCTTGATTGTTGAAATGTGGAATTCTATGCATTGGAATGCATTGGAGGCTGGGGTCACCTGTTAAAAGGCGAGGTCAGATCAATTTTGATAAACCAGGGACACAGACGGGAAAGTGGATTTGAAATCAAGTCCAGATCAGCTGTGATCTTATTCAATGATGGAGCATGTTGAAGAATCAAATGGCCTACCTGACCTTTGGCCATGTAAATAGATTTTCTTTCCCTTATGATTTAGCATGATCATTTGATATTGACTTTTAATCTTGGAATATATCTGTAACCCTGGGAAGCATTTTGATTTTTAAAAATTTATTACTAAATCTTGGCAATAAAGAGAATTTGGTCTGTTTTTCAAAATGCTATGTTGAACAATTTTTTTAAAACAAATTAGTGACCTCTGTGCATAGCACATTATTGTGTATTCACTTGAACAGGCTGTTGATGCAATTTTTATTTTTTGTTTTTGTTAAACATATTGGTTCATTTTTCAGAATTTGATGTAAATGCATTCATCTGTGAGATAGTGGATCATATCAAAACTTAGTTTGATTAGTATTGAGTAAGCCAATTGTCGTTGGCAGTGTTCAGAACAGCAGTTAGTCATAGTACATTTAAGGTTGCATTCAGACCAAAGGTCACCCGGATCTTGGATCCAAAAATCAGCCCGAATCCTATTCCTGATCCAGTGGCATTAAACTCTCAAAACAAGATTGACTTTTTATTTCTGCTTTTCTTTCCCACTCTTTTCCCTGATTGTGTCATTCTGTGTGAACATGATGTTCCAGAACTCCAGCAACTCAAAGCATTACCTCTGTTTCCTTTCCTGCCAGACTTGCTGACTTTTTCTAGCACTTTTGGTTTTCATTTTAGGTCTCCAGCATCCGTAGTATTTTACTTTCATTTTAATGTGTTCACAAGTTGCAGATGAGTCAAAATGGCAAATGTTCAAACATGATCTTGTTTGCACACATGTGCTGTTCACTGTGGGGTTCAGAATCGTGCTGAGACTAGTGGTGCTACTTTGCTGACATTTCACTGGTCAAAGTTAAGCATTGCAATAAGTTCTCACTTTCCATGCACTAGCACAGTTTTATGAAAGACTTGTCATCAGTGATGTATAGTTGATGATAGTAGAGAAGTTGCTGACAGCTCCTGTACTGATGTACTGTAACACACCGGAAACAGAATTGTTGACAGCTCAGGCGCGCGCATTCGTCTGATCTGATTAATAGTAGACATAGTTCTGTTGTGAAATCAAGATAGCTTAAACCTTCACATCATCTTGGTTTACAGTAGTGCAGGTGTAAGCTAATACAGTTACAATAATGTTTTGTTATCCAGCACTTATGGGATTAGGAGTGTGCCGATTGATCACATATTCCAGATAATCAAAAGATCTACATAATATAAAAATGCACAATTAAGTAATAGAAATGTATGCAGGGGATATACACATCACTGTTATACTTTATTTTCGGAATAAATCACTTAAATAATGTAATTTTGCTTTAAATAGAACTTCACTGCAGAGAACCTTCTCACTTGCACCCCCAAATAACTACTTAGATATTTCAGCAGTTTGCGATATTTGAAGAGAAGTTGACTTGAAGTTGAATCAACTGTTGATATTCGATTGAACAAGTATATTTACATTGAAGTAAATAAACTTAAAACCGTAATAATTAGAACAATACAGTAAACTTTGCAGTATTTGAGGTATATAATTTTTGCCCATTTATAAAGTGTTGGTTCATGAGGGGCCGGTCAAAGCGAAGTTTGCTGTATGTTGACAGACTGAAACAGGCTGTGGTCACTCGTATTGGAGCAAGAAGTCTGAGAAGTTTGATAGACATATTTAAAATCATGTATTTAGACATAGTGATTGAAACAAATACTGTTGTTGCAGCTAAGGAGGTAATAACAGCATCACAGCAATAATGATAAAGACTTATGCTTCAGTAGACTTACCACCTGTCTTAGCTAAGCGGCTTAATGGTTTGACAGTCTTGTAAAGGGGTGGTGAGTGCAATGGTACTGGCCTTGTCAGAAATGTGCACACCCTGTGAAAAGGATAAGTTTTTTAGAAAAAGTAATGATACCTCTATTTAAAAATAGCTCATTCAACTGACAGACTTCCTAAACCCTCCCAGTAATTCAGTGGTTGACTGCACTGGTCAGTCTTGCACTACTTCATTCAGAACAAGTTGTTCTAGTATAGCAGCAACACTGGCATTCACCTGATACTGTGGAAAATTGCTGAGATATATCCTGTTCATAAAAAGCAATGCAAATTAAATTTGGCCAGTTAGTATGAAGACCGCTTGATACCCCATTTTCCACCTTGAACATTCACTCCCGCCAGCAGCATGCTGATTATAGGATGTATCATCTATAAGATGTACAGCAGCAACTTGCCAAGTCTCCTTTGGCAGTTCCTTCTAAACCCAAAATCTCTTCCACTAGGATGAACAAGGACAATACACCAATGGAGGACATAGTGGTAATGTCAATAGATTAGCAATCTACAGACCCGTGTGAACACTCCAGGAGCACTTTCAGCTGATGGTAACTTTTAAAAATATTTTTAAGATATATTTTCTTTACAAAGTAATAAAGTGGTAAAAATATAACAATTTTTAAATTATAACAACAATTACAATGAACTAACTATATCCAACTCTACAAAACAAATCAACACTGCACTCCCCTTTTATTTATAGATTTGTAGTATTTGGATGGGAATATGAATAGGAAGGGTTTGGAGGGATATGGGCAAGGTGCTGACAGGTGGGAATAAATTGGGTTGGGATATCTGGTCGGCATGGACGAGTTGGACCGAAGGGTCTGTTTCCATGCTGTACATCTCTGACTCTATATCAATAAATAACACCACTCAGTGCAACCACACTGAGGCTCCCAACCTTCAGGAGCATTAATTATTGCACCCGTGTTTATTTGGGATTCTTCCTCCCTAAACAGAAAGCTCACTAAACTTAATCATCATGGCTAAATAGATGCCCTAATTAAAATGGCAGACAAATCTGCTTCCAGGTAATTCAAAAGGGCTGCCATGTCTTACAATAAAGTTCCGTTTTATGGTGCACCATGTTTGTGAGGAAATCCAAAGGGATGTGTTCCATAATTAACTTGCGCCACCCCAACAGGCCCGGAGGGCTCTCGGTCACCCAACTCATCAAAATGCTCTTCCTTGCACAGTGTGTGAGAATATTAAATAGCTTTTTCCCATGTCTAAGGAAGATAAATTTGGCTGGCCCAAGAGAAGAGAGACTGGGTCTTCCTTAACTTCAGTCCCCAAGACCCTCTATTACTCCTGCCACAGCACTCTAGTATATACGAAGTTTGAAGCATGCCCACAAACAATGAGTGAGGTGACCTATGCTTATTTTGGAGATGTTCCCTCTTTGAATTTTGCAAGATGATAGGGGGCCAGTTGAATCCTATGAAGAACCTTCAACTGCATAGCGTGTATTCTGTTACAGATCGAGATCTTTCTTGCGTTCTCCCAAATGTCCCCCCGTGTCTCTGAGGGAATCTCCACTCCAACATGTAGTGTCTCAATGTTGTTCGAGGCACTGCACCCCAGTAGATGGTAAAGAGTACTAACCGAGAGAGTGCTTGTGGTATGAAGCACTCTCCTCTCTGTGTCAGACCAATAGGGGTTGGTCAAAAGTGTAGTCTGTGTTTGGATGAAGTCCCTAACCTGAAAGCAACAAAAAAGATCTCTGCTGGGCAATCCGTACTTGTGGCTCATTTGGTTGAAGGACATCATGACCTCCCCCTCAAAGAGGTCTCCCAAACAGGAGACTCCTTTAAATGCCCACAGTTTGAATCTAGGGTCCATCATCCCTGGCTGGAATCCCGGCATACCAATTATAGGGGTAAGAAAGGAGGTTTTAGATAAACTGCTCTTGCTATGTCTCATTGCTCTCCATGGTTTGACCATATTAACAATGATTGGATTCTGACAGTATTCCACAACTGTCCTCCTCTTATCCATAATGGACATGGATAGGATAAATAGACTATCTTTTTCCTGGGATGCGGGAGTCCAGAGCTAGAGGTCAAAGGTTTAGGGTGAGAGTGGAAAGATATAAAAGAGACCTAAGGGGTAACTTTTTCATTCAGAGGCTACGTGTATGAAATGAGTTGCCAGAGGAAGTGGTGGAGGCGAGTACAATTGTAACGTTTAAAATGCATCTTGATGGATATATGAATAGGAAGGGTTTGGAGGGATATGGGCCAGAAGCTGGCAGGTGGGACTAGATTGGATTGGGATATCTGGTCGGCATGGACAAATTGGATGGAAGGATCTGTTTCCATGCTGTACATCTCTATGACTCTATAAACAACAGACTAGCAAGGCAGCAGTTTGCCTGTGAGGCCTCAATATCCAACCATATTGATCTCTGGTCCTCACAAGCCCAGTCGCTCACGAAAGACAGAAGGGAGCTTAGCTGGTATCTCTTAATATCGCCCAGCGTTTGAGTAACTGCAATTTGGTGAGCTTAATGAGGGACCTGTGATGCCAAATAAAAGAACTAAACTAACCACTGAGTCTCTGCAAAGTTTGCCTGGGAAACGTCAGAGGAAACATTTTCATGGGATATAACAGATGGGAAAGGACATTCATTTTGATAAGGGCTATTTGACTTAACCAGGAGATTAGAAGGGCCTTCCATCTTTGAAAATCTTGTCAAGCAAATAAGCAAAATTAGCCATGAATAAATGATCAAAGGTGGGAGTAACAAAAATGCCGAAGAAAACCCCCCACAACCATTTAAAGGAGAATTCACCTTCAATATCAGCTATTCCCTTAAATCTCCCATGCACATGCAAAATTGATTTTATATCCCCCCAAAAAGCCAAATAAATTAATGGGGTACAGAAATTGCCAGGTTTCGTAAGAAGAGAATATCGTCTGCATACAACGTGATCTAAGGTGCCCTTGATCCCACTTCTGGGGCAGCTGTGTTAGAATGCTTACAGATTGCCTCTGCCAACAGCTTAATCACGGTGTAAACAGTAGCAGCAAGAGGGGATAACCTTGCTGACTGCCTCTGTCAATACTGAAATTACTGAATCTTGCACCATTGATGAGAGCCACAGCCAGAGAGTCACGATATGGGACCTCCACCCATCTGACAAAGACCTCACCTAGACCAAACCATTCCAGAATATAAAAAAGATATGGCCACTCCACCCAATTGAATGCCTTCTCTGTGTCTGAAGAGTTCACCAAAGCCTGAACCAATCGTTCTTACACACTTGGACCATATTAGTAATCTTCTAATATAATTGGAGTACCTACAGCCCTTTATAAAATGCAGATTGGAGTGGTACTAGAAAAGCACAGCAGGCCAGGCAGCATCCGAGGAGCAGGAAAATTGATGTTTTGGGCAAAAGCTCTTTATCAGAAAACCTGATGTATCTCTTGCACTGTCAAGGGGATGTTAAGAAGAGATGCCTGTTCAGAGGTCAAACCTGGATGGTCCAAATTCTGAAAAAAAAGACTTCATCTTAGCCCACGATGCTTGCAGCATTCTGACCAATATAGCTCAGAGTAAAAACTCTGAAATGCTGCATTGATTCTTTTAGAATCACATGTAAGAATCCCTGTGCATTCTCTAATTGATGTAATTGATTGGAGGTGCTTTTTTTCCTGGCCAGATATGCCAGGTATTTTCCTGGCATATCACCATGCTCAAACAGCCTTCCTTTCATGAAAGAGAGTTCTCTTTTCGCTGTCTGAGTGAGCATGGAGTTCAAAGCAAACTGGAGGGATGTGATTCACTGCAATTTAGCCATTGACAGCCTATCAAGATATGCTGTCTCAGCTGCCTTCTCCCTTCTGTCTCTTCTAGGTAGCTGAATGAGAGAACTATCCCCCCAGCATAGGCCTTAGCAGTCTCCCAGAGAAGAAAGTACTTTTGAGTCTCAGGAAGAGGGTTAATATTGCCCTGTTGCACAAATTCCATCTTAATGATAAAGAGCACCTAATGTTACAGCAGGGGTGGGTTCAATCAGGTGTTTTTTCTCCCTTTAATTCTAAGAGCATGGGAGGAGACGGGTTATTAGCCATATCCAAGTTCATTGAGACTGCTTTGAACTCACTCAAGAAGTACTCAACAAACTTACTGTCATCGAGTATAAAAGGATCCATTCGCCAATGCCAGGAACCTGCTCTGTTGCCCTTATTCTCAACCTCCAAATATACTGCAGCATTATTGGAAATGGCTGTTTCCAATTTTACAGGACATCACCGAATCCAGAAAAACTGAAGGTGCTAAAAAAGTCAATCCTGGTATGACACTTGTGTGGATTAGAGAAAAAGGTGAAGTCTTTATCTGTAGGGTGGAGACATCTCCAAATGTCCACTAGCCCCAATTCCATGCATAAGTCAACCAATTGTTTGGATTGCTGAGACACATTTGGGGGACCTTTGGGCATTCTATCCACTGTGGGGGTCTATGCTGTGATTAAAATCTCCCCCTACGATAGTGTGTCGCGTTCCAAGGGCAATCAACTTAGTGCATCTGTCAGGAATTTGAAGGGGTGTGCCGGGGAACAATAAACATTGAGTGCCATACTCTTCACCATGTATTAAAGCTTTAAGAATTACAAGCCACCCGTATTCATTTTTTTAACTTGATCTAATAACTTAAATTGGGAGAGTCTTCTGGACAAGTATGGCCCCTTCCATGCTCTTAAAAGTA
This sequence comes from Chiloscyllium punctatum, assembly GCF_047496795.1. NCBI lineage: Eukaryota > Metazoa > Chordata > Chondrichthyes > Orectolobiformes > Hemiscylliidae > Chiloscyllium > Chiloscyllium punctatum. The sequence continues at coordinate 113,943,390 of NC_092746.1, forward strand.
AGGGAAGAAAAAACACCTGATTGAACCCACCCTGCTGTAACATTAGGTGCTCTTTATCATTAAGATAGGATTTGTGCAACAGGGCAATATTAACCCTCCTCTTCCCGAGATTCAAAAGTACTTTCTTCCTCTTGACTCCCCTTAATATTCCAGGTGCACTATTTAAGGAGACACTTAACCATATTCCTCTACAACAACTCTTGAACCATTGAGAGAAAGAACTCTACTCACAGCACACAGAGGGTAAATAAGTGAAGAGTCATAGTCTAAAAAATACGCACACTAAAACAACATTAACAAAACTTTCAAAAACTAGCTCTACTAAAAGTCAACAAACTAAACCACTCACAGCATACAAAGAAAACTCAATGGGAGAGACCCCCCAAAGGATCAACAACAAAAACAGGGATTATGGACAAAACAAAATATTAAAAGTGGGCACTTCACCCATCCCTAAGCCTACCTTGACTTCTGTTATCATTGTTTTTTAAAAAAAACACTTTCTGTAATAAAAAAAAGTTCACAAGGTAGAGAAAAAAAAAAGGAAAAAGAAAAGAGAACCATTATTCAAGTACTTTGGACCATCCGGTCTATTTCAAAGTGTTCAGAAAGTTCTTGCCTTTTTCTGAGGAGTCAGATACATACAGGGACCCTTCGTTATTAAAGTGGAGCACTGCTGGGTACCTGATGGAATATTGAATATCCAGATCCCTCAGCCTCCCCTTCACCTTATCAAAGGACCTCCTCTTGCAGATCATAGCCACAGAAAAGTCCTGACAATATAATCAGTGATCCTTTATAGATCAGGGCCTGAGGATCTTTTTCCAGCGATCTGGAGGCTTCCATTACCTTTTTGTTTCTCTAGGATTGGAATCGCAGTAGGACAGGGCAAGGGTACTGGTCCGAACCGGACCTGTGCGCTGCCACCTGGTGAGCTCTCTCAATCTGCACAAGCCCACCGCTGTCTCCTATCCCAGAAATCGTGGCAGCCATTCTTCAAAGAAACCGGCTGGCTGCTTGCCTTCCTCTTGATCCAGCAGCCCGACAACCCGGGTGTTTTTTCTTGGACCTCGATTTTCAAGGTCGTTGCCCTGTTCTACCGAGGCCTGTACCTGTTTGTCCAGGGCCTGGATGCATCCCACTGACTTGACCACCGTCACTGACGTCGCAGTCCGCTGCTCAACCACCTCCACTGACTTCCCAAAACTCTAACTCCTGCTCCTGCTCATGCTTCTGCAGCATGGCCAAGATCAATTGTTGCCTGGTGTGACTCTCTGCGCTTGATGCCTCGGTCATCTCCTGGAGTTTTGCAATGTCAACAGCCAGGCCTTGTTGAGTAGGTGAGTCCATCGGGATTTCAGGAGTAGCTGCAGGCGTATCTGATGCTGCAGGGGAGTGGCCTGCCGATTGTGATTTATTGTCCTTTGCCTCTAGTCATCTTCCCTTCATTTTAAAAAAAAGATATGTAGCACTTCTACTAATATTAAACTGTCTATTTTCTTCAAAATAACTTAGTTGGGGACGGTAAAAGCACCATTTTGCCTGATTATGGTGCAGAGCTCAGTAGACCTGTTAGATTGCCACTGTCTTGGACACCCTCCCAAATGGTGGTAGTTAACTTAATTATTTTTGAAAAACATGGAATTGACAGTCTCAGTAATGAGGTAAAAACAATGACTGCAGATGCTGGAAACCAGATTCTGGATTAGAGGTGCTGGAAAAGCACAGCAATTCAGGCAGCATCCGAGGAGCAGTAAAATCGATGTTTATGGCAAGAGCCCTTCATCAGTCTCCGTAATGATGACTATAAGGATCACTACCCACTAATACTGTTGTATTCGTTTGTTGGATGTGAGCATTCATGACAAGGCCAAGATTTATTGCACAGAGGGCAAGTGTGTTAAAAGTCATCATATATTGCAGTGGGTCTAAAGTGCCAAGTGGGCCAGACTAGGTGACAGCAACAGACTTCCTTCCCTTAAAAAAAAAGTTAATGAACCACTTGAGGTTTTGGCATTTCACAGTAGTTACATTGTCGTCATTGGGTGAGTGTTTTATTTTTTTCTTAAAATTCAAATTTCACTATTTGCCTTGGTGGGATTTGCACCCATGTCCTAAGAGCATTGATTACTAGTGGTTGTGCCTATTTCTGTTAGGAGCTTTGCTGTCATGGTTTGACATGCTTGTCTGTTTTGCCAGCCTTTCTCATCCATTGCAGCCTGTCTGGAACCATGCTGACATCCAACTATACTTGAATTTTTTCCTTTTTTCTGCTGCCCCCCACTTTTCCACTCGAGAACAGATCTCTAGACATTCAGTTCTGACAGGATGGCTGAAGTAATGAAATTTTATTTTCCGAATTTAATTTTAAGTTATTTTGGCCCTTAGCTTTTCAAGTACCTCTTGTGGTCTCATAGTTTTGGTATGGAATTTTGAGCACATTTTAGCATCCACAATTCAAGGGTGCTATTCCATAAAGGCTATTGTCCAGATTTCTGAGCCATACAAGAAAGTGAATAGAATGTAGCATCCTAAGAGTTATTTCTTTGTAAACTTAGGTTTTTTTGTTCTTAACTATCATTACTTGTTTAAAAAAAACCCATCTGGTTAACTTTAGGAAAGGAAACCGATGTTCTTCCCTATGACTCCAAACTCTTAGTTGCCCTATAAAATTGCCTAGCATGCTACTCAGTTCAGAGGCAATTAAAGATGGGCAATAAATGCTGACCTTGCCAGCAAACCTGCATCCCCTGAGAGAATAACTAGAATACTCAAGTTACCTTCTAAGCCATGTATATGTCGTGACTTGGAACCAATCCTAGTTGCTTCACTGATCAAAATTCTGGAACTACTTACTAATTGGAATGATGTATGTTCCCAGCCATATTGACTGCAGCTCCAAAAGGTTCACAGCCACTATCTTTAAAGGCAGTTTTGGGGTGGGCAATAATTGTCAATGATGCACGCGTTCTGCAAAAATAAAAGACATTAAGGATGGGAAAAGAGTAGTTTTAAAGTGATTGTCAGAAGAGGTGTGATGAAAATATTTGCATACGACAAGTAATTGGGATTTAGAATGCCTTCCCTGAGAGGGTGGTGTAACCAGGTTTAATTGTACCTTCAAAAGAGAATTAGATGAATTTTTTTTTGTGAATATATTTATTAGCAAATTTTTAAAACTTTACCAACATATAAAATTATTGAAACATACAATCAATAACAAATATCAGTATAATAAAAACAAAAAAACGCTAATTACAATACAACTACTGTCTACCAACTACTAACCTACCCTATAAAACAAAACAAACCCTAACACTGTGCAAAGCAACACCAAAAAAAAAGCAAAAACAAAACTAAAAAAGCACAGAATACAGAACAGCTATGCTCAGCGCAAAGCTCCCAAACAAAAGAACGGGATCATTGTATATATACCCGTATTAACAAGGTAAAAACAATGACTGCAGATGCTGAAAACCAAATACTGGATTAGTGGTGCTGGAAGGGCACAGCAGTTCAGGCAGCATCCAACGAGCAGCGAAATCGACGTTTCGGGCAAAAGAACTGCTGTGCTCTTCCAGCACCACTAATCCAGTATACCATGTATTAATTCAGGAGACCCCCTCCTGGGCCCAGGGCTTGACAAACCCGGTTAGACAAATGCTGTAGTTAAATAACTGACAAATCTATATCCAAATAACTCTGTTAGGGCTGCCATGTCTTATAAAAATGGTCTGCTGTGTGGTGCACCATGTTTGTAAAAAAGTCAAAGGGAGATGAATTTTAAAAGTCATAAGAATATTGAATAAAAGTGGGAAAGTGGCACAAACTGGATTGTTCTGCAAAAGAGCTGACATACACTCAATTCTCAACCTCTACTCCCGGCACCTTCCCCTGCAACCGCAAGAAGTGCAAAACTTGCGCCCACGCCTCCCCCCTCACCTCCCTCCAAGGCCCCAATGGATCCTTCCATATCCGTCGCAAATTCACCTGCACCTCCACACACACACCATTTACTGTATCCGCTGCACCTGATGTGGTCTCCTCTATATTGGGGAGACAGGCTGTCTACTTGCGGAATGTTTCAGGGTACACCTCAGGGACACCCGTACCAACCAACCCAACCACTCCGTGGCTGAACACTTTAACATCCCCTCCCACTCCGCCAAGGACATGCAGGTCCTTGGCCGCCTCCATCGCCAGACCCTGACCGCACGACAGCTGGAGGAAAAGTGCCTCATCTTCCGCCTAGGAACCCTCCAACCACATGGGATGAATGTAGATTTCTCCAGCTTCCTCATTTCCCCGTCCCCCACTTTATCTCGGTCCCAATCCCCGGATTCAGTTCCGCCCTCTTGACCTGCAATCTTCTTCCCAACCCCTCCGCCCCCACCACCTCTCTGGCCTATCACCCTCACCTCCTTCCACCTATTGTATTCCCAGTGCCCCTCCCCCAAATCCCCCCACCCCCCACCCCCCCACCTTTTATCTCAACCCGCTTGGCACACTCGCCTCATTCCTGAAGAAGGGCTTATGCCCGAAACATTGATTCTCCTGCTCCTTGGATGCTGTGCTTTTCCAGCACCATACTTTTCATCTCTGGTCTCCAGCATCTGCAGTCTTCACTTTCTCCCTGTCAAATAATCTTGTGTGCTAGACTATTCTATGGTGGACAGTTAGGATACTGATGTTTTTGCCTTGTTAGCAAAACCATTTCAGGTTGATTCTTGATGTCCTTTGCAGCATATCCTCTAACTTAAAAGGGTTTGGGAGCTGTCTTGTGTGAAGCAGGAACTTAGAATCACATAGCTTTGAGTAAGCATTGCTTCGACTATTTTTAACTGTATGAACAATCATATATCTAAAAATGATTACCTGGTTAGCTATTATATATCTTTAAGGAGAAAGAGTGCCAGTACAATGTTATACATGATGCTCTGTCAATACTAACATGTTATCATAGATTGTGGAATGCAGCTTGGCTTCATTTTCAGTACAGAATTGGTCTGCAAAGAACAGGTTTGAAAGCTGATTCTGCAGTTAGTGTACATGCTTAGACTGCAATTGCTTTTTAAAAATTAATTCGGGTTGTCATAACTGCAAAATTAATTCTTTGCTTTCGGAGTAGAATAGTCTTACTTGTTCTGTGGAGGTCCACTGAGTGCTCCATGACTAGAACTTCTTAAATATTTTTGGTTAAAAATTTGGATATTAGAGGGTGCTGGGAATGCAGTTGGCTAATTTGTCTAGAAATGTTCAAGCCTGTCGAAAATGAAATGTCTTGGTTTAACAAAAACGCACATCAAATGTACTGCAAACAGATTTATAAATGGCTTGTGAGCTGCTTTTCATGTAAATTAGGAACAGGACTGGCGCACTTAGCTCCTTGAGCCTGCTCTGCCATTCAGAAAGATCATGGCAGATTTTTTTATTAGTTCATGGGATTCGGGTATCACTGGCTAAGCCTGCATTTATTGCCCATTAGGCAGTTGGTCAAGTTATTACAGCAAGGAGACAGACCCTTTGATCCAGCTTGTCCGCTCCAACCAGACGTCCTAAACTGATCCAGTCCCATTTGCCAACATTTCGCTCATATTCCTCTAAACCCTTCATATTCGTGTGCCCATTCGGATGCCTTTTAATTGTACCATTCTCCTCCTCCTCCACCCCTGGCAACTCGTTCCATACGTGCACCATCCACTGCATCAAAGCATTGCCCCTCAAGCCCATTTTAAATAACCCTATCCATGCCCGTCGCAACTTTAAATCTATGTAAAATCACTCCTCAGCCTCCGATGCTCCAGGGGAAAAAGTCGCAGTCTACTCAGCCTGTCCCCATGACTCAAACCTTCCAATCCTGACAGCTTCCTTCTAAATCCTTTCTGAACCCTTTCAAGCTTAACAACACCTTTCCGATAGCAGAGAGATAAAATTGAACGCAGTATTTGAAAAGTAGCCTCACCAATGTCCTGGATTAGTGGTGCTGGGAGAGCACAGCAGTTCAGGCAGCATCCAAGCACCAATGTCCTGTACAGCTGCAAAATGACATCCTAACTCCAATACTTGCACTGACCAATGACAGCAGGTGTTCAAAGTTTGGGAGAAGATTTGTAGCTCGGGTGCTCGTTGTTGTGGTTCTGTTTGCTGAGCTGGGAATTTGTCTTGCAAACATTTCGTCCCCTGTCTAGGTGACATCCGCAGTGCTTGGGAGCCAGCAGGTGTGCCAGATGCCACCTTCACTATCCTATCTATCTGTGACTCCATTATTCAAGGAATAATATATCTGCACCCAGTTTGGGGGTCCAGAGTCACATGGAGGGCAGCAGTTTTCTTCTCTAAAGGACTTTAGTGAACCAAATGGGTTTTAATGGCAATTGCCATAAACAGGGCTACATGCTCAGCATTGGGCTAGATTTTTAATCCAGATTTGATCACTTCACTTTCCTATCTAAACTCCATAACCTTTCATCCTTTTTACTTGTACAGAATTTATCTACCTCCTCCTTAAAAATATTCAAGGACTCTACTTTGCCTTTTCCAGAAGAATGCTAAAGATTCAACCATCTGAGAGAAAAAAAGCCCTCATTTCTGTCGTGAGTGGATAACCATTTATTTTTTGAACATTTAGATTCTCCCACAAGAGAAAACATCCTTTCCATGTTCTTCTGTCCAGACACCACTTTAACTAGTGTCAGTTTAAAATCCTAAATGACATATTTGGTAATTCTCTCCTTGCTAAAATGGGGGGAGGGTGGACCTCATGTACTCATCTCCATCTATAACAATCCTTTATTGTTTCTCCACCAGTGTTTACTTTTTTCTTCCAAGATTCATTACTTTTCGCTGGAAATGACCACTTAATGCAAGAACAGGGACTGAGTGGTTTTGCTTTCCCACAGTAATAAACTCAGGTTGCATGTGCATTTCCAATATCAGGCCAGGTCACCAGAGATGTGGGTTTGACTCTCCAGGGAGAAGGGGAAAAATAAACATTTGCGTTTATTTTATGAAGGATTCAGTAAAACTACCAAATCCTATTAAATGTTCCTATTCAAAGTGAGACTATCCAATCTGTCTAGTATTCATAAACAGCACTTCGCATCGAACTTAGTGCTGATATTTTATTATTTTGAGTTGTGATTGACTCATTATTATATCAGTTTATTTACTAGAACAATGTTTGTAGATGTCAAGATTTTGGATGGTTGGAACTCACCCAGTTGATTCAATTATAAGTTGTTTGCTATGAAATTGAATGTTGATGCTGATCTTTAAATCCCCCAGTTCCATTTGCGAATAATTTTGGTATGTGCTGTTCTTGTGTATCTGGATCACAGTTTGATCAATGCTTGTTTCTATGACACTTTAACTGTAGAATGAGGGAGGAACCACCCAAAAGCTTAGTAAACAAAAATTAAATTGACCTTCTTTATGCAGTACTGTAATCATGCAGATATTTGGCTCACTAAGTTTTGGTATGTTGGGGTTGTGAGGAATGAGGGATGTATGAGAGCAGTAAGTGTAGAAGGCTCTGGGCTTTATAACTAGGATTATAGAATTAAAAGGCACAGAAGTTATGATATAAGTCAGTATAAAATACTGGTTTAGCCTCAGCAGCATAATTGTGTCTAGTTCTGAATACCACACTTTAGGAAAGATGTGAATATATTAGAAAAGGCCCAGAAATATTAATGCAAATGGTTCCAGATTTGCAGAACTTCAGTTACTTAGATTGAAAAGCTGGACTTGCGTTCTTTAAGATTGGAAGATTGAGAAGGAATTTGATAGAGATATTTAAGATCAGGTCTGGACAGAGTCATAGACAAAGGGAGACAATTGTGGTATTGTCACTTGGCCAGTCATCTAGAGAATTTAGCTAGTGCTGTAAGGCTATGGGTTCAGATCGCCTTCATGGCAGATTAAAATTTCAATTCCGTTAATAAATCAGGAACTGAAAACCAGGCTATAGAAAAAAAAAACTCATTGGTCACTGATGATCATTTGGGTAGGAAAATGTCTATCCAGGTCCACAGCAATGTGGTTGAAATGACCTAACAAGCCTCAAGCTGTATCTAACCAGTACAGAAGGAATAAAACTTCGGAAGCTAGCCGTTCCTAATGAAGGGCTTATGCCCGAAATGCTGATTCTCCTCCTCGGATGCTGCCTGGCCTGCTATGCTTTTCCAGCACCACATTCTTGACTCTGATCTCCAGCATCTGCAGTCCTCACTTTCTCTTTGGGAAGCTAGCTAGTTGGATACAAAATTTCCTCGAAGGTGGGAGTCAGCGTGGTGGTAGAGGGTTTCTTTTTGGACTGGAGGCCAACGATGAGTAGTAAGCCACAAGATTCAGTGCTGGCTTCGCTGCTTTTTGACATTTGTTTAAATGATTTGGATCTGACTATAGGAGTATTGTTAGTAAGTTTGCAAAACTGGTGGTATAGTGGACAGTGAAGAGCAATATCTCCGGACAATGGGACCTTGATCAAATGAGCCAATAGGGTGAGGAGTGGGCGATGGCCCTTCGGCCTTTGATGTTGTGCCAACCGTTTATCCCACTCTTAGATCAAGCTAACCTACATACCCTTCATCATCCATGTCACTTAAATATCCCTGATGTATTGACTCTACAGCCACTGCTGGTAGGGATATAGCCACTTCCGCCCTGGGGGAAAGGTCTCTGGCTATCTATTCTATCTATGCCTCTCATCATCTTGTACAGCTCCAACAAGTCACCTGTCATCCTTCTTCGCTCCAATGAGAAAAGCCTTAGCTCCCTCAATCTATCTTAAGACATGTCGTCCTGTCCAGGCAACATCCTGATAAATCTCTCCTGCATCCTCTCTAAAGCTTCCACATCTTTCCTGTAATGAGGTAACCAGAACTGAACTGTGTTCCAAATGTGGTCTAACTAGGGCTTTGTAGAGCTGCAGCATAATCTTGCAGCTCTTAAACTCCATTCCCTTGCTAATGAAAGCAAACACACCATACGCCAACTTAACAACCCTATCAACTTGGGTGGCAATCTTGGGCCCCAAGATTCTTCAGTTCCTCCACACTGCCAAGAATCCTGCCTTTAATCCTGTAATCTGCATTCAAATTTGATTTTCCAAAGCACCATGGATCACCGAGCTCCAGGCTGAATACTTTACATCTACTACCACCTTCTGTCTTCTATGGACTAGCCACTTCTTCTATATCCATACAGCAGGATATCCCTGTAACCCATGCCTCCTCACTTTGTGAATGAGTCTACTATGGGGACCCTTATCAAACACCTTGCTAAAAACCATATATACCACATCTACTGCTCTCCCTTCTTCAATGTGTTTTGTCACATTCTCCAAAATTAAATAAGGTTTGTGAGGCATAACCTGCTCCCCGCCAGAGCAATGCTGGCTATCTGAAATCAAGTTATGCTTTTCCAAATAATCATAAATCCTGTGTCTCAGAATCCTTTCCAATAATTTGCCCTCCACTGAAGTTCGACTAACTGACTGGTCTGTAATTCCCAGGTTTATCCCTATTCCCTTTTCTTGAACAAGGGAATAACATTTGTAACCTTCCAATCATCTGGTACTACTCCAGTGGACAGTGAGGATTTAAAGATCATCATCAAAGGTGCAGCAATCTGTAGAAACCTTGGGTATATCCCATCTGGCCCAGAGGACTTATCTATCCTTGTGTTTTTCAAAATTTCCAGCACATCCTCCTTAACATCAATCTGTTCAAGCATATCAGCCTGTTTCAAGCTGCCCTCACAAACAACAAGGTCCCTTTCACGAGTGAATACTGAAGCAAAGTATTCATTAAGGACCTCCGTAATTTAGGTAAATGCGAGGTAAGACAAACCAGGTAGAGCCCTAGGGAGTGTTGTTGAACAAAGACCTTTGGGTGAAGGTACATTGTTCCTTGAAAGTGGAGTCACAGGTCAACGTGGTGAAGAATCCACTCTGCACACTTGCCTTCATTGGCAAGGAGTTGGGACGTCATGTTGTAGCCGTACAGGATATTGGTGAGGCAACTTATAGAATACTGTGTTCAATTCTGCCCCCTGCTATAGGAAAAATGTTCAACCTGAGGATGTAGAAAACATTTACATGGGTGTTGTCAGGACTGGAGGATTTGAATTATAGGAAGAGGCTGATTGGCAGAGACCTTTTTTCCTGGGACATTGAATGCTGGGGGGTGATCTTATGGAAATTTATAAAATCATGATTTGGAAATGCCAGTGTTGGACTGGGGTGTACAAAGTTAAAAATCACGCAACACCAGGTTATAGTCCAACAGGTTTAATTGGAAGCAAAGTAGCTTTCGGAGCGGCGTTCCTTCATCAGGTGATAGTGGAGGGCTCGATCGTAACACAGAATTTATAGCAAAAATTTACAGTGTGATGTAACTGAAATTATACATTGAAAAATTGATTGTCTGTTCAGTCTTTCATCTGTCAGAATACAATGGTAGTTTCACTTTCATGTGTAAATCTCAAAACCTTTTTTTAAAAGTTGCATTCTCAGGTTAGCTGTTAACAACGGGGATAGCTAGAAAATATGTTGAAGGTGTTAGCCCCCTGTGTTCTCTGTCTATGACCTGATGTTTAGATTGATTCTAATCTAAAAAGTGGCATAACAGAGTTTTACATAGTAGGGACATCAGGAAGGCAAAAAGAGGACAGCAGATAACTTTGGCAAATGGGGTTAAGGAGAATCCAAAGAGATTTTATAAATACATTAAAGACAAAAAGGTAATTGGGGGGAGAAAAGGACCTCTCAAAGATGAGCAAGGCAACCTATGTGTGGAACTGCAGGAGTTGGGAGAGATACTAAACGAGTATTTTGCATCAGTGTTTACTGTGGAGAAGGGCATGCAAGAAATAGATGGTGACATCTTGAAAAAATGTCCATATTACAGTGCTGGATGTCTTAAAACACAAAGATAGATAAATCCCCAGGACCTAATCAGGTATACTCTAGAACTCTGTGGGAAGCTAGGGAAGTGATTGCTGGGCCCCATGCTGAGATATTTGTATCATCAATAGTCAGAGGTGAGATGCTGGAAAACTGGAGGTTGGTCAACATGGTGCCACTATTTAAGAAAGGTGGTAAGGAAAAGCCAGACCAGTGAGCCTGACATTGGTGGTGGGCAAGTTGTTGAAGGGAATCCTGAGTAACAGGAGTTACATGTATTTGGAAAGGCAAGGACTGATTAAGGACAGTCAACATGGAAATCGTGTCTCACGAACTTGATTTGACTTTTCTGAACAAGTAATGAAGAGGATTGTGGGGAGCAGAGTAGTGGACATGATCGATATGGACTTCAGTAAGTCATTCAATAAAATTCCTCATGGTAGACTAGTTATCAAGGTTAGATCAAGGGGAATACAGGGAGAACTAGCCATTTGAATACAGAACTTGCTCAAAGGTAGAAGCCAGAGGGTGATGGTGGTGGAAAGTTGCTTTTCAGACTGGAGGCCTGTGACCAATGGAGTGCCACAAGGATCAGTGCTGGGTCCACTACTTTTCGTCATTCATATAAATGATTTTGATGTGAACATAGGAGGCATAATTAGTAGGTTTGCAAATGGCACCAAAATTGGAGGTGTAGTGGACAAAGAAGGTTACCTCCAGAGTACAGAGATCTGATCAGATGGGCCAATGGGCCAAGGAGTGGCAGATGGAGTTTAATTTAGATAAATGTGAGATGCTGCATTATGGAACGGCAAATCATGGCAGGACCTACACACTTAATGATAAGGTCTAGGGAATGTTGCTGAACAAAGAGACCTTGGTGTGAGAGTTCATAGTTCCTTGAAAATGGAATCGCAGGTGGATAGGATAGCAGAGACGGCGTTTGGTATGCTTGCCTTTATTGGTCAGAATGTTGAGTATATAAGTTGGGAGGTCATGTTGGGGCTGTGCAGGACATTGGTTGGGGCACTTTCGGAACATCGTGTGCAATCTGATATCCCCGCTATCGTGTGAAACTTGAAATGGTTCAGAAGAGATTTCCAAGGATGTTGCCAGGTTTGGAGGGTTTGAGCTATAGGGAGAGGCTGAATAGGCTGTGGCTATTTTCGCTGGAGTGTCAAAGGCTGAGGTTATATCACAGCAACAGCGCAAAGGGAGATGTGGTATGCACTGAATTGTATTCAGTGAAAAATTAAACCTTATAGAGGTTTAAAAAAATCACGAGGGACATGGATAGGCTAATCAGAAAAGGTCTTTTCCCTGGGGTGGGTGAGTTCAAAACTAGAGGTTTAAGGTGAGAGGGAAGATTTGAAAGGTACCTAAGGAGGAACATTTTTTACGCAGAGGGTGGTTGATGCATGGAATGAGCTGCCAGAGGAAGTGATGGAGGTTGGTACAATTACAACATTTAAAAAGCATCTGGATGAGTGCACGAATAGGTAAGGTTTAGAGCGATATGGGCCAAGCGTTGGCATATGGGACTAGATTAATTTAAGATATCTGGTCAGCATGTACAAATCAGACCTAAGGGTCTGTTTCCATACTGTACATCGCTACGATTCTATAACTATGTCACTTTCAGTCCTGATTCATTCACAACTGAACAAATTAGGAACATGGGAGAGTTGCATGTGCATCCACATAAATCAAATTTTGAATTACTGAATGGCAGAGCAGGCTAGAAATAAATGAAAGGTGTTCAAGGTGTACACTCCTATTTGGCATAATGATACTGTGACTGTGAGCAGCATTTGAGCTTTCATCTTCAAATATCTGCTCGCAGATGTGAAATAGAGCATACTTCATTAGCTACAAGGATTAAATCCTGCCAAAACTCCATATTCTCTAGCTAAACCTGTTGCAAGTCAAACCTGCGTTGGTTGATGGCGCTGGGAGCAAAGTTAAAAATCACACACCACCAGGTGAAAGTCCAACAGGTTTATCTGAAAGTACTAGCTTTCGGAGCACTGCTCCTTCATCAGATGGTTGTGGAGCAAAAATATCATTGCTCAGACCCTCACAAATCATTCCCATCCTTTGCATTTATATTTCGCAATTCAGTGCATACCACATCTCTCCTTACGCTATTGCTGTGATACAAGCCTCAGAGATTGATACATCAAATTATGAAGAGCATTACATTTATTGGATTAATACTAGGGTTAAATTCTGAGGTCATGAACCGAATGGGCACCTCATGCTGCACAATTCTATTTGTAGAAATATTGTTTATATTGACAAGTTGATATGGTCAAGGCTGATTAAGTCAAGTTGTTAAAATCATCTCTGTTTTCAATAAAGCAGACACAGCAAAACTTTCCTCTGACGACAGAATCCAGGCCAAAAGGTGCATAAATCTTAAAATTAGAGCTAGGCGTTAAGGATTGTAATTGCAAAGCACTTTTTCATAAAAGAATTCATAATGTCAGATATTTTTAATCCAACTGTTCAGAGATGTTATTACACACCTCTGAAGCAGGTGAGATTTGAACTTAGGCATCCTGGCTCAGAGAGAGGGATTCTCCCACTGCACCACCAAGCCTGTTAACACTTCAAACAATAGGTATAGTTTCCCATGAAAGCTCTTTTATTTACTCCTACCAGCTTTGCCTGTTTGAAGGCTTCCCATTTTCCAGCTGTTCCTTTACCCACAAATATCCACCTGAGGGAAACCTCTTTTACTATTCAGTTTTACATATGCCTCTCATGATTTTATAAATCTCTGTAAAGTGACCCCTTAACCACCTCCGCTGCAGTGAAAATGTCCCAGCCTATCCAGCTGGCCTCTCCTTATAACTAAAGTCCTCCTGTCCCAGCAACTTTCTGGTAAATCTTTCTTGAACCCTCTCCAATTTAATAATATCTTTCCTATAGCAGGACGACCAGAACTCTACACAGTATTTCAAAAATGGCCTCACCAATGTCCTGTAAACCTGAATATGACATCCCAACTCCTGTGTTCAAAGGTCTGACCGTCAACCCTATCTATGCATCTCATAATTTTATAGGCTTCTATCAAGTCGTGTCTCAGTCTCAGCAGCTCTAGAGAAAGCAAACAGAGTTTTTCTAGCCTCTCCTTGTAATTCATGCCCTCTAATCAAGCAATTCCTGGTAAATCTCTTGTGTGCCCTCTCCAAAACCTCCATATCCTTAGTGTAGTGTGGCGATCAGAATTGAATGCAATATTGTGTGTGGCGGACCAAAGTCTGAAAAGCTGCAACATGACATCTTGATTCTTGTACATGATTTCCCGACCAATAAAGGTAAGTATGCCATATGCCTACCACTTTGAGGAAGCTATGGACTTGAACCCCAAGATCCCTCTGTACATCCTGCCATTAACTGTGTATTTGCCCTTAACATTTGATCTTCCAAAATGCAGTACCTCTCACTCACCATTTCTCCACACGCAGCTGAATTATATCTTGCTATATGCTTTGGCAACCTTCTACACTATCCACAACTTTGTGTCATCTGCAAACTTACTAACCCACCCATACTCTCAGCCTTCTGTGGGCAAGTTGATTCTGAATCCAAGCAGCCAAGTCACCATGGATCCCATGCATCTTAATCTTCTGGATGAGCCTAACTTTGGTGACCTTGTTGAAAGCCTTACTAAAATCCATGTAGATAACATCCACTGCTCTCCCCGCAATGATCACCTTTGTCTTCTCAAAATACAATCAAGTTAGTAAGACGTGACCTGCCCTGCACTCAGCCATACTGACTATCCCTAATTAGGTTATGCTTTTCCAAATGCGTGTAGGTCCTATCCCTAAAAATTGTCTCTGGTAGCTTCCCAACCACCGAAGTGAGACCCACTGGTCTGTAGTTTCCTAGATTATTCCTATTTCCCTCCTCGAACAGAGGAACAAAATTAGATCCTCGTCCTAGCGAGGATGCAAAGATCTTGGTCAAGGCCCCAGCAGTCTCCTCTCTTGCCTCGCTCAACCAGCTGTGGTAGATACCATCAGGCACTGGGGACTTAACCACCTTAATGCTCTTGAAGAGACCCAATATCACTCCTTTCTTGATCTCATAATGCCCTAGCATATTGGCATGTTTCATGATGGGGACTTCGGGAGCTATTTAAAGGGAAGTGCCAGCAAAAGTGCAATGAAGAGGCTATGTTTGTTCCCTGACATGTTGCTATCTCCTTGCACTTTTTCTGGAATTGCTTCTATGCGTGTGGTGGCAATATGGCTTGCAGTGACCATAAGCCAATTACTCATCAGCCCATAAGCAGCAATTTTCTGATGCAAATGAAATTTTATTGGCATTGCATGGTTTCAGTTGTGAATACAGATCATTAGTAAATAAGAGCAGCGTGCAAAATGAGAAGTCAGCAAACCACGAGAAACAAATCTTCTGTTTTAAAATGTAAATTGACAATCCTGAGTCTGTCTGTCTTTGCAGTTTCTTTCCAACTTCCTGAAGGTTGCAGCAAGGAATAGTGTTGGTGGTGAGGATTATATATATTACATAGGAAAAGCAACATAATAAAGTCCAACATAATCAAAGCAAAGAACTGCAGATGGAAAATTGAAACAAAACAAAAATGCTGGAGAAACTCAGCATGTCTAACAGCATCAAGAGAGAAATAGAATTAACATTTCAAGTCCAATAATTCTTTATCAGAACATGCATTGTGCATGATTTATCCATGAATCATATTAATATTCCACTCGAAACACCTCCCATATTTTCACATTTATGTTTACAGTTGTAACCCTCTCTCTAATATGCTTGTCTAATTTTCCCTTAAATGTACCTATGAATGAATTAACATTCTTACTTCCTGTTGAAGTGTCTGCTGTATTACCTCTGGGATTTTTTTGACTTTTATTGATGACACACACACACACACACACACACACACAGAATGGAATCCAAAGAATGCATTCACTCTGTGTATTCACTCTATCAAAGCTTTTTATAATTTTAAAGACCTAAAAGTATACAAACAAATTAGGTCACTGTTTGTCTTCTCTTTCTGCAAAGGAATGGCAACTGTTTGTTTCCTTCATTTTGTTCAGTTGTCTCATGTCCCACACATAATGTTAACACTCTTGTTGCCTTCACAAAGAAGGCTGTCAACTGGCCTTGCAGACCCATGAGTTGTCTTGCTCTTCTGTCTCTACAACCAACTCACCATCCCTAATTGATCAATGTTCACAGAAGCAGCCTCTTAATTGTGCACTTCATGTAAAATTATCCCTAGTGGGTGCACTGCCCTTATAAGCAGGGTCAGGATCTGAAAACAGTTCTGTTTGTGGAAACTTTTCAAAATCCGGAAGATTCAACCCTGTCAGTTTGACTTCCACAATGCGGTAGTTGAAAATGTGAAAATTTTTTCAGAAATCTGGTATTCATAAGAACTTATTGTGAGAACATTGAATTTGGCTTTTACAACAATCCATTCTCTGTTGTTTGAATGAAGTACAACCATCATCCGTAACCTGGTGTTGGCTTAGTCTCATTCAAGTTGCACATGTTTGATTCTTAACTCCCGCCTGAACTGACCTAGCAGGCAGATCAATTGTTGCAACTATATGTAAGTCCGCGTGTCAATGAAGCCCATATCCAAGAATAAATTAAAAATGGTTTTAAATCTGATTATGTCCCTTGCATTTATTTAGAAAGTTGAAACTTAACCAAGTTATATTGAAATTATCATTCATTTATCATACTTTTTGAGATATACGTTAACCCAAATGTACTTGATAGCAGCCGTTGGCTAATTCAGCATTGCTCTGGTAACAGGTAAAGAAGGTAAATACCGCATCTGGCAGACGGAAGACACATGAAAGAATTCTTGAAACAGATTCCACTTGGGAAGAGTTGATAATATTTTGTTGGCTTCCTCCTGACATCAATCTCTCTATTAGGCATGGTTTCAGTTGAGCAGGGCCCATTATATTTGCCCTGCTACAGTAATAAGGGTGAAGCGTTGCATTGTTCCTTTTCTCAGAATAGTATCTGAATAATTGTGGGATATGGGACAAGGTTTTGTGTGTTAGACTCACTTTGTGGCATAATTATGTCGCAATTTTAAATGTTATAAAATTTATGTATCTGTTGAGCTCAACATCTTTTTAAATATAGCAGTAAATGAGGCTTTTGATTTTTCAATTCTGGGTGAATTTGAATCTCTCACTTAATTGCCTGATTGCAAGAAATTGTGCCACACTATTTATCAACATTAACTTAATTTTTGAAATGAATGTAGTTTCACAGCTAGTGAATTACTCCACAAATCAGCAATAACTGCATTCTAATTTGCCTTTTGCTGCTTTAAAAAATCCATTGTGGCTTTTGATGTTGCAAATCAGTTAAGTATTGTAAATAATTTTCAAAAAAATTAGTATTTTCTCCAGTGTTTAGATGCAAAGGCAGTTAATTAGTTCAAACTTTAGTAAAACTAATTGCCTGTGAGAAACTGCTGCTTTAGGCATTAGCTTTAATTATTTTCACAGTCTGCTTAAATAAATCAAGTTGTGATGTTTAGTAAATTTTTATTTTGCTTTTGAAATCTGTTTTTCCAAAATAATTCCAAGTATGTTCGTGGAAATATTTAGGCAAAAACATTAAATATTACAGAAAGGTTGGTATGGTGGAATTTGGTAGTTGTGAATAGGTTTCATGTGTTGTGAGGGAAAAACAAGATTAACTGCAGCAAGCTAATACAAATCAAACTCAATTATCCGAGCAAGGTCTCAAGGTCCTGTATAAATGCTATCTGTTATCGGAACAAAATACTCCCTGCCCGTCTCGTTCAGATAATTGAAGTTTTTCTGTAGTGGGGAGTTGGCGGTTCTAAAAGGACAGCTTGAACATTGGGAGCAAAAACAGGAATTTCCAGAAAAACTCAGTAGGTCTGGCAGCATCTGTGGAGACAAAACAGAGAGTCAACATTTCAGGTCCAGTGACCCTTCTTCAGAGCGGATGGATGGTGGAGTAAACAATAGGCAGAGATGGAGTCCTGAGAGAGAGTACGGTTGGGTAAAAAGGAAGGGTAAAGAAATGGGTAAAGTTCAGCCTGGGAGAAGCAAAATGGGAACCATGCATAGCTGTCGGTGGATATTTTGTAGTAGCAACCCTTGTGATGAGGAGACCTGTGTGTGGGAATTGGAGTAAGCAATCGGAGAATGCCCTCAGGTCCTAAAAGTATTGACTTTGATATTGAGTCCAGAAGGCTGCAGAGTCCCCAACTGAAAAATGAGGTGTTTCTTTTCCTGCTTGCATTGAAAGCACAATTACAAGCCCGAAACACAGATTGACCAGGGAACATGATGGTGTGTTGAAGTGGCAGACAACAGGAAGCTCTGGATCATTTTTTTTTGCTGACAGAATGTAGGTGTTCTGCAAGACGGTTGCCCAGTCAGCGTTTTGTCTCCCCAGTGTAGGAGAGATCACATTCTGAACAGGGAATGCAGTCGACTAGATTAAGTGAAATGCATGTAGATCGCTGCTTCACCTAGAAGGTATGCCTGCTGCTTTGGATAGTGAGAAAGGAGAAAGTAAACGGGCAAGTGTTACACCTTCTGCAGTTGCATGGGAAAGGGCCGTGGGGAGACATTGGAGGGTTGAAGAGGAGTGGACCAAGGTGTTTCATAGTTCTACCTTTTTCCTCAATTTAGGATTCCCCACCACCGTGGTTGACAGAGCCCTCAGCCGTGTCCAACCCACCCCTTCTCTTCTCTCCTACAACAGCATTGGGTCTCGCTGATCCTCACTTACACACCATCAGAAGCCACATCCAAATGACTGAGCCATCATTTCCACCACCACAAGTGGGATATCACCAATAAGCACCCATTCCCCTTTGCTCCCTAGTTAGCCTTTCACAGGGACTGTTTCCTGCAGGATACCTTGGTTAATTCTGCTTTGTCTCCACAAATGCTGCCAGATCTGCTGAGTTTTTCCAGCAGTTTCTGCTTTTGTGTCTGATTTTCAATATCTGCAGTTCTTTAGCTTTTTTGAAAATTTTGGAGGTTTTATAAAACACTTGTGTTGGTAATAGTGACATCATCCATTTCTTTAGATTGTGGTGGTGACAGTTACCTTTTGTATAAGGATCTTTGCGAGATGTCTTCATTATTGTCAACATCTGCAGGGAATTTCAAACTTGACTTTGGCACATGTGTAAAGCGCAATAAGGCATTCTAGTCCCACTGTCCCATTGCAGCTATATAGCTCCATAATGGAAGGTACACGAAGTATAACCCTTGGCCACCTCACCCATGAGAGCACAGATGAGATTGCAAACTTATCAGCCAATATTAATTTTCCTAAAATGTTCACACTCTGTTAGATTCAAGATTGTGATGGAAAAGGACAAGTATGGACCTAAAAATTGTAAACTTGGGGAAGGCTGATTTTAATAAGATCAGATATAATTTAGCCAGACTAGATTGAGGATTGATGTTTTTAGGTAAATCTGCGACAAAGCAGTAGGACTTACTCAAGAAGAAAATAGGGAGAGTGCAGGGCCAACATGCCCAGAAAAGATCATCATTGTCAGTCCATCGCAAACTAGGATGACTTTCTTCCTCTGTTAGTCCGTTGATGACTGAACAGACCGATGCGTCTACCACAGGCTCAGTTACTCTCGGTCAGGTGGTGGTCATGGAAGTGGTTGATGAGGTACTGTTGTGCTGTTGTCCCGTTCCAGCCTCAGTCAAAGCAAAACAGTTGGAGACACAGTATAGTTTTACCTCCTTCATCTTTATTCCAGGCCGTGGAGGGAGAGAGAACAATCATTCATGTCCACAGAGACAGGAGTTCTCAGCCTTCTCTGGAACAGCAGATTTTTAATGAATTACGTAGTCATTTTACAGGGAGGGACATCCAGATAAGGCAACATACATATTGATTGGGTGACCGTTACAATCAGCGAGCATCAATAATAAAGATTAAGCCATCTGCTGTTACACAATGAATGTTCTTAACCTTAACTGGCTTCACATAATGAATACTTTTCGCCATCTTAATTGACTTTACATACTGAATGCCTCATCTTGTTAAATGGTTCTTCATGATGAATGCTTTTTTACCTTGTTAACCCATTGCCCTTGCCTTCAGCACCCCATTTTTAACTAAGTTCTTTTCTGATCTGAGTTTTGCTCAGCTGGACCTCTTGTTTCACAAAACTCAAAACTTAATTCTTTCTCTACCTGCACATACCCTATATGCATTCTCAGTGGCAGCATGCTCCTTCTGCTGTTTTTGCCTCGCTTCCATTTTGTTCTTGACAGCTCGTCTCAAGGTGCACAACGCCTTCCCAGATGCTTCTTCGACTTTGGACAGTCTTGGGGCCAGTGATTCTCAGGTGTCTGTGGGAATGCTGCACTTTGCCAGTCAGGCCTTGAGGATATTACTGAAGTGCTTCCTCTGTCCACCAGGGGCTCACCTGCTGGAGTAGAACGCTTGCTTGGGGAGTCTCCTCTCAGTCATGCAGATGATATGTCCAACCCATCATAGCTGATCAAGGATGGTTAGTGCTTCAAAGCTCAGGATGTTGGCCTGATTGAGGACTTTGGTGTTGGCGTATCTGTCTTTCCGGTGGATATGCAGGATCTTGTGCAGGCACTGTTGGTGATACTGCTCCAGTGACTTGACATGTTTGCTGTAGACAGTCAATGTCTTAGTTCCCATCCTAAATGGCTCTATCACAGCTCAGTCAGTAAAGTTATACACCAACAGACACACATGGTACCAACAAATCAAAGAACCTTGGCTATCAAGGGATATGAAGGGTTGGATGAGGAGAAGAAGGTTATGTTCAAGTTCAATGGGATCTTGGTCAGTGGGCTAGTGGATTAAAGAATGGCAGATGGAGTTTAAATCAGATAAACGCAACATGTTTCATTTTAGTAAGGCCAACTAGTGGCAGGACTTACACAGGTAATGGTAGGCCCCGGGAGTGTTGTTGAACAGACTCACCAAGGAGTGCAGGTACATAGTTCCTTGAAAGTGGCATTGCAGATAGACTGAGTGGTAAAGGCATTTGGAACGCTTGTCTTCACGGTCAGAGCATTGAGTACAGGAATTGGGGTGTCATGTAATGGCTGTACAAGACATTGGTAAGGCCACATTTGGAATACTGCGAACTATTCTGGTCAGCCTTGTATTGAAAGGATATTATAAAACTGGAAAGGGCGCAAAAAAGGTTTACGAGGATGTTACTGAAATTGGCAAAGTGAGTTACAAGGAGAGGCTGGGACGTTTAGGCTGAGGGGTGACCTTGTAGATGTTTATAAAATCATGAGGGGCATAGATAAGATGAATAACCAACACCTTTTTGCCAAGAGTCCAAAAGTAGTTTGTCTCAGTTTAAGATGAAAAGGAAAAGCTTTTAAAAAGGACCTGAAGTGATAGAGGTGTGTACAGTTTAAAAGACATTTGGATAGGTACATGGATAGTGTAGATTTAGAGGGCTGTAGGCCAAATGTAGGCAAATGGGACTGTTCAGTTTTGGAAACTTGGTTGGAATAGACAAGTTGGGCCAAAGGGCCTGTTTCCATGCTGTATACCTCTGACTCTAAAGAAATTATAAGTTTACTTTGTAAGCACGTTAAAGGTAAAATGACCAGGTAAAGAGTAGGACCCATTAAGGACCACCATGATGATTTGTGTACAGTACAGGCAAGGCCTTTTGGCCCATCAAGTCTGTACTACCAAAGCTACACTAAATTTACACTAATCCCACTTTCCAGCACTTGGTCCGTAGCTTTGAATGTTATGACATTTGAAGTGCTCATGCATGTACTATTTAAAAGTAGGAACTGCTGGTGAAGCTCAACAAGGCTGGCAGCAACTGTGGGAAGAAAGCAGAGTCAACGATTCAAGTGAGCTTTCTCCTCACAGATGATGCCAGGCATGCTGAGTTTTGCCAGCAGTTTTTGTTTCTGTTTCAGATTTCCAGTATCTGCAGTTCTTTGTTTTGTATTTTAAAGGTTGTGGAATTACCTGCCTCACTCAGTGTAGCACAGATGTGGGTACAGTTCTGAGTGAATACTTTGTGTCAGTGTTCATCACTGAGCGAGGTGATGTGGATATAAAATCAGTGAAAAGGACTGATCTATTTAAAAGAAATTAGCATAGACAAAGAGGAGATTTCAAGTGGTCTGGCAGACTTAATCTCCAAGGCTGGGTGAAATGTCTGACAAGATTTTGGGTGAAGCAAGAGAGGGAATAGATGTTGCAATAATTTTCAATTCTTCTCTGGCTGCGGGAGAGGTACCAGAGGACTGAAGGACAGCCGATGTGGTGTCATTATTCAAGAAGGGAACAAAGGGTAAGCCAGGAAAAAGGCCAGTCAGTCTAACCTCCAGGGTGGGGAAACTATTGGAAGCAATTCTGTGGGATAAAATTAACGTATACTAGAAAAGACAGTGTTAAAAATCACACAACACCAGAAAAGACAGGGATTAATGAAGAACCGCCAGCATGGCCTTTTTTAAGTGGAGGTCATGTCTGACCAAGTTGACTGAATTTTACAACGAGGACAACGTATTCAGCGATTTGGATTGACTGGCGTTGTTTCCCTTAACAGAGGAAACGTTTTTCTTGGTTTGTGACAAGAAGACATAAGTAAGATATATAAAATTGAGGTGCAGAGACAGATGAGAATTTTATGTCAACTTAAACTACGGAAGACCAGCAGCAGTTCAATTCTGTATTTTCTATTCAAAACTTAAGATACTCCTAGAGAATTTGAGCTGTTTAATAGGAGAGTGAAGTACTACTGTGAGAATAAATTCAATATGATTGTCTGTGGTACACAATCTCAGCAACTGCAAGTCGTCAGTGGTGGTGAAGATTCTAGGAAACAATGATTTCAAGGAGTTTGCACATTCTCCCCATGTCTGTGTGGGTTTTTTTCCGGGTGCTTCAGTTTCTTCCCACAGTCCAAAGATGTGCAGGTCAGGTGAATTGGCCATGCTAAATTGTCTGTAGTGTTAGATGCATTAGTCAGAGGGAAATGGGTTACTCTTCGGAGGGTCGGTGTGGACTGGTTGGGCCGAAGGGCCTGTTTCCACACTATAGGGAATCTAATCTAATCTAATATAATAATCACTTCAATGTCTTTTTATTTGGTGAACAGAAGTATATAATATCATGCATCTGGACAATAGGTTAGAATAAACTATTTCCATTGCTGATATGATTGAGAATGAGCAGTCACAGATTTGGTGTAGTTGGTAAAAGAAGCGATGAGGAGAAAGTGAGGACTGCAGATGCTGGAGATCAGAGTTGAGAGTATGGTGCTAGAAAAGCAGTGCAGGTCAGGCAGCATCTGAAGAACAGGAGAATCGGCGTTTTGGGCATAAGTCCTTCATCAGGAATGAGGCTTGTGGGCCGGGGGGGGGGCTGAGAAATAAATGGGGGTAGGGCGGGGGGAACGTAGCTGAGAATGCGATAGGTAGATGAAGGTAGAGGAGAAGGTGATAGCTCAGAGAGGAGGGTGGAGCAGATAGATGGGAAAGATGATCAACAGGTCAAGAGGGCATTGTCGAGTTGGAGGCTTGAGACTGGGATAATGTGGGGGGAGGGGAAATTAGGAAATTGGTGAAATCCACATTGATCCAGTGTGGTTGCAGGGTGCCAAGGTGGAAGATGAAGCGTTCTTCCTCAAGATGTCGGGTGGTAAGGATTTGGCAGTGGAGGAGGCCCAGGACTTGCATGTCCTTGGCAGAGTGGGAGGGGGAGTTGAAATGTTCAACCACGGGACAGCGGGGTTGGTTGGTGTGGGTGACCCAGAGATATACTCTGAAATGATCAGTAAGTTGGCGTCCTGTCTCCCTGGTGTAGAGGAGACCACATCAGGTGCAACAGATACAGTAGATGACATTGGTGCCGGTAAATTTCTGTCAGATTTGGAAGGATCCTTTGGGGCCTTTGGCGGAGCTGTGGGCGCAGACCCCCCACCAGCCCACACCCCACTCCCAGCACCTTCCCCTGCCACTATGTTAGGGTTAGACAGATCTGAATTGGCTTGTGCACTCCTATCATGTAATCATGGTCATTCAAATAATGATTCCTTTGTCCACAGCCTAACTGCATTATTTATAACAGCTTCTGTACATAAGTATACTATTAAAATTAAGTATATAGCAAACTTTGTATTAACTGGTACTGATGGGATCAGGAACGTGCCAAATGATCAAATATTTTGGTTGATCAAGAGGTTCACCTAATAAAAGTAGAAACACATGCTAAGTATTATAAATGTAATACAGGGGGTATACATACCACTATTAGACTTTATTTACAGCATAAAGCACTTAAATAGTAATGCAACTTTGCCTGAAATAAAACTTATTGGCAGAGAGCCTTCTCATTCACACCCTCAACTACTCTGAGATTGATAATGCAATGAACCTCTGGAATTTAAGGTATATAATTATCAAGTACGCTGGTTCGTAAGTTGTCAGTTAAAACAAAGTTTGCTGTACTTTATAGGATATACAAAGATTTCAATTCTTGTGGTTTACACTTAGCCATTATTCCTTTTAATAGGCACAGGAAATGCTAGAGAAATTCAGTGCGTCTCACAGCATCTATGGAGTAGTTTGGTATGACAGCTTTTCAGAGCAGAGTTGCTGCCAGGCCTCTGAAGATTCCCCAACTTTGTCTATGTTTGTTTTGAATTTTCAGCATCTGCAGTATTTCTTTATTTGACCATCATTCCAGTACCAAAGAAAACACATGCAATGTGGCTTAATGGCTACTGCACAGTAACTCTGACCTCCATAATCATGAACTGCTGTGTGAGATGCTGGTAATGGCCCACATCAACTCTAGGCTCCCAGTCTGCCTTGATCCCCTGCAATTTGCCGACTGGTGAAACTGGTCCACAGCAGGTGCTATTTTCCTTGCCCTACTCTCATCCCTGGAACAACTGGATAGCAATGACACACATCAGGCTCCTACTCATTGACTACACCTCCTATGCATCAACTACAGTTTCTCCTTCAATGCCATAATGCCTACCAGACTAACTTCAAACCTCCATGGCTCAGATCTTGCCTTCACCCTCAGCAACTGGATCCTCAGCTTCTGACTCCGAGATGGCAATCAGTGAAGATAGACAACCTCCACAATAATCCTGAATACTGACACCCCGCAAGGATGTGTTCTCAGCCCTCTATTGTATTCCCTGTACACGCACAACTGTGTAGCCAAATTCCGTATGAACGCCATCTGCCAGTTTTTGACAGCACCACTGCAATGATGAGTGAATATACAAGAAGGAGATAGAAGGCTTGATGTCATGGTGCAATGAGAACAATCTCTCTGTGTCCGCAAAACAAAAGAATTGATCAATGACTTCAGGAAGAAAGGAGGAGCACTTCCCTTATTTATATCAGTGGAGCTGAGGTGGAGAGGGTCAAGAACGTCAAGTTCTTACGAGTGACGATAACCAGCAGTCTGTTCTGGATCTCCCACATAGATGCGATGGTCAAGAATGGACAGCAGCACCTCTTCCTCAGGCAGTATAGGAAATTCGGCATGTCTGTAAGGACCCTCACTAACCTTTACAGATGCACCACAGAAAGCATTTTATCCAAGGTGCACAACAGCCTGGTACGGCAACTGCTCTGTCCAGGACCGAAGAAACTACAGACCAGTGTGCATAGCCCAGACCATTACGGAAGCTGGAGAAAGTGAGGACTGCAGATACTGGAGGTCAGAGTAGGGAGTGTGTGGTGCTAGAAAAGTACAGCAGATCATGCAGCATCCGAGGAGCAGGAGAATCGATGTTTCAGGCAGGAGCCCTTCGTCAGGAAATTATGGAAGCCAGCCTACTATCCATGGACTCCATTTCACTTGTTGCCCCAGAAAGGCTGCCAACATCATCAAAGATCCCTCTCACCCTGATAATACTCTCTTCCGACCTCTCCTGTCAGGCAGAAGATAGTAGCGCCAACAGGAACAAGAACAGCTTCTTCACTGCTGTTGTTAGATTGCTAAATGGACCTAGGCAAAAGTGAGGACTGCAGATGCTGAAGATTAGAGTCGAGACTGTGGTGCTGGAAAAGCACAGCAGGTCAGGCAGCATCGGAGGAGCAGGACAATCGATGTTTTGGGCAAAAGCCCTTCAGGATCTCTCTAACTTCAAATAATATTAATTTTGCTGATGTTGATCTTGCTTTGTGATCTCATTTGTAGCTGTAACATTGTATGCCTCGCTCTTTCTAAGTACCCTGTGATCTGTATATCTTTGTTTGTTATGATCTGCCTGTACTGCTTGCAAATCAAGTCTTTTCACTGTACTGTAGTATGTGTGACTATAATAAATCAAATCAAAATTTGGACTGTAAAAATTTTATTTAACCATGTCAATGTTTTAATATTGAATATGAAAAAAATTCTGTATCTATAGATTTGGCTGTGTAAAATTATTGCACAAGTTTATTGTATGCTAAGCCATTTCTGCACTGCTCAAACCTCGTGTGCAGAGTTGATCAGGCATCAAACTTATAAATGTGTATCTATATGTTTTCATTTCAAGCCTAAAGAGCACAATCTCAGTAACATAATGCCTATTCCATTAGTTTAAAAAAACAGCCTTTGCATGATCAGCAAATTGTCAAATCAGATGCTTCAATAGTTTTGCTAAAAACAACCTTCACAGCATTAACAGTTGTTTTGTTTGTCATTTTCTCCCCTTATTCTACCTTTTTTCTGTGATAATTAGATGCATGTTTTGAATAACAAATGAAACTTGCACACACTATATAGTGGAAAGGTGCTGCCACACACATCACACTTGCATGGGAGAAGGATGAATAATACCTACACCTGACTACTTAAACCATAAAAGTAAACCTGGAATAGTTTGCTGGCATGTGCTATCTGAATACAGTGTGTAAAGAATCCAAATGCGTGTCTTATATGGGCAAGAGTCTTCTGATTCAAGCAAGGATTTTCTGTTTCTTGTCCTTGCAAAAGTACATCAAGTCTCTGTTAGTGTACATCAGATCGTACCACAAAGGATATGAAGGCTATATAGCAGTAGACTGCTTTTTGGAAGTGAATATAGATTGGACAGAATCTCAGATTTATGACGCCGACAGAAGCCTTTTAAGCCCATTATGTCTGTACTGGCTCTCTAAATGAATAATTCACTTATTGCTATTGTTGTGCCTTTTCTTCATGACCCTCCACATACTTCCTTTTCAGATAACCATCTCATTCCCTTTTAAATGCTTCAGTTGAACTTGCACCTAACATACTCTATGCCTTTCAGACCTTGATTACTCACTGTGTGGAAAATGTTCCTCAGATCACTTTTGTTTCTTTGTCAGTTTATTTAAGTCTGTTGTTCTGGAGCCTTTCTGGAGTGTAAACTGTTTCTTCCAATCTGCTCTGCTCAAACCTCTGATTTTGAATACCTCTGTCAAATGTCTCCAGAGCATTCTCATCTTCAAGTGAAACAGTACTAACTTTTTCAATCTATCTTCATAATTCATGTTCCTTATTGCTGGAGTCATTCTTATAAACTTGCTCGTGGACAGCTTGATTGATTTTGTGGTGAATCAAATGCAATTTAAATGGATGAAATGTAAAGTGCCTGTCCTCCAACTAAAGGTCTGTCCTCAGAGCTCCATTTCCTCAGCTTTTCTCGTTTAAAAAAACTGCTTTATCTAATTAATTGTCAGATCTTGTGTGAAAATTATTTTTAATTATCCTGTTCAGGCATACTGTAATCTAGCTCTGAGGCAGGTGAGACTTGAACCTGGACTTTCTGATATCAAGGTTGTGCCCAAGAGCCTCCCACATGTGGAGATCCAATGATCAGTTTAATAATCAGTGCTTATTGTATAAGTGAGTATTTGTGCATTAGGATTTCAAGCCTGTCTAGTGGCTAATTGACATACTACATCCTTTTGTTTGCATCATGGATCTAAACGACAATTTCACTTAAAACCTTAGAAATAGCAAAAATGAAATGGATGGTGCAGCATGGTGATGATGTTAACTTTGCTGACTGTCAATATTTGTTGCTCATTTCTAATGGCCCTCAAAAGTGGCGGCTACTTTCTTGAACAGCTACTGAATGTGTTGTATGTTTGCTATAGTGCTGTTACTCCTGTAGAGTTGGATTCAATGATGTGACTGGCTAAGGCATTTGTAAGGGCATTGATAGTCAACCATAGCTGTAGTTCTGATGTTACTTTGGGCCAAATCAAATTGGGGCATTTGAGAGGAAGATGAGTTGGCAACAATCCGATAATTTCATGGTTCCCATTGCTGAGATTAGTTTCTTATTGCAAAAGAATTCATTTAAAATCCCCCACCTGCAGTAGTGGAATTTGAACTTGGGTTTCTGAAGCACACAAGTTTTTGAATTACTGATCTGGTAATTTTGCGACATTACCTTTCATTTGACTAATGTAAATATTTAGAAATGGCATAAGTGTATTAGAAGCAAGTACAAGATAAAACAAGGCATAATCACATTTAGTAATATATTAACAGGAAGTTGTGCATAAAATACTAGTGGTTTAACAATACAAACCACAAAATTTAGAATATGATATGAAAGATGTGATATGCAAGCAGTAGAGATAAGTTCTAAATATAGCCCACAGGAAGAGATAATATGAAAATATATTTCATAATTTCAGATGACTTTTCAGGAAACAAGACCTGGCATTCAGATTTATTTGTTTCTCTTTTAGGAAAATCCTCACTGACCATTCAGTTTGTTGAAGGGCAGTTTGTGGACTCGTATGACCCCACAATAGAAAACAGTAAGTAATCAGTTTTCTAATTTTTCTGTGAAACTTTCACAGTATGCTCAACTCATTAAGTTTCAGAACTCTGTTCTTTGTAAACTGATAAAAAATGCATGTACCCAGTTTTTCCTCTTGCGCTTGTTCTAATCTTCTAGTAATAACTTATGTCAGTGAGAAAGCTTCTGTTTGAACAAGTGTGGGTGGATAAATACAACTGAACGGTATGCTGTTGTACCTTGAACCTTGTATCCTTCACTGTTGATACCCACCTTCCAAAGTAATTCTTTAGTGCACAGTGTCTATCTTGATTATGAAACTTCCTTCTTCACCATTGTAATGGCTGAATTTGTGGAATTTGAGATGTGGGTTATGGTACCTCCCGAAAGATTGCAAATGCCAAACTGAGGTCTTGTGTCAACGTTTATTGAATACTGTATTCTGGCAGTTTTTCACTACATTTTAAAAGGGGTTTAATTTTAAGTCCTTTTACACTGGCATTTATTTAGATTAGACTGTAGGCGAAGATGATCTGTGAATTGGTTCTCTGCATTATTATATATAACCCCTCAATGCTGAAAAACTAAATTATAGTTTCAATAATGGGATAATGGACCCAAATTTAGGAACATAGGTGTGGAAAGCTGACTTAAAATTGGCTGTTGTCCAGATTCTGATCAAAATGAAAAACCATCTGAAAGTGATTTTTAAGAATTTTGAAAGCTTTATTCTGGGAATGTGAGCTATGATAGCTGGGAAAGTATTTATTGTCCATCCTGAGTTGTCCTGGAGAAGATGGTGGTAAGCTGCCTTCTTGAATCGTTGCGGTCTACTTTGGGTAAGTTTACCCACCGTGCTGTTTGTTAGGCTGAAAGTTGTGATTTTGATCTAGTGTCACTGCAGAACGGGGATATATTTCCAAGTATTGCTAGCCTTGTCTTTATAGATGTAAACGGCCATAGTTTGGAAGGTGCTGTTTAAGGACTTGGTGGACTTCTGAAGTGGCTGTCAGTGTGCATTGGTGGTGCAGGTGTGAATGCAGTGCCAGTCAAACTTCTGCTTTGTCCTGGATGTGAGAAATGTTTTCAGAGTTGCTGCAGCTGCCCTTATCTAGGTAAACGGGGAGTATTCCATCACACTTCAAACCAGTATTCCCTCTAAGCCAAGCAACTGTGTGCATGCAGCACCTTAACATTCTGCGATTGATGTGCTGGCACAGAACAAAGCATTCTGGTTCCAGAAGTCACTGCCTTGTGTGGACCTCAGGTCTGTGCAGAAGAAAATTAGAGGGAACACTGTTTCTGACTTATGCATTTTAAATGATGGACAGGTTTTGGGAATCAGGATGAGAGTTATTTGCTGCAGGATACCTAGCCTGATTATACATAAGTATATGGCTATTTCAGTTCAGTTTCTGGTCTACGCTAACTCCTAGGATGTTGATAATGGGGGTTTCAGCAACTTTAATGCCTTTTGAATGTCAAGGCAAGATGGTTGGATTCTTGTTGGAGATGAGTGTTGCCTGGCATTTGTGTGGCATAAATATTACGTCAAATTCATTTTCTGAGCTACCTTTGCCAGGTTGATAAACCCAACCTCCATGTAGGTTAAAGTCAACCATGATTATGGTGGTATACCTCAGCCGCTCCCTCACCACCCGACGCCTGGAGGAAGAACGCCTCATTTTCCGCCTCGGAACACTTCAACCCTACGGCATCAATGTGGACTTCACCAGTTTCCTCATTTCCCCTCCACAAACCTTACCAAGTTCCAACCTTTCAGCTCAGCACTGTCCTCATGACCTGTCTTACCTGCCAATCTCCCTTCCCACCTATCTGCTCCACCCTCCCCTTTGACCTATCACCTCCATCCCCACTCCCATTCATCTATTGTACTCTTTGCTATTTTCTCCCCAGTGCCCCCACCCCCCATTTATCTCTCTACCCAGGAGGCTTCCTGCCTCTATTCCTGATAAAGGGCTTTTGCCCTAAACGTCTATTTTCCTGCTCCTTGGATGCTGCCTGACCTGCTGTGCTTTTCCAGCACCACTCTGATCTAAACTCTGGTTTCCAGCATCTGCATTCCACTTTTGCCAAAATGTTACGTGCGACTTGTCAGCCCAAATTTGGACATAGCCCATGTCCAAATGCAGCAAGAAAAGGACAATGTCATTAAGTATATTCAAAGCTGAAATAGATTTTTAATCAGTACGAGAATCAAATATTATGGGAATTCAACAAAACAGGTAGAGTTGAGGATTATCAGTTGATCCATGATCTCGTTGATTGGCAGAGCAAACTTGGTGAGCCAACCAGCCTACTTCTGCTCTTATGTCTTGTGTTCCTGTGGTTCATCAGGCATGGCCTACTTGTCACAACTCCATGCTAACTTTCTCGTTTGAGCTGAAAATGGCTAAGGTGTTTAGCTACTCCTTATTTATTTATGAACTCTGCTAATTTCGCAACAACAGATTTTATACTATCTGCTCCTTGACTTCACTCTGGCGTTCTGAAATAGTGGTGAGACATGCAATTTTCCAATCTGAAGAACAATTCCTGAAGACAATATTTGTGACATCTGCAGTGCGTTCTCATACTTGATTTAAATTTCTATGATGAAAATCATAGTTTGTCAGTCATTTGTAATTGTTTTCTTTATTATTATTTTGACTTTGTTCTTTTTGGTGAGTCCATGATGGCCATGTCCCTGATTTCAATATTAGCGCTCTCATCTTAAATATTAGTGTTAGAACTCTCACTGAGTTTTCATTATTTTTCATTTTATTATTTTTTCAATTTTGATTTGAAACGGGGAACTGAGGACTGTGAGCTAAAGATGACCTTTTGACGTTGTATGAAAAAGCAAAACAAAATGCAGAACAAATAAGTTGTTATGAAAACAGAAATTGCTGGAGAAATTCAGCAGGTCTGCCAGGATTTGTGGTGAGAAAACAGATAGCAGACATTTGGCCAGTAATGGAGTCAGTACTAGGGAAATTATTGTAAGGGAGTATGGTCATCAAACAGAGCAAGTGGCCAGAGAGTTTGGATTAACTTTTGGACTGTCCTTCTGTGAGAAGGAGTTTGACTATTGTTGCAGCGTGAAGTTTCAAGAGCATCCTGCCTAACCTCCCATTATGAGCTATTGAAAGTTCATAGAATAGAAAACAAGTTATAAGTACCACTGACTTCCTCAGTGAAGTGTAAAGGCAGCCTTGAATATTGCCATCAGAAAATCAACCAGGAATCAACTGTATATGCCTGATCAAGAATGGATTCTGAAAACTGATTGTTATCTGGCCAGTTTTGTGATCTTATTTTATTTATCCATTAACTTTTTATTTTGTCTGTCTTTTCTGTGAATGGGGCTGGCAGAAAAGGTTATTGGGTTTAAATTATAGCCATTGATTTGATTACTTTGTTTAATTTTGCTCTAAGTTACTGTCGTGCTAATCTTTTATTTAACCTACAAATCTCATGTCTACAATTCATTGCAGAATCTGGGATTGGTTATTCAAAAGTCTGGTGAGGAACCCATTGGCATCAATTTTGAGTGTGTTTGAAGGTGTTAATTTTAGTCTGCAAATGTTGAGGCAGAATGGCTAATTTGATTTGGCGGTCTATCTGTGTTGTAATACAAGTGCAAAATAATTATTCTGACATGTCCCTGTTCTCTTTCATATTATTATTACAGAGGAACGAGATGGGTGGGTAGTATTTCATTCGGATAATTGATTATTTGGTCAATTGATTCAAAGCCTCTCCTCTGAGGCTCAGTTTTCTGAAGGTTCCTTTTTCCTTGCTCTGCCTACCTTGCTCCCTTTCTCTGTCTCAGGGTTTGTTGCTAAGCAGACACAGACTTTTGTGTGTAAGGGGCCTGCAGCAATGTTGAAGCTCTCTCTCTCTCTCTCTCCCTCCCTCTCTCTCTCTATCTCTATCTCTCTCTCTCTCTCTCTCTCTCTCTCTCTCTCTCTCTCTCTCTCTCTCTCTCTCTCTCTCTCTCTCTATCTCTCTCTCTCTCTCTCTCTCTCTCTCTCACAGACGCACACACACACACCAGTTCAATCTGCTCCCTGTTCAGGACGCGTGAGCCACCCCCATGGCAGCGGGCTGTCACCAACAGAAAGACTGCTGCCTTTTGGGGAGGAGGGGGAATGAATCTCAAAATAACACACATGCAGATACGCAGACAACACACGCACATACACAGACACACACAACTTTTGACAAGGTCCACCATTGCCCTATACAGTACAATGTTGGAGAGATTATCTGGGGAAGCGGGGTTTAGGGTACACATTTGTGTAGAATTCCAGGGAAAGTGTGGGCCACGAGACAGGGTGGGTAGTCAGTCATTTGGAGATGGTGCCTGGGCTCCCATCGATGTCCAGGACTGTCCTCGGCAGGATTTCAGTAGACCGACTTCATTTTTAATCGTTGTAAACAAAAGATGCAATCAGTGTTGGAAACACCTCTTTGATGTAATGTTTCTATTGGGACCTTCAGACCATAACATAATCTGATATTCAGGTAATCGAGGTTCGTCTACATTAGTTTTAAAATATTCCACATTGACCATGCTGCCTTTCCTAATGTATTTAAGGTTTTGTGTGTTAAATGTCTCTTGTAAGTTTCTTTTCAACTTCCCTGCCTCTTACCCCTTTTTGTTTGTTTCCCTCCTGTTCACCAAGATCTATTCTATTGTATGCTTTGTCTTTTAGTTTTTATGCTAACTTTTGAGTCCAACTGATGAGTAAATTTCAGATTCCTGTAAACAGTAAGTATCCATTGACCCCAGTATAGTATCTGTGGATGGACAAAAACAAGTTTAAATTCTATTGTGAAGCCTGTTGTGGTCAAATAACTTCTCAACACACTTTTGAATGATTGGTGCCAATTAGAATTTGCCCAGTACATGTGGAGCTGTGGTTCAGCAATATGTTTGGACCCTTTAGGAGAGGATGGAGAGCTAAATTAAATTTGTCAAGTGGGCCACTAATCATCATTGTAAATAACTTTTGCATTCAGCTCATCTGTAATTTCACCATGCCTGGAATGGAAGAGGCAAAGCTAGTTAAATTTGACACTTAAAGCTTGAGGCAGTGGGTGAAATAAGTGGTAACTCATTTGATGCCTTCAGATAATCCTAAAAGTTAACCATATAGGGCCTTTTGGAACTGAGAGACTGGAATTCATAGTTGACTTGGCAGTGGAAGGGAGTGGAGAAATCATGATCAAGAACAGCACAGCATTTTATTCTAGTACTGTATAATATTCCTGGAATTATTTGGTATGAAAATTGGACTGGTGAAAACCTAAGAAATAGTGCAGCAGTGCTTCAGCAAAATTGTGTTTTGGAAATGTTATAGTCATTGTTATTGACCACATATATTGTAATTCTATGAAGCATTACATTTCAGAATTAGATCTACTTGTATATTATTGATAAATTGCAGTTTTCTATTCAGTGAGTGAGTGAGTAAAGAAGTTAGTTAAGAATGTAAGAACAGCAAAACTTCACCCATGAGCTTGATTGAACAAAAGATTAATTCTGTTGATTTATAACATAGCAACCATCCAGAAAGTGAAACTCAGCTAAGCAGTCCCAAGACTGATGGTGAGGACCAAACTGTTATATATTTGAAGTATGTTGACTAATTCTGGCTGATTACAGCAGTAACACAGTGGCCTGCTATTTTTCCATTCAGTCATTAAGTTAAAACCTTTAATCTTCTCCCTTTTGCACCAGAAATGCTTGCATTTCAAAAATAAAAATCTGCGTTTAAACTTTCAGACGCTAGTCTGATAGTATGCTTTATTTTGTGAGGAATTGAACATAAAAGTAAGAATCTTAAACTTCAATGATACAGAGCAATCATGAGACTACACCTTGAATACAATTTGCAGTTTTGGCTTCCTTAATTAAGGAAGGATGTAAATGCATTGGAGGTAGTTCAGAGGAAGTTTATTAGATTGTGGACAAGTGGATGTTCAAAAATATGTCATCTTGTGCATAGCTCCAGAACTATAGGGCATTATTTTAACATCAGAGATTGCCCTTTTAGGATTAAGACCCACCTCTGAGAGCAATGCAGACAATGTCATTGAATGTTTATAAGGTAGAGGTAAATGATTGTTTGGCAGAGGAATCAGGGACCCCTGGAACCCACTGTGCTAGTCATTGATGGCTAATCTGTTTGTATTTTGAATTCCACATTCCCAACCACCCCTGATTAGCCTTCATTCTCTGCTTCACAAGAATCAATCTGTGTCTCTTAAATGTATCCTGTGATGTTGCCTCAGCTATCTTTGGAGATGGAGAGCTCCAAAGTTTCTCAACCATCTGAGTGTGCCTGGGTATTAGCTAGAAAAAAATGCTCTCTTTCAGCCCCTCACAAAGAAATGTACCTGATGACAGAGCTAATTTTTAACAAATCAGAACGCTGAATTCAAAAGACTGATAAATACACAAATTAAACAGCTATGATTTCTGGTTAAATCTTTTCAAGGATTCTAAGAATGTTCAACCGTATATACGTTTCAACTTTTATGCTGGATACTATCCTTTTTTAACTTTGCACCCGTGTACTTATGCTCAACAGTAAGTCTTTTCATTCTCAGGTGAACAGTCGAATCAATTGCTCCAGCTTCCTCCAGAGAAAACTTTGTAATTAGCTCTTTACTGATACGTAAGACATTGGGTAATTCTGTTTTAATTACAGAGAAGTATAGCCTCATGCTAAAAGAGCATGGATCTTTGTTGCAGTCAACTGAGTTAGATAGAGGGGAATAAAGGGAACTGATTAACTCCTCAGCTAATTGTGACAGTTGTTTGATTCTAAACTTGTTTAGAACCAGAGCTTGCATTGTGCCTGCAACATTCTTTTATTCTAATTTTTCCTGATAGGGGGTTTTGCTATGTTTGAATAGGCAATTTAACAGATGGGCCTGGGCACTTGAGTACATGGAATGCCTTTTCAAGTTTCATAACAAAGTAGAAAAAGGCCACAGGGAGGCTTTGGTGGAATGCAAAATCGTCATCTGGTTGCAAGTTGTACGTCTAAGTCTGGTAGTGTACGATGTAGTATTATAGAAATTTCATGACTTTAGCAGCAAATAAAACTGCAAATAAAAATATAATACCATTTCTATAATGACACTTAACCTAGCAACCATCTTGAAGAAAACTTATAACATGGGATACAAGATTCTGGATTAGTGGTGCTGGAAGAGCACAGCAGTTCAGGCAGCATCCAAGTAACATGGGATACAATGCCATCAACCAGTGCAATCTGTCAATTTGCTTTCTTGGAAATATCAGGCTTTGTTATTGTTCAGAGTTAAGTATGTTTAAATTTAATGCAGTTGTACCATTTGTACATACCAAATGGATCCAAAAATTAGGTAATATTCTTCTGGATTATATCAAATTTCTGGCTTCTGTATCTCCATTTGCCTGTCTTGCTTTGTTCTCTGTTTCAACATGTGTAATACTCCTCTTGACGTATGTGTGACCAGTCTAAATGTGAATCTGCCATATTATCTGATGTTCTGCTGTCTGGAGTTCACAGTGCCACCCTGGCTATTGCTCAGTAACACTTAGTCTGTTGGTTCAGTGTTTTGCTGTATGTTTGCAAAACCACAGGCTGAGTTTAGTTTTACCTAAAATGCATGCAGTGATAAAATCTGGTTGTTTTGTGATACAGCACAGATGGGTCACACTGCTTGTTAGAGCTACAAGAATCCCCGATTTTCAAAGATCTGACTTATGAATGCTTGATCCTATAAAGGAATATAATTTTACAGATCCAATGTGCAAACATTTCCTGTACTTATGAACAACTACTTTACATTGTCTTGCTTGCCTTCTGACTTAGGTATAAGTCAATGACTTGAGAACGGAACATGTTTGCAACCCGAGGACTGCCTGTAATTAAGTACTACCATCTCTTTATCCTTTTGCCATTGTCATCACATTTTCCCCCCTCAGTCAAAGCAAAACGCTCAGAGGCACAGTATAGTTTTACCTCCTTCATCTTTATTCCTGGCCCTGGAGGGAGAGAGAACAATCACCCCTATGCACAGATACATGAGTTCACGGTCTTCTCTGGAAAGCATTTTGCAGGGAGGAGCATCCAGATAAGACAACATACATATTAATTGGTTGACAGTTACAATCAACGAGTATCAATAGCAGAGACCAAGCCCTTTACTATTGTACAATGAATGTTCTTAACCTTGTTAACTGGATTCATACAATGGATACTTTCCCCTTGCATACTGAATGCTTCCAATATTGTTAAATAGCTCTACATAATGACTGCTTTTCCACCTTGTTAACCCATTACCCTTGCCTCCAGCACCCCATGTTAACTGTAAATTCTTATCTGATCTGAGTCATGCTCAGCTGAACCTCTTCTTTCAAAAAACCCAGAATTTAACTCTTTCCCTGCCTGCTTATACCCATACACATTCTCACCATGGACCTGCTAAATTGAATTTGTGATGCATTTAGTTTATGACAGAAAAATAATGTAATCATAAGTGATAACAAGGTTGAATATGTAAAGTTTAAAGTAGAACTGGAAGAAGATATTGTGGCACAAAGATAGATAATATACTAACAGTTAACAGTAAAAACTATTCCCCAATGTATTTGTGCCTGTGTTTTGAAAATCTCTGCTATCAAGGCTTTGACCCCCTCTTCAACATGACATTGCTGCAACTACTAATTTACTTATCAACTTCTTCAACTTTGGATTTAAATGAAGCCTTTCCATATAAATGCTGACCATTCCCCTAGTCTGACTTTCAACTCAAGTTCACAGAAGGCAGACTAGAAACAATATGGCAGACAACTTGGTTTAGCCATCATTCACTACCAGATCAGGTAAAATAATACCGGGTCCTTCTCTCATCTCCTAAAACTCCCATTATTCGAACATCGTTCTGGAATACGGAGCTAACCCTGGCTGCTTTTCGACTCTGCAAATGTCTTTGAAACCCTATTCCCTGTTTTCCCCACTTGCCTAATGTAGTGTGTAAGGAGCTCTGGATCTGTCATTAAGATTGAGGCAGTTTGATTTGTTGGCTCTACTAAGTTCCCTTCCACTAGCGCACTTAGCTAAATTTCCTTTAAGGGTCCTCCTTGTCCTAGCCTTGCAATTGCATCTTTCTCTACTTTTTTCTGTCTTCAGTTGCCCACTCTACAAGCTCATCTTGTGCCTGAGATCCACCATCTGTTTCCATGATCCATTCCCACTAAACTACTGATCTCCCAACGTGGTCTCTCAAGTTAGTAGGTATTGTGAACAGTTTCATTCTCTAACAGTGTACTTTCTTTGTCTCTCCTTTTACATTTGGTGTCATCACCTTGTTCCTCAAACTTTTAAAAACCCTTGACCCCCTCAGTCCTTGCAAATTACTATCCCACCTTCAACCTCTTTGTCCTCAAACATCTGTGAACATGTCAGCTTGAATTGCTCCAATTGAGTTTCTATTGCCTCAACATCAGAACAGCTCTTAAAGTTGCAAATGACAGTGTGCATGATGGTGACCAAGTCAATATTTTCCTCTGTCTCTGAACCTCTCTGCAGTTTTGGATATAGTTGACCACATCATGCTTCTTCAGTGCCTCCCCACTGTTGTCTTATGAGATGAAATTACACTCATGAGGTTCTATTCCCACCTATCAAAGCTTTTAAAAAAACACTTGGGCACTCTAGCTGTTCATGTGCTGTTATCTGCCCCCCCCCCCAAAAAAAAAGGAAGAATTGTTCATTCTCTCTATTTCTCAGCAGTATGGTGTCCCTTAGTTGGCATCATTTAAGTCATAGCATTAGTTTTCACATGTATGCTAATGACACCTACTTTAGCCTCACATCACTTTGTTCTAAATGGTCAGATTTCTTATATTGCACCTAGTGCTGTTTGCAGAGATTTTCTTTCATCAATACTCTGGTCATCTTCACCACTCCAGGGACCCCCAGCAGCATAGATGCCAGTCTTCAACCAATTTGAATTTCTCCACATGTTATCAAGAACCAGTTAAAAACATTGGATACTACAAGGATAATGGGCTGTGATAATTTTCTGGCAATACTACTAAAGACTTCTGCAGAACTTGTTGCACTCCATCCAAGCTGTTCCAATACAACTATAATGCTACCATTTACTTAACCATGTGGAAAATTGCCTGGGTCTGTCCTTGTCCACAAAATTTAGAACAAGTTGCAACCAGGGCAATTGCCCCACACCAATCTACTTCCATAGACTCCAGCATTCACTTCCTTATCTCCAGAATGCAACAGATAGATAGATAGTTTGTGATAGCAGAGCCAGTTTTATGGAAAGGTTGATAAAATATTTTTCTGTTTGCAGCGCCAAATGTTTTTTTTAAATAGATATTTTTATTGAAAGTTTAACATGTTTTTACAAGTTTACAAAAGAAAGCTTTTTTAAAAAACCCAAGTATAAACATTGATATACAATTATATCTTAAATAATGACCAAAATCTATCAAACAGAAAAAAAATACCGAGAGAAAAAAAAACTCAACTAACTACTCATCTAACCTACAACTACGCAGAGTGTATAATTAAGTCTCTTACATTATTCAAGAGAGAAAAAAAAACGACGGATAACACAGAAATTGAGAAGTGAAATACATGCTCAGAATGTGTTAACATCAAATCGTAACAAAACCCGTATTTGTGCGGGATTCCTCTCCCAAGGGGCCCCGGACCAGCCAGGTCCGCCATCTCAATTAAATAAAAACCCTTATTAGGATGACTGAAATATCTATATTTGTATAATTCAAGAAGGGCTCCCATATTTTATGGAATAATTCAGTTTTTTTTGGTGCACCATATTTGTAAGGAAGTCAGGGGAAAAAATTCCGTAATTGTTCTGTGCCAATTCGAAAGTCCATGAGGGCCCTCAGCCACCCAATTTACCAGAATATTTTTCCTTGCACAGAAAGAGTGAATGGAAAATAATCTCTTCCCTGTCGTAATTTCAATTGTTCTTTATCCAATAAATGTGTCCCTGCAGGAGAGCTATATTAACCCTTTCTTTCTTGAGGTTTGATAATATTTTCTTCCTTTTGATTGGTGAATTACTCCCCGTGACATTCCAGGTGCACCATTTAATCGACTGATCAACCAAGAAACCCTATCCAAACATCCCGAGCATAGAGCATATAAAATTCACAAAAATCAAGGCTCTTTAATACACTCAGATCACTATAATAAAAAACTATTTCTAAATAAAAAATAAAATTTATTTAAACAGAGATTTTCCCCCTTGTTCCCAGGGGGCATCACTTCCTTTCCAAAAGCCCATCATATCCTCTCCCAACCAGTGCCCACCCTTGTCCCAGGCACCCCACAATGAGTACCCTCCCTCCTTCTCCCTTCTTCCCCCCACCCCCACCCCCACCAACACCAACACTTGGATATATTTGATAATGTTATTACCCTGTATGAACATATATAACTATAAAATTACAGTCTCAACAAATAATAATTTAAATATAGCTGCACAAAATAACAGGGGAAAACAACCCCACTCCTAAAGACAGATAAAATAGGATAAGGTAACCACCTCCCCCCACCTACATTAACTAGGCCCCCCGCCCTATAAAGCGGTGGGAGAGAAAATCGCTAAGTGAAGAACAAATAAATAAACCCCACTCCCCACTCCCCGGAGATGATATTAAACAGTAAGGTAATGAAAGGAAGGAAAAAAGGGGGTAAACTGGGGTGGGGGGAGGGCAAATCAACATCTATGAACTCTTACAATTTATCTAAGAGAGTCCATAAATTCCTTGGCCGTCTCCAGCAATCCGAGGTTGTACACTGACCCTTCATGGCTGAAGCGTAGCATAGCTGGGTAGTGCAAGGAGTACTGAATGTTTAAGTTCCTTAAACGCTTTTTTGCTTTGTCAAATGCCTTCCTCTTTCAGACCAAAGCTGGGGGAAAAGTCTTGGAATAACATAATCTTGGATCCTTTATAAATCAGGCTTGGGGATCTTTCCCAAGATTTCTGGAAGCTTCCAAGAGCATCTGCCTCTCCTTGTAGCTCTGCAGCCGGAACACAACCCACATAAATGTCATACGAGAATTGACCCCTTTCTGGCTCCCTCGGCCCTTCTGAATTCGATTATGAGTTGTAAAATTGGGAATATAGCTATCTCTGATCATGCAGCAGTGTATTTGGAGGTTAAGGCCAAGAGTGAAGGGCTAGGTTTGTGCACTGGCATTTGGACCCTTTTCTACTTAAGGATTCCAAATTTGTGGAATACGTTTTGAAAGAGTTTCAGGAATTCTTGACTATCAACTCAGGCACAGCTAGTAGCCCATCTATACTATGGGAGACTGCTAAGGCCTTTGCTAGGGGATTAGCTATTTCCTATTCGGCAAGCCGGAAATGATAGGAGGAACAGTAGCGTCTACTTGAGACGTGGTTGAAAGCTGCCAAGGCAGCACGTTTTGTGCGGCCTTCAGTGACTAAGCTACAGCAGATCGCGGCCCTCCAGGCTGCCTTGAATTTAATACTGACACAAAACACAAAGAAAGAACTTGCTTTTGCTAGACAAAGGCTGTTCAAATATGGGGGTAGGCCAAGGAAGTCTTTAGCTTACCTGACTAGGAAAAGGCGTGCTCCCCAATCCATTACTGCCATCAGAGACAGAGACAGCGCTGGGGCCCTTGCATACGATGCTAAAAAAATTAATGAGGTTTTTCAGAGCTTTTACTCTGAATTGTATTGATCTGAAGGTTTTGAGGACAGGAGGGCTAAAATGGAGACCTTTTTTAAGAATCTGGACCTCCCAGGCGTAACCTTGGAACAGGTCTCCCTCCTTAATGCCCCCATGACAGTTCAGGAAATACAATAGGCAGGCAACTTCGGAGTGGGAAAGCGCCTGGCCCTGATGGTCTTCCGGGTGAGTTTTATAAAGAGTTTATAGGGAATTTGCCAGGGCTGATACTGGAGATGTACAATCACTCCTATATGCATGAATGCTTACCACCATCTTTGAGAGAAGCTAATATTTCCCTAATTCTTAAGAAGGGGAAGGTACCTGAGGATTATGCCTCATGCAGGCCCATCTCTCTATTAAATTCAGATTTCAAGATTTTGTCCAAGATCCTGGCATTGAGATTGGAAAGGGTGTTGCCTCATATTATTAAAGAGGGCCAGACAGGCTTTATAAAGGACCATAGGTCCTCCAATAATATTAGAAGGTTGCTGAAGATGGTCCAAGCTTGTTAGCAACGATCAATTCAAGGGTTGGTGATTTTATTTAGATGCAGAGAAAGCATTTGCCAGGGTGGAATGGCCATATCTTTTTTATGTCTTCGAACAGTTTGAGTTGAGCTGGGTCTTTGCTCGATGGGTAGAGGTCTTATATCGCCACCCTCTGGCCACGGTCATCATCAACGGGTGAAGTCAGGGAATTTTAGGATTGGTAGGGGTAGTCGGCGAGGCTGCCCCCTCTCACCGCTGTTGTTTACGTTGATGATAGAGCCGCAGGCAGAAGCCATTTGTCAGAACATCCACATAACTGCTCTGGAAGTGAGATTGAGGGCACACAAGATTACACTGTATGCGGATGATGTCCTTCTATTTTTATCAAACCCGATGACCTCTGTACCCCATTTGATACAATGTATCAATTCATTTGGGGCTATTTCAGGATATAAGATTAACTTTGCAAAATCAGAGGCTATACCTTTGGGGAACCTTAAGGATGTGCCAGAAGTTGAAGGTGGCCCTAAGTTCCCTTTTTAAGTGGTCACTGGCAGGGTTCCGATACCTAGGCATTTTAATTGCGCCCAAGTTTGATCTGTTATTTCGGACTAACTTTGCTCACTTGCTCGACAATATTAAGCGAGATGTCCATAGATGGAAGGCTCTTCCAATTTCATGGCTGGACTGAATATCTCTCATTAAGATGAATGTTCTTCCTCGTTTGCTTTATCCCATGCATATACTTCCTATAATGTCTCCCAGGTCAATGCTGCGGAAGCTTATGGGGTGGTTTGGTTTCTTTGTCTGGTATCGTGGGCGGCTCCTCATCAAACTTACTAAATTGCAGTTGCCTCATGGAGGGGAGGGGTTGATTTCCCAGACATCAGGAGATATCAGTTGAGTTCCCTGCTGTTCTTTGTCTGTGATTAGGTAGGTAACGATCCAAACTCAATATGGCTGGATATCGAGGCCTCCCAGGCAAAGTGCCCTCTTATGAACCTGTTGTTCATGGATACGATGAGGACAGTTATGGACCACAGCCGGAACCCCATTGTCATTAGTACAGTCAGGCTTAGAGGGCGATGCGTCAGGGTGAGGGTTGTTTATCCAAGACTTCGCCACTTACACCTATAGTTGGCATGCCAGCATTCCAACCAGAGATGATGGACACAGGGTTCAAACTATGGGCAGCGGGAGAAGTTTCTAATTTGGGGACTTGTTTGAGGGGGAGGTTATGATGTCTTTTGAGCAACTGAGCCGCAAATATGGGTTGCCCAGCAGAGATCTTTTCAGTTTTTTTCAGGTTGGGGATTTCATCCAGAAGAAGACTACTCTTCTTACGCTATAAGCCTGAGACAGAGAGGTTGTTGCTACCTTCCACAAACACCCTTTCGGTTAGTGTCCTCTATCCCCATGCTGGGTGGCAAAGCCTGGCAGGATACTAACCGTTGTGAGGTCTGGGAGCAAGAGCCAGGAGTGGAAACATGGGAGAATACTCGAAAGATCTCAAACTGTAACAGGACATGCGCTACACAGTTAAAAGTTCTGCTCAGGGCTCATCTGGCGAAGTTTAAAAAAGGGGCATCTTCAGTGTGCCCCAAATGTAA
Organism: Chiloscyllium punctatum; assembly: GCF_047496795.1. Lineage (NCBI taxonomy): Eukaryota > Metazoa > Chordata > Chondrichthyes > Orectolobiformes > Hemiscylliidae > Chiloscyllium > Chiloscyllium punctatum. The sequence goes on from NC_092746.1 coordinate 113,986,964, forward strand.
AATAAGTGTAGGTACTCTTCCCCATTGCTTCTGGACATGCTCAGTGTTTATTGGAGCGCTGTGGCGGGAGAGATAGGGAGGGTATTGAGGACTGAAGTCAAAGTAGACCCGATATCTCTCCTCTTAGGTCTACCATCTTTAGACAGGCATGCATATCCTTGCATACTGTGCACGGAAGAATATTCTGATGAATTGGGTGTCTGAGAACCCGCCAGGCTGGCTGGGATGGCAGAAATTAATTATGGAGCACATTCCCTTGGACTTTTTTTTACAAACATGGTGCACCACACAACAAACAATTTTTATAAGACATGGCAGCCCTACTTGAGTTATTTGGATATAGATTTGTCAGCTATCTTAACTAGGGCATTTGTTTAACCAGGATGGTTAGATTTGTCAAGCTCTGGGCCCTGAGTTAATACGGGTATATATACAATGCTCCCTTTCCTTTGTTTGGGAGCTTTGCGCTGAGCATAGCTGTTCTGTATTTTGTTTTTTTTTGCTTTTTTTGGGTGTTGCTTTGCACAGTGTTAGGGTTTGCTTTGTATTATAGAGTAGGTTAGTAGTTAGTAGATAGTTGTATTGTAATTTGTGGGTTATTTTCTTATACTGATATTTGATTTTTTTTCCAATAATTTTATGTTTGTAAAGTTAAAAAAAATTTTGCTAATAAATATATTTACGAAAAAAAAGCAGAGGCTGTTCCTGCCTTCCAAAAGGCAGTGAATTCCCTAAAGGTAAGAACTGGTAACTCTCAATTAATTCCCACTTGACTAGGTTTTAACGAAGTGATGGCAGGCTTTTCCATTCAGGGAATATCGGAGCTCTGACTCTCAGCTATGTTCTATTCACTTGTCTTTTCCAGCTGGGACCAAGGTCCAGGCAACAATATAGAGTAAGTAGGAATTGTGGTTGATTTTACTCTCCAAACTAGGTAAAATGGGGCCAAATGCAGACTCCTGCTGTCATCCAGTCGGATCAGGTAACTTAGACTAAGCGTCAAGCACTTAACTTGCACCATGGTATGGGTGAAATAATTAGGGAATATGTAGATAGGAGAAATAGTCCTGAATTTAATCAGTTGCACAAGTCGTTCTAAATCATGTACTGTTGGGAAAAGTGAACTGTATGTATGTGGCATAGAATTTTATACCACAGAAAGAAGCATTTACCCGTCTGCAACACTCTAAATAATCACTGAACCTGGCCTTCTGCTTTTTGATTGTACGTTTAAAATAGTAAAATTTCAGTTTCTATAATGGTTTCCAATAAGACATTCCATGTCTTTATATATCCGTATTAGGGCACTGAATTTGCCAAAGTTTGCTTCAGATGCACTGACCTCTATTTGCTTCCGTTTGAATGTAAGCTAAGTTTAAACATAAGACCATAAGACATAGGAGTGGAAGTAAGGCCATTCGGCCCATCGAGTCCACTCCGCCATTCAATCATGGCTGATGCGCATTTCAGCTCCACTTACCAGCGTTCTCCCCGTAGCCCTTAATTCCTCTAGACAACAAGAATCTATCAATCTCAGCTTTGAAGACATTTAGCGTCCCGGCTTCCACTGCACTCCATGGCAATGAATTCCACAGGCCCACCACTCTCTGGCTGAAGAAATGTCTCCGCATTTCTGTTCTGAAATGACCCCCTCTAATTCTAAGGCTGTGTCCACGGGTCCTAGTCTCCTCGTCTAACGGAAACAATTTTCTAGCATCCACCTTTTCCAAGCCATGTATTATTTTGTACGTCTCTATTAAGTCTCCCCTTAATCTTCTAAACTCCAACGAATACAATCCCAGTATCCTCAGCCGTTCCTCATATGCTAGACCTGTCATTCCAGGGATCATCCGTGTGAATCTCCGCTGGACACGTTCCAGTGCCAGTATGTCCTTCCTGAGGTGTGGGGACCAAAACTGGACACAGTACTCCAAATGGGGCCTAACCAGAGCTTTATAAAGTCTTAGTAGTACATCTCTGCTTTTATATTCCAACCCTCTTGAGATAAGAGACAACATTGCATTCGCTTTCTTAAATCACGGACTCAACCTGCATGTTTACCTTTAGCGAATCCTTGACTAGCACTCCCAGATCCCTTTGTGCTTTGGCTTTATTAATTTTCTCACCATTTAGAAAGTAGTCCATGCTTTTATTCTTTTTGCCAAAGTGCAAGACCTCGCACTTGCTCACGTTAAATTCCATCAGCCATTTCCTGGACCACTCTCCCAACCTGTCTAGATCCTTCTGTAGCCTCCCCACTTCCTCAGTACTACCTGCCTGTCCACCTAACTTCGTATCATCAGCAAACTTCGCTAGAATGCCCCCGGTTCCCTCATCCAAATCATTAATATATAATGCGAACAGCTGTGGCCCCAGCACCGAACCCTGCGGGACACCGCTCGTCACCGGCTGCCATTCTGAAAAAGAACCTTTTATCCCAACTCTCTGCCTTCTGTTAGACAGCCAATCCTCAATCCATCCCAGCAGCTCACCTCGAATACCATGGGCCCTCACCTTGCTCAGCAGCCTCCCGTGTGGCACCTTATCAAAGGCCTTTTGAAAGTCTAGATAGACCACATCCACTGGGTTTCCCTGGTCTAACCTACTTGTTACCTCTTCAAAAAATTCCAACAGGTTTGTCAGGCATGACCTCCCTTTACTAAATCCATGTTGACTTGTTCTAATCAGACTCTGCTCTTCCAAGAATTTAGAAACCTCATCCTTAATGATGGATTCTAGAATTTTACCAACAACCGAGGTTAAGCTGATTGGCCTATAATTTTCCATCTTTTGCCTTGATCCTTTCTTGAACAAGGGGGTTACAACAGCCATCTTCCAATCATCCGGGACCTTTCCTGACTCCAGTGACTCTTGAAAGATCTCAACCAATGCCTCTGCTATTTCCTCAGCCACCTCTCTCAGAACTCTAGGGTGTATCCCATCGGGGCCAGGAGATTTATCAATTTTAAGACTTTTTAACTTTTCTAGCACTATTTCTTTCGTAATGGCAACCATACTCAACTCAGCCCCGTGACACCCTTTAATTTTTGGGATATTACTCCTGTCTTCCACTGTGAAAACTGACGCAAAGTACTTGTTAAGTTCTCCTGCTATTTCCTTATCTCCCATCACTAGGCTTCCTGCATCAGTTTGAAGTGGCCCAATGTCTACTTTTGCCTGTCGTTTGTTTCTTATGTACTGAAAGAAACTTTTACTATTATTTCTAATATTACTGGCTAGCCTACCTTCATATTTGATCCTCTCATTTCTTATTACACTCTTTGATATCCTCTGTTTGCTTTTGTATCCTTCCCAATCTTCTGATTTCCCACTGTTCTTAGCCACTTTATAGGATCTCTCTTTTTCTTTAATACATTTCCTGACTTCCTTTGTCAGCCAAGGTTGTCTAATCCCTCCCCGGTTAATCTTTCTTTTCTTGGGAATGAACCTCTGTACAGTGTCCTCAATTATACCTACAAACTCCTGCCATTTTTGCTCTACTGTCTTCCCGGTTAGCCTCTGCTTCCAGTCTATTTTAGTCAGTTCCTCTCTCATGCCCTCATAATTACCTTTATTCAACTGTAACACCATTACATCCGATTTTGCCTTCTCCCTTTGAAACTCCAGACTGAACTCTACCATATTATGGTTGCTACTTCCTAAGGGTTCCCTTACTTTAAGATCTTTTATAGAGTCTGGTTCATTGCAAAGCACTAGGTCCAGAATAGCCTGCTGTCTTGTGGGCTCCATGACAAGCTGTTCCAAAAAGCCATCCTGTAAGCATTCCATGAATTCCCTTTCTTTAGATCCACTAGCAACATTATTTACCCAGTCCACCTGCATATTGAAGTCTCCCATGATCAATGTAACCTTGCCTTTCTGACATGCCTTCTCTATTTCCCGGTACATGTTGCGTCCCTGGTCCTGACCACTGTTAGGAGGTCTATACACAACTCCAATTATGTTTTTTTTGCCTTTGTGGTTCCTCAATTCCACCCATACAGACTCCACATCATCCGACGCTATGTCATTCAATACCATAGATTTAATTTTGTTCTTAACTAACAAGGCAAGCCCACCCCCTCTGCCCACCTCTCTGTCTTTTCGATAAGTTGAAAAACCATGGAGGTTTAACTGCCAGTCCTGACCCCCCTGTAACCAAGTCTCTGTGATGCCTACTACATCATAATCATTCACTATTATCTGTGCCATTAGTTCATCAGCTTTGTTATGAATGCTACGAGCATTCAGGTAAAGTGCCTTAATGCTAACTTCCTTATCATTAGAGATAATGATAACATTAGCCAGTAGTGATCATGAAGTTGATTATATTAATGCACAATATCACCATCAGGGATATACAGGCTTGGATAAGGAGGAGAAGGTTATCTAAGAGTTCTGCAGAATCTTGGTAAATGGACCAGTAGGCTAAAGAATGGTGGATGGAGTTTCGATCAGATAAATGCAATGTGTTGCATTTTGGTAAGACAAACTAGGGCAGGACTTAGACAGTTAATGGTAGGCCCCTGGAAGTGTTGTTGAACAGAGACCTGGGGTGTAGGTACACAGTTCCTTGAAACTGGCATTGCAGGTAGACAGGTTGGTGAAGCACGTGTTTGGCACACTTGGCACAGAATGATGAGGGACACCAGTTTGACTGGGACAATACTTCCAAGCTGGGAAAGGCTAAACAAAGAGACTAACACGGGAATTACTGGAGGCCTGGTATTCAAACTGGAACTCCATTAACAAACAGATCGATTTGGACCCCATTTACCAACCTCTTAGAAAAAGAACCGGTAGTGGTATCACCCACTACTAAAGACCAAGACAGACAAATAGAAAGCGGGGCAGAACACCAGCACTTCAACGAAGGCTCACTAATGATGTTACCTAGCGTGGTGACGAAACATCCAAGAACAAATCTTGCAGCTCAGCGAGCAAGCTTACAACCTGCGCTACAAATCCTCACAAAAATCACAAACACCTTTGGGTTCAATATGCTCAAACTAGCCCAAAGATGAGAAACCAACATCATCCGACTGAGCACTACCCGCGAGCAACTGTACTTCCTATACGAATGCCTCAGGAAACAGGTATTACTATGACGTGTTAAATACAAACCACCTCTCAACATCCCACAAGCAGAAGAACAGCAGAATCGATCAGCCAAAGAATGTTATGAGAAATGATACCCCCAACAGGCTCCACAAATACAAACAAGAAATTTCACGCCAAAACGTGATAGACTAGGAATGGACAAGTACAGTAGAACGAACCATCAGCACTAAACAACAGCGGACCAAGACAAAGAAAAGACTAGCCCTACAATAAAAACTGGACAAGTTCATACACAGCAATAACACACCGTTCAGAAGCTTGGATAAAGAACCTGTCGGACCGATCATTCTCAGACACTGAAAAAGCCGTCCTAGTACGAAGGATAAACTTCAACCTCAGGGACACAGACAAAAAGGACTTCCTAGCAGCACTGGAATCAACGTGAAACTGCAATGGACTTACTGAAGAAATCCAGGCCATCAAACAGTCAGTAGCACCAACACTAAGCAGAAAGAAAGCAGGCAGTACCCTCAACACACAAGAAAGGAAAGCCCTGGAAGGACTTAGATAAGACAGAAATATTGTAATCCTACCAGCAGACAAAGGACAAATGGCTGTCATCCTGAATAGAACGCAATACTTTGAAAAAGCAAACGCACTATTTGCAGATACTGAAACCTACCGACAGGTGGCGATGGACCCAACTTCAGTTGGAAAACAGTTTTATAGCAGTACTGAAGAAGCTCCACAAGGCAGGTGACATTAACAAGACAGACGTCTAAAGAATGAAACCAGAAGGATCCAACACACCCCGTTTCTACGGATTACCAAAGGTACACAAACCAGAGGCCCCTTCAGACCAATTGTCTCACTTCCCAGCACACCAATGTACAGACTAGCAAAGGGACTTCAACGCAAACTGAAATACCTAGTAGAAGACTTGTGCCACTCCACCCAGGAATTCCTGAACATCATCAAAGACACCAAGGTAGAGGACGACAGGGTCATGGTTTCCTTTGATGTGATGACCTTATTCACATCAATAAACATCACCCTGGCCAAAGAAACACTGGCCACACTAATAGACAAACCAAGGATACAAACACTAGAACCAACTCAGTCAGCAAGGACCGCATCCTCAAACTAGTGGACCTGTGCCTCTAAACCTACTTCACCTTCAATGACAAGACCAACAAACAAATCAACGGGATACCCATGAGATCACCAGCATCAGGATTTGGGTGAATACGTAGATGACACCTTTGTTATCATGAAACTGAACGAATTGAAAGAAACCCATAAACACATCCTTACTAGTATAAAGCTTACCAGAGGAAGAGAACAACAACAGACTCCCCTTCCTAGATGTTACAGTAGAACATAAAGCCAATGGAAAGCTGCAGATCAGTGACTACAGGAAAGCGACACACAGACCAGATTAGACTAGATTCCCTACAGCATGGAAACAAGCCCTTTGGCCCAACAGATCCACACCGACCCTCCAAAGAGTAACCTACCCAGACTCATTCCCCTACTCTATATTTACCCCTGACTAATGCACCTAACACTATGGACAATTTTTAGGATGGCCATTTCGCCTAACCTGCACATCTTTGGACTGTGGGAGGAAACTGGAGCACCCGGAGGAAACCCACACAGACACTGGGAGAATTTGCAGCTCCACACAGACAGTCGCCCAAGGCGGGAATCAAACTCTGGTTCCTGGTGCTGTGAGGCAGCAATGCTAACCACTGAGCCACCATGCAGATACTCAACGACAGGAGCAATCATCCCAATACCCACAAACAGAGCTGCATCAGAACATTTAAATGAGCCATACACACTGCAGCACCCAGGAACTACGAGGTGCAGAAGAAAAACACCTATACAATGTATTCAAGAACAACTGGTACTTGATAAACACAGTCCGCCGATTCTTACACAACAAACCTCAACAAGAAGCTACAACACACCCAGAGACACTAGCCACATTATCATACATTAACGACATCTCTGAGATGATGACCAGACTACTCTGGCCCCTTGATGTCATGGTAGCCCAGAAACTACCAACATACTTAACCAGCTCTGGATAAATGTAAAGAATCCTACCAACAATCAACAGAATGAACTTCATATACAAAATACCCTGCAAGGACTGCAGCAAACATTACATTGGACAAACTGGCAGGAAACTAGCCACCAGGATACGCAAGCACCAACTAGTCACCAAAAGACATGACCAACTATCACTAGTATCCTTACACGCAGACGATGAAGGACACCAGTTCACTTGGGACAATGCATCCATCCTGGGACAGGCTAAAACCTGGGAATTACTAGAGGCCAGGCATTTGAACCGGAACACCATCAACAAACGCATCAATTTGAACCCCATTTACCAACCTGTTAGAAAAAGAACCAGAAGTGATATCACCCACCACAACAGACCAAGACTCACAAATAGAAAGCGGAACACCTGCTCTTCAACGGAGGCTCACTGATGATGTTACCTAGCATGGTGACGAAACATCTGAGAACGCATCTTCCAGGTCAGCGAGCAAATTTTACAACCTGATCCACAGCCTGAGCTATAAATCTTCACAAAAATCGCAAACGCTTAGCTGCATTAGCCAGATCATCGATTTCAGGAGTTAAAACATCATGATATGGTTGTACAAGACATTGGTAAGGCCATATTGGAGTACTGCACTCTATTACAGTCAGCCTTGTATAGGAAGGACATTATTAAACTGGAAAAGTTGCAAAAAATATCTACAAGGATGTTAGTGAGGTTGGAAGATTTAAGTTATAAAGTTGTGAACTTAAAAAAAACCTTGAGCATTCTCATTTGTGGGAGTCTAAATTTATGCATTTCTAATGGACTTGCTTTGTCAAGATAATTTAAGGGGATAGTCTTAACTTGACTGCCAGTTTGTCTTGCAGAATTGCAAAACCTGTGCCCACACAATCTCTCCCCCCCCCCCCCCCTGCTTACCTCCATACAAGGCCCCTAAGGAGACTTCCACATCCATTATAAATTTACCTGCACTTCCATACATAATTTCCTCCCTTTTGCTACCAATGTACTCTCCTCTATATTGGGGAGACAGGACGCCTACTTGCGGAATGCTTCAGAGAACATCTCCCAGACACACATGGAACAATCCCACCACCCCATGGCTGAACACTTTAACTTCCCCTCCCACTCCCCCAAGGTTGTGCAGGTCCTGGGTCGCCTCCATCGCCAAACCCTTACCACCCGACACCTGGAGGAAGAACGCCTAATCTTCCACATTGGGACCCTCCAACCACATGGGAGCAATGTGGATTTCACCAGTTTCCTCATTTCTCTGCTCTCCCTCCCATCTATCTCTTTGCCCCCTTGGCCCACAAGCCTCATTCCTGATGAAGAGCTTATGCTCAAAACGTTGATTCTCCTGCTCCTCGGATGCTGCCTGACTGGCTGTGTTTTTCCAGCACCACACTCTTAACTCTGCCAGTTTGCCTTGGTTGGCTTTAAGCATAATAGACATGTAGCTTAAAATCAAATGGAGTTATAAAATCTAAAAAAAAACGACGACCCTGTATTTTCTGATTGGGTGAACTTGAGGCTTCTCGCCTAAAGTAGTATTCTGATACAGATTTCTTTCCTTGATGACTTTTTACAGCTGAAGACTTTCAAAAGAGAATTGGATATATACTTGTAAAGGAAAAAAAAAGCTCCTTTGAAGTAATAGCAGAACTGACAGAATGGCATCCTTCTGTGATGAAAGGTAGTTGAAAAATGTGTTGCTGGAAAAGCGCAGCAGGTCAGGCAGCATCCAAGGAGCAGGAAAATTGACCTTCAGGAATGAGGAAGGTGTGCCAAGCAGGCTAAGATAAAAGGTAGGGAGGAGGGACTTGGGGGAGGGGCGTTGGGAATGCGATAGGTGGAAGGAGGTTAAGGTGAGGGTGATAGGCCGGAGAGGGGTTGGGGGCGGAGAGGTCAGGAAGAAGATTGCAGGTCAAGAAGGCGGTGCTGAGTCCGAGGGTTGGGACTGAGATAAGGTGGGGTGGGGGGGAGGGGAAATGAGGAAGCTGGAGAAATCTGCATTCATCCCTTGTGAAAGGCAGTTGTCATGAACAAGGCGGAGCTGGGTCACTTTTGAACCATGATTTTTCACCCTTCCAGATACAATGAATTGACTAGGTAAAAACAATGACTGCAGATGCTGGAAACCAGATTCTGGATTAGTGGTGCTGGAAGAGCACAGCAGTTCAGGCAGCATCCAAGGAGCTTCGAAATCGACGTTTCGGGAATAAATTGACTGACTACCACAAGCTGAGCTACTGTTATATCTGCACTTGTCTACTCAGAATAAAAGTTCAGTAAATGCAACATTGTCACATCTTTGTTTGCCTTTAACATGGTGTTTGTCAAATCAGAAAGTGCAAGATGCTGATAGAGTCAGAGAGTACAGATTTAAAGCAAACAGTGAAACGAGTGGAAACATGATAAACTCTCATGCAGCAAATTTTAAGATATGTAATAGAGAAAGCCATTCCTGATGGAGGGCTTATGCCTGAAATGTCGGTTCTCCTGCTCGGATGCTGCCTGACCTGCTATGCTTTTCCAGGACCATACTCTCGACTTAAGATCTGTAATGCCCATCCAGGAGGCACATCCAATATCCAGTACACAAATATGAAGAACTACATGAAATTGCCTTTCCAATTTCATGTACAATTCTATTTGGGAGGAAATCAAACTATTATCTGAAAAGGAACATTTACAGAATTATGGAGAGAAAAGTGAAGGGCAATGCCAATGCTTATTTGAAGAGCCAACACTGGCACAATGGGCTAAATGGCCGCCTCCTGCCCTGTAATAATTCGGCTGAATCAGTCTGCAGAAAAAGTGTCCTCTTAGATTCTCAGACTATGCAAGAAACAGGGAGAATTCTTGCAGCAATACTGTTTTGTATAAACTTTCCAGTATGAGAGTGAGGTACTATCCAATATATCAGGATCCCAGCAGCTCAGCTTTATTTTAAAAACTTGAAGTAAACTAAAACATTTAATGCTACTGTTGCAAATTTTTTTTTAATGCAAGTGGAAGTTTTTGTATGTCACAGATGTTCATTTTGAGACAGTCGCTTCACTCCTGTCTCGGTGTTTTGCTGAGCCAGCCATTCAGATTTGTGTCCTTTCATCTGTATGCAAGTAGCTTCTGAGATTAACTAGCAACTCTAATTCACAACAGCGGCACTTCTCCCTGATTACGGATGATTTAGGGCAGTTTTATATATGGTGGAAAAGTAGAACAATATAGCCATTCAGTACATATTGATTTGGATCAGGCCAAACCACCACCACTCCCCGCTTCCCCCCCCTGTTGAGAAGGTAGCCCAGACTCTAACTTTTCTTATTTTAAAGGCTGATATGTAGTGGATATTCCAGGTGTGATGCAGCTGGTCAAACCACTCTGTACTTTAAGCAAAACTGAATTTCTTTCAAGACAACAGTTGAAACACGAACAATAGAAGACAAAAACTAAAGTAACTTAACTATTTGAAAACTCACCTGACTCTATACTGCAACTTAAGGAGCTGTTCCAATTCCTGTAACATCCTAAAAACATATTTCTTGGCAAAGGTAAATTCAAACATAGGTTCTTACAGGCAAGAGAGATTTCTGAGAGAAGCCTGTCAAGAATCATCTGCTGAAGCTTGGAAGCCTTCTATGGACTGCAGCAGCTTATCACTGTTACAACCAAAACAAAACTTGAAAAAAACCTGAACTCTGAGAACTGGCCACTACACTGCCATTGTTAAATTAGGCTCTTTCCCAGACATTTTGGCATCTCTGCCTTTATGACCTTTTTTTAAAAAAAATGCCCAAGGACAAAATAACTTTGTTAAAGGGACAGTATTGCCACAATTTTAGCCTTAGATAACTAAAGTCTATTCTGTATTAATGTTTCATTTTCTATAACCATTTTTTTTCAAGTTACCAAAGGACAAATGTTCGAGTTTGTGTTGAACATATTAAATGAAGCATTTCATTATGTTTTTGTGAATTACTCATTGAATTGGGTTGGAAAATCATGATGAGCATCTTCAAATTTCAGCTGGCTAAAACACGACTCGTCATTTAAAATTAATACTTCAGATTCTGGTTGAGATTTTATTTCCCTAGATGTTTTTGATTGATGTGCTCTGTGTACCAATACATAATGTCACTTATGAGAAAGTTAGAATCCTGTGATTTTCTGAATCTTAAACCCTTCAGTCATAGAAGGGTTAATTCTGCAGCAGATTCCAAAGTATGGTAAATGTGATGTAGAAACGTGAGCTAAAAATTGCTGATTGCTGAGTGGCAACTGAGGTGCTATTTTTAGCACTTGACAGGTTGCAGAATAAACTCGTGTAGTATGCTGTACTCTACCTGTCTGTGGGTCAGTTGCTGATGTTGGAATTGTAATGAAGTTGGAAAGGCAATTTCACATTTTCTTTCCTTGTAGTTCTTCATACTTGTGTAGTATTTAGCAAATGATGTTTATGCTTTGTTTCCTAACAAAGAATGTTCTGACATTTTGCATCTAAGTATTTCATGTATTGGGAAAAATTTGTTACCCACCAAGAGACACTTACGGTTGAGGACAAGATTGCATAGGGAGTATATTTGCTATTGTCATGTGGATTCATTATTTTTTTACTTTACCAAGGGATTGAGTTTGGCAACAAAAATTCATATTCTTCCCTCATCAGCATCAATCCATTGTATAAGTAACATGGCATTTTGGCAGTTGACAGCATTGTTTGTGCATGAAAATTTTGGTTTGATTCCAATTTTTCTTTTGGGTAGAGTAAATGCAAGCAGCCATTTCCATAGTCCAGGGTGCATGGAAATTATTCTTATCAGGAAAACAAAACTTATGAAAAAACCAGAAACAAAAACAGAAATTGCTGGAAGATCTCAGCAAGTCTGGCAGCATCTGTGTAGAGAAATCAAATTTAACGTTTCAGGTCCAGTGACCTTTCAGAATTGAGTTTAGTTAGGAAAATTTTTTTTTAAATGCTAGAGGAAGGGATAAAGTGTACATGATCGGTGGAGATGGAGTCTAAAGAGAGAAGAACAGTTGGATGGACAAAGGAGCTAAGTCAGTGATCAAATTAAAAGAAAAAGATATTCCACAAATTCTTGGGATCCGCTACCAACCTGATTTTCCCAGTCCACCTGCATAGTGAAGTACCCGTAATTATTGTAATCATACCTTTCTTGCATACCGTTTCTATCTTCTGACTTACTTTCTTCCCCACATTGTGCCAACTGCCCTGAGTCACTGACCTGTGACAACTTAAGGTGTTATCAATATAAAGGAGGTGACACCTCCAGGGACTTCAAAGAAATTCTAGGATTTGCATATTAGTCAATCGAAACCTGCGCCTTCATTCTAACTGATTTAAAGATTTAAGAGCCACCTTGTGTGTTCAGTTTGTTCGCATTGTTATATGACCCTTTGATCTTTTCCTTATAAATTCTGTGTCTAAGGTCTTCCACATTCAATGACGCCTGATGAAGGAGCAGTGCTTCAAAAGTTAGTGTTTTCAAATAAACCCATTGGACTATAACCTGATTTTTGACCTCATTCTGGAAACTAAGCTCTGCTGAGCACCCCTCCCAACTTTTTCCATAATTTCCTATGCAACTGAACCATGCTGTCCCCACCTATTTAGTTTTAAAGCCCGATACACAGCCTAACTATGCAATTTGAGAGGACTTTGGTCCCAGCATGATTCATGAGCCTGTCCCATTGGAACAGCTCCCTCCTTTCCCAGTACAAGTGCCAATGACCCACGAATTTGAACCTGTTTCTGTCACACCTATCTTTAAGCCTCACATTTACCTCTCTCTCTTTAACCTTGTTAACCTTGTTCTAAATAGGTCATGTCTCAGGTAGTAATCAGGACTTTATTACCTTTTGTCCTCTGGTTTTGAATTTAGCCCTTAGCTGCTCTTATTTTCTCAGTAGAACATTTTTCTATTTTCACCTATATCCTTGATATCTATAAGGACCATGACCCTTCCCATCCAAGTTCCTCTGCAGGCTAGATGAGCAATCCTGAACCTGGGCACCAGGCAGGCAGGTACAGCCTTAAAGGCTCTAGCTCCAGGCCACGCAGAAGAATGGCTGTTCCCTTGACTATACTATCCCTGATTATACCTGCATTTCTCTTTGTTTCTTCCCACACCAAATGGCTCTCTGTGTCACTTTGATCATCCTCCCTATATTTGGACCACAGTCTAAATTCATAGAACATAGAACAATACAGCACAGAACAGGCCCTTCGGCCCACGATGTTGTGCCGAACTTCTATCCTAGATTAAGCACCCATCCATGTACCTATCCAAATGCCGCTTAAAGGTCGCCAATGAATCTGACTCTACCACTCCCTCGGGCAGCGCATTCCATGCCCCCACCACTCTCTGGGTAAAGAACCCACCCCTGACATCTCCCCTATACCTTCCACCCTTCACCTTAAATTTATGTCCCCTTGTAACACTCTGTTGTACCCGGGGAAAAAGTTTCTGACTGTCTACTCTATCTATTCCTCTGATCATCTTATAAACCTCTATCAAGTCACCCCTCATCCTTCGCCGTTCCAACGAGAAAAGACCGAGAACTCTCAACCTATCCTCGTACGACCTACTCTCCATTCCAGGCAACATCCTGGTAAATCTTCTCTGCACCCTCTCCAAAGCTTCCACATCTTTCCTAAAGTGAGGCGACCAGAACTGCACACAGTACTCCAACTGTGGCCTAACCAAAGTCCTGTACAGCTGCAACATCACCTCACGACTCTTGAATTCAATCCCTCTGCTAATGAACGATAATACTCCATAGGCCTTCTTACAAACTCTATCCACCTGAGTGGCAACCTTCAAAGATCTATGTACATAGACCCCAAGATCCCTCTGTTCCTCCACCTGACCAAGAACCCTACCATTAACCCTGTATTCCGCATTCTTATTTGTTCTTCCAAAATGGACAACCTCACACTAGGCAGGGTTGAACTCCATCTGCCACTCCTCAGCCCAGCTCTGCATCATATCTAAGTCCCTCTGCAGCCGACAACAGCCCTCCTCACTGTCCACAACTCCACCTATCTTCGTATCATCTGCAAACTTACTGACCCACCCTTCGACTCCCTCATCTAAGTCATTAATAAAAATTACAAACAGCAGGGGACCCAGAACTGATCCCTGCGGAACTCCACTTGTAACTGGACTCCATGCTGAATATTTACCATCTACCACCACTCTCTGACTTCGACCGGTTAGCCAGTTTTCTATCCAATTGGCCAAATTTCCCTCTATCCCATGCCTCCTGACTTTCCGCATAAGCCTACCATGGGGAACCTTATCAAATGCCTTACTAAAATCCATGTACACTACATCCACTGCTCTACCCTCATCCACATGCTTGGTCACCTCCTCGAAGAATTCAATAAGACTTGTAAGGCAAGACCTACCCTTCACAAATCCGTGCTGGCTGTCCCTAATCAAGCAGTGTCTTTCCAGATACTCGTAAATCCTATCCCTCAGTACCCTTTCCATTACTTTGCCTACCACAGAAGTAAGACTAACTGGCCTGTAATTCCCGGGGTTATCCCTATTCCCTTTTTTGAACAGGGGCACAACATTCGCTACTCTCCAGTCCCCTGGTACCACCCCTGTTGCCAGTGAAGACGAGAAGATCATTGCCAACGGTACTGCAATTTCCTCTCTTGCTTCCCACATAATCCTAGGATATATCCCGTCAGGCCCGGGGGACTTGTCTATCCTCAAGTTGTTCAAAATGTCCAACACATCTTCCTTCCTAACAGGTATCTCTTCTAGCTTATCAGTCCGTTTCACACTCTCCTCTTCAACAATACGGTCCCTCTCGTTCGTAAATACTGAAGAGAAGTACTTGTTCAAGACCTCTTCTATCTCTTCCGACTCAATACACAGTCTCCCACCACTGTCCTTGATCGGACCTACCCTCGTTCTCGTCATTCTCAGGTTTCTCACATATGCATAGAATGCCTTGGGGTTATCCTTGATCCTATCCGCCAGGGATTTTTCATGCCCTCTCTTAGCTCTCCTAATCCCTTTCTTCAGGTCCCTTCTGGCTATCCTGTATCCCTCCACTGCTCTGTCTGAACCTTGTTTCCTCAACCTTATGTAAGCCTCCTTCTTCCTCTTTACTAGACATTCAACCTCCCTCGTCAACCAAGGCTCCCTCACACGACCATTTCTTTCCTGCCTGATCGGTACATACATATCAAGGACACGTCGTATCTGCTCCTTGAAAAAGTCCCACATTTCCACCACATCCTTCCCTGACAGCCTATGCTCCCAACTTATGCTCCTCAAATCCTGTCTTACAGCATCGTAATTTCCCTTCCCCCAATTGTAAAATCTACCTTGTTGTGCGCACCTATCTCTCTCCATAACCAAGGTGAAAGTCACAGAATTGTGGTCACCATCACCAAAATGTTCACCCACTAACAAGCCCACCACTTGTCCCGGTTCGTTACCGAGTACCAAATCCAATATGGCCTCCCCTCTGGTTGGACAATCTACATACTGCGTTAGAAAAGCTTCCTGGACACACTGCACAAACACCGCCCCATCCAATCTACTTGATCTAAAGAGCTTCCAATCAATATTTGGGAAGTTGAAGTCGCCCATGACTACGAACCTGTGGCTTCTGCACCTTTCCAAAATCTGTTTCCCAATCTGTATCTCCACATCTCTGCTGTTATTGGGGGGCCTATAATAAACACCCAACAAGGTGACTGCACCTTTCCTATTTCTGACTTCAGCCCATACTACCTCCAGAGGCAGATCCCCCTCAAACTTCCTTTCTGCAGCCGTTATACCATTAAATTCAAGGTAGTTAATCTAAGGGGTGTGACTGTATCCTGAAACACAGCATCCAGGTAACCCAACGCTTGCTACAGATGTGGTCACTGAGCTGCAGTGGCATGCACTAGCTCCCACGTCATACCTGTATAACACATTGCCTGGTCTTGCATCTGTCTTTATTCATTGGCTAAGCCAGCATTTATTGTCCATCGTTGATCATCCAGGGAGCAGTTAAGAGTCAACCAGATTGCTGAGAGTCTGGAGTCACATGTAAGCTAGACTATGTAAGGATGGTAGTTGCCTTCCCTCAAGGACATAAAATATTTACTTATGAGTTTTTAAAAAAAATTTACTTGTCTTTTAGTTTGTCCTATATATTTTTCCAATTTACCTTTAATCTGGATGGAAGTAACCTGTGTCACAAAACTAGTCCCTTTTTTTCTGAAAGCTGTTCCTTGGCACAAGGATACTCTGTCCTTGATTTTTTTCAGAGGGGTAATAAACCAGGCTGGGCCCTGATCAGTCTGGTTTGGTACAAGGATGAAAAGGATTTTGAGGCATTTTGTTTATATATAAACACAAGAGACTTCAGGCCAAAGTGGTCATGTTTTAGAAATTTACTGTATAATGAAAGGAGAGTGGTCAGCTCTCTCGCTGAGCTGAGTAGTTTAGTTCAGTCCTGAACTGGTTGGGAGTTAACAGTGAGCTGTGTGGGAATTCACACTCTGTCTCTCTCTCTCTTTGCCCCTCAGCTTCAACCTGTAAGCATGTGTCCCATTTATACTGGTTTTTAAAGGGAATTTGATTATTGGGACTGTTATGTATATTCGGAACAGCATACTTAAGTCTAGTTTGGATAGACTGAGTTCTGTAGGGGTTCTTTGTGTTTCATTGAGTAATTATGTGAATAAACTTTTATCTGTTTTAACATCTAATAGTCAACCTAGCTAACTTACTCTGGGTAATTTTCACATGCACTTAACAAAACAAACAGCAAAGTTATGGTCTGCGCTGCCTGCTTAAAAATATTTTGAGTGGTTTGGCCTAGTCCATAACACTTGTAATAGTCAAATTAGTAATTATTACTAATCGATGAACATATGATTTTCATGTGGTGTCACTGTTGTTTTGTGCTGGGCTCCTGATCCTCTGCTTCAATTTATTCTGCACAAAGGCCTTAGAAATTATGAACCTGAAAAGCAACCAAATTCCCTGAACTATATATTTCACTCTGTCTCCCACTGAATATGATTTGTCCTTCATGACTTTGCACAGCTGACTCTGGTTACTGAAATTCTGGATTAGTTGAGGACCAACAGGAATATTCTTAAATCTCTCACAGGTTTGCAATTAAGATATAATATCTGAAAATATTGTAGAAATGGATTTTGAACTATAAGTTTTGATCCAAGGAAATGGAAAGTTGCTATTGAAGAGAAAGTTGAATTCAGGACATAATTAACAGCAAAAAAGTGTTCCAGACAGCGGATCCATCTGTAATTGCATTTATGATTAATTATGTGGACACTGTTCTTACTTTATCCTTCAATTTTCTGCTCTCTGAGTGCATGTAACCATTGGAAGCATTGCACAATTGTTGCAATATACTTGTTATGTCGGATTTTCAGTTACCTATCAATCACCAATGTATGCCTCTGCCTGATTTCAGGTGAGCAATTACTTTTAAGGGACTGACAAAATGTAACAAAATGTCTGTGGCTGTTAGAGGTTTGATTGTCCCAGATAAAGGCAGGAAATCTCAACTCTTTTTTTAAAAAGGACTTGGATGAGTATCAAAATATTCAAGGCTATGGGCCTAGAGTGGGAAGGTGAGACTATTGTAGTACTGTCGTATATTTTTGGTGGTACAGGCTTGATGGACTGAAGTGCCTCTTCTGTACTCTATAATTTTGAGATCCAGTAAAGATATCAAGAGAAAGTACACGGAGTATGGTTTGGATATGCAACATGGAATCATTGAGGGTACTAACAAATACATTCACTGAAGCTTGCTAAGTACATGAAAGAGAAAGAAATCAAAGGATATCTTGGAATTAGATGGAGAAAGGTGAGAAATGATTCATGTCAGGCATAACCGCAAATTGCATGAGCCTGTTAAGCCCAATGTATTTGTACAGTAAAAGCTTGATCATTTGTAAAGGGTTAAAAGCTTTTTGGTTGATTTTGGAAAATTAATGCGGGGAAGGGTAGTAGTATTCCACCACAATCCTTGTGCCTTGTAAATGGTAGACGGGGAGTCAGGAGGTGTATTACTGCCATAGTACTCCTACCTCTGACCTGCTCTTGTAGCCACTGTGTTTATTTGGCAAATCCAGTTGAGCTTCTGGTCACTGGTAACCCCCCAGGATGTTGATAGTGGGGTTTCAGTGATATTAACACCATTGAATGTCAAGGGGCGGTGGTCAGACTTATTGGAGATGGTCGTTGCCTGGCATTTGTGTGGTCCATGAATTATTTTCCACTTGTCAGCCCAAGGAGAAGATGAGGACTGTAGATGCCGGAGCTCAGAGTCAAGAGTGTGGTGCTAGAAAAGCGCAGCGTTTCGGGCATGGCCCTTCATCAGGAATGGTGATTGTAGGCCGGGAGGTTGTGAGATGGACGGGAGGGGGTTGGGGTTGATGGGGAGGGTGGCTGAGAATGCGATAGGTGGACTGACATGGGGGAGAAGGTGATGGACGGGTCAGGGGGGTGGTGCTGGGTTGGAGGCTTGGGACTGGGATATTGGGGCGGTGGCGGGATGAGGAAACTGTTGAAGTCCGCGTTTGTCCCGTGTGGTTGCGGGTCCTAGGGTGGGGTATGAGCCGTTCATTCTCCAGGCAACAAGTGGTGGTGATTTGCGGGGGGGGGGGGGGAGAGCCTGCGTGTCCTTGATGGAGTGGGAGGGGGGGGTTGAGGTGTTCAGCCGCGGGGCGGTGGGGTTGGTTGGTGTGGCTGTCCCAGAGATGTTCTCTGGGGCGGTCCGCAGTGGGGGTCCTGTCTCCCCGGTGTGGAGGGGATCACATCAGGGGCGACAGGTGTGGTGGATGACATTGGTGGAGGTGCAGGTGAGTTTCTGGAGGGATCCTTTGCGGCCTTGGACTGAGGTGGGGAGAATGGTGTGGTACAGGTTTTGCACTTCCTGTGGTGGCAGAGAATGCTGCCAGGAGTGGGGTCTGGGCTGTTGGGAGCGTGGACCTGATGGGGGAATCGTAGAGGGAATGGTCTCTCCAGAATGCTGGTAGGGTTAGGGAGGGAAATATATGTGCAGATTAGGTGAATTGGCTATGCTAAATTGCCCATAGTGTTAGGTGAAGGGGTAAATGTAGGGGAATGGTTCTGGGTGGGTTGCGCTTCAGTGGGTCAGTGTGGACTTTTTTTTTTAGATGAGATTACTTACAGTGTGGAAACAGGCCCTTTGGCCCAACAAGTCCATACCGCCCCGCCGAAGCGCAACCCACCCATACCCCTACATCTACCCCTACCTATCACTACGGGTAATTTAGCATGGCCAATTCACCTGACCTGCACATCTTTGGACTGTGGGAGGAAACCGGAGCACCCGGAGGAAACCCACGCAGACACGGGGAGAACGTGCAAACTCCACACAGTCAGTCGCCTGAGGCGGGAATTGAACCCGGGTCTCTGGTGCTGTGAGGCAGCGGTGCTAACCACTGTGCCACTGTTGGGCCGAAGGGCCTGTTTCCACACTGTAAGTAATCTAATCTAACCTAACCTGCATACTTGCTTCATTTGAAGGGAGAACTACAGTACAAGGGATCACAGTTCAGTGCTATTTGGAATGGCTTAAATTGATGTCCAGATGACAATATTGTTGCTTCTGAGTAGCTCCAATATAACTCTAGAATCTACGAAAATGGTGTCTTATGTATTTAGCATTTATATTTTTGTCTTATTACCTTGTTATTGCTTGGATGGCAGTATCATTGCTATTCTGTATGCACTAATCAAATTGTGTGAAAAGTGGCCCAGACTCTTAACATATGAAATGTAGTGTGGAAAAATATACAGTGATTAACTTTAGCAGGAAAAATCAAGGAGCTGAACATTGTTTTTATGTGCCAAAATATTGTAGAATGCTGCAGAACAGGAATTTGGGTCGCTTTGTGCATAAATCATAAAGCTAGCATCCTAAGTTCAGGTAAAAGACAGGGCAAATGGAATATTGGTTTTTATTTCAAAGGGATGGAGTATATAAATAGGTGACTTTTGCTAAAAGTAACTCTACAGCTAGGAGCCATGCCTGGAATACTTTGAACAGTTTTGGGACCCTTCTATCAGGAATAGATAGTCAATAGTCAGAGACTTTTCCCTAGGGCAGGATTGACTGGTATGAGGATTCATAGTTTGAAGGTATTAGGAGGAAGGTATAAAAGAGGCGTCAGAGGTAGGTTCTTTATGCAGAGAGTTGTGAATGCATGGAATGCGTTGCCAGCTGTGGTGGTGGAAGCAGAGTCATTGGAGATGTTTAAGCGACTGCTGGACATGTACATGGATAGCAGTGAGTTGAGGGGTGCGTAGGTTAAGTTACTATATTTTTCATTAGGAATAAACCTCGGCACAACATTGTGGGCCAAAGGGTCATTCTGTGCTGTACCTTTCTATGTTCTATGAAAGATGTAATGGAATTGCAGGCAGTCCAGAGAAGATTGACTAGGTTGATCCTGGTTATGGAGGGGTTTTATTTTGAGAAGTTGAGTAATTTGGAACTGGAGTTTGGAAGAATGAGAGATGACCTTATTTAAATAAATAAGATTCTGAGGGATTGACAGGTTAAATGCTGCGAGGTTGCCAAGGCCATTGGTTAGGCCACTGTTGGAATATCGTCTTCCTATCGGAAAGATGTTGTCAAACTTGAAAAGGTTCAGAAAAGATTTACTAGGATGTTGCTAGGGTTGGAGGATTTGAGCTATAGGGAGAGGCTGAAAAGGCTGGGGCTGTTTTCCCTGGCGCATCGGAGGCTGAGGGGTGACCTTGGAGGTTTACAAAAGTATGAGGGACATGGATAGGGCAAATCGGCAAAGTCTTTTCCCTGGGGTCGGGGAGTCCAGAACTAGAGGGCATAGGTTTAGGGTGAGAGGGGAAAGATATAAAAGAGACCTACGGAGCAACTTTTTCACATGCAGGGTGGTACGTGTATGGAATGAGCTGCCAGAGGAAGTGGTGGAGGCTGGTACAATTACAACATTTAAGAGGCATTTGGATGGGTATATGAATAGGAAGGGCTTGGAGGAATATGGGCCAGGTGCTGGCAAGTGGGACTAGATTGGGTTGGGATGTCTGGTCGGCATGGGCGGGTTGGACCGAAGGGCCTGTTTCCATGCTGTACATCTCTATGACTCTGAGGTTGTGTTCCCCACTGGAGAAGCCAAGGACCAAAGGACAAAATCTCAGAATAAGGACTCATTTGTTTAAGGCAGAAGAGGATTTCCTTTCCTTTCCTTTCCTTCAGTCTTTCTATGGAAATCCTGACCACAGAGTAGGAAGATTGGGTCATTGATTATATTCAAGAAGAGATGGGCAGATTAATCGGTGAAGGTATTGAGAGTTACAGGGAAAATGCAGCAAAGTCAAGTTGAAGATTATCAGATGAGCTCTGATCTCATTGAATGGCAGGGCAGACTCTGGGCCGAATGTATTTTTGCTTATGGACTGCAGTGTATTAAATCAGATGCCAGCTCATTATAATGTTTTCTGCATAATCTGTGAATGCCCATGTAAGTTTATTGGAGAACAATTTAAGTTATTAACTGGGGCATTGGGGAATTATTTTACCTGTCACCGACAACAGAGCTATTTCGGAAAATGAAAATTTGAGATAAAACGTAATTTGACGGTGCAAATATTTGCTGGCAGGATATATAAACTAAATGCCTTTGAGATAATGTTGCTTTGGTTAGAGTACTGGGAAATACTTTGAATGAAAACATTTTTTAAAAAATAGCTTTTCGGCACTGATAGTTAGTAATTCTTTACAAAGGAAGTTGTCATTCCACATTTAGTCTCGTTTAGTAATGTATGCAACTACTTGCTGCATACCAACTTCTAGAATGTTGGTCAATACTCATTTTCCTCCAGTTAGAGCCTCTTGAATTTGTTGCCATATGTATCTTGAGCAATCTATCCTGTCTAAATATGCAGAAATCCCTGCATTGGCTGTAGCTGGGGCCTGTGTCCAAGCCTATAGTTAAACTGATCTGCTTTTGTGGAGAGGTTAATGAGCCAAGAAATGAGCTATTCAAGTAACTTCACTGTCCTTTTGACTATATTTTACTGTACAAAAATGCTGAAATTTCATTTTTAAATATTGGGCTGAATCTTCTCCTGTTTCTGTTCTAAATTCGAAACTCAATGGAATGGCCTCTTTTGCATGTAACCAAGGATCCTGTTAAACTTTTACAGATGCTGTAGCAGTAGATTGTGGGAAGAGTAAATTTGGTTCAAATCGCATATGGTCATAATGTGGGTTGAGAGAACCTTCTCAGTCGAATACTGCATTAATGCAACAAAATATTTGCTGCAGAATTAAACTTTTAAGAATCACAGCTGCACATAGCAAGGTTTCTTAAGATCTCCCTCAGTAGGTGCTTCATCCAGATTGCATTTTTGCCTTGAACTTTGAGTGGAAGTGTATCATCCAGTTCAATTGACATCCAGTTTTTAACCAGAAATTTTAACACCTACATTTGTAGCAACCTGCTTAATGTGGAGGGGGTGAGGATCATAAATACCAGGGATAAACTAATTAAAACTTTGATTTTGGGACATTGTATTCTGCAGTACTAAAGAACAGTCATATTAATATATGCCAGATGTTCTCTCGGTTTTTCAAACTGTTAAAATATTCTCCATGAGTGAAAGTGACAGTAGATTAATCAACTGTACTGTACATAATACTGAAAAGGTTAAGGATTTGTTTGAAATGTTCAAATAACATGCATTTTTGTGAAAGGTTACAGCTTTCTTCATCGTCGTTATCTTTCCATATAATGGTAAGAAGTGCAAAGAGCACAAGATCAACCACTTTCTAAAGATAGTTATCTCTGGAACCTGTGATAAACTCTCTTCAGTGCCTGTCTTTTAGCTTGGACTTGTCGTCTTGAAACATTTTCTCTCATGAACTGGAGAATTTGTGCCAATCATCTTGTTGAACGCTTAAGCTATAATTGATCTGCGTATGTTTAGTGTGAAAGCATAGGGTATAAACCTGTAAACAAAATTAATAAGGGAGACCAGAATAGCATAATTGGCTTTTATGAAGACATTATTAAATATATTAGTCAATGAAGATTGGTATGTGATTTGACAGTTGGAGCAACTTCATTGCAGTGTTTCAACAACTAAAATCCAATCAGTGGAACAAACGAACTTGATGCTTTTGTTTTTAAATATCTGAAATTTTGCACAAAGTCAGGAATGTGGTATCATTTGTGGAAAGTAGCACCATTTTTTTCCCTCAGATTTTACTGAGGTTATCTGTCATTGCTTTGGACATGCAATAAGAATCTAATAATTTTGGGGTCAAAAAACCTTGCTTCTTGCCTGGTAAGAGTTTGAATTTCTGATTTGCCCTTGTGTCTGCAATGTTTATCCTTAATAATAAAAAATAACAAATAGATAAACATCTCTCATCGCATCCAGCTTCTTTGGAACCACATGACATTGAAACCTTTTTAAATTCTAGTAAGCATTTGTATCATTTTTTTAATTAATTGAAAGTTTGAAGGCATCGTACAGTGGGTTAATAGAAAACTATTGTCTGTTAAAGGAAAGAAATTTTGAGGAATGTTTAAATGATTATCTGAAATGTGGCCTTCTATGAAATGCTTATAAAGAAGTTGATATGGTTTGTGCAGGATTGAGAATAATCCTTATTAGATACTGCAATGTTATATGCTTTCATCATGAGTAGAAAAATGTATCCTTCCTTTTTTGATTACTCTGTGGACCTTGGACTAAACAGAAGATAGATTACCATAAACTGAAATAAAAGGAGAGTTTTGCAACTTAAAAAAATCAAGTACTGGACACCTTTGAGCTGTTCCTTTTGAAGCCATGAGAATACAAATTTGAGACAGTGTAACCAAGAATCTGTCAAGTGAAGGAAATCTTTCCTGGCAACAGCCCTCAGGAAAAAAACAAATCTTAAAAGAAATAATTGTAAAGCAAGGAACACTTAGGTTCACCTGAGCAGTCATTGAAACAAAGAATGACCATTTCTGTATCAACAGCTGCATGTCATCACTGCTAAAATCAAAAGAACAGTGTGAAAATAGCTGTCCATCTTGTGAAGAACTTTAGAACTTTATCTACTGATAAAATACATTGTGTGTGTGTGTGTGTGTGTGTGTGTGTGTGGATATTTAGGGGTTTGGAGGAGTTTTGGTTCAGTTCCTAATTGGTAAATTAGAAATCCTGTGTTTTCCCAGTTATTGTTCCAGTTAAATGAGTTTATTTTGGTTAATCTCACAACCTGGTATAAATTGCTTTTGTACTGAGTAGCAATCAGTCAGGCAAATGGGTAACTTTTGTGGTCTGTTTGGGATTTTATGTATTGTTTTGTGACAGCTTGTGAAGCAGTGGGGCACAATTCGCAGTGCACTGTTGCAACTGAAGTTGTAACAACCTTAAGAGGCCTAAAGCTTTGCTGATATGTACTTTAGTGGTGGTATTTGTTTTCACAAGGAGTAACTTTTTGACACACACTGCACAGTTCATTTTGGAAAGGTATACATGCCTATAAATAAATTCTGCTTATTAGATTCAAGGGCATTCCCGAGGTAAACAGACATTTCTGGAACAGTTACCAGGTTCACTGCTGCTACCTCTTCCTCTCTGCAGATATGTTAATTTGTTTGGTATTAGTTTGACAGTACATTGTAGTTTGGGTTATGATTCATTAATGTATCCTACAGGCACAACACATTTTCCCATTCGTGTAATATTTTGTAAATGAGCAAGAGCCTGTAATGCAATTATTGCTGCCAGTTTTGTATTTGTAATTCAGTTTTATTCTGTTTCTGTTGCTAATTTGCAGTCTTGAAACATGATTGCATTGTGGCTGCTTCTACCATCAGTCTAGCATGTTTTGGACAATCATTTTCAAATTTGGTTTAGCTACATCCCTTGAGTCTAGGATCTTTGGCTGAATAATTCCCACACTTCTGGCCAAAATGTGGATTCAAGTTCTGCTTAATTGAAGTTTCATTTAGTACAATTCAGTGAACTAAGTAAGTTTTTAAATAGATATATTGCCAGATTACTCATGGTCGCGATCCCTTTGTCATTGTCATTGAGCATATTGATATTTTTGCCAATTAGTTTTGTTAATTGGTTTGATGTGTTAGTGGAAAAATTGAGGTCTGAAATAGTTCAAAGATTTGGTCTTTTTGTCTTAATTTTGAGCTAGACATTCCAAAATACCATGGACAGTGTTTTATGGTCATGATCAGTTGTGTACTAAAGGCATAGAATCATTTTAGGGCATGTTCTATTCCAGTTTGAAATCCTGGAAGTTTCTAAGTTTAGCAGGACCTTTGTGATTGGGATAGTTTTTGATGTCTGTAATACTACTTTTCTCATTTTTTAAAAAAGAGTTAACTTTCAAATATTAAGCTTTAATGCAATAATGTTAGGAAACTTAGCCTATGAAAAATGTCATTTTGTCCTTTGATCGTTCAAGTAAAGTGTTTATGGACACTTTTAAACCAAATTGTCCCAAGAAACTCTTGTCATTCTTCAAGATATGTTGTTCATTGATTTAGTTGTTTTGCAGGATACCAGTTGATACAACACAACATCTTTTATCTTTTCTGATTTC
Organism: Chiloscyllium punctatum; assembly: GCF_047496795.1. Taxonomy (NCBI): domain Eukaryota; kingdom Metazoa; phylum Chordata; class Chondrichthyes; order Orectolobiformes; family Hemiscylliidae; genus Chiloscyllium; species Chiloscyllium punctatum. The sequence goes on from NC_092746.1 coordinate 114,012,762, forward strand.
AGCATTTACTAAGTTGATCACAGTGAATGGGCAAGATTACCATCTGCAGCTTGTGGATACAGCTGGGCAGGTAAGGATGAATCTCGTCAGAGTGAATTTAGACAGGGATTTAACCTGATTTGTCTTGTGCAGTCCAACCTCTGAATTAGAACACTGTAACCGAAAAAAGCTGACTCCATGCTTTTGTGCAATTAAAGGCTGGCAAGCCTAATTTGAAAAGGGAGAGAGGCAGAAAGTAGGAAGCTGTAGACTAGTTAGTTTAACATGTGTCATTGGGAAATTGTTATAATCATTATTGAGGAAGTAATAACAGGATATTTGGAAAGTCAAAACATGCTGCCTTGGAGCCAATGTAGTTTTCTGAAGGGTAATTCATGTTTGACAAATTTGCTGGAGTTCTTTTGAAGATGTAATAAGCAAAGTCACTAATGAGGATCCTGACAATGTGGTATGTTTAGACTTTCAGAAGGCATTTGAAAAGGTGTAGCACAGAAGGCAAATACACCAGCGTAAGATCACAGGGTTTAAGGTCATTTGTCAACTTGGATAGAGGATTGACTAACCAATAAAAGCAGAGTGTTAGGATAAATTGGCCGTTTTCAAGATGTAGTGGGTGGCAAGATGGAACGAGTGGAGTACCACAGGGTTTAGTCCTCAGAACTCTGGTATTTACAATCTGTATTAATGACTGGATGCAAGGAGATAAGATACTGTAGTCAGATTTACAGATGGCACAAAAATAGGTGGGAAATAAGGAATAAGAAATTTACAAATGTATATGGATGGGTTAGGTGAATTGCCCAAAATTTGGCTACTATAGTTTAATGTGGATAAGTGTGAGGTTACCCATTTTGATTGGAAGAATAAAAAAGCAGGGTAAAAACATCTGCAGATGTTGGAAACCAAAGTCTAGATTCAAGTGGTGCTGGAAAAGCACAGCAGGTCAGGCAACATCCGAGGAGCAGGAAAATTGATGCTTCGGGCAAAAGCCCTTCATCAGGAAGAGAGGCGGCAACTTATCCAAATGGAGAGAAATGACAGTGCTTCAATGGAGGGATCTGGGTGTCCTCATGCAAGAATCTTTCAAACTTTGCCTGCTCTACCTACATACTATGAAGGCAGATTGGATTTGGGTATTTATTGCTAAAGGAATAGAATGTAAAAGAATGAAGTGTTGCTTAAACTGTACAAGGCATTCCGTTGACCACACATGGAATCTTGTGTACAATTTGGTCCTCATAGTTGTGGAATGTAATTGCATTAGAGGTTTATTCAATTGATTCCAAAGATGAAGGGTTTGCCACATGAAAAGAAATTGAGCAGTTTAGGCCTGTACTCTCTGGAGTTTAAAAGAATGAGATGAGATCCAATTGAAGTAAATAGGATGCTAAAGGGGATTGACAATCAGTATAGAAAGGATGTTTCCCCACATAGAATAATCTAGAATGAGAGATCATAATTTTCTTTTAAGAGGTAGCAGATTTAAAACAGAGACAAAAATCTTCTCTCAAAGGCCATGAATCTGTGGAATTAGTTACCCCCAGATGATGGTGGATGCCAAGACGCTAAATAAGTCTGAGGAGATAGACAAATTTTCAATTACTAATTGGTTGAAGGGTTATGGAAGCGTGAGCAGGAAAGTGGAGTTGAGGCCAAGATGAGATTAGCCATTATTGTACTAAATGGTGGAACATTCTCAGGAAGGCTGAATTGTCTACTTCTCCTCCCCATGTTTATGTTCTTAAATTTTAATGTCCTTTTAAGGAAGGAAAACTGCCTTCCTTATCTGGTCTTGCCTACATGCCTTACCAACACTTGGGGATGAGTGCCAGAATTGGGGAGTGCGATCTCACAGACGAGCCTATATGCAACATCGTCCAAGTTTGGGCTATCAGGTTGCCAGTAACATTCTTGATAAGCAAGTGCCATGCAATGGCCATCTTCAATAAGAATTTGCTTTTTGATGTTCAAAATGTAATTCAAAGTGATTCAAAATGACAATATGAGGTGGATTCAAACTGACCATCGCAAGTGGCACTGTTCTGGAAATTCAATATGATACTTTCAATTTATTTAATTGAATGTAAATTCTCCATTCGTGATGGGATTTAAACTGACATCTCCAATATGCTACTTTCTTGATGTGCCTTGATCTCCTCTGTACTTGTCCTCCTCGCCAGAATTTGCTGATCTCCTTCCAGTGCTAACTGCTCAATTTGTTCAAAACTATCTTGTCCACATCCTAACTGACAACAAGTCACACTCCATTCTTTCCTCATCCTTAAAAACCACTTTCCAGCCTTATCTTCAAATGTGTTGATGTCTTTGCCTGACTGTTCTCTCTTGAACCAACCTTTTTCAAGGTGGCGTCGTTGCAGCCTTCATCTTACCTAGTCTTTCATTCAAATAGTTTGGATTTTACAGCAATTGATTTTATTTCATATGGTTACCATTTGGTTCTTTTATTTCTGGAATTTATTCAATTCAAATTTCACCATCTGCGAGGGTCAAATTCAAGTCTATGTCCCCAGAACTTTGGCCTGGATTTCTGATTTACTAGTCCAGTGACATTACCGCTATGGTACCATCTCTATGTTGCTGGTTTGAAAGTCTGGAACTCCTTTCTCATTCCATTGTGGATTAACAAGGTGGACTGCAGCAGATCAAGAAGGTGGCTCATCACTACTTTCATTAGGGACGTGAGATACAAATGCTGGCTTTGCCAAGCAAGCGTTCACCCCATGAAACAAAGAAAATGTTGGCCAGAGGGTGACTTCTGTCTAATTTGAGAGATAAGTGTGAAACCTGTGGGTGGAGGCTGAGCAAGAATCCTAACATTTCAGCTGTTATGTGTTATTCTATAATCTGAATGTAGATAGGGGTCCCTCTTGTGGTGTAGAGGTAGTGTCCCAAACTCAGGACCGAAACTTGGGTTCATTTTTGGACCAGGAGACCTGAGTTCAGATTGTGCTTGCTTCATTGGTGCGTAATGATATCTCTGAGCAGGTTAATTAGAGGGAGAAAAAGTAAATGTGTAGTTAGTGGGGTGCTTCTGGTGCAGTGGTAGCATCCCTACCTTGGAGCTAGGAGTCATAGTTTAAGTCAGATCTGAACCAGAGATACATAGTATCATCTCTGAACAGGTTGATTGAAAAATATCTAAAGATGTCATTAGTGATATTAAGCACTCTGAAGGATGCTATGAATTATGAAAGCAATGTCTGTTGGCACTAAAGACATTGTAGTTGGGTTTTAGTGTAGAAATTCATGTAAGTGAAGTTGCAAGCCATGATCTAAGCTTCACTTGAGTCCCTGTGGTTACACTGTATTAGTAATGTAGTATAATGTGAACTCATTATCCTGACATTCTGCCACTTTGTCTTTTTTAATCATTAGGATGAGTACTCTATTTTCCCTCAAACGTATTCCATAGACATTAATGGATACATTCTGGTGTATTCAGTTACATCTAACAAAAGGTAAGGATTTTTAAATTTAATATTGTTTATTATCAGTCAGGCGATTGCATTGGTTAGTGATGGTATATTGCTGCTTCAGAAGGCAGCAGTGAGTCAATTCACAAGCCATGTTGTTGCTTAGAAGTATTGTTATTGGAGTCTATTATTCAGCAAATAATTTGCCATTGATGAACACAGTTGCTTTTTAACAAAGAAATGAAAACTTGATGCTTCCAAAACTACTGAACGTGTGTAATTGTACTGTGTTATTGCAGTGATTTATTTTAGCAAGAGGCTAAAATGCCTTAAGGTCTGCTGCTTAATGCATTGAAGTCTTGAATCAGCCATGATCTTATGAAAACAAACTTAAAACACCATTAATGTGTTAGTATAGAAACAATTAGAAGCAGCTCCACAAGTTGAAGTCCTTCTTGGTGTTGTGTTTTATATAAAATTGTTTTATTTACAGTTTAGCAGAAGATATATGGTGGAGGAAATTGTTATGTTCTTTTTTCCTGAGATCCTTGATGTAACTGCAACACACCAACTTTTGTGGACAAGCAAAATTTTATTAAGCACAGTACAGTCAAACTTTGGAGAAACCCTGAACACACTTCGCCATGGTTGCAAAGCAAATCCAGGGAAGTTCCCTGAACAAAGGGAACAGTCCTTCCTTTATACAAAATCTTTACATCACAGTCAGTATTGCTCACAAGACAATCCCCAGTCACATGCCACTCAAGACACAATGCAGTGACCACGTCACCTCTAAACACAATGTAATGCAAATCATCCCTTAATGGCCAGCTCTGGTGTGAACTGTTTTTTAAATAGGGTGCAGTCAGAATTTCAATTGCAGTGTTCCAACTGAATTCTGAATAGGTGATGGTGATGCAAATGGTTCTGAATGGCAAGGAAATAGCCATGTAAATGGTTCTGAATAATAGGAGATGGTAATGTAATTTCTTACAATCTATTTGTAAGTCCGAGGCATCCCACTCTAGCCCCAGGGCATCCAATTTCCTGTAGGTCAGCAGAGCAAGTTAACTCTTTAATATCACAGAAATGGGCAATTTCTTCCAGCTAGCACTTTTTTAATGTAAGAATTTATTTCCAGCTCTTCATGGAATTAGCACATTAGAACATTAATACTGAGCTAGAAAAGGGAAATATTATGGCGAGATTATAAAAGCAGAGCAATGGAATTAGTTTAAGATCATTCTAACAACACTAGTTTCATGATTGGCAAAGCCCCTTCTCTTTGACATACTACTGGAAATGAAATACTGGTTTTGAGTCATTTCTCAAAGGAGGAAATAGGTGGAGATATTTTGGTACAGAACCTTGAGAAAAGGTCAAAGGCAGGTATTGCTTTGTCATTGATGGAATAGATGAGTTGAAGCAGAGAGGATGGCGTTTGAAGAGTTGAATGTTTGGCAATATCGAGAGTTGGCTTACATTGCAGAGATGGTTTGGGGCAGTCCCTGGAGAGATTTTATTAATGAAAACATGGACTTCAAGTTAAGACTTGAAGCTATTGATTTGCCACCTTCTAATCTAAGTCAGCAAGCAAGGCAATCTTGATTTAATTGCAAGGCATGATGCTTAATAGTGGACCAGTTGGAGTTTAAACAGGGATAAGCATAAAATATAATGCTCAGATACCCAGAGAATATTTCACTAAAGAATTGGTACAACTTTTGGTGGTACTGAGATTTCAGGACTCAAAATTAAGCTTTTAAAAATTTTGATTTCTGTTGATAGAAATTATAGTTCATAATGTCTGATAGCATTCCACTAAAGTATAGAAACACATCTTATTTATGCTTTTCATCTTGTACTCATCAGGACAACTCACAAGAATACCAAGTTAAGGAAAAAATATTATTTATACTATATGAGAAAGGTGCTGCTTTGTTAACAAGTGGGCTTTGGCTGGTAGACGTGCTGCCATGGAAACTGCCCATTAATATTAAATATAGATGTTAGTTTTCCCCTTGAATTAGTATTCTTGTGAAATAACCTGCTGAGTGCAGTATTAAAAAGTTTGATAAAATGTCATCATTCAGCAATACTCAGAGTTGTGATTTACGAACCGCATCAGTTTGTTGTTTTTGATTATGAGCACATTTTTAAAACCTTTACATGTGATAGGTATCCTTTACATGTTTCACATTCAGGTAAATCTTCAGTTGGCAATATTTTAATTCAGAAAATACAACCTAATAGCTAGAGTCGTCTTTTAACATGAATTACAGGCCGTTCTGTCTTACCGGTGCCAGGATCTGGGATGTCCCCAATCGGATTAACAAGATTCTGAAGGGGGAAGGTGGGCAGCCAGAAATCATGGTACATATTGGCAACAACGATATAGCCAGGAAAAGGATCGAGGATCTGAAAAGTGACTACAGAGAGCTAGGTTGGAAGCTGAAGAGCAGGGCGAGTAGAGTAGGACAGGTTTGCTACCGGTGCCACAAGATAGTGAGGTGAAGAATAGTCAGCGAATGCAGCTAAACACGTGGCTACAAGGCTGGTGCAGGAGGGAGGGCTTCAGATACCTAGACCATTGGGATGCCTTTTGGGGAAAGTGGGACCTGTGCATGAAGGACGGGTTGCACCTGAAGTGGAGGGGCACAAATTTTTGGGTGAGAGATTTGCTCGTGTGGTCACAGAGGGTTTAAACTAGTTTGGCAAGGGGGTGGGCATCAGAGCTACACATCTGAGGCGGGGGGGTAGTTTTGGATAGGGCAGTGAAGGATGTAGTGAATCTTATCAGGAAGGTTTCTCACGTGATGAAACAAAGGGATCGGTTAAAGTGTGTCTGCTTTAACACAAGGAGTATCAGAAATAAGAGTGATGAACTTGGAGCATGCATCAGTACTTGTGGCTATGATGCTGTGGCCATAATGGAGAAGTGGGTTTCACAGGGCAGGAATGGTTGCTAGATGTTCCAGGGTTTAGAATGTTTAAAAGGAACATGGAAGGTGAAAGAAGAGGATGGGGTCTAGCATTGCTAATCAGAGAGTGCATCACAGCTACAGAAACAAAAGTTTTGGAGGAAGGTTTGTCTACTGGGTCAGTATGGGTGGAAGTTAGGAACAGCAAGGGAGCAGCCACCTCCATTAGGGGTTTTCTACAGACCCCCCAATAGCAGTAGAGAGATTGAAGAACTCATAGGCCAGCAGATTTTGGAAAAATGTAGATTAAGCAGGATTGTTGTTAAGGGCGATATCAACCTTCCCAATATCAACGAGAACTTCCTTAGTGCAGATGGTTTGGATGGAGCTGTTTTTTTGTCGGGTGTGTTCAGGAGGGTTTCCTTACTCAGTATATAGACAGGCCAACGAGGGGAGAAGGCATTTTGGATTTCGTGTTCAGCAATGAGCCAGGACAGGTGTCAGATCTTGCAGTGGGGGAACATTTTGGTGACAGTGACCACAACTGCCTCACATTTACATAATTTTGGAGACGGAAAGGAGCAGTTCCCAAGGGAAGATATCTAATTGGATAAAAGGAAACTACGACGCTATCATACAGGAGTTGGGAAGTACAGACTGGGAGCAGTTGTTCCACAGAAAGGGCACAGCAGACATGTGGATACTGTTTAAGGAGCAGTTGTTGCGAGTGATGCACAAATTTGTCCCTGTCAGACAGGTAAGAAGGGCTAAGATTAAGGAGCCTTGGATAACGAGAACAGAGGAGCTTCTCGTCAAAAGGAAGAGGGCAGCTTACGTAAGGTGGAGGAAGCAAGGAACTAGCACAGCTTCAGAGGATTACAGGCTTGCTGTAAAGGAGCTCAGAAATGGACTGAGGAGAGCCAGGAGGGAGCACACGAAAGGCTTGGCAGGAAGGATTAGGGAGAACCCAAAGGCATTTTACTCATACGTGAGGAATAAGAGAATGATCAGGGAGAAGGCAGGACCGATCAGGGATAGCGTAGGGAACTTGTGCATGGAGTCTGAGCAGATAGGGAAAGCCCTAAATGAGTTTTTTGCTTCGGTTTTCACAAAGGAAAGGGACCTTGTTGTGAATGAGAACTTTGAGGAGCTGGGAAACCGGCTTGAACAGATCAAGATTGATGAAATTGATGTGCTGGAAATTTTGGCAAACATTAAGATTGATATGACCCCAGGCCAGACCAGATTTATCCTAGGTTGCTCTGGGAAGCGATAAAGGAGGTTGCTAAGCCACTGGCGAAGATCTTTGCTACCTCACTCCCTCCATGGGAGTCATACCGGAGGATTGGAAGGAGGTGAATGTTGTTCCTCTTTTCAAGAAAGGTAATAGGGAAATCCCTGGCAATTGCAGACCAATCAGTCTTGTGTCTGTGGTCAGCAAGGTTTTGGAAAGAATTCCTAGGGATAGGATTTATGACTATTTGAAAAAGCATAGCGTGATTAAAGGCAGTCAGCATGGCTTTGCAAGGGGCAGGCGAAAGTGGGGACTGCAGATGCTGTAGATCAGAGTCAAGATTAGAGTGATGCTGAAAAGCACAGCAGGTCAGGCAGCATCCAAGGAGCAGGGCAATCGACATTTCGGGCAGGAGCCATTTATCAGACGTAAGACTGACCGACTGGTCTGTAATTGCCAGGGATTTCCCTATTACCTTTCTTGAAAAGAGGAACAACGTTCGCCTCATTCCTGATGAAGGGCTCCTGCCCAAAACATAGACTTTCCTGCTCCTCAAATGCTGCCTGACCTGCTGTGTTTTTCCAGTACCACTCTAATCATGACTTGTGAGGGGCAGGTTATGCCTAACTAATCTTATTGAGTTCTTTGAGGAGGTGACGAGACAGTCGATGAAGGTCAAGCAGTAGATGTGGTGTGTATGGACTTCAGCAAAGCACTTGATAAGGTTCCCCATAGTAAGCTCATTCATAAAGTCAGGGAGATTTGGCTACCTGGATTCAGGATTGGTTGGCTGACACAAGGCAGAGAGTGGTTGTAGATGGAAAGTATTCTGCCTGGAGGTCAGTGTTGAGTGGCATCCCACAGGGCTCTGTTCTTGGGCCTCTGCTCTTTGTAGTTTTTATAAATGACTTGGAGGAGATTGAGGGGTGATAAGTTTGCAGCTGGCACAAAGGTTGGAGGTGCCGTTGATCGTATCGAAGGCTATTGTAGGCTGCAGCGCAACATTGACAGGATGCAGAGCTGGGATGAGAAATGGCAGATGGAGTTCAAACTGGATAAATGCAAAATGATGCATTTTAGAAGGTTGAACTCTAATGCTAAATATAGGATTAAAGACAGGATTCTTGGCAGTGTGGAGGAACAGGGGGATCTTGGTGTTCAAGTACACACAAAGTTGCCACCCAAGTGGATAGGGTTGTTAAGAAAGCATATGGAGTTTTGGCTTTCATTAACAGGGGGATAGAGTTTAAGAACCGCGAAGTTTTGCTACAGCTCTACAAGCCCCTGGTGAGACCACACATGGAATATTGTGTCCAGTTCTGGTTGCCCTACTATGGGAAAGATACAGAGGCTTTGGAAAGGGTGTAAAGAAGGTTTACCAGAATGCTGCCTGGACTGGAAGTGAGGTTGACTAAGCTTGTCTTGTGAAGTGAGGTTGACTAAGCTTGGACTCTTCTCTTTGGAGAGGAAGAGGAAGAGAGTGACCTAATCGAGGTATACAAGGTAATGAGAGGCATGGATAGAATCAATAGATTAGATTAGATTACTTAGTGTGGAAACAGGCCCTTCGGCCCAACAAGTTCACACCGACCCGCCGAAGTGTAACCCACCCAGACCCATTCCCCTACATTTACCCCTTCATCTAACACTACGGGCAATTTAGCATGGCCAATTCACCTAACCTGCACATTTTTGGACTGTGGGAGGAAACCGGAGCACCCGGAGGAAACCCACGCAGACACGGGGAGAATGTGCAAACTCCACACAGAGAGTCACCTGAGGCGGGAATTGTGCTAACCACTGTGCCACCGTCCCGCCAGAGGTTTTTCCCCAGGGCAAGATTGACTGGCATGAGGGGTCATAGTTTTAAGATATTAGGAGAAAAGTTTAGAGGAGATTTCAAAGGTGTGTTCTTTATGCAGAGAGTTGTGAATGCATGGAATGCATTGCCGGTTGTGGTGGTGGTGGAAGCAGCGTCATTAGGGACATTTAAGCGACTGCTGGACATGGACAGCAGTGAATTGAGGGGTGCGTAGGTTAAGTTATTTTATTTTGCATTCGGATTAATCCTCGGCACAGAATCGTGTGCTGAAGGGTCTGTTCTGTGCTGTACTTTGTGCCTTTGTGATTGTCCGGACTGAGTTCACCACACTCTGTAACAGTCTCTGATCTTGAATAGTACAGTTGCCATACCAGGTGATGATACATCCAGGCAGAATGCAGTTGATGGCACACCTATAAAAGCTGGCAAAGGTATTCGCAGTCATGCCAAATTTCCTCAGCTGCCTGAGTAAGAAGAGACGTTGTTGGCCCTTGTAACCAGTGCGTTCACATGAAGAGTCCAAGAAAGCTTGTTGTGGATGACCACTCCCAGAAACTTGACACTCTCCACTCGTTCCACCTCTGTGTCGGGGAGGCATGAGTAACATCCTGCCAAAGGTCAATAAGAAGTTCCTTGGTTTTTTTGGCATTGAGAGCTAGGTTGTTCTCAGTGCACCATTTTTCCAGGTCTTTCACCTCCCATTTGTAGTCTGATTCGTCGCCATCTGAGATTCGACGGACTATAGTGGTGTCATCAGCGAACTTGTAAATGGCATTACTCTGGTATTTGGTGACATAGTCATGGGTATGCAGTGAGTACAGTAGGGGGCTGAGTATGCACCCCTGGGGGCGCTCCAGTGTTGAGTGTTAGCGAGGATGAAATATTGTCCCCAATCGTCACTGATTGTGGCCTGTTGGTCAGGAAGCTGAGGATCCAGTTGCAGTGAGTGGGGCTTAGTCAGAGATCACTAAGTTTAGTAATCAGTCTTGAGGGAGTAATCATATTTTGTCTCCAGAGTAAAGAATGTAAGCCATGGAAAAAAATCAGTGTGATTGTGATTAACTGATAGGATGATAGTTATTCACCATTAACTCTCAACTGGGTATCACTGCAATGAAATAATTGTTTTAATTTTTTTGGCAGTTTTGAGGTGATCAAGGTTATTCATGAAAAATTGTTGGATATGGTGGGGCAAGTGCAGTAAGTAAAACAAAACTACTTTCAAAATTATTTTTATATCATATTTGAACTTTTAATCTGACTTGATTATATTTTCTTTGCAGAGTCCCCATTATGTTGGTTGGAAATAAAAAAGATCTACATATGGAAAGGTATAGAAGCTGCTGTGCAAAAATGCGCTGTACAAATAGTTGGGTCATACTTTCATTTGGCTGCATGATTGTAAAATTTGTCTAGAAGTTTGACTAGTCTGCGTGCTTTATGCTTTTCTTTTACTTTAGTTTTGGGGCACATCAATTTTTGAGAAACATAAGACCAGTGTAAAGTGAATTATATTTTTTCCTAATCTTTGATTTTTCTACCTTCCCTCTGGCCACATGTCTGATAAATTCAAGCCCAACTCATCTTGATAATGTGCCTTTGCAACCAGAACACACCTCTTTGGTTGATCCATCACCACACTCCTGACTGAGTTTGTTTTATTGGTAAACAATTTCACTTTTTAACTTGTCTTGCTTTCCTCAAATAAAAGGCATGACCATGGATACCCCCTTGGGCCCTAATTATACCTTTCTGCAGGACCATTCCTTGTGAAACAGTCTTTGTTCCAGACTTATTTTGGATGCTTGGGGCAGGGGGTGTGCTTCCACAATTCCTTTTCTGGTACGTTGATGAGTGCCCTGGCACCACGCCTTGCAACTTCAAAAATATTTCAATTTGGCTTTCAGTTTGCACCTTCCAGCTATCTTCATCTGGCCCATCTCTTACACTTCCTCCCCTTCCTCTACCCCTCTCATCATTTGAGGAGTTAGCCTGTCATATTTATCTTATGCCATTCCCTATTTTCTGTTTAGGCACTTTTCAGCTCTCTGGACTGAATATTGAGTTCAGCAGCTTCAGACCATGAATTCTGTCCACCATTTTGTTTATCCCACTGCCATTATTCCCACCCAGTGTCTCGTTTTCTTAGTTTTGCTTTCAGCATTTTGCCTGCTTAATATTTGGACTGTTTCCACTTGAAAGTATGTAGTTCTTCAATTCATTGAGATTAAGTTGAGGAACCTTTGGTCATTTGCTAATATTTCTAATCTCATCCAGTTGCATATTGTTGATCATCAATTAGTTTTTGAAATGCTACTTTCAGAGTGATCAGTTATGAAGAAGGGAAGAGCTTAGCTGATTCTTGGAGTGCTGCTTTCATGGAATCGTCTGCCAAAGAGAATCAGGTAAGGATAGTAAAACGTAGAGATTGGGTTTAGAGCATGAAGCAGGATTGTCACTGTCCAATGTTAAGATTGCTATTTATTATACTTGCACCCTGTACAAACCTTGAACTTTCCTAAATGTTTCACACTGAATGAAGTACTGGGGGTGTAGTCTCTAACGCATGGATATGCAGCAACCATTTTGTGCACAGTAAGATCCCACAAACTGGTAAGACAGACTCCCAGTTGATAAATTTCCAAAAATCGTTAAATCATTCATAACTGTTGCCCAAAGCACTCAGGAAGAACATCCTTGCTCTTCTGACCAATAGGGCATTTTAAAAAAAAACAAATTAAAAACTAATATATTAAGATGCCAGGTCAGATGATGTGCTGTACCTGCGTGATGTTGGAGTTAGTGGTTCATAGTGGTCACATCTGTAAACAAATCAGAGTCTTGCAGCATGGAGACAGGCCCTTTGGCCCAAACTATCCACACTGACCAAAATGTCCATCCACACTAACCACTTTTCCCTGCACTTGGCCCATATCCTTCTAAACCTTTCCTATCCATGTATTTGTCCAAATGTCTTTCAAATGTTGTTAATGTACCCACCTCAAACACTTCAGTTGGCAGCTCATTCCATATGCGTACCACCTCTGTGCAAAAACAAAAGTGGCCTCTCTGGTTTCCTTTTATTCTTTCCTCTCTGACATTAAACTGATGTTCTCCAGTCCTCAATTCCCCAACCCTTGGAAAAAGACTGACTACATTCACCCTATCCATACCTCTCGTGATTTTATACACCTTTCTAAGATCCCTCCTCAGTCATCTGCACTCGAAAGAGAAATGTCCTAGCTTGTCCAATCTCTCCCAATATCTCAGACCGTTGATTCCTGGCAACATCCTTGTACATTTCATCTGCACACTTTCCAGTTTAATAACATGCTTTCAATAGCAAGATAATCAAAACTGAACACAATACTCCAAGTGCGACCTCACCAACCTCCTGTCCAACTGCATCATAACTTCCCAACTTCCATACTCAATACCCTGACTGATGAAGGCTGGTGTGCCAAAAGTTGCCTTCGCTGCCCTATCGACCTGTGACTCCACTTTCAGAGAACTGTGCACCTGAAGTCCAAGGTCCCTTTTTCCACTACACTCCTTACGGCCTTACCATTAACCATGTAACTCCTACCTTGATTTGACTTTCCAAAATGCAAGATCTCACACTTATCTATATTAAACTCTTTCTGCCATTTCTCGGCCCAGTTCCCCAGCTGATCAAGATCTTGCTGCAATTTCTGATAACCTTCCTCAATGTCCATGATACTGGCTATTTTACCATGATACTGCAGACTTAGTTATCATGCCTTGTACAATTTCATCTGAATCATTGATATAGATTACAAACAACTGGCCCAGCGCTAACCCCTGAGGCACTCCACTAGTCACCGGCCTCCAGTCCAACAAGTATTGTTCCACTATTACCCTCTGCTTCGTACCGTCAAGTCAATTGTGTGTCTAAACTGCCAGCTTCCCCCTGGATTCCATGCGTTCTAACTTTCCAGAGCAGCCTACCATGTGGAACTTTATCAAAGGCCTTACTGAAATCCATATAGACTGCATCTACCACCCTCCCCTCATCGACCTTCCTGGTCACTTCATCAAAGCACTCGAACAAATTGTGAGGTATGATCTCCCATGCACAAAGCCATGCTGACTATTCCTAATCAAACCCTGTCTTTGTAAATGCATGCATATCTTAACCATCAGAATCTTTTCAAGTAAGTTACCTGCCACAGGTGTTAGGCTTACTGGTCTGTAGATCCCAGGCTTTTCTTTGCAGCCCACCTTGACTAAGGGCGCAACATTCACTACCCTCCAATCTTCTGGGACCTCACCTGTGACTAACGATGATGCAAAAATATCAACTAGGGCCTCTGTAATTTCTTCTCCAGCCTCTTGCAGTTTTTTTGGATATATCTGGTCAGGACCAGGAGACATATCCACCTTCATACATGCTAATACATCCAACACCACCTCTACTGTGATATGGACTGTCCACAAGATATGACCACTAACTTTCCCAAGTCGTCATGTCTTTCTCCACAGGAAACAGAGGAGCAATATTCATTTGAGGGCCTCGCCCATTTCTTGCGGTTCTACACATACATGTCCACTTTGGTCCTTGAGGGGTTCTATTCTATAGTTATTCTTTTTTTCTTCAATATACTTAAAGAACCTCTTTGGATTCACCTTAATCTTCTCAGCCAAAGCTGTCTCATGCCCCTTTTTGTCCTCCTGATTTCCTTCAGTACACTCCTGTATTCCCCCATATACCTCCAGGAATTCTCTTGATCCCAGCTGCCTATATCTAAGCCATACTTCCTTTTTTCTGGTCAAAGCCTCAATACCTCTTCCCATCCAGGATTCCCTCTTACTATCAACTGTGTCTTTCACCCTCGCAGGAAGAGATAGACCTTGAACTGTAGCTATTTCAGTTTTAAAGGCCTTGCCGGAGGTCCCTTTGCCTGTAAACAAACATTCCAAGCTCTGCAAGCTCCTTTCTAATTTCATCAAAATTTACTTTGCCCCAGTTTAGAACTTCTACCTGTGGGCCAATTTTGAATCTCTCCAAAACTATTAAAAAATTAATAGAACTACGGTCACTGGTCCCAAAGTGCTCACCCACTGACACCTCGGTCACCTATTTCCCAAGAGTCTGTCGTGTTTTGCCCACTCCCAAATAGGACCCTCTTTTTTTTAATGTTTGAGGAAACTTCCCTGAACGGTCATAAAAATTCCACCCCATCTAAGCCCTTAACGCTATGGCAGTCCCAGTCTATGTTAGGAAAATTAAAATCCTCTACAGTAACAACCATATTGCAACCCTGGCTACTCGAGGAATTCCAGCTCTGAGTTCATGAGCTGGAGTTTGAGCTTTGAACACTGACATATCAGGGACAGGGTTAGCTACCTGAATGCTGTGTTTCAGGAGACAGTCGCAACCTTTAGATTAACTGCCCTGAATTTGATCGGGGACAGGAGGGTATGTCAATGAGTGAAGCAGGCCTAGAGATCTAGGAGGAAGCACTGCAGGGGCCTCTACCTTTGTTTTTGTCCAACAAAGTTTGAGATTCTTTTTCCCTGTGTGGATGAGAGCAAGGACTGTCACATCATGGTATAGAATGCCTTTCAAGTGGGTAGGAAAGAGAAATGTTGTAATCCGGGGTAGTACAGCTAAGGGCATAAACAATCTCGCCTTGCCAGGATAGAGAACCCAAAGGCTGTATTGCCTACCTGTTTCCAGGCTTCAGGATCTCTCATCTGGACTGCAGTGAGAGGGGCAAAATCTAATTGTTGTCCTCTGCCGATATAGTACCACTGATAAAGTTTGAATGATGAAAAAATTCAGCCGAGGAGATGTGAGTATCTAAGGAGGAAGCTCCTGTTGCAACCAGGGCCACAAGCTAATTGGCGCAGGTCAATAAGATTAAAGAATACCCATTTTGGTTGGAAGAATAAAAAGGCAGAGAGACATCAGAGTGTTTCAGTGCAGAAGGATCTGGGTGTCCTCATGCAAGAGTCTCAGAAATCTAGTATACAGGTACAGTCAATAATATGGAAAGTAGATGGAATTTTAATATTTATTGCTAAAGAAAAAGAGTATAAAAGTTGGGTAGTGTTACTGTGATGTACAAGGCATTGTTGAGACTGCACCTGGAGTCACTATTCAGTTTTAGTTTTAGCCAAACCTCTATCCAAGCTCAAATTGCCCCTAGTCGTTTGTGATCTTAACCTTCTGTAATCTTATTTGAAGGGATGTAGTTAGTTTGGGGGCAATTCAGAAAGGATTCATTTGATTGATTCCAAAAGTGAGGGTTTTGTATTATAGAGAGATTTTGAGCAGTTTATATGTATACTCTCTAAAGTTTAGAAAGATGAGAGGAAATCTAATTAAGGTCAATAAGATGCTAAAGGAGATTGACAAAATAGACATAAACAGGATGTTTCTTCTTGCAGGTAACATTGAACAAGACATCATTGTTTTAGGGTAGATGGTAGCAGATTTAAAACAGATGAATATATATTACTTCTCTCAAAGGGCTGTAAATCTGTAGAACTCACTGTTCCAGAATGCAGTGGATGCTGGGACATTTAGTACATTTATGGAGGAGACATTTTAATTAATGTGTTGAAGGGTTATGTAGAGCAGGCAGGAAAGTGGAGTTGAGGTCATGATCATATTAAATGGCATAACATTGTTGGAGAGCTGAATTGCACTCTCTTGTTCCTAGTTCTATCTTCTGTACAAGACGTGCTTTGGGATGTTTGATAACTATGAAAAAACGGGCTATATTTTTGGTTTAACATCTCATCTGAAACAGCAGTTTCATTACTGCAGTTCTCTTTCGTCGCTCAAATCTCAAGTGGGGCTTTAAGTTAAGGTCCTTTGATTTTGAACTGAGTTGATATTAGAATGTCTATACAGATCACTAGTGGCAGAAATTCATGTACTGTATCTACTGCTGGAACACTGGTACTTTATTTATAAACCTGCTCCCAGTGTGGTGATGCTCTCAGCAGAGATCAAAGTCTTTTATACAGAGAATGAGGTCATTGGACAGACATCACTTACTTTCCTGTAGCACGTGTAGATTCACATTCTACGTGTAGAATCTTGTAGATTCAAGAAATCTTGAATTTCTCAATCATACTCTCAGCAGCTACCAAGGTTAACTTTTCAAGACAGCTGTCCTTCTCTTGATTGTCAACATCTGTTAGTACATTAAACACGTTCTAAAAGAAATTTGTCGTCAGGATGTTCTGAAATTAGGCAGCACAGTGGCTTAGTGATTAGCACTGTTGCCTCACAGCGCCTGGGATCCGGGTTCAATTCCAGCCTCAAGTGACAGTCTGTGTGAAGTTTGCTCATTCTCCGCATGTCTGCGTGGGTTTCCTCGGGATGCTCCGGTTTCTTCCCATAATCCAAGGATGTGCATGTTAGGTGAATTGGCCATGCTAATTTGCTCATAGTTTTCAGGGATGTGTAGGTTAGGTGCATTAGTCAGGCGTAAATGTAGGATAATCGGATAGGGGAATGGATCTGAATGGGTTACTCTTCAGAGTCGGTGTGGACTTGTTGGGCCGAAGGGCCTGTTTCCACACTGTAGGGGGTTCTATGATTTTATGCAATGATTTAGTGGTAATTAATTGCTGATTTGACTTGTTGAAACTCTGACCTTTATCAGTTTTAAATATCTTACTTATGTTTTGATGGTCAGTTTCCTTTCTATCAATTTCGATGGCCAAGATTGCCTTTCTGTGTTGCCAATTAGTCATAGAATTCTACAGCACGGAATCAGACCCTTTGGTCCAACAATCCATTAGCGAGTTCTGAGAAGGTTTGTAGCTCAGGTTGAGGTTCTGGATGCAGGTTTGCTTGCTGAGCTGGAAGGTTCATTTTCAGATGTTTCGTCACCATATGAGGTAACATCTTTAGTGAGCCTCCGGACGAGGCACTGCTGATGATTTCTGCTTTCTATTTATATGTTTGAGTTTCTTTGGGTTGGTGATGTCATTTCTTATGGTAATGTCATTTCCTGTTCTTTTTCTCATGGGATTTCCAATATCTAGGCTCTTAGCAGAGGCAGTAATGCAGAGACTCTAACAAATAGTTCTGCCAACCATCCAACCCGAACTTTGGGTCCGCTACGTGGATGACACCTTTGTCATCACTAAACGAAACAAATGAGAGGAAACCTTCAAGACCATCAATAATACCCTTACAGGCATAAAATTCATCAAAGAGAAGACAAACAAACTGCCATTCCTAGATGTCACAGTAGAGCGAACAGCCAATGGGGAATTTCAAACCAGGGTCTACAGGAAAACAACACGTACAGACCAAATATTGAACTGCAGAAACAATCACTCCAATATCCACAAACTAAGCTGTATCAGAACATTATTCCAACGAGCCACCATCGTATAGGTGATTTTCCTCTGCAGCACAGAGGAACTACGCAGAGCAGAGGAAAATCATCGATACAGTGTATTCAAAAAGAATGGGTACCCAATGAACATAGTCCACCAATTTTTCAGCAGCAAACCCAAACAAGCAGACGAAACGCGTACAGAAACCTTAGCCATTCTCCCATACATCAAAGACGTCTCTGAAATGACTGCCAGACTATTCAGACCCCTTGGCATCATGGTAGCCCTCAAACCCACCAACACACTAAAACAGCAGCTAATGAACTTGAAAGACTCTATACGGACAACAAGCAAAATTAATGTCATTTACAAAATACCATAAGGACTGTAACAAACGCTATATTGGACAAACGGGCAGAAAACTAGCCACCATGATACATGAGCATCAACTAGCCACAAAACCCATGATCCTCTCTCACTAGTATCCTTACATACAGATGAGGAACGGCACCACTTCAACTGGGACAACACATCCATCCTAGGACAAGCCAAACAGAGACATGCACAAAAATTCCTAGAAATGTGGCATTCCAACCGGAACTTTATCAATAAACACATTGACTTTCACCTGATTTACCACCCTCTGAGAAAAAGAACAGGAAATGACATCACCAACCCAAAGAAACCCCAACATATAAGTCGAAAGCAGGGATCATCAGCAGTGCTTTGTCCGGAGGCTCACTGAGAATGTTACTTAGTATGGTGATGAAACGTCTGAAAATGAACCTTCTAGCTCAGCGAGCAAACTTGCATCCAACTTATGCTGACCAGATATCTGAAATTAAGCTATTCCCGTTTGCTAGCATTTGGCCCATATCCAACTCAACCCTTCCTATTCATGTACTGATCCAGATGCCTTTTAAATGTTGTAACTGTACCAGCCTCCACACTTCCTCTGGCAGCTCATTCCTTACACTCACCACCCTCTGTATGGAAGAAGTTGCCCCTTAGGTCCCTTTTAAATGTTTTCCCCCCTCACCTTAAACCTATGCTCTCTAGTTTTGAATCCCTCTACCCTGGAAAAAAAGACCTTGGCTATTCACCCCATCTGTGCCCCTCATGATCTTATAAACCTCTAAGGGTCACCCCTCAGCCTCCGATTCTCCAGGGAAAATAGCCCCAGCTGTCTGTATAACTCAAACCCACCAATGCTGGCCACATCCTTGTAAATCTTTTCTGAACCCTTTCAGGTTTAGCAACATCTTTCCTATAGGGAGACTAGAATTGAATGCAGTATTCCAAAAGTAGCCTCACCAATGTTGTGTACAACTGCAATATGACCTCCTAACTCCTGTACTCAATGCACTGACCAATGATGATGTGTACCAAATGCTGCCTTCACTATCCTCTTTATCTGTGACTCCATTTTCAGCAAACTATAAATCTGCACTCTAAGGTCTCTTTGTTTGGCAATACTCCCCAGGACACTACCATTAAGTGTGTAAGAGTCGCAAGTGTGTTTCTGGAAAAGCACAGCAGGTCAGGCAGCATCCAAGAAGCAGGAGACTCCTGCTTTGTAAATGACAAAATACCTTGTAAGAACTGTAACAAACACTACATCGGACAAACAGAAAACTTTCCACCAGGATACATGAACATCAACTAGCCACAAGGAGACATGACCCACTCTCACTAGTATCCTTACATACAAAAGAGGAAGGACGCCACTTCAACTGGGACAACACATCCATCCTAGGACAAGCCAAACAGAGACACGTACAAGAATTCCTAGAAACATGGCATTCCAACCAGAACTCCATCAACTAACGCTTTGACTTGGATCCCATCCCCACACCCCCCAAGAAAGCAAAAGGGAAATGACATCACCAACCCAAGGAAACCTAAACACACAGATAGAAAGCGGGTCAAAACATAAATGCTTCACTACAGGCTCACTGATGATGTTATCTAGCATGGTGACGAAATATCTGAAAATGAACCTTCCAATTCAGTGAGCAAACTTACATCCAAAACCTCAACTTGAGCTACAAATCTTCTCCAAACTCGCTTTTTATTGGTGTGTTTAGACTAGTGTATTTTCTGTCTGTAAATGTAACCAACTGTGGCACAAAAGTACAAACTGGTTCCTTAATCATTGCAAAGCTAAAGTTTTTTTATGTTCATGGGATGTGGGCATCACTGGTCAGGTCAGCATTTATTGCATGTCCCTAATGTATTGCCCATCCCAGAGGACAGTCAAGTGTCAACCACATTGCTATGGGTCTCAAGTCTCATGTAAGCCAAACCAGTTTCTTTCCCAAAAGGACATTAGTGAACCAGATGAGTTTTTCTGACAATTCAGTGGTTTCATTGTCATTATTAACATTTTAATTCCAGATGTTTCTTTTACTGAATTTAGCTTCTGCCATCTGGCATGGCAGGATGCGAAACATCATGTGAAATTACACGTGAAACTAATCTCATTTTTGACTTGGTTTCATTTCCCAATAACTAAGGATTTTATAACAATTGTATATTTGGTTGGCAAACAAAAGCAGCGTATCAATAAATCAGAAGCATAGCCAGTGGAGGGGTAATGTTGCCAGATGCAAGATATGGGGAGGTTACGTGTCAATTAAAACTTACCATTTCAAAATGTCAGCTGATTTAAAGACCATGCTTGCATTGCTTTCAAATATTGATTTCTTATTAATTGAATGAATGACCTAAGGGGAAGTGATTTCAAGGATAAGCGAATGGTTTTGTATAGGCTTCAATACTATTCTAAAGGATGAATATCTTTTAGGTATGGAAATCTGACATCATTACCTAGTCTGGCCTACATGTGACTCCTGACCCACTGCAGTGTGTTTGACACTCAACTGCCCACTGAAATGCCCTAGCAAACCACTTGTATGAATTGCTGCAAAGTCTCATCAAATAAATGAAACCCAGGCTGACCACCTTGCTATAGACAGAGGCACCAGAAATGACAGTGGCAGAAACAGACCCTTTAACCCTGCAAAATCCTTGTTCCTAACATTTGGAGGCTAGTGTCACAATTGGGAGAGCTGTCTAAAAGATTAGTCAAGCAATAGCCCGACATACTCATGGAGTCATATCTTACAATGTCCCAGATATCACCATCCCAATCCCTGGATATGTCCTGTCCAACCAGCAGGATAGACCAACAGAGGTGGCGGCGCTGTGGAATAATGTTGGAAGGGAGTTGCCCTGGGAGTCCTAAACATTGACTCCAGACCAATTAAATCTCCATGGCTTGAAGTTAAAAATGGACAAGGAAACCTTTTGGTAATTACCACGTACTGTCCTCCCTCAGCTGATGGAATCAACACTCTTAAATATTGAACTTGGAGGAAGCATTGAGGATGGCAAGATTTCAATTTCCACCACTAAGATTGGCTCAGCAGCAGCTCCATTGATTGAGATAGTTGGATCCTGAAGGATATGGCTGCTAGACTGAGTCTGCGGTGAATGGTGAGGGATTCAACAAGTAGTAAAATCATACTTGACCTCATCCTCACCAAACTACAGATGCACCTGTCCATTGGCAAGCTGACCACTGCATGGTCATTGTGGAGACTAAGTCCTGCCTACACATTGAGAATACTATCCATATTGTTGTGTGGCTCTATCATCATGATAAATAGGACAGACTTCAAACACATCTAGCAACTGGATATCCAAGAGGCACTGTGGGCCATCACAACAGCAAAATTGTACTCCAGCACAATCTGCAAACTCATGGCCCATTATATCCCCCACTCAACCATTACCATCAAGCCAGCGGGATCAACACTGGTTCAGTTGAGAGTGCAGCAGGACATGCCAGGAGCAGCACTAAGCGTACCTAAAAATGAGGTGTCAACCTAATGAAGATACCATACACTACTACTTGCATGTCAACCAGTATAAGCAGAAAGTGATGGATAAAACTAAGCTATTCCACAACCAAACCACAATCTAAGCTCTGCAGTCCTGCTACATCCAGTCATAAATGGTGGTGGACAATTCAACAACGAACTGGAGGAGGTGGCTCCACAGATATCCTCATCCACAATGATGGAAGAGCCCAAACAGTCAGTGCAAATGTTAAGGCTGAAGCATTTGTAACAATGTGGAGCTGTGAGTGCTGACTGGATGGTCCATCTTGGTCTCCTTCAGTGATGCCTGTCTTCAGCCAATTCCGTTCACTTCAGATGATATCCATAAACGTTTGAAAGCATTGGATACTGCAAAGGTTCTGGACCGTAGCAGCACTTCAATAATATTGAAGACTTGTGCCCCAGAACCTGTTCCCCGAGCCAAGCTGTTCCAGTACAGTTAAAACACCGGCATCTGCCAACAATGTGGAAAATTGCCTAGCTATATCATGTACACAAAAAGCAGAACAAATTCAATCGGGACAAACATTGACAAAAGATCTGAATTCCAGAGATGAGACGAAAGTGACTGCCATTGATTTCTAGGCCAAATTCGCCAAAGTGTGGCATCAAGGAGCCCTAGCAAAACTAAAATCAATAGGAATCAAGGGGCAAATTCTCCAATGGTTAGAGTCCCACTTGGCATGTAATAAGATGTTGTGGTTGTTGGAGGTCAGTCATCCTGGCTGCAGCACATCTTGACAGGAGTTCCTCAGGATAGTGTCCTTGGCCCAGCCATTTTCGGCTGTTTCCTCAATGACCTTTCCTCCATCATAAGGTGAGAAGTGGAGATGTTTGCCAGTGATTGCACAACGTTCAGCACCATTTGCAACGACTCAAATAGCGAAGCAGTCCAATTCAAATTCAACAATATCCAGGCTTGGGCTGACAAGTAGCATGTAACATTCACATCAGACAAATGCCAGGAAGTGACCATCTCCAATAAGATACAATCTAACCAACACAACGGTGTTGCCATCATTGAATTCCCCACTATTAACAACCTGAGGATTATCATTGACCAGAAACTCAACTGGACTTGCCACATAAACGAGCAGGTCAGAGGCTAGGAGTACTGTGATGAATAACTCCCTTCCTGACTCCTCTTTCAGCCTCTGGATTAGTGGTGCTGGAAGAGCACAGCAGTTCAGGCAGCATCCAAAGAACAGCGCAATCGAAGTTTCGGGCAAAAACCCTTCATTTACCTTTATCCTCTTTCAGCTTGTCCACCCGTCTATCAGGAGTGTGATGGGATTGCACTCTCCACTTTCTTGGACATGTGCAGCTCAAGAAGTTTGACACCATCTCTGGAAAATCAGCTTGTTTGATTTGCATCCATTCCCCCTCCACCAACACTCAGTAGCAACAGTGTGTACTACCTGCAAGATGCTCTGCAGAAATTCACCAGAGGTCGTTAGATAGCATCTTCCAAATTCACGACTACTTCCATCTAGAAGGATGTGGGCAGCAGGTACATGAGAGCACCACTATCTGCAAGTTCCCCTCCAAGCCATTCACCATCCTGACTTGGAAATATATCACTGTTCACTGTCACTGGGACAAACTCCTGGAATTCATTCCCTAAAAGCGTTTTAGATTAACCTACTGCACATAGATTGCAGCAATTCAAGAAAGCAT
The DNA here is from genome assembly GCF_047496795.1 of Chiloscyllium punctatum. Taxonomy (NCBI): domain Eukaryota; kingdom Metazoa; phylum Chordata; class Chondrichthyes; order Orectolobiformes; family Hemiscylliidae; genus Chiloscyllium; species Chiloscyllium punctatum. The sequence continues at coordinate 114,036,083 of NC_092746.1, forward strand.
CTCGCTGCCATCTTCTCAAGGGCAACTGGGAATGGACAAATGTTTGCCAGTCAGCCACACTCTCGCCCCACAAGTTAACAAAACAAATGTGTACTCTGTTGATTAAATGTATGTATTTCCACTGTGATTGCTGACCTGAATTGATTTTAAAGAAATCATCGTTGTTGACAAATAGTCCAGTAACCTGCGATATGATTACAAGCTATTGTCTAGTGTCCTTGCTAATAGTCTAAGAATAGATTATTCTGCCATCATTTATTTCTCTTATTCGATATTATTTCAAATTTGTCCTATCTTCCAAGTTTTAACAACGTCTGAGTACAATTGAGAAATGTCAATTTAAATGTACACTGAAACTGCATGAACTGCAGCTATTCTATTTTCCAGCAATATATCGTCTAAATCTAAGAGGAAGAGAACAGAATGATTAAATTAGATTCCCTACAGTATGGAAACAGGCCCTTCGGCCCAACACGTCCACACTGACCTTCTGAAGAACAACCCACCAAGACCCATTCCCTTACATTTACCCCTGACTAATGCATCTAACATTACGGGCAATTTAGCATGGCCAATTCACCTGACCTGTGCATCTTTTGGACTGTGGGAGATAGCCACCCGGTGGAAACCCACACAGACACTGGCAGAATATGCAAACAGTCACCCGAGGCTGGAATCGAACCTGGGTCCCTGGTGCTGTGAGGCAGCAGTGCTAACCACTGAGCCACCATGCTGCCATGGATAAATGATGTTTTCTTTTCTGTGTTTTCAATATAAGAAGCTGTTCCTTTTAACTTAGGATAATACAGTAGTTGCTTGAGACATTACACAGGAGTGGTTTTTGGTTATAGAGAAGCCCAAGTTGGTTTAACAGATTTTCCCAGACAGCTGTTGAGATTGTCCAGCAGATACAATTAAACGTTCTGTTGGATCATCTATATCTTTGATTAGTGCTGTTAGATTCTGCTGTTCAGGGTAACATCACCTGTTCCCATAGCAACATTTTGAAGCATTCCAGTACTTAATTTGCATCATCATTGCCAAGTTGTGTTCTTAGGATTAGATAGTCATTGTGAAGTAACGAAGCAATGTGATTGTAAAATAGGCCAGTTAAGTAATGCAGCATTGCATAAAAATCAAGGACTGACTTTCAGTGAACAGTTTGAATTTCAGGTTTCAGTAAACATTGAGCTTTCAAGAAGTTATTGTTTCCTCTTAACTTCATGATTTCTGTTAGCTGTTTGTCTGTTGACTTAATGCGTTTGATTTTTCATTGTTGGTCTTCAAACTAGCTTTTTTTTTTCTCTGTTCAATCCTCAAATTCAAAGTCATCCAAAACTCTGTTGTTCTAATTTTCATTTTCATTCATTGCTTATGCTCATTAACTAGCATTAGTTTGCAGTAGAGAAACTTTATTTGTGAATCCTTCCATGCACACTTTCCCCACAATTTTCTCTAGCCCTGCAATCTGTTCCTATTTTTGGTTCTGGGGCAACTCCAATTTTAATTGCACAATTGCTAGTAGAAGTGGTTTCAATTGTCTCGACTCTTAAGATTTGGAATTTGGTAAGGAATCTCTGTTTCTATACCCCCTTTCCCCTGTTTAAGATGCTGCTTAAAACTTTCTTGGACATCTTCCTAATATCTCCTTGTGAGGTTCAATGTCCTAATTTATAATATGCCCCGAAGAAGCTCCTTAGGACATTCCATATGAATACAGGCTCTTGTTAAAATTACTTAAATATGCTCAAAGGCTGGATGGTGTTGTGAACATCATTTGAAATATTTATCATCCTCTGGTAAAAATGATCAGAACACTTGTTTAATGTCATGGGGCCAGTCTGGCACTCAGTGTAGGTAGACTGTAAAATCTTTACAACTCTCTAGTTTTCACATATACTGATCCTGCCAGTAACTGGGGTCAAAGTCCCCCTTGCCGTTGCAGCCAAGCATCCCTCTTAATTTTGAAGCACACTCAAATTCTTCATCAACTATTTCAGATGCCAATTTCATAATTAAAATCCCTGGGGCCCCAAGAACTGGTGGCTAAATGTCCATTGTGCCAAAGCCTGATTTTTCAAACCTTTCTCCAGCATTCTATGCTACAAAGCCTCTTACACCAACAACCACAAATGGTTATACCAAACTTTTCTGGTTCAATGTTTGTAAAGCATCTCATCTCTCCTAATCCTCCTCTGATGTTGTAAGCATCCCATTATCCCTGAACCAAGTGTCTCCCTTCAATCTTTTACATCTTGATATACATGTTGAACTTCTCAAAATTAAGAAACAAATATTGGAATGAATTTGTAACCCAGCTCACTAAATGATCACACAGGAGGTTCATTTTATGTTTTGAAATGTGGAAAGATGCACAGGAAGGTTTGAATTTAATTGGAAAGGTCCTCGTGATACTGCTTAATGTTTTGTAAATTTCAATGACAAAAAAAATTCCTTTCGACAGGATTGACAGCTTTGATTCTGTAATGTGTATATCTTCAAGAAGTCATAATTGGAATGTAATTTAATTAATTGGGTTTCTGCGTGCACATGACTCAGGTTTTTTAATTCTTTTGAATTCTGATGTGAGTTTTAATGGAGATTAAGAAGGATGACAGGAGGTGGTCAGGGAAGTTGTTGAAGTCTATAATCAAGGATAGTTTAATGACAAAATAAACATAATCAAATCTGGCACCTTTCTCTGTGAGCTTGAAAAGTTAGACTGCAAAAACTGAGAAAAGCAATAACCGTTCTTTAAATTAAAAATCGGAGGTAAATTGCATTGGATCGGGGCCAGATCATTGTGACTCTGCAGTATCATTGCTGCTATACAAACTAAGCTTAAACGCCCAAAGTTAGCGTATATGACTAGTTTTGCGTATTAAGGTCAATTCTTGTCCTAATGGCCAGCATTGCTTTTGTATTAAAAGGGTGGAGTTGTACTCAGCATATTTAAGGCCAAATTAATTTCTGGGGCAATCTGAAAAGGTATAATTTTAATGCCTTAATTTAACAGAAACTAAATAATACTTGACAGGGAGCAATTGTACTTAACTGCAAACAGGTTCCTTCACTGTTAACTACCACACCTGAAATCCAAAATATGTTGGAGAATCAGAGCAGGTGAGGCAGCATCCATAGAGAAAGCAAGCTAATGTCTCTAGTCTAAATGGATTCCAGAAGGGGGTAAAAGTTGAGTAATAGGTAGGGGTTTGGCTGGGTTACTGTTTGGAAGGTTGGTGTGGACTTGTGCTGAAGGGCCCGTTTCCACACTGTAAGGAATCTATGATTCTATTCAATGAAGTAGCAAGAGACAGAGTTGGAATAATGGGTAGGTACTCAAATTGGCAGGGTGGTGTCCCACAGGGTTCCGTGCTGAGGGTTCAATTATCCATATCATTCATTAATAACTTGCAGGCAGCATTAAAATATAACAGGATATTGATAAATTCAGTGAATGAGCAAAGCTGTGGCAGATGGATTTTGATGTAAGCAAGTGTGAGGTTGTCGAGTTTGGACTGAAAAAGAATAGATCAAGCACAATGTTAAATATAGTGGATGTCTAATGTCCAGGTGCATTCTGTTTAAAATGCCATGAACTGGTGCAGAAAGTACTCAAGAAGGCTAAAGGAATGCTGGCCTTCATATTTAAAGGGCTGGAGGATAGGGATGCAGATGTTATGCTGCCATTTTACAAAACTGTAGTTAGACCCTTTTGGAGCACTGGGTAGCTCACTAGGAAGGATGGTTTGGTCCTGGAGGGAGCTCCATGCAGATTTATAAGGATGACACCTGGACTGCAGGGTTAAGTTTTGAGGAAAGATTAGACAAAATAGGCATTTATTCTCTAGAATTTAGAGGGTTAAAGGGTGATCTAATCAAGGTTTTCAGGATGTTAACAGAGAAAGACAGGGTAGATAAAGATAAACTATTTCCGTTGGTTGAAGATTGCAGAACCGAGGGCATAGTCTAAGAATTAGGGCCCAGCAGAAGAGATGTTAGAAAGCATTTCAACACAGAGTAATGGAGACTTGGAACTCTTCCTCAAATGATGGTCAATGCTAATTCATTTGTTAAATTTAAATCTGAGATATTCTTCTTAAGTAGGGGTATCAAGGAATATGGGCGCAAAGTAGCCATGTGGGACTAGACCATAGATTAGCCATAATCGCATTGAAGGTGGCGCAGGCTCAGGTATTGAATGGCCTACTGCTATTCCAATATTCCTACATTTACTTCCAGCACATGGCAATGAGGGTTCAGTTCCAAACTCCACCCAGCTTATCACCAAGTTCTCTTTCGCCGTATCACAAGATTTTCAGTGTCTTAAGTAGTGCTATTTAGTATTCTGATTATCCCTGACTTCCAGAGTTCTACTTTAAGGAACGTCCCACTATCGTGAGCCCTCAATCTTTATATTTGCACAAGCCCTATCTCTTCAGAAGAGCAGTGGTTAAGTAGGTCACCTCGAGCTGCTTCAGTGAATGTGGTGTACGTAAAGTCACATTGCAACTGGGGAGGAAGGACTATGATTTTGATCCAGTGACAATGAAGCAATAGTGGTAATGGCTCCAAAGCGGGGAGGTGCACTTAGGGAACTTACTAGTAATGTTGTTTCCATGCATTTGTTCCCCTTGTCCTTCTATGTCAGAGAGCTCTTCAGTTTGGAAGAAAATGTTGAAGAGGTCTTAGTGGGTTTTGGCAGTATCCGCTAGTACTACTATATTATTGTGGCAGAGGGAGTGATGTTTAAGGTGGTGGCTGGATTGCTAACCAATGAAGATGCTTTGTCTTAAATAGTGTTGAACCAACTGAGTGTTGTTTGAGCTGCACTCAACCAGGCAAGTGGAAGATATTCTGTCATAATTCGAGCTTTGAGGACAGTGCCCAAGCTTTGTGAATTAAGGAGGCAAGTCACGCTGTAGAATGCCCAGCCTCCAAACTGCTCTTGTCATGGGTTATATGACTGGTACAGTTACGTTTCTAGTCTGTCTCACTTGCTCCTTCTTTGTGTATTTTTTATGCTTCTGTGTGCATGCACCTCTGTTGTGCTTCCTCTGTGTGTGTGTGTGTGTGTGTGTGTGTGTATGTCTGTCTCACTTCCTGTGGGAGTTGCATGCTTTGTTTCTATCCACTCCAGTGACAACAAATGTCTTACGTCATGAAATAATTCGTGATGTAGACACTAGCAATAACAGAAGAGATTGTACAAATGTCATACTTTCGCTCCAGTAACTTCCCAGAGAAGCATATTTGTATTTATTGGGGGTGTGGACATTGCTGGGAAGGTCACATTTATTGCACATGACAGTAGTCCTTTGAAGACTGCTTTCTTGAACTACTGCAATCTTATAATTGTGATGGATTGGAAATTCCTCAATTTTGACTCAATGAACTTTTATGAACAAACATATGTCATCTGCACTTAATATTGTCTTCAACTTTGCTTTATACGCTTTACATGCTTTACATGCTGAACAAGTTGTGTTTAGGACATCTTGACATTCCAGTAGAGTCTGAATCATACTGTCTAAAATATTCACTTAGTATCATTTTGAATTATCAATGCATGTGAAGAAAGTGAGGGGTTTTTTTGCAGAGTCTGTGCACCCGTGATGCTAACTTGATTCTGAATTAAACCAGTAAAAGTACTTAGCCTCAGATTTGAATAGATTTGTCTCAAATGTTTTGCAAGAACGTCTCGTTAAAACCATTAGCACTTAAGTGATACAACACCTATTAAACTTGGTGCGTGTGTGATTGTGAAGTCAGGAATGCTCCACAGGACATTGTGCAGGGAGCACAGAAAGGAATATCCCTCAAGAATAAAGACTGTGAATAAAGGGTTCACTAACCTCAGAGTCCAGCCAGTGGCATGTATCTTTGGGATAACTTTTTCTGATTCTTCAGTTTTGTGCATTTGTTTCGTCGGAGGCTGAGTGGTGACATTATAGAGGTTTACAAAATTATGAGGGGCATGGATAGGGTAAATAGACAAAGTCTTTTCCCTGGGGTTGGGGAGTCCAGAACTAGAGGGCATAGGTTTAGGGTGAGAGGGGAAAGATATAAAAGAGACCTGAGGGGCAACGTTTTCACACAGAGGGTGGTACGTGTATGGAATGAGCTGCCAGGGGAAGTGTTGGAGGCTGGTACAATTGCAACATTTAAGAGGGATTTGGATGGGTATATGAGCAGGAAGGGTTTGGAGGGATATGGGCCGGGTGTTGGCAGGTGGGACTAGATTGGGTTGGGATATCTGGTCGGCATGGATGGGTTGGACCGAAGGGTCTGTTTCCGTGCTGTACATCTGACTGTATAAGTGATGGTCATAGACACTGTAATCATTCAACATGTATGTTTAATGTTGGAGGCAGTACCGAGTTAAGTTGGCTGTTAATAAACTCAATTGATGGTCAGAAGTAACACGTTCTGTTTATCTACTGTTCCAAAGAGCAGGTAAATTTGTTAATGTGCTTAATAATTCAGTGGATGAATTAACGTATTGAGAATTCCTGGTTGATTGCTGAGTTCATGGGGATTGAATGCTTCCTTGTGATTTTGGACAAGAGCTCAAAGGAAATACCTGAATAAAACTAAAAAAGGGTGCCACTGATCAAATTGTTATATGATTATTGATTTTCATAACATGTGAGTGCCCTACAGAATTAATGCAGCCTTGGCAAAATGTTTGTTTCATTTAAATGTCTTTTTGCTTTTCAGACTGCAGTTGAAGTCTTTAAGCGAATAATTATGGAGGCTGAAAGGGCGGATGGAGGCTGTCAGCAAGCAAAATCTTCATGCTCTGTAATGTGAGCCCTAAGATGCTGATGAAACTGCTCCACTTGAAGAGGCATACTGCCACTTTCCCTTTAAATAAACAACAATGCCTTTTTACCAGTTCTACAGATGGTCAGAGACTTCCTTTTACTTTCCTCACTTATGTTGAACTCTGACCCTTTTGCAAACAGCTTCACTTCGGCATAAAAAAACTTATAAGCAATTCATATTTTTCAAATTGTATATTGTATTTCTTGACACAGGCAATGACTAATCATTTGCCAACATTCATTCTTCTTGTAGTGTGAATGTCAGTTGAAAGTAGTTGATTGTAAACTTCAAACTGAAAAATGCATATTGTTACACTACTATTTACACAAACAGGCTTAGATATATCAGTGTTTTTCTTCATGTATGTACATTGTAAATAAACATTAGCAGCAAACGGATTTGTTTTTAATACTTGCTGGTAGAAAAATACTGTATTAAGTCTATTGTTTTTAGTAGACTCGCTGTACAAAGGTATTTTAAATCAATCAAGGCGGGTTGTATTTAAGATGATGCTTACACCTCATTCTCGCTCTGAACATGGAGCTTGCAGGAATCCCGAAGTTGACTGACATCTGCTTTTTTTTTGTTTCTAACACTTTTAAGTTGAAACCAGTGAAGACAACATTTCATTAATTGAAAGTCAGATGCTTGCTGTGTGTAGATTTCTATTGTGTATTTAAATGGGTTTTCAGCAGGCTAAAGGTTTAAACTTGAGGTATCTAAAAATGCAATGCAACAAAACAAATTTTTATATGTATTTATGAAATTGTTACCATTCACTCGTTTAGAAACATAAAATTGATTAATGTAGCTATTGACAATCTGCAGTAGTACAACTGCTTCATAATATCTACTTTTTAAGCAGACCATCCTTCAATAATTATTTGTGTAGGTGATACTAATGCATAAATGTTCACATGGACTGCCTTTAAAACTTTCATTGGGTAGCATTTGTCAGTGTTCACAGGAAAATGCATTTCATGTTTTTCCCCCATTAATTTGCAAACACTGCTGAGGATTTTTAATGTCCTATTCCATCATTGTTGTAATTCCTACATACAGGGTATTTGTCAACTAATAAAAAGTGGGATTTAGCTAATAAATAGATGTAATGAAATTTTGTTTGCCTGAAGTAATGCAAAATAATGTTTTTTTTAAGTTAAAGTAAGATGAGGAAGGCTTAGCTTGTCTCGACTATAAATTTGTTGCGATGCCTTTTGGTCTATAACCCTGGGCAAATGCTATTTACAACACAATGAAAATATTACTGTGATCGGTCAAAAATGCAATAAAAATATTTTAATCTCACTTCATTTGAATACTGAAAATATTTGAGCTCAGCTCTATTTGAAACCATAGAAATATGAGATGAGATAATCCTGCAGTTAGCTATGGGAAATGGAAGAGAGTAGGAAGCAAAAGCAAGAGAAATGCTTGAACTTTGGAAAAGAAGGTCTTATGTTACGCTGTGTTGTCTGTGTTATTTAATGTAGAAAAGCTGCTGAGTATTCTACCCATCTGAAGGAATGACTGAAATGTGTGTAGGTTGGAGGGTCAGAATGGATGTTAGGTACTCATTGGCCAGTCTGTTTCGTTAATAGAGTGATAGAGATGTACAGAATGGAAACAGACCCTTCGGTCCAACCCGTCCATGCCAACCACCTATCCCAACCCAATCTAGTCCTACCTGCCAGAACCCAGCCCATATCCCTCCAAACCCTTCCTATTCATATACCTATCCAAATGCCTCTTAAATGTTGCAATTGTACCAGCCCTCCAACACCACCTCTGGCAGCTCATTCCATACACGTACCAGCCTCTGTGTGAAAAAGTTGCCTCTTAGGTCTCTCTTATATCTTTCTCCTCTCACCCTAAACCTATGCCCTCTAGTTCTGGACTCCCCCACCCCAGGGAAAAGACTTTGTCTATTTACCCTATCCATGCCCCTCATAATTTTGTAAACCTCTATAAGGTCACCCCTCGGCCTCCGACGGTCCAGGGAAAACAGCCTCAGCCTGTTCAGCCTCTCCCTGTAGCTCAGATCCACCAACCCTGGCAACATCCTTGTAAATCTTTTCTGAACCCTTTCAAGTTTCACAACATCTTTCTGATAGGAAGGAGACCAGAATTGCACGCAATATTCCAACAGTGGCTGAACCAATGTCCTGGACAGCTGCAACATGACCTCCCAACTCCTGTACTCAATACTCTGACCAATAAATGAAAGCATACCAAATGCCGCCTTCACTATCCTATCTACCTGCGACTCCGCTTTCAAGGAGCTATGAACCTGCACTCGAAGGTCTCTTTGTTCAGCAACACTCCCTAGGACCTTACCATTAAGTGTATAAGTCCTGCTAAGATTTGCTTTCACAAAATGCAGCACCTCGCATTTATCCGAATTAAACTCCATCTGCCACTTCTCAGCCCACTGGCCCATCTTGCCCAGATCCTGTTGTAATCTGAGGTAACCCTCTTCGCTGTCCACTACACCTGCAATTTTGGTGTCATCTGCAAACTTAGTAACTATACCTCTTATGCTCGCATCCAAATCATTTATGTAAATGACAAAAAGTAGAGGACCCGGCACTGATCCTTGTGGCACTCCACTGGTCACAGGCCTCCAATCTGAAAAACAACCCACAACCACCACTCTGTCTTCTACCTTTGAGCCATTTCTATATCCAAATGGCTAGTTCTCCCCGTATTCCATGATATCTAACCTTGCTAACACGTCTCCCATTGGGAACCTTGTCGAATGCCTTACTGAAGCCCATATAGATCACATCTACTGCTCTGCCCTCATCAATCCTTTTTGTTACTACTACAAAAAACTCAATCAAGTTTGTGAGACACGATTTCCCACACATAAAGCCACATTGACTATCCCTAATCAGTCTTTGCCTTTCCAAATGCATGTACATCCTGTCCCTCAGGATTCCCTCCCACTGACGTCAGGTTCACTGGCGTATACTTTGTCTGGATTCTCGTTATCTCATTTTCCAGCTGTCCCTTTACCTGCGAACATCTGCCTCCAATCAGCTTTCGAAAGTTCTTGCCTAATCCCGTGAAAATTGGCCTTTCTCCAATTTAGAACTTCAACTTTTAGATCTGGTCTATCGTTTTCCATCACTATTGTAAAACTAATGGAATTATGGTCGCTGGCCCCAAAGGGCTCCCCCACTGACACCTCAGTCACCTGCCCTTCCTTATTTTCCAAGAGTAAGTCAAGTTTTGCACCTTCTCTCGTAGGTATACCCACATACTGAATCAGAAAATTATCTTGTACACACTTAACAAATTCCTCTCCATCTAAACCCTTAACACTATGATAGTCCCAGTCTATGTTTGCAAAGTTAAAAATCCCCTATCATAACCACCCTATTATTTTTACAGATAACTGAGATCTCTTTACAAGTTTATTTCTCAATTTCCCTCTGACTATTAGGGGGGGCTATAATACAATCCCAATAAGGTGATCATCCCTTTCTTATTTCTCAGTTCTACCCAAATAACTTCCTTGGATGTATTTCCAGGCATATCCTGTCTCAGCATAGCTGTAATGCTCTCCCTTATCAAAAATGCCACTCTCCCTCCTCTTTATCCTCCCTTTCTATCCTTCCTGTAGCATTTGTATCCTGGAACATTAAGTTGCAAGTCCTGCCCATTCCTGAGCCATGTTTCTGTAATTGCTATGATATTCCCAGTCCCATGTTCCTAACCATGCCCTGAGTTCATCTCCCTTCCCTCTTAGGCCACTTGCCACAGAAACTTCTGTCTGTACCTCAGAATATAGAATCCCCTAACACAATTGATCTCTTAGAAGCTGACATACCCCTCGTTGCATTAGAGCCAGTCTCAATACCAGAAACTTGGCTGTTAATGCTATGTTCCCCTGAGAATTCATCACCCCCTACATTTTCCAAAACAGCATACCTGTTTGAAATGGGTATATCCACAAAAGACTCCTGCCCTAGGTGCCTACCTCTCTTACTTTTCCTGGAGTTAACCGATGTATGTGACTGTATCTGAGACTTTCCCCCCTTCCTATAATTGCCGTCCACCACATACTGTTGCTGCTGCAAATTCCTCATTGCTTCTATCTGTCTCTCCATACGATCATTTGATCTGATAAGATTCGCATCCAACAGCATTTATGGCAGATATAATCTGCAGTAACCCTTAAACTCTCTTTAACTCCCACATCTGACAAGAAGTACATATCACTGTACTAAAGGCCATTTTTACTCCTTCACAATCTACAGACCCAGAAAACAACAGTCTTATTCCACTACAAAACACTGCCTCAGGTTAATTTAATAATTATGGCTTATATTTTAAGTTTAATCAAGAGACATATCTCCAAAAACATAGAATCAAGAAAGAATTCACTCTACTCATTAATGTAGCCTTTCTATTGGACACACTTAAAACAACGATTAACTTATCTGATTCTGTGTTGTGAACTTGGCCCAAACAGGTTCCTCCAAGATTAGTTGTGAAATTCACTGTTTGTTAATTTTCCCAGATGCACTTGCTGCCCCTGGAAGTTTCTTGGACATATTGGCATTCCTGTAGCTGCTTGATTGACTGTGCTGAATGGATAGTAATCTCCTCTTCCTTCACTAATGGTAGCCAGCACATTGAAGAGAAGGCCATTGTCATGGCATGGTGTGGTTGATCTCTGATCAATCCACCTCACCTCACTCCTAGGTGCATCCTGTTACACCAGAGAGTGATGAAAATTTCACATGGTGCAACCTGCAGCTCCTGTTAATCGATGGAACCGTTCAAGCCACAAACTTTCAAACAACTTTTTAAAGAAATGCCTTATTTTAAATTCAGGTTAAATAACTTCAACACTTGAACATCAATGGCTGGAAATTTGCTAACTCTTCTTTCCCATGCTGAGATGGGTTAATTGTTGCTTGCAGTAGCAATATTACTTAGGGTACACTTAATGTCACCTACGTCACAACAATCTACCAGGATAACTGAAAGAAAAAAATACATTTGAATCAAAGCTTGTCTCTCTAGATTGGGTTCCTTTTTAGAATGTTGTATGCATTGAAGCATCCTGCATGGTGCAAAGCTTACCTGTCATTTCTTTGCTACCTCAGTAGGTCACTGTGTTACCCGGTTTTCCCAAGCGAATGGGTTAACTCAATTTTTAAAATCTGAAAAACGGCAATATGAAATGAGAATTTGTACAGGTAATCTTTCCAACATAAATTCTAGCTTCAGACAATCTAATGATTCTATTTGCGTAATAATTTAAAAGGAAGGAATCGACTAAAGGGTCTCTGGCTCAGAACTCTGAGTGGAAAATCAATGGGGAGGTGGGATAAATCAAAGTGCATTGTGTGATACTGGGTTTAGAGTTCAAAAGCTTCTCTGATTGAAAAATCTGAGTCCCATTGCAAGGTTTTGATTTTTGGCGTAGTAATCATTAGGAGTCTGAGTAAATACTAATTGCTCTTTATTTTAATATGGGTATATGAGATAACTAAATTCAAAGGTTAACTACTCAGAGCTTGAATAATAAATATTTACAAGGATACTTTTTGAAGGTATTTTTATTGAAAAATTTTTAAAAGATTTTTGTACAAAATTACAAAAGTAATACAAATAAGTATAAGTACCAAAAATAAATAAATAATAGCCAAAGAAGTGCAGGGGGGATATCCCAACTGACTTTCAATCTATCCTACAAACAACCAAAACATAAAATAGGATGTCATACAATACTAGCAGTAAACAACAAAATAATTAAATAACTAGATATATGTTCAAAATAGATTTACATGAAGCCATAATAAAACTTGTATTTATTTGGGATTCCTCCTCCCGGGGGTCTGCGAACCAACCAGAACCATTACTACAGCTAGACAAAAGACCTGGACAGTATAGCCAAAATGTCTGTCTCAATATAGTTCAAAAAGGGCTGCCATGTTTCATAAAATAATTCAGTTTATTGGTGCACCATATTTGTGAGGAAGTTAAGGGAATGTTAATAGAATGTTCTATGACTATTCGAAAGTCTTGGGGGGCCTTCAGCTACCCAATTCACTAAAATATTTTTCCTTGCACTAAAGGAGAGAATGGAAAATAATTTACACCCGTACGCATCCAGGGAGGGTAAATCTGAGGTGCCCAAAAGTGGATCCCTGTACCCAAGACCTCTGTCGAGGCATTTGCTACTCTGTCCCAATAACTGCGGATCTTATGGCATGTCCATAGACAATGTGCGAGAGTGCCAACTTCTATTTTACATTTAGGACACATTAGGGATGCTCCTGCCTTGAAATTTGTGAGTCATTCAGGTGCCATATGAGCTCTGTGAAATATCTTTAATTGAATAGCCTGAGTTCTATTATAGATAGAGATCTTTTTGGCATTTACCCAGATGTTGTCCCACATTTCTAAAGAGATTTCCAACCCTAATTCTTGATTCCAGGTTTTAAATAATCGTTCCATGTCCTTTGAAACCTTATATAATGAGTGATAAAGAGTACTGACTGAGGGCGGCCCCATCAGCCATAGCACTCTCCTTTCCCTATCCGATTTGTAGGAATTAACTATCAACGTGGTCTTCTTTTATATAAAATCTCGTATTTGAAAATACCGAAAGAGGTCCCTGTTAGGCAATCCAAACTTTTTGTGCAACTGCTCAAAGGACGTCATCACCTCCCCAATCAAAAGGTCTCCCAAGCAGGAGATACCTCTGGACTTCCAAGTTTCAAATGTAGCATCTGTCAGCCCTGGCTGAAATCCCAATGCTCCCGCTATAGGGGTGTAAGGGGAGGTTTTTTGCAGATTACCCTCATCTTGTCGCATTATCCTCCAGGCTTTAATTGTATTTAATGCAATAGGGTTTTTACAATAGTCCATAATAGCTCTCATCTTGTCCATACAAGGATATTTTTACTGGTTGAATGAAAAGATGTAAGATAAATTGCTATGTTTGCTTTATAAAAGGTATGTGATTAGGTCCATAAAATGCAAAGGCAGTGACAGTGCTTATGTTTTAATATTACTGGTTATGGTTCAGGTTTTTAATTCATTTCTGGGACGTGGATGTCACTGGCTGGGCCAACATTTGCCCACCCCAGTTGCCCTTGAGAGGGTGGTGAGCTGCCTTCTTGAACCAATGCACTTCATTTGTTATAAGTGTAGACCCACAATGTTGTAATGGAGGGAGTTCAGGATTTTGACTTAGCGATACTCAAAGGAAGGCAATTTATTTTCCAAGCCAGGATTTTCAGTGGCTTGAGGGGGACTTGCATGAGAACACTACCACCTACATTTGCAGTCATGGAGGTTGAGTCTATTTCTGGTAATTGCATGTTAGGAAGGATGTCAGAGGATAGGAATACTGTGGCAAGTAACTAGCCTCCTGATTCCCCAAAGCCTGTTCATTATCTACAAGGCACAAGTCAGGAGTCTGATAGAATATTCTGCATTTGCCTGGATGGCTAAAACAAGCTCCAACTACATTCACGAAGCTTGACACCATCCAAGACCCAGCAACCCACATGTTTGGCACTGCATCCACAAATCTTCACTCCTTCCACCACTGATGCTTTGTATCAGTAGTGTGTATTATCTACAAGATGCACTGTTGAAATTCACCTAAGATCCTCAACCAGCTCTTGCCAAACCCATGATCACTTCCATCTAGAAGGATAAGGACAGCAGGTTCACAGGAGTACCACCACCTGCTAGTTCCCTCCAAGCCACTCACCATCCTGACTTGGAAATACATCCACTGTTCCTTCACTCGAGTCAAGATCCTAGAATTCCCTCCCTACGGCCATTGTAGGTTAACCTGCTGCATGTAGACTGTAGCAGTTCAAGAAGGCAGGTCACCAACACCTTCTCCAGGGGACAGGCAATAAACACTGGTCCAGCCAGCAGTGCCCATATCCGATAAGTGAATAAAAAAAGGCCTTGGAAATGGGAAAGGGATCAACCAGAAGAATATTGGGAATGAGTAACTTAATAAAAGACTACACTTTTTCTTGAGCAAAGATGGATGAGAGGGAATTTGATAGAGGTGTTTAGTATCATATTGGCCTTCCGCAGATCAAATCAAGAGGGAGCTACTTCTAGTATCAGGAGGGTTGGTAATCAGAGGAAATATTTATAAGATATTTGGTAAAAGAACAATAGGATAGATGAAAATGATTAAATCTGGAAGGAACAGCCAGAAAAGGCCGTGGAAGCAGATTGAGCAGTAACTTTCGAAAGGAAGTTCACTTATGTATATAAAAAGAAAATTATTGCAGGACTTCGGCAAAGAACAGGTGTCTGGTGGGGCAGTGGTATATGGATAATTGGATAACTCATGAATGAACAAATTTTCCTCAGTAATATTGGTGAAACAAACAGAATGCTGGAGAAACTCAGCAGGTCTGGCAGCATCTGTGGAGTGAGCTAGAAAGTTAATATTTTGAATCCAGTAGAGCCTTACTGGACTCAAAACATTCACTATTTCTGTCTCCACAGATGCCACCAGATCACCTGGGTTTCTCAGCATTCTGTGCTTACTTCAGATTTCCAGCATTTACTTGTATTTGAGTGAATCAGATGAGCGCATCTTCAGCCATCTAGTGGTGCAAGTGTGCAGCTGCAGGTATGAGTTGTGATGGCCAAATAAGGGATTGCATGATGGAAACTTTAGTATAGTATATACCTGAGCATAATGTAAAATGGGGGAACATTAGAACATGCATTATAAAGGATTATGTTCACTTGGCAACAAAACTATATTTTAACCTAGTCAACTTTTTAGAAATAAATGTGCAAACTTTTAAAATTTTTTGTGCATTTGAAGCTCAGTGATAACGTTGCAGAGAATCTGAGGGAACTTTATCCAATCATCTGACTCTTGAGTAACAAAAATCAGTACAGTCACTACTGATATAACGTGATAGTTCTGTTCTTGTGCAATCTCACGTTATAAGGAAATCATGCAATAGCCGCACCATTTAAACCAATGGGACCGGAATCGCTTTATAACCAATATAGGTAAGAAAAGTTCATTTGTAGACTGTTCTACAAATAACAGTCTTAATTCCTCAATCACGTGAAAGCCAATTCGCGTTGAAGAAACATGCTGGTTTATTAAACCTATTGATGCCTGATTATGTTGGAAGCTGCAACTTTATGACATGAATTGGCAACTAGTGGGAAGTTCTGTTTGTTACCCTAATGTGGAATGAGACAGGAGGGTTTCTTTGCACATTTGTGTTTGTGTCACTGCTGAAGGAAAACAGGAGGGAAACATCATTATCACTTGAATCTATTGCTACGTCAATTTATGAAAATAATAGTACGTCAAAATAAAGTTCAAGTTTGGTGTTTTGTGAGAATTGTCATTTTAGCTGGAGGAAGAGAACCATTGTGATTTCGCAGTGTTGCTGCTGATAGTTCGATTGGTTTCATGAGAACAATGATGTTACGCCAGGTATTGGGTAATAGGATGGTGACCTACTGTGGGATAAAGGCTATGGCCATCATGTGATGGGGAGTCAGTGTTAAGGTTGAGTTATTGGCTGTGAATGCTGGCTGAGGTGTTGCAAGGTGTGGGAGAACTCGTCAATGTGGTTTTCAAGTATGGAACTAGCTGTGTTGGAATTGAAGGTTTCTGAGAATAGAGTCATAGAGATGTACAGCATGGAAACAGACTCTTCAGTCCAACTCATCCACGCTGACCAAATATCCTAAATTAATCTGGTACCATTTGCCAGCACTTGGCTCATATCCCTCTAAAGCCTTCCTATTCACATATCCATCCAGATGTCTTTTAAATGTAATTGTACCAGCCTCCACCACTTCCTCTGGCAGTTTATTCCATATACATGCACCACCTTCTATGGGGAAAGAGGTGCCCTTTAGGTGCCTTTTAACTTTTTCTCCTCTCACCCTAAACCTATGTTCTGTAGTTCTGGACTTCCTCAACCCAGGGAAAAGATCAACATTAGATTACCTACAGTGTGGAAACAGGCCCTTCGGCCCAACAAGTCCACACCGACCCTCCGAAGAGCAACCCACTGAGACCCACTCCCCTACGTTTACCCCTTCACCTAACACTACGGGCAATTTAGCATGGCCAATTCACCAACCTGCATGTTTTTGGACTGTGGGAGGAAACCAGAGCACCCGGAGAAAACCCACACAGACACAGGGAGAATGTGCAAACTCCACACAGACAGTTGCCTGAGGCGGGAATTGAACCCAGGTCTCTGGCGCTGTCAGGCAGCAGTGCTAACCACCGTGCTGCCCATATCTTGTTTATTTACCCTATTAATGCCCCTCATGATTTTATAAACCTTTATAAGGTCACCCCTCAGTCTGGATATTTGTGAGCAAAGAATTCTCAGAAACCTTGGAGTGCAGCTGATGTCTGTGAAATGGGATGATGCGGGGATGCCGATGTTGGACTGGGGTGGACAAAGTTGACCCTGACATAGGAGCAGCATTCTGAAAGCTTGTGATTTCAAATAAACCTGTTGGACTCTAATCTGGTGTCGTGTGATTTCTGACTTTGTGAAAAGGGAGCCTAGACTCTAGTAGGAGTTGGGAGGAGAGTTATTGCAGTGGAAGGGCAGAGATTTCCCAGAAGATTCGGAGTTGCTGGAATCTGACACATTGACAAACAGGATGCTAGAGGAACACAGCAAGCTAGGCAGCATTAGGACATAGAAAAATCAACAATTCAGGAATTCAATTCAATTCAATAATTCAACCTTTCTTCAGGACTGGTCGTTCGATTGGTTTCATGAGAACAGTGATGTTATGCCAGCTATTATTAATAGAACGGTGACCTACTGTGGGTTGGAGGCTATGGTTGTCTTGTAATAGGGTGTCAGTGTTAAGGCTAAGTTATTGGCTGTGGACCCTGGCTGAGATGTTACAAGAAATGGGAGAAACCGCCAATGTGGTTTTAAAGTATGGAAATAGCTGAGTTGGAATTGAAGGTTTCTGAGAAGAGTCATAACGATGTACAACACAGAAACAAACCCTTAAATCCGATCAGATATCCTAAATTAATCTTGTCCTTAATAAGGGTTACACCCAAAACATTGATTTCTCCACCTCCTGATGCTTCCTGGCTTGCTCTCTTCTTGCAGCCTCTGGCTTGTCTACCTTGGATTGCAGCATCTGCAGTTTTTCCTTGTCTCTAACGGAATCTGCTATGTTGGATGGAGCAGAGTTCAACTATGAATGTATAAAGACAGGCCTCAAGCTATTATTTTGAACCACCAGACACACACTTCAACCATGGAGACAAGAATTAACCTCCTCTTTAACTTGGCAGCAGCTTGTTTTGTGTTTCTTGCATCGTATTTAGTTCCTGACTTGTTTAAAAAACTTTGATATTAATTGCTACTATAGTGCATGCGCTCTCACGTGCACCAGGGTTGTAAATTCATTAAGGCAATGGAAAATCACAATCGTGGGATGTATAATTCCCTAAAATTTATGCTTATTGTGTGTCAGGAGTTTGAGTGCCCAAACTTTAGTACATTCTTATTGTATTTGCCAACTTGGACATCTTATGCAAATTTAAATTTTCATAAATATTGTCTATGACATGAATCTGTCTCTTGAATAGATAGATTTCAGAGGCTGAGTTTTTAATAAAAATGTTCATGGGATGAAAGTCTTGCTGGTAATGCATGTTCCCATCCTCAATTGTCCTTGAAGATGGTAACCACTGTCCCTATGTTATCAGTACAGCTACAATGCCATTCTGGAGGAAATTCCAAAGTTTAGATCTGGTGACTGTAAAGGAGCGGTGATATAGTTTCAAGTTAGGATGGTGTGTAACTTGAGAACTTGCAGGTGTTCTCACATCTGCCCTTGTTCTAGGTGTTACAGGTTGCAGATTTGGAAGATACTGTCAAATGAGTCTTGATTAGATGCTGCTTGTAGATCTTATTGGTAGGTCATATTGCTTCTATTCTGGAATTTAATGTTGAAGATTGTAGATGGGGTGCCAGTCAACTTTGCCTTTGCCTTTTGAGTCTGGCTTGTATTTTCTGAAGCTGCACTCATCCAGGCAAATGGAGAGCATTCCATCGTACTCCTGACTTGTACTTTGAAGATAGGTAGGGGAGAAGTTATTTTTCACAGAATGCCCAACATCTAATTGGGGTGTTCAAAATGGTTATGGTGAAAAGCTTAAAGAGCTATGAAGTAAAAATGTTTAGACAAAGCTAAGAATTTTGAAGAGGGGCCACCACTGGATCTGAACCATTAGCTTTGCTTTCTCTCCACACATGCTGCTAGACCTTTTGAGTTTCTCCATGAATTTCTGTTTCTGCCATAGGATTTTGAGACAGACTGAGTCATGACCATTCAAACTTTTTTGATTTTATTGTTGAAGAGCAACTTTATTTAGGACTCAAATTTCTGTTAACAAAGTAAAAAAAAAGCACTAACTACTTTTTAAAAAAATTAACTTATTCAGTTGCTCTATTTACCAGTTGATAATGCAGTGTTTCCCAAGTGACTGTTTACAGCTATAGCAGCTTATGTCAGAATTATGACACAGGAAGTAGCATTTTTGGAAGCAAATTGAACTGTAATGAGACAATTAACTAGATTATCTAACACTCTTGTACCATTACTAAATTATTTATGTTTACTGGAGTCATCTGATTCTGCTGCTGGCCATTAGTGTTCACTGACTCACCATGACAAGTCTCTATTCTTGACTTTGGAATTTACAGCACAATGTCAGGCAATTATACAAGCATATCAGAGAAGGAGACCAGCCGGCTCATCACCTATACTTCTTCAAGTGGCTAAGGAAATTCAGCATGTCCATAAAGACTATTACAAATGTTTATAGATGCACCAGTAAAGCATCTTATCTGAGTGCATCATGGCTTAGTATGGCAACTTCTCTTCCCAAGACTGCAAGAAACCACACAGTTGTGAACATAGCCCAGTGCATCACTCAAACCACCTGCCTATCCACTGACTTCATCTATATTTCCCACTGCCTAGAGAAAGCAACCAACATAATCAAAGAGGTAAAAACAATGACTGCAGATGCTGGAAACCAGATTCTGGATTAGTGGTGCTGGAAGAGCACAGCAGTTCAGGCAGCATCCAAGGAGCTTCGAAATCGATGTTTCGGGCAAAAGCCATTCATCAGGAATAAAGGCAGTGAGCCTGAAGCGTGGAGAGATAAGCTAGAGGAGGGTGGGGGTGGGGAGAGAGTAGCATAGAGTACAATGGGTGAGTGGGGGAGGGGATGAAGGTGATAGGTCAAGGAGGAGAGGGTGGAGTGGATAGGTGGAAAAGGACAAGTAGGACAAGTCCGCACAAGTCATGGCGACAGTTACTGAGCTGAAAGTTTAGAACTAGGATGAGGTGGGGGAAGGGGAAATGAGGAAACTGTTGAAGTCCACATTGATGCCCTGGGGTTGAAGTGTTCCGAGGCGGAAGATGAGGCGTTCTTCCTCCAGGCGTCTGGTGGTGAGGGAGCGCCGATGAAGGAGGCCCTGGTGCTCACCTTCCACCCTACCAACCTTCGCATAAACCAAATCATCCGCCAACATTTCCGCCACCTCCAAACAGACCCCACTACCAGGGATATATTTCCCTCCCCACCCCTTTCAGCCTTCCGCAAAGACTATTCCCTCCGCGACTACCTGGTCAGGTCCACGCCCCCAAACAACCCACCCTCCAATCCTGGCACTTTCCCCTGCCACCGCAGGAACTGTAAAACCTGTGCCCGCACCTCCTCCCTCACCTCTATCCAAGGCCCTAAAGGAGCCTTCCACATCCATCAAAGTTTTACTTGCACATCCACTAATATCATTTATTGTATCCATTGCTCCCGATGCGGTCTCCTCTACATTGGGGAGACTGGGCGCCTCCTAGCAGAGTGCTTTAGGGAACATCTCCGGGACACCCGCACCAATCAACCACACCGCCCCGTGGCCCAACATTTCAACTCCCCTCCCACTCTGCCGAGGACATGAAGGTCTTGGGCCTCCTTCACCACCGCTCCCTCACCACCAGACGCCTGGAGGAAGAATGCCTCATCTTCCGCCTCGGAACACTTCAACCCCAGGGCATCAATGTGGACTTCAACAGTTTCCTCATTTCCCCTTCCCCTCACCTCACCCTCGTTCTAAACATTCAGCTCAGTAACTGTCCCCATGACTTGTCCGGACTTGTCCTACTTGTCCTTTTCCACCTATCCACTCCACCCTCTCCTCCCTGACCTATCACCTTCATCCCCTCCCCCACTCACCCACTGTAGTCTATGCTACTTTCTCCCCACCCCCACCCTCCTCTAGCTTATCTCTCCACACTTCAGGCTCACTGTCTTTATTCCTGATGAATGGCTTTTGCCCGAAACATCGATTTCGAAGCTACTTGGATGCTGCCTGAACTGCTGTGCTCTTCCAGCACCACTAATCCAGAACATAATCAAAGACCGCTCCCACCTTGTTTATACTCTCTTCCATCATCTTCTGTTGGCAGAAGATATACAAGTATGAATACATGTACTAATTTAGCACTGCTGCCTCACAGCACCAGAGACCCGGGTTTGATTTCAGCCTCAGGCGACTGTCTGTGTGGAGTTTGCACATTCTCCCCGTGTCTGCGTGGGTTTCCTTCGGGTCCTCCAGTTTTCTCCCACAGTCCAAAGATGTGCAGGTCAGGTGAATTGGCCCTGCTAAATTGCCCATAGTGTTAGGTACATTAGTCAAGGGTAAATGTAGGGGAATGGGGCTGAGTGGGTTACTCTTCAGAGGGTTGATTGGACTTGTTGGGCCGAAGGGCCTATTTCCATACTGTTAGGGAATCTAATCTAATCTAATAGCCTCTTCCCTGCTATTATCAGACTTTTGAATGGACCTCTTAAATGTTAATATTGATCTTTTTCTGCACCTCTTCGCCAGCTGTAGTACTGTATCCTGTTCTGTTACTCTGATGCACTTGTATAGTACGATCTGCCTGTATAGCATTGAAGACAACACTTCCACTGTACCTTGGTACATGTGGCAGTAATGAATCAAATCAAATCAAAATCACTCATCCTGGCTTTGAAATATGTTGCCATTCCTTTAATGTCGCTAAGTCAACTTCCTAGAATTCTACCTATCGACATTATGATCTACCAAAGAACTACAGCAGTTCAAAAAGGCAGCTCACCACCTCCTTCTTGAGGGCATAGGGGATAGATAATATATTAGATTACAGTGTGGAAACAGGCCCTTCGCCCCAACAAATCCACACCGACCCTTCGAAGCGCAACCCACCCATACCCCTACATTTGCCCCTTACCTAACACTATGGGCAATTTAGCATGGCCAATTCACCTGATCTGCACATCTTTGGACTGTGGGAGGAAACCAGAGCACCCAGAGGAAACCCACGCAGACACGGGGAGAACGTGCAAACTCCACACAGTCAGTCGCCTGAGGCGGGAATTGAACCCAGGTCTCTGGTGCTGTGAGGCAGCAGTGCCACCCACGTAATAAATGCTGGCCAGCCAACAACCCCCACATACCCTGAATGAATAAGAGCAACCACAATGTTCATAAAAACAGTGATGGAAAAGAAGACGAATTAAGGGTGAAAGGAGAATGTGGGGACTGGGGAGTAGGCAGAGGGAGAAGGTGAGGCAATAAAGGGAGTGCGAGTGGGTGTGTAGAAGTGAAAGTTCTGAGAGGAAGGAAGTGAACAGAGTACTGAGGGTGGGTAGTGAGGGATAAGTATCTTGGAGGTAAGTGAGGGATAAGTATCTTGGAGGTAAGAGAGGGAGTAGGACCTAGTTTGACAGAGCCTGAGTGCTAAAATACCCCAGAGGGAGGCAAGTTTTCCCCAAGCTGAGCCCCCAGGCTGTTCAGATGGCAGACATGAAAATCATGTATGTAAGGCAGCTGGGATAATGTGCCAAGCAAACAGTTATTGGCTTATTTCTGGTGTGCGCGTGTGTGTTTTTGGGGATGGGGAGGAGATTGGTTGAAACAATATGGAGTGAGTAACAATAACAGAATATCTGAGCTGGCGTTCTTTCACATTGGAATTAAAAGCTGACACGGTTCACATTTGGTGCTGACTGCAGCGATTGTTGCGGTTCTCATTTGATGGGAATGCAGCAATGTTTGTAGAGTTAATGGACTGGCATTGACCTGTGGGCTTTCATAATAGGTCTTCAAGTTATTGATGAAAGATGTGTTTCCAAGGAGTTTGCCTTGTTTTTGCATCGGGTCTTCGCTACTGGGTTTTAGTTACGGATTTTCCAACTGAATTCTCTTTGTGGTAATTTGCTTAATATACGCAAAAATGAAACTACATTTCTCTGTTCTGATGAAAGGTCATTGACCTGAAACACTGTTCCTTTCTGGACACAGGCAACCTGACCTGTTGAGTATTTCCAACATTTTCAGTTCCACTATTTGCAGCATTTTGCTTTTGTGCGGATGGTAATCGTGTTGAAGATATTTGCAAAAAGGCTAATTTAAACAGTGGCTTTATCATCATGAATCGTACTTCGAGTTAAATATATCCTATTTTTGAAGGATGCACTTGCATACAATGCTGAAGCTTCTTTAGCTGCTGCCCTTCATACACAGCATTCTGTTGTGTTTTCTTTCAAACATCTCCAACTGCTTCAACAATGATTAATTGCTCTGTAGCAGATGGTGTTGTGGTGTATTCAGCATCTACTCTCACTCACCCATGCCCTCCTCCATGCACACACGTGAACCCCCCCCCCCCCTCCCCCCCATGCACATGCCCATGCACTCACATACAGACAAGACACCACACACACACACACACACGGCCCTTCCCCATGCCTATAGTCAAGCACACAGTTTCTGACATGGTGTTAGCCAGGACACTAAAGGACCCCTGAATGTACCAGCAACTTGTTATATGGCACCTTTAGTGCAGTAAGCACATCATCAGGAGTTTTGTTAGACAATAGTTGATAAAGGTACACTGAAGGAGGATTTAAGAGAGGTGGCCAAGAGCTTAATCAAAGAGTAGGTATTTTTCTAAGCAACCTCTTCACCAGAGACCCAGGTTTGATTTCAGCCTCAGGCGACTGTCTGTGTGGAGTTTGCACATTCTCCCCGTGTCTGCGTGGGTTTCCTTCGGGACCTCCAGTTTCCTCCCACAGTCCAAAGATGTGCAGGTCAGGTGAATTGGCCCTGCTAAATTGCCCATAGTGTTAGGTACATTAGTCAAGGGTAAATGTTGGGGAATGGGGCTGGGTGGGTTACTCTTCGGAGGGTTGGTGTGGACTTGTTGGGCCGAAGGGCCTATTTCCATACTGTTAGGGAATCTAATCTAATCTAATAGCCTCTTCCCTGCTATTATCAGACTTTTGAATGGACCTCTTAAATGTTAATATTGGTCTTGGAGCAGGTGTAACTTAACCCCAGACCTCCTAATCTAGGAGTAGGAGCACTACATGGGCCCCTTTGAAAAGTTGGAAATTGCACTCCAGCCAGGAAGGGGTCCAACCTACAGTCTCCTGATTGGTTTTCAGGTACATTATCCATTGAGCAACTGCCCCCATCCACTCAACATTGAACTGAATAAATATCACGTGGTAACCATTAACAGAGACGTGGCTATGGGCCAACATGGATTGTGTTCTGTGTATTGTGGACGATATGACATTCAAGAAGAGAAGAATTTTGCATGATTCTGGTATCTCAACTCGACAATGTTTTTGGAGAATTAATTCTCTGCATGCCCCTAAACTCATCGTGTTGATTGTGAAAATGCTTCCTTTCACATGCTGTTGAACTTCAGAAGCTGCTATCTGAGTTTTGTGACCAGATGGCATAATCTTAGTCAGGCTTTGCTCATTTAAGAGTGAGATGAGAGAGTTTTTCTCTCTGTCTCTCAGAGGGTGGTGAATCTGTGGAATTCTTCATTCCAAAGGGCTATAGAGGCTGGGTCATTAAGTATAATCAAGGCTGAAATAGTCAGATTTTCAATTAGTCAGAGAATTGAGGGTAATGGAGGGAGAACACCTTATCCAAGTTGATGATTTGACATGCCAAACAGAGGTTGCCATGGCAGGGTTGTGTGATGTTGTGGTCGATATTGTCTTGAAGGCTGGATAGTTTGCTGTGAACAATGGTCTGTCTAAGGTTTGGCAGTTGTTTGAAAATTGAGACGTGGGAGCATAGGGGAGATTTTGACAAGATGCTCGTTGTCATCGATGACATGTTGAAGGCTGTGAAAAACATGGTGTAGTTTCTCTGCTCTGGAGAGGTTCTGGACGACAAAGGGCGTTCTTTTGGCTGTGTCCTCTGTCTGTCTTCTGAGGAGGTCGTTGCGGTTTTTGGCTGTGGCACATTGGAATGATGATTTGAGCATCGCATCCCATTCTTATGAGGGTGTCTTTCAAAGCCTTCAGATGTCTGATGCGTTCCACCTCATCAGAGCAGATCC
The DNA here is from genome assembly GCF_047496795.1 of Chiloscyllium punctatum. Taxonomy (NCBI): domain Eukaryota; kingdom Metazoa; phylum Chordata; class Chondrichthyes; order Orectolobiformes; family Hemiscylliidae; genus Chiloscyllium; species Chiloscyllium punctatum. The sequence continues at coordinate 114,061,364 of NC_092746.1, forward strand.
TTTGTATGTGCCTGTTCATAGGGGATGACCTGTTTAACATGTTAAGGGTGGAAACTAGAGAAGTGCAGCGTCATGAGAGTATCCATGGGTTTGCAGTAGAGTGAGGTACTGTCTGTCCTTGATGGAGATTGGTGTGTCCAAGAATGAGACTGATTCTGAATGGACTAAGTCATCCATGGTAAGTCTGATGGTGGGGTGAAACGTGTTGATATTACTGTGTAATTGTTTCAATGATTTCTCGCCATGAGTCCAAAGGATAAAATGTCGTTAGTGTATCTGGTGTGTAGCACTGGTTAGAGGTCCTATACAGCAAAGAAGACTTGCTTGAACTTGTGCATGCAATGTTGGCATATTGGGGTGCAAATTTGGTCCCGTAGCTGTTCCATGTGTCTAGATGAAGAACTAGTTGTTGAAGGTGAAGACATGATTGAGGATGAAGCAGGTGAGTTGCAGGATGGTGCCAGCAAATTGACAGCTGCTGGTATTAAGTACTGAGGCTTTGCAGTGATTGTGTCATTGTGGGGGTTGTTAGTGTAGGGTGTGGAAACATCCATTGAGACGAGGAATGTTCCTGGTTTGTCTGGTCCATGAATTTGTGTAAATGTCACAACAGAAGCTGGGGATCCCCTGTACAATGGGTTTCATGATGCCCTTGACAAAGCCTGAGAGGTTCTTACACAGGGTCCCATTGCCTGATATGATGGGATGTCTAGGTGCGTTGGCTTTGTGTATCTTGAGAAGGCAGTAGAGGTCTCCTACATGAGAACAAAGAACAAAGAAAATTTACAGCCCTCCAAGCCTGAACCGATCCAAATGTACTGTCTAAACCTGTCGGTCAATTCCTAAGCATCTGTATCCCTCTGCTCCCCACCTACTCATGCATTTATCCAGACGCATCTTAAGTGAATCTACCATGCCTGCCTCTACCACCTCTGCTGGCATCGCATTCCAAATGCCCACCACCCTCTGTGTGAAGCACTTACCGCGTGTATCCCCCTTAAACTTTCCACCTCTCGCTTTGAAAGCGAAACCTCTTGTTATTGAATCCTTCACCCTGGGAAAAAGCTGGTCTCTATCCATCTTGTCTATATCCTTCATGATTTTATAAACCTCAACCAGGTCCCCCCTCAATGTCCTTTTTTCTAATGAAAATAAACCTAACCTGCTCAACCTTTCTTCATAGTTAGCACCTTCCATACCAGGCAACATCCTCATTAACCTTCTCTGCATCCTCTCCAAAGTGTCCACATCCTTTTGGTAATGTGGCGACCAGAACTGTACACAGTATTCTAAATGCAGCCGAACCAATGTCTTGTTAAATGTTAACATGACTTGCCAGCTCTTCTTCTCAGTACCCCGTCCAATGAAGGCAAGCATACTATATGCCTTCTTTATAAAGCTCTGATTAGGCCCCATTTGGAGTACTGTGTCCAGTTTTGGTCCCCACACCTCAGGAAGGACATACTGGCACTGGAACGTGTCCAGCGGAGATTCACACGGATGATCCCTGGAATGGTTGGTCTAACATATGAGGAACGGCTGAGGATCCTGGGATTGTATTCATTGGAGTTTAGAAGATTAAGGGGAGATTTGATAGAGACGTACAAGATAATACATGGCTTGGAAAGGGTGGACGCTAGGAAATTGTTTCCATTAGGTGAGGAGACTAGGACCTGTGGACACAGCCTTAAAATTAGAGGGGATCAATTCAGAACAGAAATGCGGAGACATTTCTTCAGCCAGAGAGTGGTGGGCCTGTGGAATTCATTGCCACAGAGTGCAGTGGAAGCTGGGACGCTAAATGTCTTCAAGGCAGAGATTGATAGATTCTTGTTGTCTCGAGGAATTAAGGGCTACGGGGAGAATGCGGGTAAGTGGAGTTGAAATGCCCATCAGCCATGATTGAATGGCGGAGTGGACTCGATGGGCCGAATGGCCTTACTTCCACTCCTATGTCTTATGGTCTTATGGTCTTGACCACTCTATCCACCTGTGCAGCAACCTTCAGGGTACAATGGACCTGCACTTCCAGATCTCTCTGCCCATCAACTTTTCCCAAGACTCTTCTGTTCATTGTATAATTCGCTCTAGAATTAGTCTTGCCTAAATGCATCACCTCACATTTGTCTGGATTGAAATCCATCTGACACATTTCCACCCAACTCTCCAGTCTATCTATATCCTCCTGTATTCTCTGACAGTCCCCTATGCTTTCTGCTACTCCACCAATCTTCATGTCATCTGCAAACTTGCTGATCATACCAACAATGCCCTCTTCTAGATCATTTATGTATATTACAAACAACAGTGGCCCCAACACTGACCCCTGTGGAACACCACTGGTCACCTTTCTCCATTTCAAGAAACTCCCTTCTACTACTACTCTCCATCCCCTGTTGCTCAACCAGTTCTTTAACCACCTAGCTAGAACACCCTGCACACCATGTGACTTCACTTTCTCCATTAGTCTACCATGGGGAACCTCATCAAATGCCTTACTAAAGTCAATGTATATGACATCAACAGCCCTTCCTTCATCTATCAACTTGGTCACTTTCTTGAAGAACTCTATTAAGTTGGTTAGGCATGATCTCCCCCGTACAAAACCATGTTGCCTATCACTGATAACCCCATTCTTTTCAAAATATAAATAGGTCCTAGAACATAGAACATAGAACAATACAGCACAGAACAGGCCCTTCGGCCCACGATGTTGTGCCGAACTTCTAACCTAGATTAAGCACCCATCCATGTATCTATCCAAATGCCGCTTAAAGGTCGCCAATGATTCTGACTCTACCACTCCCACGGGCAGCGCATTCCATGCCCCCACCACTCTCTGGGTAAAGAACCCACCCCTGACATCTCCCCTATACCTTCCACCCTTCACCTTAAATTTATGTCCCCTTGTAACACTCTGTTGTACCCGGGGAAAAAGTTTCTGACTGTCTACTCTATCTATTCCTCTGATCATCTTATAAACCTCTATCAAGTCACCCCTCATCCTTCGCCGTTCCAACGAGAAAAGGCCGAGAACTCTCAACCTATGCTCGTACGACCTACTCTCCATTCCAGGCAACATCCTGGTAAATCTTCTCTGCACCCTCTCCAAAGCTTCCACATCTTTCCTAAAGTGAGGCGACCAGAACTGCACACAGTACTCCAACTGTGGCCTAACCAAAGTCCTGTACAGCTGCAACATCACTTCACGACTCTTGAATTCAATCCCTCTGCTAATGAACGATAATATTCCATAGGCCTTCTTACAAACTCTATCCACCTGAGTGGCAACCTTCAAAGATCTATGTACATAGACCCCAAGATCCCTCTGTTCCTCCACCTGACTAAGAACCCTACCATTAACCCTGTATTCCGCATTCTTATTTGTTCTTCCAAAATGGACAACCTCACACTTGGCAGGGTTGAACTCCATCTGCCACTCCTCAGCCCAGCTCTGCATCATATCTAAGTCCCTCTGCAGCCGTCAACAGCCCTCCTCACTGTCCACAACTCCACCTATCTTCGTATCATCTGCAAATTTACTGACCCACCCTTCGACTCCCTCATCTAAATCATTAATAAAAATTACAAACAGCAGAGGACCCAAAACTGAACCCTGCGGAACTCCACTTGTAACTGGGCTCCAGGCTGAATATTTACCATCTACCACCACTCTCTGACTTCGACCGGTTAGCCAGTTTTCTATCCAATTGGCCAAATTTCCCTCTATCCCATGCCTCCTGACTTTCCGCATAAGCCTACCATGGGGAACCTTATCAAATGCCTTACTAAAATCCATGTACACTACATCCACTGCTCTACCCTCATCCACATGCTTGGTCACCTCCTCGAAGAATTCAATAAGACTTGTAAGGCAAGACCTACCCTTCACAAATCCGTGCTGGCTGTCCCTAATCAAGCAGTGTCTTTCCAGATACTCGTAAATCCTATCCCTCAGTACCCTTTCCATTACTTTGCCTACCACAGAAGTAAGACTAACTGGCCTGTAATTCCCGGGGTTATCCCTATTCCCTTTTTTGAACAGGGGCACAACATTCGCTACTCTCCAGTCCCCTGGTACCACCCCCGTTGCCAGTGAAGACGAGAAGATCATTGCCAACGGTACTGCAATTTCCTCTCTTGCTTCCCACATAATCCTAGGATATATCCCGTCAGGCCCGGGGGACTTGTCTATCCTCAAGTTGTTCAAAATGTCCAACACATCTTCCTTCCTAACAGGTATCTCTTCTAGCTTATCAGTCCGTTTCACACTCTCCTCATCAACAATACGGTCCCTCTCGTTCGTAAATACTGAAGAGAAGTACTTGTTCAAGACCTCTCCTATCTCTTCCGACTCAATACACAGTCTCCCACTACTGTCCTTGATCGGACCTACCCTCGTTCTCGTCATTCTCAGGTTTCTCACATACGCATAGAATGCCTTGGGGTTATCCTTGATCCTATCCGCCAAGGATTTTTCATGCCCTCTCTTAGCTCTCCTAATCCCTTTCTTCAGGTCCCTTCTGGCTATCCTGTATCCCTCCACTGCTCTGTCTGAACCTTGTTTCCTCAACCTTATGTAAGCCTCCTTCTTCCTCTTTACTAGACATTCAACCTCCCTCGTCAACCAAGGCTCCCTCACACGACCATTTCTTTCCTGCCTGATAGGTACATACATATCAAGGACACGTCGTATCTGCTCCTTGAAAAAGTTCCACATTTCCACCACATCCTTCCCTGACAGCCTATGCTCCCAACATATGCTCCTCAAATCCTGTCTTACAGCATCGTAATTTCCCTTCCCCCAATTGTAAAATCTTCCTTCAGTAAAAATCTATCCCTCAGTACCTTCTCCAGCAACTTTCCCACCACCAACGTCAGGTTCCCTGGTTTGTAGTTACCCGGAATATCCTTCTAATATCCTACTACCCTTCTTGTACAGGGGGACAACATGACCAACCCTCCAGTCCTCCGGCACCTCACCTATATTTAAGGATGCCGCAAAGACATCTGTCAGGGCCCCAGCTATTTCCCCTCTCACTTCCATCAGCAACCTGGGATAGATCCCATCTGGTCCTGGGGATTTGCCCACCTTAATAACTTCTAGCCTACCCAACACATCTTCCCTACTTTTGTCAACGTGATCCAGACTAATCAAACTTCTATCTCTAATCTCAACATTCATCATGTTCCTCTCCTCAGTGAACACTGATGCAAAGTAGTCATTCAGAATCTCACCCATTCTCTCAGGTTCGACACACAGCCTTCCTTCGTTATCCTTTAGTGGACCAATCCTTTCTCTAGTTACCCGTTTGCTTCTTATATAAGAATAAAATGCTTTGGGATTCTCCTTAATTCTGCTCGCTAAAGCTATTTCAATGCCCCTTTTAGCCCGCTTGATTCCTTGTTTAAGACTTGTCCGACTCATCCGATATTCCTCCTGGGCCCGTTCTGTTCTTAGCTGCCTAGACCTTACGTATGCTTCCCTTTTCCTCTTGGCTAGTTGTACAATTTCTCCTGTCACCCATGGTTCACGAATCATGGGATGAGAGTGCATAAGATACTCTGAAGGTCCTGATCAAAAGACTTGATCAGTCTGTTGAGGTAACGGGGTGTTCTTTGGTCGGATGGGCAGGTAGTTGTCTGTGTTCCTGGTTGTTCAGTTGTCAGTATGCTTCTTTGCAGTAGTCTGTTCTATTTTGAATGACAATGGCTACTCCTTTGTCTGTTTCCAGAATAAAACCAGCCTGATTCCAGGTGAAAACTCAGATTATTCAGTTCAGTGTCGGACCTTAGATGTCATCTTTTGTATATTCCTATCACTCTGCTTGATGTCATGACAACACAGCACTGATATTGACTTTATAAACACTTTACAAGCTGTCTAACGCTCTTGGTCACCTGCAGAGATGTATTATCTGACATTCCACTCACACTAGTTGCGTGACTTTCTACTCTTTCTGCCGATAACCCTGTGTCAATGTGCACTGCTCTCTCACTGCACCTGACAAAGGGGCTGTGCTCTGAAAGCTTGAGAGTTCAAATAAACCTGTTGGACTATAACCTGGTATGTGACTTCTGACTTTGTCCACCACAGTCCAACACTGGCACCTCCACATCAAAAGAGATAAACAACAGAACCTGAAATGGATAACAATCTATTGGAATATTAGATTGATCGGCAAGAGATTTCATTAAGATAGAATTGTGAGTTTGAATGCAATAAACAGAAGGGCTGGGAGAGAGTAAATAGAAACTGTTTTTGGTGCTTATGCGGTCCATATTGAGTGGCGATAACAATAAAATTAAATGTAAGCAGTGTAAAAGCAGAGGTGGAAACCTGTATCTACAACAAGGTTTATGAAACATTGAGATATATGCCAGAGTTAGTAATTGAAACAGCGGCAATCTTAATCTTTAAGAGTAGGTTAAATACATGGCAGACCAAGAATAAAGGCATGCACGTGAGATTGAAACTGCTGCCAGTGTAGAAGATAGACACCATCACAGACCACAGGCCAAGCCGTCTGTTTCTGTGATTTTATTCTCTGGCAATACAGTTAATAATTAAACTGATGTTTATGGAATTCGTCTGACAAATGTGGTCATCTCTTTAGTGTAGAGAGGTTGAGATTTCTGTTAAATTCCAAACTCAGAAATTCATGCTGAATGTATACTGTACAATTTCCACTTCAGAAAGGACATAGATGCTCAATTGGGCCTGTGGCAGACATAGGAGCAGAAATTAGGCCATTCACCCCATCGAGTCTGCTCTGCCATTCAATCATGGCTAAAATGTTTCTCAAGCCCATTCTCCCATTTTCTCCCTGTAACCCTTGATCCCCACGCTATTCAAGAACCTATCTATCTCCTTCTCAAGTATACTCAATGACTTGGCCTCCACAGCCTTCAATGGTAATGAATTCCATAGATTCACCACTCTCTGTCTGAAGAAGTTTTGCCTTATCTCCATTTACTCTAAGGTTTGCCCATGGGTCCCAGTCTCTCCTACCAATGGAAACATCTACCCTGTCCAGGCCATTCAGTATTCTGTATGTTTCAGTTAGATCCCCCCTCATCCTTCTAAACTCAGTTAAGTATAAACCCAGAGTCCTCAAACATTCCTCATAGAGTCATAGAGATGTACAGCATGGAAACAGACCTTCAGTCCAACACGTCCATGCCGATCAGATATCCCAACCCAATCTAGTCCCACCTGCCAGCGCCCGGCCCATATCCCTCCAAACCCTTCCTACTCATATAACCATCCAAATACCTCTTAAATGTTACAATTGTACCAGCCTCCACCACATCCTCTGGCAGCTCATTCCATTCACGTACCACCCTCTGTGTGAAAAAGTTGCCCGTTAGGTCTCTTTTATATCTTTCCCCTCTCATATATGTTAAGCTTTTCATTCATGGGACCATTCTTCTGAACCACTGAACATGCTCCAAGGCCAGTACATCCTTCCTGAGAAATAGGGCCAAAAACTGCGTACAATACTCCAAATGTGGTCGGAGCAGAGCCTCAGCAGTACATTCCTGCTTTTATAATCAAGCCCTCTCAAAATAAATGCCATCACTGCATTTGCCTTCCTAACCACTGACTCACCTTGCAAGTTTACCTTGAGAGAATCCTGCACTAGAACTCCCAAGTCTCTTTGCACTTCAGACTTCTGAATTTTCTCCCCATTTAGAAAATAGTCCATGCCTCCTGTAAAAGTGCATGACCTCACACTTTGTATCGTCGGCAAACTTAGCCAGAATGCTCTCAGTTCCTTCATTTAGATCATTAATATATAAAGTGAAAAGTTGTGATCCCAACACTCAGCCTTGCAGAACACCAGCTGCCATCCCGAGATTGACCCTTTTATCCCAACTCTCTGTTTTCTGCCAGACAGCCAAGCTTCTATCCATGCTAACACCTTATCAAAGGCCTTTTTGAAGTCCAGGTAGATAACTCTCCTGGGTCTGACCTGCTCGTTACTTCCTCAAATAACTTGAGCAGATTTGTCTGGCATGACCTCCCCTTGATGAAACCATGCTGACTTTGTCCTATTTTACCATATAATTCCAAATATTCAAAAATCTCATCCTTCAGAATAATTCCAGGATCTTACCCAGGACCAAGGTTAGGCTAATCAGACTGTAATTTTCCATCTTTTGCCTTACTCCCTTTTTAAACAGGGTTGTCACATTATTGATTTTCCAGTCCTCTGGAACCCTCCCTGATACTAGCGATTCCTGAAAGATCACCACTAATGCCTCCACAGGCCTGTTATATCCTGTTGTAAATGCTGATGGACAATCGAACAACTAACAGTAGGAGGCGGCTTCACAAATCTTGTCACTTAGGACACCATGAAGTGTCAAGGCATCAGATCAAACAAAGAAACGTCCTGCTGTTTACCATGTACTGTCCTCCCTAGGCTGATGAATCAGTGCTCCTCTGTGATGAACAACACTTGGACAAATCGTTAAAGGCAACAGAGGCACAGTATGTAGCATGGGCAGGAGTTTCAACATCCTCCATTAAGACTAGTTCAGCAGCAATGTTACTGACCAAGGTAGTGGAGTCCTGAAAGACACAAATATCCCCATCTTCAATGTTGGTGGAGCTTAGCGCATCTGTGCAACAGATATGACTGCAGCATTCACAATCAGTGTCCAAATCTGTGACAGATTTGTCTAAATCTGGACAATATCCAGGGTTGGACTCATAAGTGGCAAGTGACATTCATGCCACCACAATAGTAGAATTAGGAGCGCTTATGAGCAAACTAAATAAACTGTACAATAGTACCTGTTTTTCAAACTGAAGATTCTGGGATGTTTCTGGAGTTACTTTTTTGCAGTTAGGGGAAACACTTACAATTTAAAGAAACACCTTTAGTTTTAGTCTGCAACCATTTGCAGAAGTTGTAGCTTAAGCTGGGCTAAGAAGGAAGTTGCTCCTGGAGAAGGTGGGTTGTGACAAAATGTGTCTTTAAGAAGGATTAGAGGGATGAATGTTGGATGTTTGTCATTTATATATAAATGATTTGGATGAGAATATAGAAGGCATGGTTAGTAAACTTGTGCACAACACCAAAATTGGTGGCACAGTACACAGTGAAGACTATTTTCTAAGATTACAAAGAGATCTTGATTAAACAGGTCTGTGAGCTTGAAAGTGGCAGATGGAGTTCAATCTGGATCTATGCGAGGTATTTTGGTACAACAAGCAAAGGTAGGGATTACATAATTAATGGTAGGGCTTTGGATAGTCTTGTAGAACAGAGGGACCTGGGGTGCAGGTACATAATTCTTTGGAGTTTGCATCACATATAGACAGGGTGGTTAAAAGGCATTTGGCATGCTTGCCTTCATTCCTCAGTCCTTTGAGTATAGGAATTGGGACGTAATGTTGAGGTTGTACAGGATATTGGCAAGACCTCTTCTGGAATACTATGCCCAGTTCTGGTCACCCAGTTATAGGAAGAATATTATTAAGCTGGAGATGGTTCAGAAGAGATTTACCAGGATGTTGCTGGGTATGAAAGGTTTGAGTTAGAAAGAAAGGCTGGATAGGCTGGGACTTTTTTCACTGGGGTATAGGAGGTTGAGAGGTGACTGACAGAAGTTTTCAAAATAATGAGAGGTATAGATAGAATTAACGGTAGATGTCTTTTCCCTAGGATGGGGGATTTCACAACTAGGGAGCACATTTTTAAGGTGACAGGAGAAAGATTTTTTTTAAATGACACTATTTCTTGATATACTGTTCGCATGTGGAACGAACTTCCTGAGAAAGTGGATACAATTACAAAAACATTTAAAAGACATTTGGACAGAAGCATGAATAGGGAAGGTTTGGAGGGATGTGGGCCAGGAGCAGGCAAGTGGGGCTAGTTTAGTTTGGGATTATGTTTGGCATGGACTGATAGCACCAAAGAGTCTGTTTCTGAACTATACGACTCTGACTCTACAATATGGTCCTGAAGAAGGGCTTATGCCTAACGTCGATTCTCCTGCTCCTTGGATGCTGCCTGACCTGCTGCGCTTTTCCAGCAGCACATTTTTCAGCTCTGATCTCCAGCATCTGCAGTCCTCACTTTCTCTACAATATGGTAGTCAGGCAACAAATTTGATATTGATAGCCAGAATGATACAGGAAAGGGTAGTGTACAAACAGAAAACGCAGCAAATAAAGTCAAATGATGATAAAATGGTAAAAAGGCAAAATTAATGGCTCAATTTAAATGTGTGTAGTGGTCAGAATTAAATTAACTAACTAACGGCACCAATACAGGTTAATGGGCATGATTATATTACCATTATAGAGAGATGATGACAATGAGATCAAAGCTGGGAACTAACTATTCAGGGGTTTGTAACCTTTGAAATGACAGGCAGGGCAGAAAGAGTGGTTGGGTAACTTTGAGATACAATAAGCCTAATAGCAAAAATTGATCTAGGATGGATGATGTAGAGCCCATATGAGTGGATCTAAGAACCTAACAAGGGTCAGATGACCCTCATTGTTATCTATAGGCCCCTCACAACGGCAGTAAATATGACTGTCTTTGTGGTGGCGTCTCCCCTGGGAGACCTGTGCAGGTGTTTTAACATATTTTTATCTCCTGCAGTGATAGGTCGAATCTCCATGTTTGTTCCCGATGGAAACAACAATGGACAAGTATTGTTTTTAGACTTGTATTAATACCTTGTTTTTAAACAGATTTTACTCGTTCCTCTGTTGGTGAATCGACCTGGAAGAAATATGAGACGGCTGTCAGCCCGCGTGACTCAGAGGTGCCATCATTAGTACTGCCATTCTCAAAAATTAATTGTGGCTGATTGAGATAGTCTCCCAGAGTCAGGATGGACAGGAAACCAGATGAAAAACCATCCCGTAAGTACAGTAGTGTTGGTGTCCTGCGAAAAGTGTGGTAGCCACATTAGAATTAAGGCATCCGCTTCAATACAAACCGATGGAACGAGACCCACAGATGAAGGAGCAGCGCTCCGAAAGCTAGTGCTTCCAAATAAACCTGTTGGACTGTAATCTGGTGTTGTGTGATTTGTAACTTTGTACACCCCAGTCCAACACCGGCATCTCCAAATCCTGTCAAATCCCGAAATCCAGACACCAGCCTGAAGGGTCGGGTAGTAGGACAGAGGATGACACGTGTTCTGTTGTGAAAATGACCAATAGGTTAGCTTTCTCTGTCGGAGAAACTATAATACGCAAGTTTATTTTTACAATTTTAAATTTTATGGCTTGGGCAATTTAGATCTTGAGCAGAGAGAGAAAGATGTCTCACCCAGTGATCATAGGATTCCTTTGCCTTCCCAAGATAGGAGCAGTGTTAATGGAATAGTTATACAATATCTAGTTGGTTGGTTATATTGTAAGAGATGCCATATCTGTCATCCCGTAAGGGGAGCCTTTTGCTTTTGTGTGAAAAAGCAGCATGGAATAAAAAGAACTAGAGCTAGATGTTTAAAGTGTAATAAGGAGAATATCATGCTGTCACATAGCATTGTGTGATGTCTAATGGTGCACACGGGTATAATATAGTAGCAGCATTTAGTTGTCCGCATTATGAGATGAGTTTTAGTACAAAATTGGTTTAGGAAAACATCAAAGACATAGGCATGCAATAGGTTGTAATCAAAAACAGAAAGATAATTTAGCTAAAGATAAAAAAGGTGGGAAGGAAAGGAGGCATTTTGGCATTTTGGTCTGAGAAAGAAGTTAGATTATTGCCTTGGGTGTCTGCCTGTGTGGAGTTTGCACATTCTCCCCGTGTCTGCGTGGGTTTCCTCCGGGTGCTCTGGTTTCCTCCCACAGTCCAAAGATGTGCAGTTCAGGTGAATTGGCCATGCTAAATTGCCCATAGTGTTAGGTGTAGTAGTCAGAGGGAAATGGGTCTGGGTGGGTTACTCTTCGGAGGGTCGGTGTGGAGTTATTGGGCCGAAGGGCCTGTTTCCACACTGTAGGGAATCTAATCTATTCTAATCATTGCGAGAATTGGAGCTTAAGGGAAGTACTTAGATAAATAAAATGATAGCTAGTGAATTAACAGGAAAGACACCGAAGCAAATATCAGATAAGAGGGGAACACTTGTTAAGGTGAAGTAGGCCCTGCGATTCCTCGACTTGTTGAAGAGGAGGAAGAGGAGAGATAAATAGATGTTAAAAGTCAGAAAGATATTGGCTTCAATAGTGGAAAGACTAACATTCATATTCCAAATCGTAGGAGTATAGATGAGCTATTAAATCAGGCTGAGGAACTTTTAAATGGAAAAAGGGGTGTAGGTTTTATTAGTCAATGGTCGCAATTAATTAATAATATTACTGAAGATTTAATGAAATGAAAAGTAGTTAAAAAGAAAAATGAAGGAACATCACAACAGACGAAGGGAAATAGAGAGAGGAAATGATGTAATTACTGGGTAGAGAGGAGATATGCTTCTAAAAAGGCCCACTTCTATACAGAACAAAAAGAAATCAATTGGCGTGAGAGCTTGTGGGGGCGGCAGCTAATAATAATATTTGCTCCCTGAATAAAGGTGAGTTAGAGCAAGTTTTTCTGGAAAACTCTTGGGGCCCAATAATAAAGCGAGCTTAAATCGATGTAAGTCCTACATGGGAAAGTCCAAGATAGATCATTTGGTGGAACCTATTGGAAAATAGGAGGTTGATAAAGCTATTGAAGAAATCGACCTGAAATCAACTGCAGGGTCAAATGGCATTAAATTAAAGGATATATCATCGATTATGCAAAGGATATATCCTGGTTGCCAAGGATGTTGTTCTTGTGGATGCAGGCAGGGGTTATTCCAGCTGCCCTGAAAAACAGTAGGGCAGTCTTAATTCCCAAGACTAGTGATAGGAAAAGCCTTTAGGATACGTATTGTTGTTGTTGTTGTGTCACCGTAGTCTTGCCAGACCATAGGGATTTCTCTCATTAGAGAGCAGCAACTGATGGTGATTTAACCTGAGGGCCACCAGACCTTAGGCGAGAGCAGAGGTTGAGAAGGAGAGTAGCTATAGATTATTGGCAGCTGAATACAACCTGCTACTCCTTTGCATTTTTACGAAAAGAATAGCAAAAAGATTAGGCGAGGCAGTAGAGCTGAATCCAAGACAGAAAGGTTTCCTCACGCACACCTCAGGTGTGATGAAAATGTTGCAATTTTAGATAACATTCTAAAAGGGGCAAAGAGGAGTAAGAAGGATTTAGCACGTTGTCTTTATAGATTTAGCAAAGGCTTTTGATTCGATCGGGCACAAATTGATATTTATGACCTTCCAACAGGTAGACCTCCTGAAAGAATTTATTCATTTAATTTATATCACAATAATACCACAGTAGTTGAGGGATATAACAGTAAAACTGATTTTATACAGGTAGCATATAATGAAGCAGAGTGACTCTTTGTGCCCCACTCACTAGGTGGATCCTCAAATACGTTCATTGGAAGGGCTGCGATTAGACGTTTTTATGGATTTTAAGAATGAACTTGTACACTGTTCAGCCTTGGCTTTTGCAGACAATGTGGTATTCTTAAGTGAGTCTTATTTAGGGATGGTGAACAATTTGAATATCATTAAAAGGTTTTGTGAAAATACCGGCCTCATGATTAATATAAAGAAAATAAAAGGATTTTGGTTTTCTTATAGAAGTAAGACTTTTTATATAATCATCTCAGTAATTGGAAGCTGGGAGAAATGAGATCCAGTACATCTTCCCGGGTGCGACTAAAGATATGTTTAGGCCCTAAATTGTCCCCTGGTCGGGCATCAACAGGGCCAACTGTGAATACAAGTTAAAAGAATGGGCAGAGAATTTAAGAACTTCCGCATTATGCCTGAAGCAAAAGGTGGAGGTTTTTCAGAACATTTTATTCCTAGGATGTATTATTATTTGGTTTTATATGAAGCATCACAGAACCTTTTATGACGACTTGACACTTTTATTCGGAGTTTCATAAGGGATATTTTACACCTGCCACGAGCAATAACTGAAGGCATCCTGTATGTGCGGAATACAGATAGAGGATTAGGAATTCCCAAGTTGCAACTTCAGATCCCTATTGCAGTGATAAGAAAGCGCGAGGCCCTTGAAAATGATTTTGGATAAGGTAATCCATGCCTCTTCTAGTTTAGTAAGGGGAACAAAATAGAAGATATAAAGGCATTAACAAGGTTAATGGTCCTTCGTGAGATCTGGATATCCGAAGATGACTGTTTGCAGTTCGAAGATGGAACAGATGTTGATAAAGGACGAGGCCTGGAGATTGTGCAGAGTTCGAATTACAAAGTTTGGAGGGAGAAAGAATTATTGAAATGGACGAACCAACAATGTCAAGAGCTGGGGATGGGATATTTTAAGAGCTATAAGATTCCCAATGTATGGATTCAACAACATTCTATATGAAAACCTCCAAGTTCATTAATAGTTTGGTATTACATTGCAATTTGTCACCAACCAGGATGACTTTGATACACGAAGATCCCTTGTGAACAAAGAATGTTGAAAATGCAAGTCCCTGATTGAGACACTTACCCACATTTCCGGGTGGTGCCCAGTGTAAAGAATATGAGAATCAAGAGACACAATAAGATAGTGCCGAAGTTGTACCAAAATATGGGCAAGACCATATTTGGCGTATTGTGAGCAGTTTTGGTCCCATATCTCAGGAAGGTCGTACTGGCCCTGGAGTGTGTTCAGAGGAAGTTCACCAGAATGGTCTCAGGAATGAAAAGCTAAACATATGAGGAACGCTTGAGGACTCTGGGTCTACACTGGATGGAATTTAGAAGAATAAGGGGGATCTAATTGAATCTTCCATAATACTGAGTGACCTGGACAGAGATGTTGGGAAGATGTTTTCGTTGGTAGGAGAGACTAGGACCCAAGGGCACAGCCTTCGAGTAAAAGGAAGACCTTTTAGAAAAGAGATAAGGAGAAACTTCTTCAGCCAGAGAATAGTGAATCTATAGAATTCCCTGCCACAGGAGGCTATAGAGGCCAGGTCATTGAGTATATTTGAGACGGAGATAGATAAGCTCTTGAATGTAAAGGGGATCAAGGTTTACAGGGAGAAAACGGGAGAATTGGGTTGAGAAGCTTACCAGCCATGATTGAATGGTAGAACAAACACGATGACTAAATATGTATCAACGAGTGACTTAAAAACTCAAAAGACATACTATTTGTAGTGCTTTAATGTTGCTATTCTATAGGACAGAGAATAAATGAGGTAATAATAAGGGTGCGTTAAAAGACAGATCATTTTAAGCTTCATGGAGGTAAGTTGAGTTTTCAAAGGTAGCCACAAGGAAGAATTTATAAATTGTCTTCATAGAGTCGTCGAGATGTACAGCACAGGAACAGACCCTTTGGTCCAACTCGTCCGTGCCGACCAGATATCCTAAATTAATCTAGTCCCATTTGCCAGCATTTGGCCCATATCTCTCTAAACTCTTCCTATTCATATACCCTTCCTTTTAAATGTTGTAATTGTACCAACCTCCACCACATCCTCTGGCAGGTCATTCCATACAGGAGTCACCCCTTAAATCTATGCCCTCTAGTTTTGGACTTACCCACCTCAGGGAAAAGACCTTGTGTATTTACCCTATCCACACCCCTTGTGATTTTATAAACCTCTACAAGGTTACCCCTCAGCCTCTGACACTCCAGGGAAAATAGCCCCGGTCCTTTCAGCCTCTCCCTATAACTCAAAACCTCCAACATTCAAGGCAGTATGCTAGAAAAATATGTTGTGGACTCTACTAGTCATAGAGTCGTACTGCGCAGAAACAGCTCCTTCAGCTCATCAGGCCTATGCTGACCAACTACGTTAATCTCATTTATCTGCCCTCGCTCCGTCGCCTACTGTGTCCTGGCATTTTAAGTGCTCATGTAGATGATCAGACTAAGTTGGATCTGGTAATGAGTAATGAAGTAGGTTTAATAAGTGATGTGAGAGTAAACAATCCCCTTGGGAACAGTGACTGTAACGTGGCAGAAATAACATTCAATTTGAAAGGGAGGAACTTGGGTCAGAATCAACTACGCAAAAGTTAAATAGGAAAAATTACATAGGGATGAGGGCAGAATTGGCCTACTCTAACTCACCTTCCTTATATTCTTAAATAATGTGCATTTATATTACCCCAACATACCGCAAACTGTTTTACCGCTAAAGAATCCTTTCACAATGTCGTAACCTCTGGTGTCAGAAACAAGATGCTCTGTCACAGAGAAGCAATGTTAGAATTGAAAGGTCAGTCTTTACTTGGTGCTGTTGGACATGTGGTAACAATCAGATTTGCAATGACCATAGCAGCGAATAGGAGCAGATCATCTATCACCACGACCCACCCAGTGAGGCAGTTACTAAGCATGGAAAGGGCAGATGGGAACAAAATCGC
Source organism: Chiloscyllium punctatum (assembly GCF_047496795.1). Lineage (NCBI taxonomy): Eukaryota > Metazoa > Chordata > Chondrichthyes > Orectolobiformes > Hemiscylliidae > Chiloscyllium > Chiloscyllium punctatum. The sequence continues at coordinate 114,077,796 of NC_092746.1, forward strand.
TTTACAGCAAAAGAGCAGATTCACTCTTACAGGCACTGCTCAAAGGTTGGAAATATGAGTCAAGCTCTTTGGGATGTCTTGATGCTAAATCAGGTGCTGTCTGAATGTGAAATCTTAAAAACATTTAATCTTGCTCACTGTTGTTGCACCTCAGTTTGTATCTGAATTCATCAAGGATCTTATCTGAAAGGACTGTAAACCTACACTGACACTTATCATATTATCCTCTTATACTGGACTGAATGAGTACAATTGCAAAATTTGGGAGCAACTTCTTTGACCAAGCTTTCAGTGACCTCAACCAATATTTCCTGCCTCGGGTGGATTTTCCCTCTGTGAAGCACAAACTGAGTGGTTTGAAAGAGTGCTCCACTGCGTATATTTGATAAAGCAATCTCCAAGGTACGAGCTCCACTAGCACAGACATTGTCATGTCTCACACATGGGTTACATTTCCTCTTTCGGATTCAGGCAGCTGCCAAAGCCATCCCAAATCACAGTAAACCCCCGTTATCACCAGCAGGTTAGTGGCCCTGACTGAAAAGGTACTAATCCTCCAAAATCCTTGCCCTCGAGGGAATCTTTTGTTGGAGCCTCCTCTGCGGCCACAAATGCCCAGAATCAGCAGAATCCTTTCCAAATAATTCTGTGAGCAAAGCAAAATCTTTTCAGCTCGGCTTTGCAGTTCCATTGATGAGGTGGCCTCGCGAGAGGTGGAACATTCCCAGCCTCCGAGTTATATATTGGGCTGTCCAATTATTCCCGGGTGTCAAAGACATTTTGGCATTCAGCTCCGTTGGACAGAATCCGGCAGCAACATGTCACAGTATTCGGGCAAGGTGAGCGACCAATTCAATTTTGCCTTCGTATTTTGTGTGTATTTATATAAAGCTCTCTGTCAAATCCCACTCTAGAGACTTCAGCACGAATTCTAAGCTGACTGTCCCACTGCAGTACCAAGGGACTGCTGCACTGTATTTTAGATTCAACCAAGAGCCCCATCAAATTTCTCAGTGAAATAACTCCACAGAGACTGGTATCCTGTCACCAAGATACCCTTTATTTACATGTGCATAGTACTTGACTCTTCAGGTGGCAATGGTGTCAAGGCTGTGACATCCAGCAGCCTTAGCAGCTGGTTCTGAGGGGCGAGGTATGTTTTGCTCCTGCCTGATTGCAAGTTTGCAGCTTTCAGGTGGCCCACATACCTGTTCAAGACCACCTCACCTACCCCAACTTTGTACGTCACAGGACCTGACTATACGTCAACCATACCTCTTACATGACCCATGCATGACCCATGCTGGGCCATTTCCATGGTTTCAGGACAAATTTCATCCCCTGAAGTACATTGTCTCTGTCCTTAAGTGGAGTCCTGTGTCCACCATCTTGCATTCTGATGCTATTTTAGTTTTGCCAGGACTGGAGCTTTTTGCGTCCAGTCTGATATTGTCAACGGTAACCGGAAGGATGTACAGAAAATTTAAAAGCAGAACAGACTGTTCTAGTCGTGGAACCCTTGGTGGTTTATCTGCCAGCAGGAGACAGCTCAAGGCATCCACAGTTATTACTTGGCCTCCCAGACAGTGTTCCAACTTGCAATTGTATGCATTTGGAATGACAGCCCACCACTATATTCAACCTGAAGCAATGGGCAACACAGCCTTGTCCTCGTTGTGTAGCCCTAGCAGGGATTTGTGCTCTGTTACTATTACAAATTTACATTCAAAGATGACGACTAAATCTTCCTTCTCTATCTGGGCATATTTGTGCTCTGCATCAGCCAATGTCTGGGAAGCATTCACTATTATTGGGCATTCCACTCCATTGGGCCAACGAGGAGCCAACACTACCCTGATACCATAAGATATATAGTGGGCGGAACGGTGGCACCGTAGTTAGCACTGCTGCCTCACAGCGCCAGAGACCCGGGTTCAATTCCCACCTCAGGCGACTGACTATGTGGAGTTTGCACGTTCTCCCCGTGTCTGCGTGGGTTTCCTCTGGGTGCTCCGGTTTCCTCCCACAGTCCAAAGATGTGCAGGTCAGGTGAATTGGCCATGCTAAATTGCCCGTAGTGTTAGGTAAGGGTTAGATGTAGATGTAGGGGTATGGGTGGGTTACGCTTCGGCGGGGCGGTGTGGACTTGTTGGGCCGAAGGGCCTGTTTCCACACTGTAAGTAATCTAATCTAATCTAAAAAATATGGCATCGTATGTCAGCACCAAATCTGGGATCTCACTTGAGATCATAGTATGCTAATGCCTTAGACAATGATAGCTGCTTCTTCCCTTCCCTAAAGGCTATTCTTGGTTACCCTTTTTACCCAAGGCTGACCCCTTTTCAGATGTAAAGGTGCCAGGATGGAGGTCAGGTTACATATGAACTTTCTGTAATAATATACCAAACCAAGGAAAGGTCTAACCTCCAGTACAGATATGGGAGCCGGGGCACCTTTGAATCCCCTCACTTTATCTTCCAACAGGTGTAGCCCGGTCTCGTTGATTCTGTAGCTCAAGAAAGTCATTTGGGATGCCTGGAACATGCATTTTTCCATTCTAAGGCTTATGCCCACCTCAGAAAACCATCTAAGGACTACAGGTAGTTCTTCTATAATGCGATGGTTGCGTTCTTGTGCAACCCTGTGTGATAGAAAAATTGCATATTAGAAACAGCGCCTAAAGTGTTGATGATGTTACAGCCAACACGTGTTTCAAAGGTTCACGCTTTGGAAACAGTGTCCCCAATTCATCAATTGCATTACAACGAATTTGTGTTAATGAAACACACACATTATAGCAGAACAACCTGTATGTCCAAGTTCTCTAAGTGCTCTTTATTGGTCTTCCATGTTATGAGCAAGTCATCTAGACAAATGGTGAACTGCCCTTGTAAAATATTCTCTATCATCTGCTGAAAAGTGGCACAGGCTAATGATACCCCAAATGGTAGTCTCATACATTGGGACAAACCTCTTATGGGTATAATTGTAGCATACTTCTGGGAATCCTCATCTAACTGCAATTGCAGGTACACGTGGCTTATGTTCAGCTTCATGAAGGACAGCCCCACCCCTGTCATTTTTGCATATAAATCCTTTATGTGCGGGATTGGGTATTTATCCAGCTGTGAGAGGTGGTTTACCATTTGTTTAAAATCCCCACAAAGGTGAGCCAACTCATTGGGTTTCACCATTGGGATGACCGATGCTGCCCATTTTGCAAACTGGACTGGTTTGATCATTCCTTCACTCTCCAGCCTTCTGATCTCTAACTCTACTTTTGCCCATAAGGCAAATGGCACTAGGTGGGCCTTGCAGATTTGTGGAATTGCTTCTTGGTCACCAGGCAAGGTGGCTTTGGTTCCTTTGATAGTTTCTGGACCTTCTTGAAAATTTTCCAAGTTAGCAAAATTTTAATTAGGACTTCACTCAGATAGCCACTTTCTATTAGAAAAATATTAAACCAGTCAAAGTGAATCTTTCTCGACTGAATATGCCCCATCAAGCTTGGGCCCGAGCCTTTTACTACAACCAGTGGTAACAGAATCAGCTGCTTCTCATATGAGACTGGAAACAAAATTATATCCTTAATCTGTAGCAGTTCCCCAATATAGGTTCTCAATCTAGTCGAGGTCTTGCACTTAACTTAAGGTTTGGAATCCAGAGCAGATTTTATTAAAACCTAGTTTGACAATCACTGATAAAGCCACGCTAGTATCAACCTTCATTAGAACCGGATTTAACCAGATGTTTATTTTGGTTCTGATTTGGATGTTGCTAAGCAATCTAACTGTTCCAAGCCTGATGTAGGTGGGATTTCCAGGGTGTGCACTCTCCTGGATACCGGCCTATGAGCTCTCTTACTGAATTCAGGCCAAGTGGGACACTTTTACTGTCTCAAGTCCGCATGCTGGCAGCAACTACAATGGCTTGTTAGCCTGGATCCTGAAGAAAATGTTAGCTATTTGGCTTAGGCTTGGCTTTGTTTTGGGATTTTGCTATGAGCTGACCCAGAGTCCCTCTGTTCAGGATATGTCCTAAGTGAGGCTATGCAATTGTCTTCACTCAAGGTCAATTAGCCTGGTGAAGGTGTCCACTTCCACCCTATAACTCACTGTATGTTCTAATTGCCACATTTTCCAATGATAATGCCAATTGCAGTGCCTAATTGAACTCCAGTTGGGCTTCAGCTAGTAGGCACTTTTGCATGGTTACATCATTAATCCCATATACCAAACAATGTCTCATTAAGGGTTAAACCAAAGTGGGGGCAGGCCTCTGCCAGTCATCCTAATCTAGTCAAAAATATCGATGCAGATTTCCCTGGTTCTCAAGTTGCCAAATAGCACCTCAGAATTAGAGGAAGCTTGGGGTCATAATATTCCTTAACTAGATCCATCAACTCTTGAAAGGGTTTAGTATCTGGTGCCTCAGGAAAGGTTAAGCTCCTAATAACTGAAAAGGCTGCAGGTCCATAAGCTATCAGGAGAATTACTCATTATTTTTCACCTGTCCCAATGTCATTTGCCTGGGAAAAATAACCCATGACTGGTTACCTGGCATTGACATGTTGGGATTTACTGGGACTCCATGCAAAATTGACTGCCCCTTTCCACATCTCAACAGCAACTATGTTTCAAAAGTGCATGAAGCATGATAGCTCATTCTGAAGTCGTGGAAAGCAATATGTAAATGCAAGGTATACATTTTCTTCACTTAACGACAACGCTGATAAAAGCAAATTGCACTCATGTCGAGATTTGTTTATTTGATTTGCCACCTGGGCAAAGATTGAGGCTGCCTCAGTGCAGAACAGGCTGAAAAGAAAGGGGATAGGAAGAGAATAATCATCTTGTTTCATTGTGTTTAGATGCACATTAGCTTGGGCTTTTATTTCTGCTGTTCCTCTTTTTATTTCTTGGCTTACTGCCTGTGCCCACCCTGTTCCCATATGTTTTGGATCTGCCCATTGGTTAGTTATAGTGAGAAGGTCAATTTGTAACATTTTGAGACAAGCCAAACATATTTAACAGAGCAATTATCTGTAATTATATAGATCAGAGGATTCTTTCTCTTATTAGGAAGTTTAATTTGAAATCATTAGAACCAAGAATTAATATCCAAATCTTAACTCATGAGTCTCAATGGTTTCTCAGATTCTTGTAGCTGTTTTAAAACTTATTGCTTTTTTATCTCTTAAGGTTCCATTCCATTTTCTGACCCCTTATCTGAATAGATCCCAGCTTGCTTCAGATTTCCTATTATTTGGGAGTTGGCTGAACCACTGGGGCATTGATTGAGGTATTTGTGCTCTTTCCTCCATCAGATCATCTTCTACGAGGGGAAATGTTTTACAGGCAGAAAACTGGAGGTGTGTGGAGACTGCGACAACTTCCAGGACAGGGGATTTCTGAACAGAGTGAACTCCATCCGAGTGGAGAGCAGTGCTTGGATCTGCTATGACCACCCGGATTTCAAAGGGCACCAGTACATCCTGGAACGAGGAGAGTACCCTGACTTTTACCGCTGGAATGCTCACAATGACCACATGGGCTCCTGCAGACCCATCAAAATGGTACGTTAGGACACATCAATCGCATTGTGTGAACATGCTGTGTCGACATGGAAGATCCTTAGGCATTAAAGTGTTGGATCAGCCAGCGATACCCCTGGGAGTGAAAATAAAGTCTCATTGATGAGAAAGCTCTGTGCCAGTTCACAGAACTGAGATGCATTAATTGATTATGATTCTAGATTTGGGTGTCACTGGCTGGGACAAGGTTGGGGCTGGGGCAGGGAATTGTGAATCCCGAGATGCCTTGAACAAGGTGGTGATGAGCTTTTCATCTTGGAGGTCTGCCAGTCAGCGTGACATGGTGGATCAGTGGCTGGCACTGCTACCTCACAACAACCTGAGGGTGGACTCAGGTTTGATTCCACTCTCAGGTGACTGTGTGGAGTTTGCACATTCTCCCCGTGTCTGCGTGGGTTTCCTCCTACACTCCAAAGATGTGAGGATTAGGTGAATTGGCAATGCTAAATTGCCCATAGTGTCCAGGGATGTGAAAGGTACATGGCTTAAGCATGGGAAATGCAGGGTTACAGGGTTGGGGCATGGGGGAAAGGGGCTGGATGGGATGTTCTTCAGAGGGGTGGTGTGGATTCAATGGGAAGAATGGTCTGTTTCCACACTCTGGGGAAACTATGAATTCTGTGATCATGTGATGAACACACAGTACTTTTACTTACAAAGAACTCCAGGATTTTGCAGGATGGCCCATTCATCCAAGCACATCACATGTAAAAAGCTATAAAATGCTGAGAGGGACTTGACTGAGTAGGCAGTGGGAGGGAGATATCTCTGATGGGAGAATCAAGAAGTATGGGACTGGTTTAAAAATCATGGGTCTCCCATTTGAGATGACTATGAGGACACATTTCTAACAAAGAGTCATTAATCCATGGCATTCTTTGATTTGATTTATTATTATTGTCCCATGTACGGAGATATTGAAAAGTATTGTACTGCATGCTATCCAGGCCAATCATACATTACATTACTACACATCAGAGTGATAGAGCAGAATGCAGAGTATAGTGTGACAACTACAGAGAAGGTGCAGTGATAGATCAACTAGAATATATGAGAGGTTCATTCATAAGTCTGATAATGGCAGGGAGAAGCTGTTCTGAATCTGCTGGTGTGTGTTTTCAAACTTCCTGCCCAATAGAAGAGGATGAAGAGAGTATAAGTGAGGTGGAAGGAGTCATCAATTATGGCAATGGGAATTATCGATGGAGTCAATGGAAGGAAGTTGGTTTGCATGATGGACTGGGCTGCGTTCACAACTCTCTGTAAGTTCTTGAGCAGAGCATTTGCTATACCAGCTGTGGTGCATTCTCTTTCCCTGAGAACAGTAGAGAGTGTCTTTGAATATATTCAAGGCAGAGTTAGGCAGATTGCTGATGAACAAGGGAGTTAAGATTAATGGGGTTAAGGGAAGTAGATTGATGCCACAATCAGATTAGCCTCTGTTTTTATTAAATGCAAAATCAAGCTTCAATAGCCTTCTCCTGCTCCTATTTTATTTGATGGTAAATCTACCCTGAACTCTCACCAATTTTACAGATTGTATCCTTTATCACTGTGACATTTTTGAAAAATGTTAATGGGACATTGTCATCACTGGTAAGGCCAGCATTCTTGGCCTATTTCAGAGGACGCTAGGGATCAACCACATTGCTGTCTCAGGTGGGTAAAGATTTCTTTGCCCCTAGGTGGCGTCAGGGAACCAGATTAATGGTTGTCACAGTCACCATTACTTAGACTGGCTTTCAATTCCAGATTTTATTAATTAGTTGCCATAGTAGGATTGGAACTTGTTACAAAGGGCACTGACTCCATGTGTCTGGATAACTAACCAAAACCACCATGCCATCATCTCCCACGAGAAGTGTGAGTATTCCAAATATTCAATAGAACCATAGAAACAATACAGCACAGAAGGAGACCTTTTAGCCCATCTTGTCCATACTGACCCAAAGACATTCAGATGCCCTTGGGGTGGCATGGTGGTTAGCACTGCTGCCTCACAGTGCCAGGGTCCCAGGTTCAATTCCCACCTTGGGTGACTGTGTGGCGTTTGCACATTCTCCCTGTGTCTGTGTGGGTTTCCTCTGGGTGCTTTGGTTTCCTCCCACATTCCAAAGATGTGCAGATCAGGTGAATTGGCCCTATTAAATTGTCCATGGTGTTAGGTGCACTTGTTAGAGGGGGGGGTGGGTTACCCTTCAGAGGGTCGGTGTGGGTTTGTTTCCACAGTGTAGGGAATCTAATCTAATCTAATCTCTTTGTAATCCCATTTTCCTGCACACAGCCTCCAGTCCTGAATCTTACAGAACTTGAGGTGTAGCTTCAGGTTTCTTTTTAAAAGTTAGAATCTCTCCCTCCACCATCAACTCAGGGAGTGAATTCCAGACATCCACCACCCTCTGCATTAAAAAAAATTCCTTATAAACTTCTAATCCTTCCCACCAATTAGCTTGAATCTATCACCCCTCTGCCAAAGGAAACAGGTTCCTCCTATTTATTTTATCTTTACCCTTCACAATTTACATTAATCATGTCGCCCTGAGCCTTCTCTGCCATGAGCTCTGTTAGTGACTGCGGACATTCACTGCTTTCTGATCACCAGGTCAGTTATAGATTATGTTTTAGTTTTTATCTCTGTCTCCTCAAATAATGAGTTGCCACGGGCAACAAAATGGCTGACCTGTCATGCCAAAACCACGATTCCTGCTTTTATTCATGTCCTGTTTGAGCCCAGGATCCAGTAAACATGGGCATAGGGAAATATTCCAAGATTAATGCCCAGGGTGGATGGGCACCAATGGATGACTTTTGTTCACCCTTTACGTCTGACTTGTTTTTTCAGCATGGCGAGCATTACAGGATAGAGCTGTTTGAGAACTGCGACTTCAATGGCCAGTGTATGGAGTTCTGTGAGGATTGTCCCTTCCTGCAGGGTAGAGGCTGGAACAAAACCTGTGTCAACTCCATCCGGGTTTATGGTGATGGGGCGTAAGTGTCAATTCCTCTGTCAGCTTGAAGCTCTTGTCTGACGTAGTTTTGATCCTTTCGTAGTTTCCTTGTACAGTGTAAACTGTAAGTACAGACAGTAGCCCAAAAAACATTGATGTATGTTATTGAAGTGATGGAACTAGGACAGCTACTCCATCAAGTCACATAACAAAGGTGGAGACCATTTGGCCCGTTGTGTCTATACCAGCTCCCTGAAAAAGCTGCCCTTTTAGTCCCACTCTCAGCCCAGCAAGTGTTAAATAAATCTCCAGTTCCCTCCTGAAAGTTATTACTGCATTTTCTACAGGGCTTTCAAGCACCAGATTTCTTTGTACAGTCTTCAATCTATGCCGTCTAGTTACAGATTTTCTTGCAAGTTGAAACAACTTCCTCCACCTCCTCTAGTAAAAAATGTTTACAATCTAAGCATCTGCATTAAATCACCCTTTAACCAACTCTGCTCTAAGGTTCTATCCCCACTTCACACAACTGAACTCTCTCATCATTGGTACTATATCTCCTCTTCAAGAACTTAAAGTCACTCCTAAAGTCTGGTGGCCAGAATATGACATAACACCCTTGATGAGATCTATCCTGTGCTTTGTAAGGGGTGGCTATAAATTTCTCCTTTTTGTATTCCAGGCCTTGCTTTTAAAAGCCAAGAATTCCAGGTGCTTTTATTCAAATAGTTTTGCTACCTCCAGAGATTCATATTTCTGAACCTCCAGGAATCACTATTCCCACATCCGCTCTAAAATAATGGGATTAATGGGGCAGTGGGCAGATAGTCACCCTGGCACTTATCCTGGACTAGGGCATGATTGGAACACTCAGAGAAGAGGATTAATGTTGCAAAAGCACAACTTTCAGATGCTCTCCTGCTGCTCTATAGGGAGTAAATACAGACTCCCAGTAAACCAAATACAAGTGTAAAAAAAGCCCCTTCTGAGTCCATGCCAGACCCTGTTGGCATGTACTTAATGGGCCAAATCCACTTCTTTTGTACCATAATAGGTCTCTTGTCAGATACATGGATCTGCCCCCAGACCCCACTGACCAGATCCCAAGCCCTCAGCAGGGTTAGGCACAAGTGGCATAAATATCTTGGGGCATAATGAACAGGACTAGCCCCAGAATCAAAAATCTCTTTAACATAAAACCCCTAGCAACATATAATTACTGTCAGTAACTGGGAACACAGGATTAGGAACTGACCACTCATTTTATAGAACATAGAACATAGAACAGTACAGCACAGAACAGGCCCTTCAGCCCACGATATTGTGCCGACCACTGATCCTCGTGTATGCACCCTCAAATTTCTGTGACCACATACATGTCCAGTAGTCTCTTAATGTCCCCAGTGACCTTGCTTCCACAACTGCTGCTGGCAACGCATTCCATGCTCTCACAACTCTCTGTGTAAAGAACCCACCTCTGACATCCCCTCTATACTTTCCTCCAACCAGCTTAAAACTATGACCCCTCGTGTTAGTCATTTCTGCCCTGGGAAATAGTCTCTTGCTATCGACTCTATCTATGCCTCTCATTACCTTGTATACCTCAATTAAGTCCCCTCTCCTCCTCCTTTTCTCCAATGAAAAAAGTCTGAGCTCAGTCAACCTCTCTTCATAAGATAAGCCCTCCAGTCCAGGCAGCATCCTGGTAAACCTCCTCTGAACCCTCTCCAAAGCATCCACATCTTTTCTATAATAGGGTGACCAGAGCTGGAAGCAGTATTCCAAGTGCAGTCTAACCAAAGTTTTATAGAGCTGCAACAAGATCTCATGACTCTTAAACTCAATCCCCCCTGGTTGGCCATTTTAAGGGATCTATGTACCTGCACACCAAGATCCCTCTGTTCCTCCACACTGCCAAGAATCCTATCCTTAATCCTGTACTCAGCTTTCAAATTCGACCTTCCAAAATGCATCACCTCGCATTTATCCAGGCTGAACTCCGTCTGCCACCTCTCAGCCCATCTCTGCATCCTGTCAATGTCCCGCTGCAGCCTACAACAGCCCTCTATACTGTCAATGACACCTCCAACCTTTGTGTCATCTGCAAACTTGCTGACCCATCCTTCAATCCCCTCATCCAAGTCATTAATAAAAATTACAAACAATAGAGGCCCAAGGACAGAGCTCTGTGGAACACCACTCACCACAGACTTCCAGGTAGAATATTTTCCTTCTACTACCACTCGCTGTCTTCTGTTGGCCAGCCAATTCTGTATCCAGACAGCTATGTTCCCCTGAATCCCATTCCTCCTGACCTTCTGAATGAGCCTACCATGGGGAACCTTATCAAATGCCTCGCTGAAGTCCATATACACCACATCCACAGCTTGACCCTCATCAACGTTTCTAGTCACATCCTCAAAGAACTCAATAAGTTTTGTGAGGCATGACCTGCCCCTCACAAAGCCATGTTGACTGCATTTAATCAAGCCATGCTCTTCCAGATGGTCATAAATCCTATCCCTCAAGCCTGTTCCCCATACAGTTGGGTCATGGCTGATTTGTTGCTTCAGTATACCTCCAATGGCCTTGCTTCCACAGCCCTTAGTACATTTACCTGACAAAAAAATCACTCCGTCTCTGTTTTGATATTTTCAATTGCCCTTGCCAAGCACCACTGCCCCCACCACAAACTTCAGCAGCTATTTTGGGAAATAGCTAGAAGGCTTTCACTCACCTTTGTGCAAAAATGAGAACTTAGAGCAGGAGTTGGCCATTCAGCCCATCGACTATGCTCTGCCATTTAATATGATCCTAGTTGACTTCATCTCAGTCTTAACTTTCCTGCTCATTCCTCCTAACCCTTTAACCTGTTGCTAATTCAAGATCTGTCTATCTCCTCAACTGTATTGTTTCCCAGCATCCACCCACACTCTGGGATAGTGAATTCCACAGACTCGTGACCCTTGTAGAAGTGACTTTTCCTCATCTCTGTTTTAAACCTGCCATCCTTTAGCCTAAAACTACAACTGCTCATTCTAGATTGCCCCACAAGGGGACACATCCTTTCTACATCTGCTTTGTCAATCCCTTTAGAATCTTAAATACTTCCAAGGAAATGAAGGAGTGCTCGCTGACCTCACTCCTGAGCATGCTTAATGATGGCAATGTCCTCTTCCTCTTGGCTCCCCGCAAGAGGTAACAGTTTCTGTCCATCTATCCAAGCAATCATTTTCATCATCTCAAGTTCCTCAAGCAAATCCCCCTCTGAATTTCTTCTACTCAAAGAGGCTTGGAGCGATTTCTGTTTTTGAATGACTCAGCCACCTCACTAATACTGGACTAAAAGGAATGAGTGCAAACACCTTTCATCTGACCTGTCTGCAAAATTCAATCCTCGCAGTTTGATCGCAACCATTTAATTGTTTGATATTTCTCCCGTTCAATTTGCAGCTGGGTCTTATACGATGAGCCCAATTACCGCGGTCGAATGTACATTGTGGAACGAGGAAATTACCACTCACACACAGAGTGGCAGGCACAAAATGGAAACATCCAGTCCCTGCGAAGGGTCGTTAACTACTTCTAGTGAGCCTCAGACTGCTTCCTTCCATCAAGATCAAACTGAGACTGCTGCCAACATCGGAAACTACAAAATAAATAAAACTGTTCAAAAATATCCCAAACAGACATGCATGTTCTCTTCTATTTCGATGGCTAGTTTCATTCTAAATATCTGGGGTGGTGAAGAAACTCAATACTTGCCTCAGTGAGAACCTGGGTTTAACTAGGGACATCAAGAGTCATAGAGATGTAGATGGCCCTTCGACCCATCTTGTCCATGTGGTCTGGTTTTCATAGTTAAACCATTTGCCTGCATTTGGTCCATTTCCCTCCATAGTTAATCCATCCATGTATCTAGGCAAAAGTGAGGACTGCAGATGCTGGAAACCAGAGTTTAGATCAGAGTGGTACTAGAAAAGCACAGCAGGTCAGGCAGCATCCAAGGAGCAGGAAAATTGACGTTTCGGGCCCTTCATCAGGATCCTTCATCAAGCCCTTCCAGCACCATCCATGTATCGGTCTAGATATTTCTTAAATGACAAGATTATACTCACCTCGACCACTGCCTCTGGCAGACTGTTCCAGACACTCACCACCCTCTGAATGAAAGATTTGTGTCTTTGGCCCCTTTTGTATCTCTTCCCTCTCTCCTTAAACCTATGCCATCTAGTTTGAGAGTCCCCTACCCTGGGGAAAAGCTGTTGGTTATTTAAATTAACTATGCCACTCATGGTTTTATACATCTCTCTAAAGTGACCCCTCGGTGTCCAACATTCCAGGGGAAATGTCCGAGCCTATTCAACTTTCCCAATAACTCAAACCTTCCAGTCCAGGTTGCACCCTAGTAAATCCTTACTACATTTTGTCTAATTTAATAATATTCTTTCTATAGTAGGGCAACCAGAATTGTATGCAGTAGTCCAAATGTGGCCTCACCAACATCTGATATAGCTGCAATATAATATCCTGACTCCAACTCTCAGTGCTGTGAATAGTGAACACAAGCATGCTGAAAGCCTTCTTCACCATCCAGTCTACCTGTGACTCCACTTTCAAGGAGCTACAAACCTATACCCCTTGACCTTTTTATTCTATAGCATTCCCCATTGCCCTAGTGTTATTTGCTGGGAATAGTGGTTAGGAGTCACCATATTCTGCCTGATGCTGTGGCATCAAAAGGAAATAAATAAAAGGTTAAAGAATATTGGTGGGATCTTGGAAATGAGCAGGAGAATCAAACCCCACCTGGAACTGTTGGAGATTCAATGGACCGAAAGAATCCCTATCCTAACTCCCCTTTCACTGGTTGAACTATTCAATGATTCTATAAAATACAGCTTTCAGTTGGCTGTAGAGAGGGTCATTGGGAATTTTTGACAAAGAATGCAAAACAAAGTAAAAATCGCCAGAGAGGAACAGAGAGATCTAAAGGTATGAGTGTGCACAAGGCATTAAAGTTGGCAGATCAGGTGCAGGTAGTGATTAAAAATGTGTACAGGATATTAGGCTTCGTAAACAGAGGCATAGTGTACAGAAGTCATGATACATCCATATAAGACACTGGTTCAGGCCTAAATAGAGAATTACACCTAATTCTGGGCATCACAATTTAGGAAAGATGCAAAGACTTTAGAGAGGATACAGACAACATGTACAAGGGCAGTTAGAAAGGATTAGTTTAATTTGGCATCATATTTGGCACAACATTATGTGTCAAAGGGCCTGTTCCTGTGCTGTACTGTTCTGTGATGTTCTATATTCTATGTACAAGAATGGTTCTAAAAATTGTAGTGCAGAAATAGACCTGTTGGTCCATCAATTCTGTACTGACATTCAATGAGATCATGACTGATCTGAGAATTGGCTCTCCTGCCTTTCTCCATAAGTCTTGATTCCTTTACTGATTAAACATCTGTCTCAGCCTTGAATATAGTCAATGACCTGCCTCAACTGCCCTTTGCAGTGAAGATTTCCACAGATTCTCTACCCTCTGAGAGAAGAAATTCTTCCTCATCACTGCCTTAAATGATTGCCCCCTTCTTCTGAGATTACACTCTCTGGTCCTAGACTATCACTTAAGGGGAAACAACCTGTCTGTATTTACCCTGTCAAATCCTCCACTATGTTTCAATAAGGTCACCTCTCACTCTGCTCAACTCTAATGGGTACAGGCCCAATCTAGTCAATCTCTCCTCATTAGGCAAGCCCTCCTTACTTGGTATCAGTTTAGTGAACTTTGGGAAATTGGGGAAGTACCATTTGTTTACAGAACTAAGGTGTGATTTGGCAAAATTGGACTGGAAACAGCTTCTTGAAGTCAGTGTAATGCGTTCAGGAAAGAATTAAAGAGACTTCAGAACAAATCCATTTGAACAATGAGAAAGAGAGGAAGGAACAAATCGAGGTAACTCCACCTTCCCCCAACATCCCCCACCCTAACCTGAGATCTCTAAGATCATGCTGATAGGATATGCTGAGGGAAACAGGAAAGTATATCTGATCCAAAAGCACAACACTGCAGAATGATAAAAAAAATTACAGAGATAATATCAAAGGGGAAAGCAAAGAGAGAATATGAAAAAATATTGGCAAGTAAAGATATCTTACAAATACGTAAAGAACAGGGGAATAACTATGCATAGAACATAGAACATAGAACAATACAATGCAGAACAGGCCCTTCGGCCCTCAATGTTGTGCCGACTTATGAACTAGTCTAAGCTCATCCCCCTACACTATCCCTTCATCATCCATGTGCTTATCCACAGATTGTTTAAATCTCCCTAATGTGGCTGAATTAACTATATTGGCAGGCAGGGCATGCCATGCCCTTACCACTCTTTGAGTAAAGAACCTGCCTCTGGCATCTTTCTTAAACCTATCACCCCTCAACTTGTAGTTGTGCTCCCTCATACAAGCTGATGTCTTCATCCTAGGAAGAAGACTTTCACTGTCTACCCTATCTAATCCTCTGATCACGTTATATGTCTCTATCAAATCCCCTCTTAGCCTTCTTCTTTCCAATGAGAATAGACCCAAGTCTCTCAGCCATTCCTCATAAGACCTTTGCTCCAGACTAGGTAAACCATCCTGGTAAATCTCCTCTGCATCTTTTCTAGCGCTTCCACATCTTTTCTGGAATGGGGCGACCAGAACTGTACACATGCAGGAGGAGTGCTCTAGGGCATGGTTCTTAGTGAATATTTTGCACGGGTTCTGTAGCAGAGGAGTATCAAAGCAGACATGGCAGTTTTTTTTGAGTGGGAGCAGCGGCCGAGTAAAAGCGAACCCGGGAGACTACAGCTACGGTAAGACAGTTTGTTTTAAAATTACTTACCTGTAGCGGGCAGCGGTGTTTTTTCTCTCTCTCTTCACAGAAAGAGCGGGAGCAGCAGAGGAAGTGACGGAAAGCAGAGGGGCAGCCGGGAAGGAGAACAGTGAGTATAAATACTCACCCTTTAACACCAACGGTCATTTGAGTGGGAGCAGCGGCCGAGTAAAAGCGAACCCGGGAGACTTTTCACCTCAGAGAGCGGCGCGAGCTGGGCGGAAGTGAGGTTGGAGCGCAGAGCTGGTTGGGAAGGTAAGTGATTAGTATTTGAGTGGGTGTGTTCTATACCCCAGGCCCTACTTCGTAGGGCCTCCCTCCCACCCTCCTCCTCTAACCTAACTTTAAAGTCCACAGGTAAGCGACTCAGTGTTATTGACTCAGTGTTCTTGTTTTGGAAACAAAGTGTACAGTCATGGCAGCGCAGGCGGTGGAATGTTCCTCCTGCAGGATGTTTGAGGTAGGGGTGACCACCGATACTCCTGCCGACTTCGTCTGCAGGAAATGCAGTCAGATCCTGCTCCTCACCGAACGAGTTAGGGAACTGGAACTGGAGTCGGATGAATTGAGGATTATTCGAGAGGCTGAGAGGGTGATTGATAGAAGCTACAGGGACATAGTTACGCCGGAGAACAGAGTTAGCTGGGTAACAGTTAGAGGTGGGAAGGGGAAGAAGCAGGCAGAGCAGGGTTCCCCTGTGGTTGTTCCCCTAAATAATAAGTATACAGCTTTGGAAATTGTTGGGGGGGACAGCCTTGCAGGTGTAAGCTGAAGTGAAGGGTTCTGTGGCGTGAGGTCTGGCTCTGAGACTCAGAAGGGAAAAGGGGAGAGGAGGAGAGCGCTAGTTATAGGAGACTCTCTAGTTAGAGGGACGGACAGGCAGTTCTGTGGACATGGGCGAGACTCTCGGATGGTTTTTTGCCTCCCGGGTGCCAGGGTCCGAGACGTCTCGGACCGTGTCTTCAGAATCCTTAAGGGGGAGGGTGTGCAGCCAGAAGTCGTGGTACACATTGGCACCAACGACATAGGTAGGAAGAGGGGTGGGGAGGTCATTCAAGAGCTCAGGGAGTTAGGCTGGAAGCTAAAAGCTAGGACGGACAGAGTTGTCATCTCTGGGTTGTTGCCGGTGCCACGTGACAGTGAGGCAACGAATAGGGAGAGAGTGCAGTTGAACACGTGGCTGCAAGGATGGTGTAGGAGGGAGGGCTTCAGGTATTTGGACAATTGGACTGCATTCTGGGGAAGGTGGGACCTGTATAAACAGGATGGGTTGCACCTGAACCAGAAGGGCACCAATATCCTGGGGGGTAGGTTTGCTAGCACTCTTCGGGGGAGTTTAAACTAATTTGGCAGGAGGATGGGATCCGGACTTGTAGTCCAGCAAGTAGGCTAGCTGTGTGTCAGGATGTCCAAGACTGTAGGGAGGCTGTGGAGAAGGTAGCACTGACAGGGAATACTTGCGGACACAGAGATGGGCTCAAGTGCGTATACTTCAACGCAAGGAGTATCAGAAATAAGGTGGGTGAACTTAAGGCGCGGATCGGTACCTGGGACTACGATGTTGTGGCCATCACGGAAACGTGGATTGATGAGGGACAGGAATGGCTGTTGGAGGTTCCTGGTTACAGATGTTTCAGTAAGACTAGGGAGGGTGGTAAAAAAGGAGAGGGGGTGGCATTGCTAATTAGAAATGGTATAACGGCTGCAGAAAGGAAGTTTGAGGGGGATCTGCCTTTGGAGGTAGTATGGGCTGAAGTCAGAAATAGGAAAGGAGCAGTCACCTTGTTGGGTGTTTACTATAGGCCCCCCAATAGCAGGAGAGATGTGGAGAAACAGATTGGGAAACAGATTTTGGAAAGGTGCAGAAGCCACAGGGTCGTAGTCATGGGCAATTTCAACTTCCCAAATATTGATTGGAAGCTCTTTAGATCAAGTAGATTGGATGGGGCGGTGTTTGTGCAGTGTGTCCAGGAAGCTTTTCTAACTCAGTATGTAGATTGTCCAACCAGAGGGGAGGCCATATTGGATTTGGTACTCCGGTAACGAACCGGGACAAGTGGTGGGCTTGTTAGTGGGTGAACATTTTGGTGATGGTGACCACAATTCTGTGACTTTCACCTTGGTTATGGAGAGAGATAGGTGCGCACAACAAGGTAGATTTTACAATTGGGGGATGGGAAATTACGATGCTGTATGACAGGATTTGAGGAGCATAAGTTGGGAGCATAGGCTGTCAGGGAAGGATGTGGTGGAAATGTGGAACTTTTTCAAGGAGCAGATACGACGTGTCCTTGATATGTATGTACCTATCAGGCAGGAAAGAAATGGTCGTGTGAGGGAGCCTTGGTTGACGAGGGAGGTTGAATGTCTAGTAAAGAGGAAGAAGGAGGCTTACATAAGGTTGAGGAAACAGGGTTCAGACAGAGCAGTGGAGGGATACAGGATAGCCAGAAGAGACCTGAAGAAAGGGATTAGGAGAGTTAAGAGAGGGCATGAAAAATCCTTGGCGGATAGGATCAAGGATAACCCCAAGGCATTCTATGCGTATGTGAGAAACCTGAGAATGACGAGAACGAGGGTAGGTCCGATCAAGGACAGTAGTGGGAGATTGTGTATTGAGTCGGAAGAGATAGGAGAGGTCTTGAACAAGTACTTCTCTTCAGTATTTATGAACGAGAGGGACCGTATTGTTGAAGAGGAGAGTGTGAAACGGACTGGTAAGTTAGAAGAGATACTTGTTAGGAAGGAAGATGTGTTGACATTTTGAACAACTTAAGGATAGACAAGTCCCCCGGGCCTGACGGGATATATCCTAGGATTATGTGGGAAGCAAGAGAGGAAATTGCAGAACCGTTGGCAATGATCTTCTCGTCTTCACTGACAAAGGGGGTGGTACCAGGGGACTGGAGAGTAGCGAATGTTGTGCCCCTGTTCAAAAAAGGGAATAAGGATAACCCCGGGAATTACACGCCAGTTAGTCTTACTTCAGTGGTAGGCAAAGTAATGGAAAGGGTAGCGAGGGATAGGATTAACGAGTATCTGGAAAGACACTGCTTGATTAGGGACAGCCAGCACGGATTTGTGAAGGGTAGGTCTTGCCTTACAAGTCTTAT
Organism: Chiloscyllium punctatum; assembly: GCF_047496795.1. Lineage (NCBI taxonomy): Eukaryota > Metazoa > Chordata > Chondrichthyes > Orectolobiformes > Hemiscylliidae > Chiloscyllium > Chiloscyllium punctatum. Next base: position 114,096,342 of record NC_092746.1, read on the forward strand.
TGAATTCTTCGAGGAGGTGACCAAGTATGTGGATGAGGGTAGAGCAGTGGATGTAGTGTATATGGATTTTAGTAAGGCATTTGATAAGGTTCCCCATGGTAGGCTTATGCGGAAAGTCAGGAGGCATGGGATAGAGGGAAATTTGGCCAATTGGATAGAAAACTGGCTAACCGGTCGAAGTCAGAGAGTGGTGGTAGATGGTAAATATTCAGCCTGGAGCCCAGTTACAAGTGGAGTTCCGCAGGGATCAGTTCTGGGTCCTCTGCTGTTTGTAATTTTTATTAATGACTTGGATGAGGGAGTCGAAGGGTGGGTCAGTAAATTTGCAGATGATACGAAGATAGGTGGAGTTGTGGACAGTGAGAAGGGCATTTGTCATTTGCAAAGGGTCTTAGATATGATGCAGAGCTGGGCTGAGGAGTGGCAGATGGAGTTCAACCCTGTCAAGTGTGAGGTTGTCCATTTTGGAAGAACAAATAAGAATGCGGAATACAGGGTTAATGGTAGGGTTCTTAGTCAGGTGGAGGAACAGAGGGATCTTGGGGTCTATGTACATAGATCTTTGAAAGTTGCCACTCAGGTGGATAGAGTTTGTAAGAAGGCCTATGGTGTATTATCATTCATGAGCAGAGGGATTGAATTCAAGAGTCGTGAAGTGATGTTGCAGCTGTACAGGACTTTGGTTAGGCCACAGTTGGAGTACTGTGTGCAGTTCTGGTCGCCTCACTTTAAGAAAGATGTGGAAGCTTTGGAGAGGGTGCAGAGAAGATTTACCAGGATGTTGCCTGGAATGGAGAATAGGTCGTACGAGGATAGGTTGAGAGTTCTCAGCCTTTTCTCGTTGGAACGGCGAAGGATGAGGGGTGACTTAATAGAGGTTTATAAGATGATCAGAGGAATAGATAGAGTAGACAGTCAGAAACTTTTTCCCCGGGTACAACAGAGTGTTACAAGGGGACATAAATTTAAGGTGAAGGGTGGAAGGTATAGGGGAGATGTCAGGGGTGGGTTCTTTACCCAGAGAGTGGTGGGGGCATGGAATGCGCTGCCCGTGGGAGTGGTAGAGTCAGAATCATTGGCAACCTTTAAGCGGCATTTGGATAGGTACATGGATGGGTGCTTAATCTAGGATAGAAGTTTGGCACAACATCGTGGGCCGAAGGGCCTGTTCTGTGCTGTATTGTTCTATGTTCTATGTTCTATGTTCTTAAGGAGGTGGTATATGGGATGGGGTAAAATTAGAGGAAGGAAATATTAAGGTGTGTTAGCATCCTTGTAAGTGGATACATGACCAGGCCCAAGTGAATTATATCTCAGGTTGCTAAAGGATCATAAGTAAAAGGTAGCAGAGGCTCTGACCATCAGTTTTCAATGGGATGGGGGAACTGCAGGACTGCTAACTTTGTAGTTTTGTTTAAAAATGGAGAAGGGGAATACCTGGGTAATTAGAGACCAGCCTACCTAACCCTGGATGTGGAAAGAGAAATGATTTTCAGGGAGACAATTTTACAATGGTCAACATCAATTTGTTCAGGGAAGGTAATATCCTACAAAATGTCTTGACTTTTTGCAAAGGTAACAAGGAGGGTGAATGAGGATAATGTACTTAACTTAGTCTCCATAAATCTTTTCACATGGTCCGATATGGTGGTCTGATCAATAAATTTGAAGCTCCAATGGGATCCAATGGACAGTGGCTGAAGAAGGGTATCTATAATGCTGGGAACCAATGGAGGAGGCCAAGGTAGATCATCTTGGCATTTCTGGATTAATATTGTTATTTTCAAGTGGTTGAGAATCTAATTGGCTCCTTAGCCAAACTCAGAGAGGAACAGTGGATAGATGTTTTTGTTTCCAGTGCAGTTCTACACAGCTCAGTTCCTTGCTATCCATGGTATATATCAATAGATGTGATCAGACTAGATCGGTTATAGCAGAGATTTAGGAGATCATTGTCAGAAATGGAGAATATTTGCTCTAAGGAAATATCTGGTAGGCTGGATTTGTTTTCTTTGGAACAGAGGAGGCTGAAAGGAGATTTAATTGAGGGGTACAAAATGATGAGGAGACTAGATCCAATGAATAGGAAGGACCTAATTCCATTAACATTAACAGAGAGGTCCACAATCAGGGATACAAAAATTTAAAGTCAATGCTGGAAGGATTAAAGGGATACAAAGAATAATTGTTTTACCCAGAGGATGGAACATACTGTCTTAAATTGGAGGAGATGGTCACATAATAATAACGTCACTGAACTGGTAATCTGGAAACATTTGGCTAATGAGGTGCAGTGGGCGAACAGCAACAGCAGAATTCTACTCCAGCACAATTAACAATCTCAGGTCCAGCCTAGACCCCATAGACACAATACCATCAAGCCAAGGATCAACCTTGGTTCAATGGAGAGTGCAGGAGGGCATGCCAGGAGCAGCAGGCAAACCTGAAAATGAGGTCTCAACATGATGAAGCTATTTGCAAGCCAAACAGCATAAGCAGGCAAGTGGTGGATAGAACTAAGTGATTCCACAGCCGGTGGATCAGACCTCGGCTCTGCAGTCCTATCACATCCATTTGTGAGTGCTGGCGGATGGCTAAACAACTGTTTGGAGGAGGAGACTGTACAAATATCCTGATCCTCAAAGATGGGGGAGCCAAGAACATCAGTACAACTGAAGTATTTACAATAATATTAAGCTAGAAGTGATCTATCTATCTCCAGTGGTCTTCAGCATTATACATACCAGTCTTCAACCAATTTGTTTTACTCCACAAGATATCAAGAAACAATTGGAGACACTGGATACCAGAAAGGCCATGACAACAATCCAGCAATAGTACTGAAGACCTGTACTTCTGAACTTTCCACTTCCCAAGCCAAGCTATTCCTGTACAGTTACAATACTGGCATCTACCTGACAATGTGGAAAATTGTGCAGGGATGTCCTGTACTCAAAAAGCAGGACAAATCAACCCAGCCAAGTGCTGTCCCATTCAGTCTCTACTCTCAATCATCAGTGAAGTAATAGAATGTGACATCAACAGTGCTATCAAGCAACACCTGCTCAGCAATAACCTGCTCAGTGACACCCAGTTTGGGTTCCGCAAGGGCCACTCAGTTCCTGACCTTATTACAGCCTTCAGAGGGTCGGTGTGGACTTGTTGGGCTGAAGGATCTGTTTCCAAACTGGAGGGATTCTAAGGTTCTAACGCCTATCACTCCTTCAGTCAGTGACCTGCAACTCTTCAATTTTAACATTCAGTTCCTTGTTCTCTACACCTTCATGGTTTCATCCCCTACCAATCTCAAAAACCTTCATCAATCCTGTTGTGTGTGGGTTCCTTCAAGTCCAAAGTCATACAGTTTCGATGAGGATGAGGATTTCTTCTCTAACTAGAAGAGAACTGTATGGAGCTTATTACACGCTTACAGCCTTTCCAGCTCTTTCGCTATCCTGACAAACCCTTCATGATGATACCACATCGAGTAGCACTTATTTCACTCAATTAATTATTAATCCTTTCAAACCTATAATCAACAGGCCCCTAATGTTGTCTCTGATTTCCATCACTCCACCATCAATGGCCATGCCTTGGTCTTCTTGCTCAGTCCTGGAGCCTCCCCCCACCCCTTAAACCTTTTCATTTCTCTCTCTGCCTGGAAGGGGGTGGTGACCCTTTACCCCTCCTGACAATGGGTCACCTACTCTGTTATCTCCTGATGTCAAGTTTGATTTGATAGCACACCTATGAGCTGCCTTATGGGACATTTCAGTAAATCAAGGGTGCAAATTGTTGTTGTGTGGGGAAAGAGACAAATATCCAACAGGTAGGATGTAGGGACTCAGGTTAGGACAGAGCAGAGACTGCTCCTACCCACACCCAGGGAATACTGAAACTGGAGCTTGATATTGGTTAGCTGCAATGAGAAATGTCAGCCAAGGCTGGCTTGGTAATGTTCTCAGTCCAAAGGTTATGAGATGCGGCTCCGCTCAAAGACCGTTCAGCTCTGAGCCTCCCACTGGCAATGTGATTGAATAGCCACAAGATGGCAACACTGGATAACAGCAATTGAAACTGCTCAGAGAGGGCCTATTTATTTCCTGCCACAGAGAATGAGTGACTGAATTATAACACAATACTTTCACATCTTTACCTGTATGATTCTTTGCTCTCTATCTCTCTCTCAGTAACACTTGCATCTCTATCAGAAGGTGGTGAGTTGAAGTCCTATTCTAGATTGTTCGCAGTTTCTTGAGGCTGACATTCCAGTGCAATATTGATCAAGGGACAGACGTATTGTCAAAGTCGGATCTCGCGGATGAGACTTGAAACCAGAACCAGATCTGCCTTCTCTTGGTGATCAATAAAAATCCCATTGCACTCTTTTTAGAAGAAAGCTAAATACTCTAGTCAATATTTATTCTTCAATCAACATTTCTTAAAAATATATGATCTCCAGAGGCACTTATTACCATTTGTGGAGTCTTCCTGTGTGTAAAATGGCTGCCATATTTCCTACACTATACTAGTGACTTCAAGCAACAGTACTTCACTTATTGTAAGATATAATGAGGCCATGAAAGGTGTTAAGCAAATGCAAGTCCCTCTTTCTCTTTTGCTCTCCATTACAGTGAAGTTTGAAAGAGGAAGAATGGTGAGCTATATCAGTTCAGTTGATGGAAAACTGAGACCCTTCAAACACACGGCATCAACGTCGATTTCATCAGTTTCCTCACTTCCACCTCGACACCCGTGCCTGCCCCACCCCCCAACCCCACAGAATTCCTGATGAAGGGCTTATGCCAGAAACTTCGACTCTCCTGCTCCTTGGATGCTTCCTGACCTGATGGGCTTTTCCAGCACCACACTTTCCAACCCTCACATTCTCTTGGAGAACATAAACCAACAATCAAGAAAGATGTGCCTAGCACAATGATGCTTTGCTGGAGTGAAGGTGGGTTTTGGAATAATATAATGGAAGCTCTATGGTCTGTTTGATGTCCACGATCTGTGATGGACAGGGGTGGCATTTTCACCTGCATCAGTTGCTGTGTGAGGGTTTCAGGACCCTGTAGCAATTTTGCAATGAGATCACAGAGCTACACATCAATGAGCATAAATAGCAAATTGTGGAAAGAAGTAAAGCATATTAGAGCTTTACAGAATCTTGACAGCACATGAATATGAGCACATGAAGAACATAACTTAGCCATTATCTAATGTATCTATAAGTAGGAGCCTGGTACATAGATCATTCCCAATCCTTTGACTTCCCACTAATCTTCACTACATTGTATGCCTTTTCTTTTGCTGTTTGTAGTCCCTGCCTTCCCTTGTCAGCCATGATTGCCTCATCCTCCCCTTAGTATATTCCTTATTCCTTGGGTTGAATTTCTGCTGTGCTTCCTTAAATACTGCCAGAAACTCTTGCCATTGCTGCTCCCTTGTCTTCCTTGCTAGGCTCCCTTCCAATCAACTCTGGCCAGCTGCTCCCTTATGTAGTCATAGAAATATACAGCACGAAAACAGTGCTTCAGTCCAACCAGTCCACATCGACCATAATCCCAAACTAAACTAGTACCATCTGCCTGCACTCAGCCCATATCCGTCCAAATGATTCCTACTCATGTAATTATCTAAATGTCTTTTAAATGTTGGAATTGTACCACATTCACCACTTTCTCAGGAGGTTCATTCCACAAACAAACCACTCAGTGTAAAAAAGAATTGTCCCTCATGTTTTTTTAAAAGCTTTCTCCTCTCACCTTAAAAATATGCCCCCTAGTCTTAAAACCGCAATACCAGGGAAAATACATCTTTCATTCAACCAATCCATGCCCCTCATGATCTTATCAACCTCTATAAGCTCACCCCTCAACTCCTATCCTCCACTGAAAAAACTGCCAGCCTATCCAACCTCTCCTTAAAACTCAAACCCTCCATTCCCAGCAATATCCTGGTAAATCTTTTCTAAACCCTTTTAAGTTTATAATATCCTTCCTATAACAGGGAGACCAGAACTGGACACCGTATTCCAGAAGAGCCCTCATCAACATCTTGTACAACCTCAACATGACATCTCAACTCCAGCACTCAAAGGTCTGAACATTGAAGGCAAGCCTACTAAATGCCTTCTTAACCACCCTGTCTACACGTGATGTAAACTTCAAAGAATTATGTACCTGAAACCCCTCAGAGTCTCTGTTCTGCAACATTACCCAAGGCCCTACTTTTACGTGAATGTCTGTCCTTGTTTGTTTTACCAAAATGCAAAAACTCGCATTGATTCAAATTAAGTTCCAAACAAACTATCCAAAGAAATTAATTGAGCCAATTTCCTTGATCAAAAGTTCTGTATAAATGAAAGTGGTCATAATATTTATACAGAGCCATTCCAATGCACTTAGATTTTGTGCTGAGTATTCTGGTGTTAGTTTTGGAATCACAACTTTCCGACTTTGAGTTGGAAGTGCTACCAGCTCAGCTGCAGGTGACCAGGAACAAAGCAGCGACCCTCTGTACTGGAGCAGTCACCGTGCTGTGCTGAGGTATTGCCAGGGTATAAACACTGAGATGACAAGTATCATCATAAACCACTAACCTCTTCCATTAACTCCATTCATGATTAAACTCTGATCATTGGCCACATTGGGTTCATACAATTGATGGGAAATGATGGTCTAATGGCATTATCGCTAAACTATTAACTCAGAAACCCAGGCAATGTTCTGGGAACCTGTGTTTGAATCCCAGGTGGAATTTTAATTCAATAAAAATCTGGAATTAAGTCTAATGACGACTGTGAAATCATTGTTGATTATTGTAAAAGGTTCATTAATGTGCTTTAGGGAATGAATCTGCTGTTCCTACCTGGTCTGCCCTACATGTGACTCCAACAATGTGGTTGACTCTTAATGGCCATCTGGGCAATAAAATAGTCAGCAACACAAGGTTCAGTGAATGACTAAAAAAAATCTGATGCAAGCTTTCCGAAATGGTTCATTATAAGCCCAGTCGCGGGGAAGGAATAACACTATCTCAACTGACTTAATTTCAGTATCTTTGGAAAGTGGTCAGGAGTATAGTGTGAAATGTTTTTAATGAAATGCACAATGTATTTAATGCAAAGTGTTGCTATATCTCGGTGGCACAGTGGTTAGCACTGCTGCCTCACAGCGCCAGAGATCCGGGTTCAATTCCCGCCTCAGGCGTTCTCCCTGTGTCGGCGTGGGTTTCCTCCGGGTGCTCCGGTTTCCTCCCACAGTCCAAAGATGTGCAGGTCAGGTGAATTGGCCATGCTAAATTGCCCGTAGTGTTAGGTAAGTGGTAAATGTAGGGGTATGGGTGGGTTGCGCTTCGGCGGGGCGGTGTGGACTTGTTGGGCCGAAGGGCCTGTTTCCACACTGTAAGTAATCTAATCTAATCTAATCTAATCTAATCTCAGGAAGTGTAAAATGATGCACGATACAATATGGCGATAGGGTTAGGCAATTGAGACACAGAAACAGGCAATTCTATCAAAGGCGGCAAAAGTGAGGACTGCAGATGCTGGAGATCAGACTCAAGATTAGAGTGGTGCTGGGAAAGCACAGCAGACCAGGCAGTATCCGAGGAGCAGGAAATTCTATCAAAGAAGTCTATGGCATTTTTATGGGTTAGTTGTGACTCCTCTTACTGAATATTTGTGTCCATGTACAGCAGCAGATAGACAATATTCAGGTTCAAGTTGATGAGCTGCAAATAATATCCATGCCACTCAAGTCCAATGGAATGACCTGCCAGATGAAGTAGTGGAGGCTGGTACAATTACAACATTGACAAAGCATCTGGATGGGTATACGAAGAGAGGGATATGGGCCAAATTCTGGCAAATGGGACTGGATTAATTTTGGATATCTGGTCGGCATGGATGAGTTGGACCGAAAGGTACGTTCCTACGTTGTATATCTCTATGACACTATGATTCTATAACAAAGCTTATTCTCTTCATCGGGTGAGCTGTCTGTCATGAGGACCCACTTGGTAAAAATGCCCTGATTCTCCTTGCAAGCTCAGACACAGCTCACAAAAATGTCCTCACTGTCTGAAAGGGTGTTTGAAGTACAATGACTAACAACATTCATGAACAAAATCAGGATATCTGGATAAAAAGAAGCATTCAAGGACTGTGGAAGAGAAGGCTGTACTCAGTGTTACTCCCCATAAAGGGAGCTATGCAGTTTCTTCCCCATGTCCCCTTTGCCCTTTATAATCCTCTACATTTAGGTCATTGATGGGATTTGATAGGAATCATTGCTGTGTTTTTGACAGCAGTTGGAGAATTGTAATTATGATCAAATCACTATACATGACTCAGTTTCACACTGGTACTAGCATTGTGTTGCTAGGAAACTATTCACTGTGTTGGGAGGACCTCCAGTCCAAAATCACATCCTGTAAGTTCTGTAACATTCTGGATCTGAGGAACACAAGTACCACAGACAGAACAAACTACTCAGGAGTCATTTTAAAACTGTTTATTAAAGTTTATCAGCAGCAGTTTAGATTTGATGCATCAGCTGAATAGACAGGACAGGTGTACAATCTGTAAGCATAAAGGGTGGTTCACTATTGGCAAATGAAGAGAAGATTGTGTGTACGTGCATGTTTGTGTGAGTGAATGTGTTTGAGCATGTGTATGTTTGCGAGTGCATGCGTGTCAGTGAGAACGTATGTATTTGAGAGTGTGTTTGTGCCTGAGTGTGTGTTTATGGTCATGTGTGCGCGTTTGTGAGCATGTCTGACTGTGACTGTGTGTGTTTGAGAGTGTGTATATTTGTACATATCTACGAGTGTGTTTGTGAACGTGTGTTTGTCTGTGAGCATCTGTGTTTCTTACTGTGTATATTTTGAACACGTGCGTGTTTGTGAGGACATATGCATGTGACAACAGTCCAAGGTGACTTGGTATTTGGAAATCAGAGTGACCCACTAGGAACATTGAGGTGGTATTGGCTGTAATCTTCCAAACTTCCTTTTATAGCAGAATGGTGCTAGAGAAGTATAGAATTGCAAATGTTACACCCTTATTCTAACATGTGTAAGGATGAACCCAGCATATCCAGACCAGCCAGTTTAATCCGGGATGGTGGAGGTGGGGGAAGAGAGATTGGAAATAAAAGAATGAAAATGCTGGAAACATTCAGGCAGGCTGCATCTCTGGAGAGAGAAACAACTTTGCCATTTTAGGTTTATCTTTGTGGATTTTTCTTCTTGTCAGTATGCCATACTATTTTCCTATTTTACATTGGAGACATCAGACCTGGGAAAAAGCTGGAAAGGAAATCAATTTGAAGAACATGAAAGAGTAGGGATGGAAAGAAAGTACAAGGGGAAGGTTTTTGATAATACTGAAGCAGGGAGAGATTTAATGGCAAAACTGTTGGTGATGTGAAGCTAACTGAAGTGATTATGGTAAACCAGAATCATAGAATCCTTACAGTGTGGAAGCCGATCATTCAGCCTATTGGGTCCACACTGACCTTCCAAAGAGCAACCACCCAAATACCCTCCACTTCACTCTACCTCCATAATCCCACTTTCCCCATGGCTAACCCACCTAACCTGCCCATACCTGGATACAATGGGCAATTTAGCATGGCCCATCCACCTAACCTGCACATCTTTGGACAGTGGAAGGAAACTGGAGCACCCGGAGGAAATCCAGGCAGGCACAGGGAGAGTGTGCAAACTCCACACAGACAGTAACCCCATGGTGGAATCAAATCTGGGTCCCTGGTGCTGTGAGGCAGCAGTGCTAACCACTGACCAACCGCACCATACCAGAAGTGGTGTATTTTTGTTTTACACTCTTCAGCTGGGTGGGGTAGTGGTAGCAAAACCAACATTCATTGGTCATCTTTAGTTACCCTTGAAGAACTGCTGGGGAGACACTATTTTGAATTTCAGCAATCCATCTGGTGTCAGTACAGACAATGCTGTTAGGGAGGGAACCTCAGCAAGTTCTAACATTGTGAATGACACCAAATGGAGGACCCAGAGGAGAATTAGCAAAAATCACAAGAAGGTATGAATCAACTTATTTTATTATTACATGAATTTCACCCACAGGTAAGTAAAATCAGGAGGTCACATGCTCTTGAGAAAATAGTGTGTGAAAAGTAATGGAGTGATCTTGAAGTGAAATGAAGGTTGATGCCCCCTGAATGATTGTGTGGGTGTGGGTACAGCCTTTGTCACGTTTGCAGTTCATCCAGGTTATTGGGTGGGTCATGCTTGTCTGTTTGTGGTGAGGTCTAAATGACATTTGGACTTGTACATGTTGGCTGGTCATTAAAAATGTTCCCTCTGGGCTCAGTGACACATAGCAATTGGAATTTTTCACAGCAGGGATTAAGCAGGCTGTGCATAAGCAACACTAAGCTGTGTTAATGCACTCTTTCACACAGCAGGTGGGAAATGGGGGAATGCTACTCATTGGAGCCTGCTGTGGGTCTGGTTCAGATCTCAGTGTGTCATGGGGGAGCATTAACCTCTGGCTCAGTCTTTCCCTTTTTTGGGGTGGATGGGGCCTCTTCACACAGCTCACTGCCTTTATTAGTGAGCAAGACCTTATAGGAAGAGATGACAGCTTCCTCATCCTCCAAGGTCACATTGATGTAGTCATCATTATCCTCAGGCAGTAATGCCAGGATTTCTTGAAGAAGGTCCTCATCCTCAGAACTGCCTTGGGCATCTAATAATAAAGAAGCAAATGTATCAATCTACATGTTAAAGAAAGACCTATTTAAGTTCATTTATATAGCACGCTTCACATTCTCATCCCAAAGTGCCTAACAATCGATTGAGCACTTTGAGAAGGGTATTGTGCTTTGGCGAGTTGTGCAATTAACTTGTGTACAGCAAGATTCCAGGACCAGCAGTGTGAAAATAATCAATTTTTTTGTATAGGCAGTGTCAGCTGAGGGATCCTTTTTTTCATAGAATCCCTACAGTGTGGAAGCAGGCCATTCTGCCTATCGGGTCCACACCAATCCTCTGAAGAGTATCCCACCCAGACCCACTACAATACCCTATCCCTTAAACCTCCATTCTCCATGGCTAGTCCACCTAACCTGTACAGCTTTGGACTGTGGGAGGAAACCCACGCAGACACAGGGAGTATGTATAAACTCCAAAAGCCAGTCGCCCAAAGGTGGAATCGAATCCACATCCTTGGACGCTGTGAGGCAGCAGTGCTGACCACTGAGCCATCATGCCACCCCATAATACTTGTCAGAGTAGGAGGGGAAAACTCACTGCACTCCTTCAGATTGGGAGAAGGTTTGATAGCAGATGGTTTAACCTGTCACCCTAAATGATCGCTCATGCTGATCTGAGGCACAACCACAAGCATGTTTTTTTAAATGCCAAGGCACGAGATGCAGGATTAAAAGAGAGATTTGATCTTCAGTGGAAGGAATGAGATAAATATGTACGGACACTACAGACTCAACAATTAAATGGTGGAGGCTGTTGAGATGAAACTGGAATTTGACTGAATTTTGCAAAACATGTACAGGCTCAATGGATTTGTACCACTTCAACATGATCTTCCTCCCATTTAATTAAATTCTTACCAACATATCCCATTATTTCTGTGCTCGCTCTTGTGTATCTAACTTTTTCAGTGTATCTATTGCTGAATTTGAAAATTCTTCATAAATATGAAGGGCTGCTGCAAGTTCCCTCTGATACAAGTGGGTGAATGGTCTGAGTACTCAGGAAGGTGATTGTTGCACTGCTATTTCTGGGAAGGAGTTCAACGAATCTGCAATCCAGCTGATGTAGGAAATTAAACAGAAAGTACACTGAATAGCTGGAGCTCCTTAAGTATGTTCCTATAGAGCCCATGAGACAGGTACGGATGCACCCAGTGTGGGATGTGATGTCAGTAAGGAGGAGTGACTCTCACTCCATGTAAATATGGCTCTGTCCCTCGGGCAAGGGCAAGTGAGGAAGACATACATGCAAAGTCCCTTCTGTCACTCTCAGTTACACCACAGGCAGTACATTTTGCAGAGTTATTTCATTCACTTTTGCTTTCTTACCTGTAGGTGGAGAGGAAGGGGCTGGTGAGGCTGAAGACGAGTTTTCATCAGCAGTTAGCACTTTTGTGTTCGAAAGTGAATTCTGTTACATCAATTCAAAACATACATTTAGAAAATGGCTCTGTAATTGTTTCTAAAGTGAAGGCATGCTAATAATGATGTTAATTCTCAAATTCAATTCAACTCAATTTTAGGAACAGGAGTAGATTATTTAGCTCCCTGAGCCTGTCCTCTCATTTAATGACTATAATTGATCTGCATCCTAACCAGTTTGTCCCATTTCCCCTAAATCTTTAAAGCATAGAAGTAGGAGCAGGAATAGGCCATGTGGCTCATCAAGTCTGCTGTGCTATTCAATGTGATCTTGGCTGATCCTCTATCTCAACACCCTACTTACACTGTCTCCCTATATCCCTTAATGCACTTAGGGTCTAGAAATCTGTTTCTTTATTAGATATGTTTAGTGACTTGATATCCACAGCCTCATATGGTAGAGAATTCCACAAGTTGACCATCCTCTGTGTGAAGATATCTTTCCTCATCTCAGTCCTAAATGGCCTACCCCACAGCCTGAGACCATGGTTCTTTGTTCTAGACATCCAGACAACCCCACATCCTGTCTTCCAGCCCCTTCAGAATTTTAAATGTTTCAATTAAATTCCCTCTCACGCTTCTAAACTTCAGTAAATACTAGTTTCTCCTCATATGACAATTTTGCCATTCTTGAAATCAGTCTGGTGAACATTGGTTGCATCTCCCTCTATGACAAGCATATCTTTCCTTAGATAAAGAGACCAAAACTGCACAAAATCCCAGGTATGGTCTTACCATGATGCTGTACAGCTACAGAAATACTTGCTTGCTCCTGTACTCAAACCCCATTGTAATTAAGATAACAACTATTTACATTCTGAACTGCTCACTATACCTACATGCATGCTTTCAGTGACTGACATACAAGAACATTCAGATGCCTTTGTATAACAACATTTCCAAACCATCACCATTTAAATAATTTGTCATTCTGCTTTACCTACTGAAGTGGACAACTTTACACTTAACTATGTCATGCATTTGACATGTTTTTGCCTTCAACTTGTTTCAACCTTCCTGAAGCTTCTTTACATCCTCTTCATCACTCACACTCCTGCCTAGTTTTGTGTCATCAGCAAACTTGGAAATATTACATTTGATTCCCACTTCCAAATTGATGGTATATATTATGAATGGTTAGAGCCTGAGCATTAATTCAAGCTGTACCTACCAGCCACCATCTTCTGTTGCAAAGAAAACCTATTTATTCCTAATGTTTCCTGCCTACCAACCAGTACTTAATCCATGTCAATTATTACCACCAATCCATGTCCTTTGATTTTGCATCTTGTCCAGGAGTTTATCAAAAACTTCCTGAAAATACACCAGATCTACTGGTTCTCCCTTATCTATTATACTCATCGCAGCTTCCAAAATTGCCATAGGTTTGTCAAACATGATATCACTTTCATAAGGCCATGCTACTTTTGTCTAATCCTATTGATATTTTCTAAGTTTCTGATTATTGCAATTTTTATAATAGATACTAGCATTTTTAATACTACCAACGTTAATCGCATCAGTCTACAATTCCATTTTCTTCTTTCCTCCTTTTTCAAATAGTGAGATAACACTTACAGTATGCAATTTGCTCGGACTGCTACAAGAATCTACAGAACTTGAGAAGGTAACAACAAGTACATCCATTATTTTCCATGGCCTCTTCTATTAGTGCCCTGGCCTGTAGACTTTCAGGCATTGAGGATTTATTAGCTTTCAGCCTCATTGATTTCCCCAGTGCTTCTTTTGCACTAATACTAATTTCCTTCAATTCTTCCTTCTCATTGGATGCTTGGCTGGAAAGTTATTTGTGTCTTCTTCCATGAATGTAGAACTAAAGTAACTGTTCAGTTATAGAGCCATAGAGATGTACAGCACGGAAACTGACCTTTTGGACCAACTTGTCCATGCTGACCACATATCCTAAATTAATCTAGTCCCATTTGCCAGCATTTGGCTCATATCCCTCTAAAACCATTCTATCCTGTTGTACTGGCCTCCACCACTTCCACTTGCAGCTCATTCCATATATGCACTACCCTCTATATGAAAAAGTTGCCCCTTAGGTCAGTTTTAAATCTTTCCCCTCCCACCCTTAACTTATGTCCTCTAGTTCTGGACTCCCCAACACAGGGAAAAGACATTGTCTATTTACCATATCCATGCCCCTCATGATTTTATAAACCGCTATAAAGGTCACCCCTCAGCCTCTGAGGCTTCAGGGAAAACAGTCCTCGCCAATTCAGCTTCTCCCCATAGCTCAGACCTACCAATTCTTGTAAATCTTTTCTGAACCCTTTCAAGTTTCACAACATCCTTCCTAGAGGAGGGAGATTAGAATTGCACACAGCATTCCAAAAGTGACCTAACCAATGTCCAGTACAGCCGCAGCATGACCTCCCAACTCCTATACTCAATGCTCTGACCAATAAAGGAGATTGCTCTAACACTTCCTTGTTCTCCATTATCAATTCTCCCATTTTGGACCGAAGGGTCCTATATTTGCCTTTGCTTTTTTTTCTTTGTAGAGATACATTTACAGTGACTTTTAATGCTCCTTGCACACTTATTATCAAATTTCATCTTGATCCTCTTCTTCAATCTCTTCATCCTCCTATGCTGAATTCTAAATTGCTCTCAATTCTCAGCCTTGTTACTTTTTCTAGCAACCTTATATGATTCCTTTTTCTTATTCTTAATTTATTTTGTTAGCCATGGTCTGGCCACTTTTGATTTTGTTTCTTGGTATCAGAAAGTAATGCATAACTGTTGCAATGCATGCATTTGTTCTTTAAATATTAACCATTACCCATTCTCTATCAAATCTTTTATTAAGGTTATTCAACCTATTATAGCCAGTTCACCCCTTCATAATTTCCTCTGTTTAACTTAGAATCCTGGTTTCAGATTGAACTACCTCACTTTCCATCCTGACGAAGAATTCTATCATGTTATGGTCATTCTTCCTTAAAGAACTCTGCACCACAAGTTGATAATTAACCTCCACTCATTGCAGAAAACCAAATCTAGGATAGCCTGTTCCCCAGTTTATTCCTCAATACACTGGTCTAAAAAAACATTCTGCACATACTCCAGGAATCAATTCAAAATTTATTATTTCTAAGGTGTGTTTGTCCAGTCTGTACAAAGATTAAAATCACCCATGATTATTGTCGTACCATTTTAACATATTAAGCAAAATTATATCACTCTCACAGTTAAAATTAACAACTGATCCAGCAGCAATCACCACTTTCAAAAAAAGAATTCCAAACCTCTACAAACCTTGAGTATAGAATTATTTCTTAATTTCACTGCTTAAGGTCAGTCTCCAATTTTTAGATTGTGCCCCAATCTTAGGTTCCACAAACCCAAAAGAAATAACTTATATCAACCCTATTTATTCCCCTTAATATCTTAAAACCTCAATCAGATCAAGTCTTAATCTTCTAAATTGCAGGGAATACAAACCTAGTTTGTGTAATCACTTGTAATTTATCAATTACCTTCTGTCCATCATCAGACCGGAAGTGGAGATGTTCACTTTGATTACTAATGTTCAACACCATTTGCAACTCCTTAGATCCTGAAGCAGTCTATACCCAAATGCAGCAAGGTCTGGACTATATCGAAACTTGAACTAATAATTGGTCAGCAGTATTTTTGTCAAGTAAAGAATCTCTGCTTCTCCCTTTGACGTTCAGTGGGATTGCCATCATTGAATGCCACACTACCAACATCCTGTGGGTTACCATTGACAAAAAAATTCAACCATATAAATACTAGCCAATAAATATCTAAATGTCACTAGGTACTTGCTCTGACTTTCAGGAATTGTCAGCATCTATCTCGCCCCCATCCGCTGGTAGGATAGGAAACTGCATTTTAATGAGGCCAGAAACAATCAAGCTGCCTTGGCCTAGGAGGCTACAAACATCAACAATTCAGGAATACCGTAACTATTCAATATCACACAGAGACTTGGCCTCACCCCACTCCATCCCCGAAACCACTTCAGTGACTGCAACCTCCAAACCTTGAGCATGGTACATGTCCCATTTCCATCACCCCATCGCTGCAGCCAAAGCTAGAATCCTCTCTCTATCTCTCTTTCCTTCTTTAACAGGCATTTACCACGGTTTTGGCCACCGGTCCCTTTTACCTTTACCTGTGGCTTGCTGTCGAATATTACCTGATAGAGCTCTTATGAAGCATGTTTTACGACATAAGAGGTGCTGGATAAATCTAAGTTGCTGTTGTTATAAACACGACTTGGACTGGAGTGGACAAAGTTAAAAATCAGAGTCTAGATTAGAGTGGTGTTGAAAAAGCGCAGCGGGTCAGGCAGCATCCAAGGAGCAGGAAAACCGACATTTCAGCTCATTCCTGATGAAGGGCTTTTGCCCAAAACGTCAGTTTTCCTGCTTCTCGGATGCTGCCTGACCTGCTGTGCTTTTCCAGCACCACTTTAATCTCGACTCTGATCTCCAGCCTCTGCAGTTTTCGCTTTCGCCAAGTTAAAAATCACACAACACCAGGTTTTAGTCCAATTTGTTTTCACAGAATTACATTTTATTTTGCTCAAAAATTGCATGAATCCACATAAAACTCTGAAAATCTATGCAGAGGGTTTGTCAGTGACTCAGCATTGGGACACAGACCAACTTCACACCTACTGTTAGAAACACTGAGCTATCTTGAGAATGTAATTTAAAATTAGTTCTGGGATTTACATAACAAAGAACAGAAACCAGCATATCCCATGCTAAAAGATGAAAGATTTAATCCAAAATTGTTTAATGTATCAGATCTCCATGACACGGGACTCCTTTAGCTGTAAATTCTGCATTCACGATCTTATATTCCACAACCTAATGAAGGAGTAGCACTCTGAAAACTAGTGTTTCCAAATAGAGCTGTTGGACCATAACCTGGTGTTGTGTGATTTTTAACGTTGTTGTAAACAGCCCAGTTAAAGTTGCGAAGGAATTCATCACCTCGGTGTAACGTGTAAATCTATCCACACTCGTGACTTTAATTTTACCTGGTTTCCCTGATCAGGCCTCCTGTTCTCCTCAGGTACATCAGTATTACTCTCTGTAGCCTGTCTGCTCAGTCGCTGCCTTCTTTCATCCATTTCTCTCTTTTGCTGCTGAGCTCTCTGTTCGAAATCAGGAAGTAAGAGTTGATTAACTTGAGAAGAGCAGCTGATGGTTTCTGGCAAGAGTTTAACAAATGGAGTCTACGTGATGGAAATCTTTCCCAGATGCAAAAGCTCTAGCTCCAATCTCCATGATGAGGCTAAGACCAGCAGCAACATTGCAATGTAAAAAGGGTATCCACATCATCAGTGAGCCATTCTCCAAAATATTCCACTGGCTGGTGTATGTTTAAATGATGATTTAAAGTCGAAACGTGTGGGCCTGGGAAAGTACACAGGTCAGGCAGTATCCAGGAACAGGAGAGTCAACCTTTCAGGCATTAGCCCTGAGGGTTCAGGCCCAAAACATCGGATCCTCGGATGCTGCCTGACCCGCTGTGCTTTTCCAGCGCCACACTTTTCAACTCTGACTCTCCAGTATCTGCAGTCCTCACTTTCTCCAAAATGATGATTTAAGTTCACTTTTGGCAATGAAGATACATGAATCATTGCATGTCACCACTTGTTGGAGATGGAGGCCTTCAGACCCTCTTGGTGAAGGGAAGGGAGGGCACCATTAACTCAAATCACAACCACAATCTCACCAATAGATACGTGGACTGGGGACTGGATCCCATTTAACACATTGAAACATGTACCATTTGCAACAGTGGAACCTTCCTATTTCAGAAAGGATTAGGGTGGCTCAGCACCAGGGACCTGTGTTTGATTCTACCCTCTGATGACTGTCTGTGCGAAGTTTGCACTCTGCGTGAGTTTCCTCCCATGGTCCAGAGATATGCAGGTTTGGTGGATTAGCCATGGGAAATGCAGGGGTAGGGGGCTGGGTCTAGGTTTTTGTAGGGTCAGAATGGACTTGATGGGCCAAACGGCCCCTTTCTGCATTGTTATGATTCTCTGATTGACCTCTGCAGTCTGTTTCTCAAAGTGCTAATGCCTTCATGTGAAACAATGACTTGCACTAACCTCCCTTCTTTTTCTAATGCACATCTTGGCATCCTCGATGTTGCCCTCAGTGGCCCGTAAGGCAAGTCGAGCTTCCCGGATGGTGAATCCTTGATTTACAAGGTCAGCCACGTCTGAATCATCCAATCTCAATCGATCCAGTAGTATCTCTGCCTGAATATAGATTGAAGAGGGACAAACAACTCCTTCAGTTACACTAACTCATTCACTTCATAATTAATTCACTCACATTAATCTCAGTAAACTATTGCATCTCAGTAAAATGGAGCATAGAGTTCATGCTGTGAAGCTGCTGAATTCAATATTGAGTCCTCAAGTGCTGAAGTGGGAAATGAGGTGCTGTACCTCCAGCTTGTGATGGAATTTTCTGGAATTCTGCCGCAGACCCAGGATGGAAATATCAGCATGAGGGCAAGATGGCTCATTGAAATGGCACATGACTAGCAGATTGGGGCTATATCCTACAGGCGGAGTGGGGGTGCTCAGTAAAAGTGGTGACCTTTGCACGCTCAGTCTAACCATTGTAATGAGACCCACATTGTGAGCAGTGAATGCAGTAGGCTAAGTAAAAACAAAAAGAACTGCGGATGCTGTAAATCAGGAACAAAAACAAATTGCTGGAAAAGCTCAGCAGGTCTGGCAGAGAAATCAGAATTAACTTTTTGGGTCTAGTGACCCTTCCTCAGAACAGATGGTAGCTTGGAAAATGTTGGTTTATATACAGAATGCAGGGTGGGGGCAGGAGGTAAGGAGTAAGTGCTAGAGCCCAAAGAGAGATGAACAGTTGGACAGATACAGGAGTTGTTAACGATCTGACTGGGAGGGTGAATAATTGTAATTGCAGACTGTTCGCGGCTAACAATAGATAATATGTAATGGCAGACTGTGACAACAAAGCCTGGTGTGTGGAGTAAGGGGCTAGAACATGAGTGAGTTCTTGCCCTAAAATTGTTGAACTCGATATTGAGTCCAGAGGATACAGAGTCCTACCTTGCCCTCTCTTTCACCCGGTCCATCTCTGATTCCTTTCACTTCCTCAACATCTTTGTTTCCATTTCCACAGCCACTCATATCCACCAACTCCCACAATTCCCTGGACTATACATGCTCACACCCTGCTTCCTGTAAAGACTCCATTCCATTCTCCCAGCTCCACTGTCTGTCTCATATGTTCCGATGAGGCCAACTTCAACAAGGGAGCCTCCGAAATGTCCACCTTCTTCCAGCACCATTGTCGACAGGACCCTCAACTGGGTCTGACACATCTCCTGCACTTCAGCCCTCACTCCTTCCCTTCCTTCCCGCAACAGCAATAGGGTTCCCCTTGTCCTTACCTACCATCTCACCAGCATCCACATCCAGAAGATCATCAGTCACCATTTAGAGTCATAGATGTACAGCACAGAAACAGACACTTCGGTCTAACTTGTCCATGCCGACCAGATATCCCAATCCAATCTAGTCCCATCTGCCAGCACCCAGCCCATATCCCTCCAAACCCTTCCTATTCATATACCCATCCAGAAGCCTTTTAAAAGTTGCATTTGTACCAGCCTCCACCACTTCCTCGGCAGCTCATTCCATACACGTACCACCCTCTGTGTGAAAAAGTTGCTCCTTAGGTCTCTTTTATATCTTCCCCCCGTCACCTGTTTAAAATCTTTTCCATCAATATTAATACAGTTGTATCACTTTACGTTTCATGCCCCATATACCAAGGTCTCAAATTACATTATATTGTGGATGATTTTGCAATTGTGTTTGCTGACCTTTAAACTTTTCATCATCAAACAATGAACTGAAGATGCTGAAAATCTGAAACAAAAACAGAAATTGCTGGAGAAACTTGACATCTGGCAGCATCCGCGGAGAGAGAAATGAGGTAACGTTTCAAATCCTGCTCTGAAGAAAGGTCACTGGACCTGAAACATTAATTCTGCTCTCCTGCTCCCCAAATGCTTTGAGTTCTGCTGAGTTTCTCCAGCAATTTCTGTGTTCGTTTCTGGTGCTCATCTTGTTTTCAAGTATCTCCTTGGACTTGTTCATCATGATCACTATGAACTGTTCCAGCCCAACAACTTTCAGGGATAGCTGTGATTTTCCAGTTCCGGCCTTTAGCACCTCCCTCTTTTTAATTGCCCCAATATTTACGGATATGCTTTTTCTACCAAAGCTCTGGAATTACCCCCTTAACCTTGTAGGCTTTGTCTCTTCCTTAAACATACCAATTTTGACTAAGCTTTTGGCCACCTCCTTTTGCAGCTCAGCATCAGGTTTTGTATTGCAATCGTTCCCCATTGGATATTTTATTCTGTTAAAGGAAATTGCAGGTTTCATTGTTGTTGCTGTTGAAGGAGACCCCCACCTAATGCACCCATCATCAATTATACCATCAACAAGTGCTTTTACCTTCAGGGTAGGAATGCAGATCGTGCACCAACTTACAAAAAAAAAGACGACTGGAGTTTTTCCTCTTTAACTGAAACTAAACATTTTACCTTATTTAGGTTCTGCACAGCATCTTTCTCCATCTGGTTGTGATAAAACCACACCCCCCACAGCACATAGAGCCGAAGGGACAGTATGTGATGTCTCCCACTGTCATCCTGCAGAGGGAAAAGGGGAGAGTTCCTGAGAAGACACTTTTGAAGAGGATTCATTAAAAGCTGCTGCACTGTTTCATTAGCAGCTGAGGCTCTGTCTGGAACATGCAACTATATTCTTTTAGTCTGAGACCACCTCAGACTAAATGCATCGAGCATTTTAGGATGCTCCATGTCTTTTGCACCTCCCCCAGTTGTGGTTTCTGAAATGGTTTTGCCTTTCTCAACAGATTTGAAGCTACTGGCCAATTGGTTTTATCACCGCACTATTAATCCCGAGGCCTTTATAATGTTCTGGGGACCTGGGTTCAAATCCCACCAAGGCAGGTGCTAGAATTTGAATTCAATAAAAATCTGGAATTAAGAGTCTAATGATGACCATGAATCCATTGTCAGTTGTTTGAAAAATCCCATCTAGTTCACTAAAGTCCTTTAGGGAAGAAAACTGCCATCTTTACCTGGTCAGGCCCACACGTGACTACAGACTCACAGCAATGTGGTTAACTTTTAACTGCAATCCGGGCAATTACGAACGGGCAATAAACGCTGACCTAACCAGCAATGCCCTCATCCTGTGAAAAAAAGATGCTGCCAAACCAGCTGAGTGCTGGAACACAGGAACAGGAAGATGCCATTCAAGCCTTTAAGCCTGTGTCACTCCCAACCAATGAGATTGTAGCTGATCTGTGGCCTAGCCCGTGTACTTTTCTTTGTCCCACATCCTGGGGTGTAGGAGACTGAGGGGTAACCTTATAGAGGTCTATAATATCCTGCAAGGCATAGATAAGGTAGGCAGCCTACAGCTTTTCCCCATGTTAGGGTAGTCTAAAACTCGAAGGCATACGGTTAAGGTGAGGGAGGAAAGCTACTAAAAGGTCCAGAGGAGCAATTTTTCCACACAGAGGGTGCCAAAGGTAGTGGTGGAAGTGCATACAACTTTTTCATTTAAGAAATACTTCGACAGCTACATGGATGGAATAGGTATTTCGAGGGATATGGACCAAACGCAGGCAAATGGGACTAGATTAATTATGAAAACTGGGTGATATGGACAAGTTGGGTTGAACAGCCTTTTTTCATGCTGTAGACCTCTATGGCTCTATCCTCTAATGCCTTTGGCTAACAGAAGTCTATCCATCTCAGTTTTAAAATTAAGAATTGATCTGACATCAATTGTCAGTTATAGGAGACAGTCCGAAACTCTGAGCATCCTCTCTATGAATAAGAGCATCTCTGTTTCACTCCAAGCATAGCAGAATACCATTTATGCAGGTTTGGATATTTATAAGATACGTTCAGGAGGGACATGAACCCGAACCTTCTGGCAGAGAAGTAGGGACATTGTCACCACACACAAGACATCTTCATGTAGATTATTAAGTCATACTCTTGAATCTACATCAGCTGTCTGTAACATCATCTGCTCAGTATTAGGTTCCAAGCTGACAATGTGACATTGCCTGCACTGAACTACTATGTGAGCTGTATCTCTCCTCAGCTAATGCTATTCTACAGATGGACAGACAGATGAACAGGTCATTGTCAGGGTTTTCTGACAAGCATTGTTTTCCTACAAACACCTAATGAGCTTGTACCTAATTTGTCGATGTAGTTTTAAAGTGGGCTAACTGAATAAAAGCAACAAAGAAGTGGTTTTAAAAAATAAGTGCAGTTCGAAGTTTAAGTAGTGCCATCATCAATCCTTTGGTCAATAATCCTCCAGCAGCAGGTCCCAAACCCACAACATCTATCTAATAGAAGTACAGGGTGGCTGAAACACAGGAATACTGCCATCACTGCCTGGAACGCTATCCCCTCAAGATAAATGTGAGGTTCTGCATTTTGGGAAAGTAAATCTTAGCTTAATGGTAAGGTCCTGGGGAGTGTTGCTGAACATAGCGACCTTGGAGTGCAGGTTCATATCTCCTTGAAAGTGGAATCTCAGGTAGATAGGATAGTGAAGGCGGCGTTTGGTATGCTTTCTTTTATTGAGTGCAGGAGTTGGGAGGTTATGTTGCGGCTGTACAGACATTGGTTAGGCCACTGTTGGAATATTGTGTGCAATTCTGGTCTCCTTCCTATTGGAAAGATGTTGTGAAACTTGAAAGGGTTCAGAAAAGATTTACAAGGATGGTGCCAAGGTTGGAGGATTTGAGCTATAGGGAGAGGCTGAACAGGCTGGGGCTGTTTTCCCTGGGCCGTCAGAGGCTGAGGGGTGACAAAATTATGAGGGGCATAGATAGGGTAAATAGGCAAAGTCTTTTCCCTGGGGTCGGGGAGTCCAGAACTAGAGGTATAGGTTTAGGGAGAGAGGGGAAAGATATAAAAAAGACCTTCGGGGCAACTTTTTCCACACAGAGGGTGGCACAGGTATGGAATGAGCTGCCAGAGGAAGTGGTGGAGGCTGGTACAATTGCAATATTTAAGAGGCATTTGGATGAGTATATGAATAGGGAGGGTTTGGAGGGATATGAACCAGGTGCTGGCAGGTGGGACAGATTGGGTTGGGATGTCTGGTCAGCATGGATGGGTTGGACCGAAGGGTCTGTTTCCATGCTGTACATCTCTATGACTCTATGCCACACACCATCTGAGCTTGGAATTAAATTGCTGTTGCTTCACTGGTGCTGCGTCAAAATGGTTGAACTCCCTCCTGACCCCACAATGACTGCAGCAGTACATGAACATAAGAACTAGGAGCAGGTGTAGGCAATTCAGCCCCTCAGTCTGATCCACCATTCAATCTCATCCGTGTCACCCCATTTCCCTGCCTGCTCTCTATAACCCTTCAACTCATCACTAATTAATAATCTATCTACTTCTGAAATTTACTCAATGTTCTAGCATCATTCAATTGAGGCATCAAGGAGCCCTAGTAGAACTGGAGTTAATGAGAATCGGGGACAAATTCTGCACTGCTTAGAGTCAAACCTGGCATATAGGAAGGTGGTTACAGTTGTTGGAGGTCAATCAGATCAGCTCCAGGACATCACTGCAGAAGTTCCTCAGGGTAGACTCCTTGTCTCAATCATCTTCAGCTGCTTCATCAATGATCTTCCCTCTATCATAAGGTCAGAAGTGGGGATGTTCGCTGATGATTGCACAATGTTCAGCTCCATTAACCACTCTTCAGGTACTGAAGCAGGCCATGTACAAATGCAACAAGATCTGGACAATATACAGGCTTGGGTTGACAAGTGGCAAGTAACATTAAAGCCACACAAATGCCAGGCAATGACCATCACTGATAAGGGACAACCTAACCATCATCTCTTAACCATCACTAAATCTCGCACTATCAACTCCTTGGGGGTTACCATTGCCCATCATCATATAAACATAGTGGCAAGAAGAGTAGGTCAGAGGCTAGGAATACTGCAGTGAGTAACTCACCTCCTGACTCCCCAAAGCCTATCCAAAATCAGGCACAAGTCATGACTATGATGAAATACTCCCCAGTTGCCTGGATGGATGCAGCTCCAACAACACTCATGAAGTATGATATCATCCAGGACAAAGCAGCCCGCTTGATTGACATTATCGCCATCAGCATTCATTCCCTCCACCACCAATGCTCAGTGGCAGTAGTGTATATTACGCACTGCAGAAATTCACCAAGGCTCTCTTCCAGCACCTTCCAAACCCATGGCTTTTTTCCATCTAGAAGAACTAGGACAGTAGATACACGGGATCACCACCACTTGCAAGATCCTCTCCAAGCCACTTACCATCTGACTTGGAAATATATCGCCATTCCTTCATTGTTGCTGGGTCAAAATCCAGCAGTTCCCTCCATAAGGCATTGTGGGTTAACCCACAGCATGTGGACTGCAATATCTCAAGTGGATAACTCACCACCACCTTCTCAAGGGCAACGAGGAATTGGCTATAAATATACCGGCCACCCAGCAATGTCACCTCCCACGAGTGAAAGAAAAAAAAAATCATCCGCCACACTATGGGGCAACAAATTACACAGATTCATGATCAAAGGGTCAAAACCAATAGGAGTGGATAATAAATACTGACCTTGCTGACGATATTCACAATATAGGAACGAATAAATGAAATAAACAACAAGCAACCTGAAATGTCAGACTGACCAACCATCTCTGCGCCATACTTAGACAAATGTGCAAATCTTGCAAGCAAATAAAAATGAACCAACCTGAAGTTCCCTGAGTCGTTCCTGATTTTCTCCAAAGCATTTGTTGAAGCATTCCTGAGCTTTTTCTAACTTTTCTCTTGCATTTTTAAGGTACTCAGTTTTCCTCAGCTGAAAATTACACCAAACCATATCTAGACACAGTACTCCATAGTTGTCAATGCTGTTGAGATGCACCTCATCGCAGTTCCTGTAAAATGGAGCAGTACATCAAACAAATGCAAGCAGAACACTGATCCTTTTCTCTAGAGGGAATCCTTCACTAGTCTGCCATACAGGGAAAATAGAGAGTCAGAGAGTCATACAGCATGGAAATAGACCCTTCAGTCCAACCAGTCCTTGACCACTATGTTCCAAATCTAAATTAATCCCATCTGCCTGCATTTGGCCCATATTCCTGCAAAACTTCCCTATTCGTGTACTTATCCAAATGTCTTTTATACTTCGCAACTGTACCTGCATCCATCACTTCCTCTGGCAGTTCATTCCACACTCCAACCACACTCTGTAAAAACGTTACCCCTCATGTTCTTTCTAAATCTTTTTCCTCTCACCTCAAGAATATGCCCCCGAGTCTTGAACTACCCCACCTTGGGAAAGAGACCATTGCTATTCACCTCAACAATGTCCCTCATAGTTTTATAAACTTCAATCTCCTATGTCCCAGCCTATTTCGCCTATTTTTATAATTCAAACCCTCCATTCCCAGCAACATCCTGGTAAATCTCTTCTGAACCCTCTCTAGTTTAATAATATCCTTCCTATAACAGGGTAACCAGAACTGGGCACAGTACTCCAGAAGAGACTGCATTAACATCCTGTACAACCTCAACATGCCTTCCCAACTCCTGTACTCAAAAGGTCTGAGCAATGAAGGCAAGTATGCTAAATGCATTATTGACCACCCTGTCTACGCGTTTATATGTGATTTCAAAGGATTATATACCTAACCCTCTACTTCTCTCTATTCTAGAACACTACCCAGAGCCCTACCTTTAGTTGTATAGGTCCTGCCTTTATTTGTTTTACGAAAATGCAATATCTCCTATTCATCCAAATTAAACTCCATCTGCCATTCCTTAGTCCATTAATCTAATTGACCAAGATGTCTTTGTAAATGTAGTGACTGGAACCAGGTGGATCTTATTAACTATGAGATCCTGGATTGGGATTGTTAGCCTGGGTCAATCAGGGCACACTGGCTGACCAATATAAACATGGGATCCTACCACAGTTAGGTGGTAGTGTGGGGGTGAAAAAAGAAGAAAAAAAATATAAGCAAGAATGTTGGAGGTTCTGGTCACTCTGGGAAAAAAAAACATGGGTTCGGGCTGTGGAGGGGGTCGTTAGGGCCGACTGCCTGCCCCTCTTCCGGGGTTACGTTAGAGCCCGGGTGTCCTTGGAGAGTGAGCACGCGGTGTCCACCAACACCCTGGAGTCGTTCAGGGAGAGGTGGGTGCCGCAGGGAGTGGAGTGCATCATTTCTCCCTCCAACTCTATTTTGATTTAGTCCCTACCCTCCCCTTCACTGTTTTGATCACACAGCATTGCCCTTTTGGTTTGAAGGGCAGTGCTTGTCACTGACCACTGGGGCGTTTTTCCTATCTTCCTGGTGGTGGAAACTGAATAAAGATTTGTGCACTTTGTGTCCTTCACTGTGTCTCACACCTGTACACACACACACACCATGGGTGCTGGGGAAAAAATAAGCACTACCGCAGTTAGGTGGTAGTGTGGGGGTAAAAAAAAATTAACAGAGGAGCTTCACATAAAAAAAGAGTCTCATTGCCCTTTGATGAAAAGAAAATATTGAAAAAAAATATATAAACATGGGATCCTACTGCAGTTAGGTGGTAGTGTAGGGGTGAAAAAAAAAGAAAAAAATTATAAGCAAGAATGTTGGAGGTTCTGGTCACTCTGGAAAAAAAAACATGGGATCGGGCTGTGGAGGGGGTCGTTAGGGCCGACTGCCTGCCCCTCTTCCGGGGTTACGTTAGAGCCCGGGTGTCCTTAGAGAAGGAGCACGCGGTGTCCACCAACACCCTGGAGTTGTTCAGCGAGAGGTGGGCGCCGCAGGGAGTGGAGTGCATCATTTCTCCCTCCAACTCTATTTTGATTTAGTCCCTACCCTCCCCTTCACTGTTTTGCTCACACAGCATTGCCCTTTGATGTGAAGGGCAGTGCTTGTCACTGGCCACTCGGGTGTTTTTCATATCCTCCTGGTGGTGGCAATTGAATAAAGATTCGTGCACTTTGTGTCTTTCACTGTGTCTCACACCTGCACACACACACACCATGGGTGCTGGGGAAAAATAAGCACTACCGCAGTTAGGCGGTAGTGTGGGGGTTAAAAGAAAAAAAAATTACCAGGTGCCCTTGGAGAAGGAGCACACGGTGTCCAAAAAAAAATAAACAGGTCACTGGCCACAAAAAAAAGAGAAAAAATAAATAAACATGGGATCCTACCGCAGTTAGGTGGTAGTGTGGGGGTGAAAAAAAGAAAAAATATAAGCAAGAATGTTGGAAGTTCTGGTCACTCTGGAAAAAAAAACATAGGATCGGGCTGTGGAGGGGGTCGTTAGGGCCGACTGTCTGCCCCTCTTCTGCAGTTACATTAGGGCCCGGGTGTCCTTGGAGAAGGAGCCGCGGTGTCCACCATCACCCTTGAGCTGTTCAGGGAGAGGTGGGCGCCGCAGGGAGTGGAGTGTATTATTTCCCCGTCCAACTCTATTTTGATTTAGTCCCTACCCTCCCCTTCACTGTTTTGATCACACAGCATTGCCCTTTGATGTGAAGGGCAGTGCTTGTCACTGGCCACTTGGTTGTTTTCCTATCTTCCTGGTGGTGGAAATCGAATAAAGATTAGTGTACCTTGTGTCTTTTACTGTGTCTCACACCTGCACACACAACATGGGTGCAGTTATGCGGTAGTGTGGGGGGAAATTTAAAAAGAGAGACTAAAAAAAAATTAACAGGAAATTAGAATTTTGTCAATCCAGGGGACTGACTTTGTGCTGGCTGGTGCTACAGCCAGTGTGTCCCTGTTGGTACTCTGTGTTTTGGAGGAGGAGAGTTTTCATTTTCTTTCTTCCCCCACTTTTCCAGAAAAAAAATCTAAACACGGGGTTCAGAATCTCATCAGTTCAGGGGATTGACTCCGTGCTGGCTAGCCACAGCCATTGTATGGTGCACAAGTAAATAAAGGGTGACTTGGTGATGGGATAGCGGCCTCTGTGCTGTTACTTCACCAAAATACCACCAATTGCGGTGTCATCTGCAAACTTACTAACCATGCCTCCTACATTCTCATCCAAATCATTTATATAAATGACAAACAAAAGTCGATCCAATTCTGATCCCTGTAGAACACTACTGGTCATAGGCCTCCAGCGCAAAAAGCAACCCTCCACCATCACCTTCTGTCTCTTATAGTCAAGTTAATTTTGTAACCAATTGACAAGCTCACCCTGAATCCCATGTCATCTAACTTAACTAATTAGTCTACCATGAGGAACCTTATCAAAGGCTTTACTAAAATTCAAGTAAACAGCATCTACTGCCCTGCCTTCATCAATCTTTCTGGTTACTTCCTCAAAAAACTCAATCAACTTTGAGAGATGCAATTTGCCTTGCACAAAAACATGCTGATTATCCCTAATCAGTCCTTGCCTCTCCAAATGTATGTCCATCCTATCTTTCACAATCCCCTCCAACAACTTACCCACACCGATCTCAAACTCACAGGTCTATAGTTCCCAGGCTTTTCCTTACAGTCTTTCTTAAGTAAAGGCATGACATTACCCAGCCTCTAGTTCTCCAACACCTCACCCAAGGTTCTAGATGATATCAATATTTCTGCCAGGGAAAGTTCCTTTTGCAAAAAAGATTATGAATTCACCCTTTCTCATTGCATAATACAAGATCCAAAATATGCCCGTAGGGAAGGAAATCTGCTGTCCATAATTGGTCTGGCCTACATGAGACTGCAGATCCACAGCCTTGTGGGAAGTTAGGGATGGCCAATAAATACTGGTCCAGCCAGCGATGTCCATGCCCCATGGACAAATAAAAGGAGCAGAAGGCCAGGATATGTGAGCTCCAAATCTCAAATAATTGCTAGAGAACCAGGAAACAAATGAGAGAGAAATAAAAAGACAGACAAACAAGTAATATAGACCAAAGCTGTGGAAGGTAGCCAGAAAACTGGAAAGTGATAGTGGGGTAGGTCAGTGGCTGCAGAAGACCTAGACGACCCACCTTGGCAAAACCTCTCAGCTAGAAAGATCCTTTTTTTATGTCTGGGAGACAAGGTAATTGAAGCTAAGTGGACACAAGAAGGTAGCCATAACAGCTCTTCTGATCGAACACTGGCTGATCAGAAATCAGGAGTTAAGCCTGACAACACATTGGAGGACTGGCAACATTGGAGGGGCTGCACAGTAGCTCAGTAGTTAGCATTGCTGCCTCACAGCACCAGTGTCTCAGGTGACTGTCTGTGTGGAGTTTGCACATTCTCCCTGTTTCTGCGTGGGTTTCCTCTGGGTGCTCTGGTTTCCTCCCACAGGCCAAAAATGTGCAGGTGAGGTGAATTGGCCATGCTAAATTGCCCATAGCGTTAGGTGCATTAGTCAGAGGGAAAGGGGACTGGGTGGGTTACTCCTCTTCGGAGGGTCGGTGTGGACTTATTGGTCGAAGGGCCTGTTTCCACACTGTAGGGAATCTAAGCTAATCTAATATCCATTGTAAAATGTCAATTCCTCAAAAATATGTTCTTCCACTAAGACTTAACTTCATTGCCATTCAAGGATAAATATTGGCTGCTATAATAGAGAATACCTCATTTTACAATCTGTGCTTCGTGCCTGTGTTTTAATCACTTTTTTTAAAGATTCCTTACAGTGTGGAAACAGGCTCTTCAGCCCAATAAGTCCACACCGACCCTCTGAAGAGCAACCCACTCAGACCCATTCTCCTACATTTACCCCTTCACCTAACACTACAGGCAATTTAGCATGGTCAATTCACCTAACCTGCACATCTTTGAACTGTGGGAGGAAACCGGAGCACCCGGAAGAAACCCACACAAACACAGGAAGAATGTGCAAACTCCAAACAGACAGTTGCCTGAGGCTGGAATTGAACCCGGTCTCTGGCACTGTGAGGCAGCAGTGCTAACTACTGTGCCACCGTGCTGCCCATGGATATGTTGTTCTATAACTTGTTGTTCTATAAACTCATATCCATAAAAATGGGCAAATATTTATATTCAAAATGCGAACGCAATGAGTTACAGGCTCAGTATGAAGAATTGTCAAAGTTAATAATATTTGTTATTAAAAGTTTTGATCAGGTTTTTGAAACTTGATTACTGAGAGTTTCACTGAGCTAAGCTAAATTGAAGCAGAAGGCATTCAATATCATCATGCTACATCCTTAAACATATCCTTATTTATTAATGTAACTGTTGTGAAGATATATCAGTACATTTTAATATTGCTGAATATTTTGCTAAGAAAGAAGTCACATATTAAGAAAATTAAAATGAGAAAATTCATCACCTGAACTCAAGTTCTGCCAATGTTAAATACGCAGATGCTTGTTCATAGGCCCCTTTCTTCATATCAGATTTGCCAGCTTCGTGCAGAATCAAGGCTGTCAGTATAATCTGCCACCAAACAAATACATGAAGCAAATTAACAAAATAGAATCAAGAGGAAACTTCTTAACGTATTGTCTGATTGTGCTATGGATGACATTAGCACAGTATGTTGCATTCTCATCTCTGAGCCAGCAGGTTGAGAGTTCAAAATCTAAAATGAAATGCCAGGCCATACGGAGGGAATATGTCACTGACATACAGTGGCTGCAGTGTGTACTATCTACAAGATGTATAGTCGTAACTCACCAAGAATCCTGTAACAGTACCTTCCAAATCTGCTACCTCTATCACCAAGCTAACACAAGGGCAGCAGATGTTAAGGAACACCGTAGAATCACATAATCCCTAAGGCGCAGAAAGAGGCCATTCAGCCCATCGAGTTGTTAAGTTCTTTTTTTTTGAGATTCTTACACACTTGATGCAACTGCAACACACCAACTTCTATGAACGACCAAAATTTTATTAAGCACAGTACAGTACAAACTTTCTGGAAGAGCGTTTAACACATTCCTCACAGCACTTGTGGAGTAGCATCAAAAGCTCTCCCCAAGCAAAATCTTTACATCACAGTTAGTAATGCCCACAAAACAACCCCTAGCCACTCCCTCACAGTCACATGCCATTCAAGACAATGCATGGACCACATCATCTCCAGATACAATGTAATGTAAATCATCCCTGAATCCCCAAATTAATTGTATTTTTGTCACTATGGGGGAACAGTCAAATTCCAACTATAATGTTCTTATTAATTTCTGAATAGAGGATGACAATGTAAATGGCTTTGAATGGCAAGGAAATGGCCATGTAAATGGCTCTGAATAATAGGAGTGGATAATGTAATTTCTTAAAATCTATCTGTAAATCAGAGACATACCATCCTAGCCTCAGGACATCCAATTTCCTGCAGGTCAGCAAAGCAAGTTAACTCTTTAATATCACCGAGTCTGCACTAACATTCTGAAGAGTATCCACCCAGCCCCAGCCCCAGACCCAGCCCCCTACCCTATCCCATAATTCTGCATTTCCCATGGCTAATCTGCCTAGCCTGCACACTACAGACAATTTCACAGACATATCCATATAAATATGTGTAATTAACCAAAACCTTTCAAGTTGAATCTTGAACATTTTAAAGATCCAACGTCAACAGTGTGTTTGGGAGAAGGGTCAAGGTTTTTTTGTGAAAAAGACCTTCCTGACTTCATTAGTCTCACTCCACCTTTAACATCTGCCCACTTTCACTTTTCTTTCTCTAAGTCACATTATTTTCTCAATTACCATTTTCTTAAGCTTATATTAAATCCAATTAGTCACTGCACTTTAATTATATTTCCCTTGGACTGAAAGTCGTTTGCATTCTTTATTCTTTCCCATGAACAGCAATTATTTAACACTTTCATTATTTTCTTCTCATAGTCTCACTTGAAACTGTGTGGAATGGACCTTTGCAACTCAAACTACTGTTTTTCTCTTAATCTACTTGTAAAACCTTTTTGATGTTGGTTCTGTCATTGCTTGCAAATGTTTTGCACACAGTCGCATTTCTTAACACTCGCCTTGTGTCCTTTGATTGTTTTTGATGCATCTCTCAGTCTGCTGGCTTCTCCATCTTTAGCAGTAAAGTAAGGCTTTTAGTTTAGCTCGATATAGTCTCTGACTCATTTACTGAATGTGGTTGAAGGCAGAAGTCAGACCCGAAGGGTTCCAATGTGCTGAGGCAACACAATGTTCAATTTGTGTTCAGGAAAGGGACCGATCAACATTAGAAATGGACTTCGAAAGAAGGCATACAATCAGGAGCATGAGTTCAGGTGACCAGCTCGCCAACCTGGACTAGTCCCCTTCCCCCCCCCACCCCCCTATAGGATGGAGAAGGAAACTGCAGGGGATGGGCACATTAGAAGTGTGGAGCTGATTCAAGGAAAAGCTCCTGTGTGTCCTAGATAAGTATGTACCTGTCAGGCAGGGAGAAAGCTGTAGAGCACAGGAACTGTAGTTTATGAAGGAAGTGGAATCTCTGATCAACAGGAAGAAGGCGGCTTATATTAGGAGGAGATGTGAAGGCTCAGTTAGGGCGCTTGAGGGTTACAAGGTAGCCAGGAAAGACCTAAAGAGAGAGCTCAGAACACCCAGGAGGAGACATGAGAAGTTGTTGGCTGATAGGATCAGGGTAAACCCTCAGGCTTTCTATAGGTATTTAAGGAATAAAAGAATGATGAGTAAGATTAGGGCCAATCAAGGATAGTAGTGGGAAGTTGTGTATGGAGTCAGAGGAGATAGGGGAAGTACTTAATGAATATTTTTCGACAGTATTCACTCTAGAAAACAACAATGTTGTCGAGAACAATATTGAGATACAGGATACTAGACTAGGTGTGATTGAGGTTCACAAGGAAGAGGTATTAGAAATCCTGCAGAGTGTGAAAATAGAAACGTGCCCTGGGCCGGATGGGATTTATCCTAGGATCCTCTGGGAAGCCAGGGAGGAGATTGCCGAGCCTTTGGCATTGATCTTTAAATTGTCATTGTCTACAGGAATAGTGCCAGAAGACTGGAGGATAGCAAATGTGGTTCCCCTGTTCAAGAAGGGGAGTAGAGACAACCCAGGTAATTATAGACCAGCGAGCCTTACTTCAGTTGTTGGTAAAGTATTGGAAAAGGTTATAAGAGATAGGATTTATAATCATAGAAAAGAATAATTTGATTAGGGATAGTCAGCACAGTTTTGTGAAGGGTGGGTTGTGCCTCACAAACCTAATTGAGTTCTTTGAGAAGGTGACCAAACAGGTAGATGAGAGTAAACCGGTTGATGTGGTGTATATGGATTTCAGCAAGGCGTTCGATAAGGTTCTTCACAGTAGGCTATTGTACAAAATGCGGAGGAATGGGATTGTGGGAGATATAGCAGTTTCGATCAGTAATTGGCTTGCTGAAAGAAGACAGATGGTGGTGGTTGATGGGAAATGTTCATTCTGGAGTCCAGTTACCAGTGGTGTACCACAAGGGTCGGTGTTGGATCCACTGCTGTTCGTCATTTTTATAAACGACCTGGATGAGGGCATAGAAGGGTGGGTTAGTAAATTTGCAGATGCCACTAAGGTCGGTGGAGTTGTGGATAGTGACGAAGGATGTAGTAGGTTACAGAGAGACATAGATAAGCTGCAGAGCTGGGCCGAGAGGTGGCAAATGGAGTTTAATGCGGACAAGTGTGAGGTGATTCATTTTGGTCGGAGTAACCAGAATGCAAAGTACTGGGCTAATGGTAAGATTCTTGGTAGTGTAGATGAGCAGAGAGATCGGTGTGTCCAGGTACACAGATCCTTGAAAGTTGCCACCTAGGTTGACAGGGTTGTTAGGAAGACATACAGTGTTTTAGCTTTAATTAATAGAGGGATCGAGTTCCGGAACCATGAGGTTATGCTACAGCTGTACAAAACTCTGGTGTGGCCGTATTTGGAGTATTGTGTACAGTTCTGGTCACCGAATTATAAGAAGGATGTGGAAGCTTTAGAACGGGTGCAGAGGAGATTTACTAGGATGTTGCCTAGTATGGAGGGGAGGTCTTACGAGAAAAGGCTGAGGGACTTGAGGCTGTTTTCATTGGAGAGAAGAAGGTTGAGAGGTGACTTAATAGAAACATATAAGATAATCAGAGGGTCAGATAGGGTGGACAGGGAGAGCCTTTTTCCAGGTATGGTGATGGTGAGCACGAGGGGGCATAGCTTTAAATTGAGGGATGATAGATATAGGACAGATGTCAGAGGTAGTTTCTTTACTCAGAGTAGTAAGGGTATAGAATGCTTTGCCTGCAATGGTAGTAGATTCGCCAACTTTAAGTACATTTAAGTCATCATTGGACAAGCATATGGACATACATGGAATAGTGTAGGCTAGATGGGCTTCAGATTGGTATGACAGGTCAGCGCAACATTGAAGGCCGAAGGGCCTCTACCGCGCTGAAATGTTCTATGTTCTATGTTCTATGCAGCTAGAATGGGAGAGGCCATCTTGGTTCTAGGACAAGTGAGTGAATGGTCAAAGGAGAAGTATGATCTAGACAAATGTGAGATTATTCACTTTGGTAACATAAACAAGAAGGCAGATTATTATCTGAATAGTAATATATTGAGAAACAGGGAGGTGCAGCAAGACTTGGGTGTGCTTGTACACTTGTCGCTGAAAATAATATTGCAGGTGGAGCAGGTCGTGAAGAAGGCAAATGGTATGTTGGCCTTCAAGAGGATTTGGGTCCAGGAGCAGGGATGTCTTGCTTCAATTGTAGAAAGCCTTGATGAGACTCCAGCTGTGTGCAGTTTCAGTCTCCTTATCTGAGGAAGTGTGTTCTGGCTATGGGGGGAGTGCAACAAAGGTTTACCAGACTAATTCCAGGGATGGTAGGACTGATGTATGAAGACAGATTGGATCAGTAGAAACTATATTCACTGGAACTTAGAAGAATGAGGAGTGATCTCATAGAAACATGTATAATTAGATTAAATTAGATTCCCTGTGTGAAAACAGGCCCTTCGACTCTCTGAAGAGTAACCCACCCAGACCCATTTCCCTCTGACTAATGCACCTAACACTATGGGCAATTTAGCATAGCCAATTCACCTGAACTGCACATCTTTGTACTGGACTAACAACCCAGTTAACATGAATTCAACATGGCAATGTGATAATGTGAAAATTACATGGTTCTGAAGTCACAAAGCTCACAAAAGTGACCATAAAACTTACTGGGTTGCCACTAAAACACACATGTTCATTTACATCTTATTATAGAAAGAAAATTGCCATCCCACTCTTAGCCCATGTACGTCTCTATACCAGCACAAATGTGCCACATTTTAACCAGTCACTTCATGTGTAAGACAGATCTTTGCAGAAACCGCACTCAGTACCTATTGTCTATTATCATCCAGACTCTATTACCTCAAAAACTTATTAATTTCATAAGTGTTGCAGTACAAATAAGCACTGAGATGGCTTTCTCAGTTGGACATAGCATGTAACATTTTATATTATTTAATTTTGATTTACAACTGCATAACACTACCAATCTTAATGTTTTGGTCTGTACTGTAGGTCATCCTTTCCTAACTTAACAGATAACTTAATATCAGAGATTGATTAAATGCTTATATTTTATAAATGTAACATAGGAAAGAAGGAAGGGGAACAAAGTTAAGGATTTGATTTTGTGGTTGCACAAACAGTCAGTAAACATCTTTACATTTCTTTTCATTTTGTATTCTTATCATGAAAAAATGATGCACTCACGTATAAACTCATAAATATGTACCGCTGGAAAAAATGTATGGGGAAGACAAAACAAAATCATCAAAATGATTTGTTTCTCATTTGAAATAATTTTTAAAACTTCAGAAGATGAAAAATTTAAAATGTAAGTCAACTACTTATAAAAGTGCAATATTTGTAAAATAGCTGAATATTTTTATTTGTTTTTATTGTAAATGCATTATACTCTTGCCCTGCCAGCCCTTCCGGTACTTTTCAAACAAGTTCTTCAGAACAAAGAAGCTGATGAAGGTAGCAGCACCACTCTACGCTGTGAGCTTACTAAGCCTAATACTCCTGTAGAGTGGAGAAAGGGGACAATGGTGCTTCATCCCAGTGACAAGTACAAAATAAAACAAATGGGTTCTATTGCTGAACTGTCAATCTGCAATCTGAAACAAGGAGATTCTGGAGAATATGTGTGTGATTCAGGTAACCAACAGACTACAGCTTCGCTTAAAGTGAAAGGTATGGAAAAATATTTTTATAATAATAATAATTTACTCAGAGTACACAAAGAGATCACTTCACCTTTCTGTCACCTTGCTTTAATTTTTAACAAGCAGATTTATGAGTTTGTGTTCCATTTAAATGTATTTGTAATTTTTTCAAGGCTTGCTTGCCTCCACTGTCTAATTTCCAAAGTTTCCCAGATATCTGATATGCATTCATAAAGGAAACCTTCAACACTTCTTTAATGCTATTTAAATTCCTACTCATTACTATCTCTGTTGTCTGTTGAAACTGAATTCATTTTTACTGTTCTTGTGTTAAATCATTGTCTACAAGTGTAGATTTGCCTGAAATCCATAAATTCAATTGAAATGAGTCATTTTTAACGCCAAACAGATGCCAGGATATGTCTTGAATATACATGTGTAACTCCACACTGGAACTGCACATTTACGTGAAACTGGCATTAGTCCTATTCATTAGATCTAATGTCAGTTTCAGGCTCCTTTGCAAAATTTATCTTTACTTGACCACAGCATGCACCTTACATACCGTGGTTGGTTTCTTCAGGGTCAAAGCAGTCAAACTAACAATCCTTAAATGGAAGCTCTGGAGACTGAAAAGTTTGACTTGTTTTTCTTACTTTGGAGGCAGGAGGAGTAGAAGGGCCCTTACCAGATTTACAACAAAACAACTGTCTGCTGCCAGTGACCACTCACGCACCCGCTGAATTATTCCCTTTTGCCTAGACGTGCCTATTGACTTACACTAGCTCCTGGTTTAGTCACATCTTTATTTCCAGTTCTTACTCTTCTGCCTTTATGCCTTCTTGCAATCAATATTCCCTTTAACATGTATTTTTTGGTGCAATTCCCTTTAAAATTCTTTCCCACAACCACAGAAACACAGTATTTATCAAGCAACTAGGCCTGTCAGGAACTCACAGACATTTATAGAACAAAAAGATGCCATTGGCACATCATGCAACCTGGGGTGGACAAAATCCCTGAGAGTTTTCTTAAAACTAGATTAGCTTCCCTACAGTATGGAAACAGGCCATTTGGCCCAACAAGTCCACACCAATCCTCTGAAGAGTAACCCACACAGGCCCATTTCTCTCTGACTAATGCACCTAACACTATGGGCAATTTAGCATGACCAATTCACCTGACCTGCACATCTTTGGACTGTGGGAGGAAACCGGAGCACTCAGAAAACCCATGCAGACACAGGGAGAGTGTGCAAACTCCACACAGACAGTCGCCTGAGGCTGGAATCGAACCTGGAACCCTGGTGCTGTGAGGCAGCAGTGCTAACTGCTGAGCCACCATGCCACCCCAGGACTAAACAGGGTAAATGCTAGAAGCATATTCCCAATGACTGGGAAGTCCAGAACCATGGGTTACAGTCTAAACAGGTAGGCTATTTAGGACTGAGATGAGGAGAAATTTCTTAACCCAGAAAATGATGAATCTGTGGAATTCTCTGCCACAGAAAGTGGTAAGAGGCCAAAACGAAGAATATTTTCAAGAAGGAATTAGATATAGTTCTTAGGGCTAAAAGGATCAAAGGGCATGAGGCGAAAGTGTGAACAAGAGACTAAGTTGAATGATTGTTCATGGTCATATTGAACGGAGGAGCAGGCTTGAAGAGCCAAATGGCCTAAACTGTTGCTCCTATTTTATAAAGTCATAGAGTCTGCATCACAGAAAAAGGCCCTTTGGCCCTACCAATTCTGCACCAGTTAAAAACCTAATTATTCTAATCCTATTTTTCAGCTTTTGACTTATAGGCTTCTAAGCCTTGGCACCACAAGTAACACATAGAGATGTACAGCATGGAAGCAGACCTTTCAGTTCCACTTAGGGATACACATGGCAAGTACTTCACACAGAGGGTGGTGGGCATCTGGAATGCATTGCCAGCAGAGGTGGTAGAGGCAGGCACGGTAGATTCATTTAAGTTGCGTCTGGACAGATGCATGAGTAGGTGGGAAGCAGAGACTAACAGATGCTTAGAAATTGACTGACAGGTTTAGACAGTACATTTGGATCAGCTCAGGCTTGGAGGGCCGAAGCGGTGTAAATTTTCTTTGTTCTTTGACCAGATAGTCTAAATTAATCCAGTCCCATTTGCCAGAATGTGGCCTTTATCCTTCTAAACACTTCCTATTCATGTACCCATCCAAATGCTGTTAAATGGTGTAATTGTACCAGCCTCCACCACTTACTTTGGTAGCTCATTCAATACATGCACCACCCTCTGCATGAAAACAGTGCCGCTTAAGTCCCTTTTAAATCTTTCCCCTCTCACTTTAAACCTAATGTTGGACTTCCTGACCCCAGGGAAAAGACCTTGTTTATTTATCCTATCCATGCCCCTCATAATTTTGTAAACCTCTATGAGGTCACCCCTCAGCCTCAATGCTCCAGGTAAGACAGCCCCAGCCTGTTCAGCATCTCCCTATAGCTCAAACCCTCCAACCCTGGCAACATCCTTGTAAATCGTTTCTGAACCCTTTCAGGTTTCACCACATCTTTCCTATAGCAGGGAGACCAGAACTACACACAATATTCCGAAAGTGGCCTCAACAATGTCCTACACAGCTGCAACATGATCTCCCAATTCCTATACTCAATGCACTGACTAATAAAAGGAAAGTATACCAAATGCCGCCTCCACTATCCTGTCTACCTGTGATTCCACATTCAATGAACCTGCACTCCAAGCTGTCTTTGTTCAGCAACACTTCGCAGGACTTTACCATTAAGTGTATAAGTCCTGCCCTGATTTGCCTTTCCAAATTGCAGCACCCCATTTATCCAAATTAAACTCCATCTGCCACTCCTCGGCCCATTGGCCTATCTGACGAGGATCCAGTTATAATTTGAGGTAATCATCTTCACTGTCCATTACACCTCCAATTTTGGTGTCATCTTACTAACTATACTACTTCCTATGTACACACCCAAATCATTTATAAAAATGACAAAAACCAGTGGACCTGGCAGCAATCCTTGTGGCACACACTGGTCACAGGTCTCCAGTCTGAAAAGCAACTCTCCCTCTGTCTTCTAATTTCGAGCCAATTCTGTATCCAAATGGATAGTACTCCCTGTATTCCGTGTGATCTATACATAGAACATAGAACATTACAGCGCAGTACAGGCCCTTCGGCCCTCAATGTTGCGCTGACCTATGGAACCAATCTGAAGCCCATCTATCCTACACTATTCTATTCTCATCCATATGCCTATCCAATGACCATTTAAATGCCCTTAATCTTGCAAACCAGTCAACCATGCAGAACCTTGTCGAACACCTTACTGAAATCCATATAGATCACGCCCATTGCTCTGCCCTCATGAATCCTTTTCGTTACTTCTTCAAAAAACATAAACAAGTTAGTGAGACACAATTTCCATTGCACAAAGCCATGTTAACTATCCCTAATCATCCTTGCCTTTTGAAATGTTAATAAATCATGTCCCTCTGGATTCCCTCCAACAATTTGTCCACCACCAATATCGGGCTCACCGGTCTTTAGTTCCCTGGTTTTTCCTTACCATCTTTCTTAAATGATGGCATCATGCTAGCCAATCTTCAGTCTTCCAGCACCTCATTTGTGGCTCTTGATGATACAAATATCTCAGCAAAGGGCCCAGCAATCACTTTCCTAGCTTCTCAGGTATACCTAATCAGGTCCTGTGGGGACTTATTTGAAGACATCCAACACCTCCTCCTCTGTAAATGGAAATTTTTCAAGATGCTCAATTTACCTCTGACTATTAGCATTGTATTGAGTAATCCCAATAAGGTGATCATCTTTTTCTTATTTCTCAGTTCCGCCCAAATAACGTCCCTGGGTGTATACCCAGGAATATCCTCTATAAGTACAGCCATAATGTTATCCCTAATCAAAAACGCCATTTCTCCTTCTTCTACCGCCCTTATAGATAGAGAGCTCCACGTTCCACCATCTTCTATCATGCCTTCTAAATCCATTTGCCCCTTACCTTAAATCTATGCTCCTGGGCATTGTTCCCTCCAGCAAGGAGAAAAATTCCTTCCTGTCTATGTTATTGAAACCCCTCATAATTTTAAACATCTCAATCATACCTTTCTCAGTCTCTTGTGCTCCAAGGAAAAAATCTTAGTCTGTTCAAACTCTCTTCACAACCAGCACTCTCCAGCCCAGGCAACATCTTGATAGATCTCCTCCCTATCTTCTCCAGTGTTGTCACATCCCTCCTATAAAGGAGGGTTATGTTTCACAGGTAAGTCACATCTAGCTCAGCTACACATGGAAGCAACTGAATCATCAGTAGAGTCACAGAACATTTCCTACAAGCCTCCAAACCATTTTTTTTCCAGTTGTGTCTCATCTAGGGTACAAAATACACATGTGATTGACAGGTTCAAGGGTAGACATATTAGCAAATCATGCAAACACTTCAAAAATATATTCATTGGCTGCAAAGTGCTGACAACTTGACACTTGCTACAAAAGAAAGCACAGGTTTTTTATTTGCTGGAGCTATTGTTTGGGTTTGGAGATCTGAGAAGGCTTAATCCGTTTTCCTACAAACACTCACCACTCGTTTCTCCTCAGGAACCTCAATAATCTCCCCCTTGTGGTTTACTATTTTTAAGTGAGGGTGTTCAAAATCTTCACCTGAAAACAAAACAAAAAAGGTCACTGTATGATTGCATCATTTCAAACAAGAATAAAATGTGCCCTACAGATGTATCTTGTCCACACCTTGTGCACCCAAGATAGCAGCTTGCACCTCACTCTGAACTCCTGTTATTCTAATCCTTGACATATATTCATTCCTTGAACTATTCAATTATAGTTTCTGGAAATCCCTACCAAAAATATTTCATCTCACATCTCCTTTCCAAACAGAATAATTCTTCTAAAACAAATCAAAGAACTGAAGATTCTGAAGATCTGAAACAGAAATTGCTGGAGAAACTCAACAGGTCTGGCAGCATCTGCAGAGAGACAGCATATACATTTTGGGTCCAGTGACCCTTCTACAGAACTGATAGTAGCGAGGAAAAGGTGGTATATATCTAGTGATGGGGCATGAAGGAGCAAAAGGAATGAGTTGATAGGCAAAGATGGAGCCTAGAGACAGAGAGAGAGTAAACAACACAGCCAGGTAGACAAAAGGAATGCATAATATAAGTCAGGGAGAGAGAAAAACTGATAATGGGGACCATAAGTTAGGGAGAATGAGCTGGCTGTGCTGAAAGCAGCCCACGTCATGACAGGGCCTGGGGTGTGGAGGTAGCTAAAGGACATGGAAGAGGGTGTTTAGGCCCTAAATTATTGTACTGAATATTGAGTCCTCAAGGCTAAAGGGTTCCCAAGCAGCAAAATTACATATTGTTCTTCCAGCTTGCGCTGAGTGTCACTGAAGCACTGCAGCAATGCTGAGACAGAGATGTTGGCCAGGGAACAGGGTGGGGTGTTGAAATGGCAGGCAACTGGAAACTCAGACCTGGAGGGTCTGTTTCCATTTCCATTATAAACCCTGATGTGGAGGTTCTGGTGTTAGACAGGGATGGATGCATGACACCAGATTATAGTCTAACAGGTTTATTTGAAACAAAATCTCAAACTTTTGGAGCACTGTCCTCCATCAGGTGTCAGGTGAAGGAGCAGGGCTCTGGAAGCTTGTGATTTCATGATTTCAAACAAACTTGTTAGACTATAATTTGGTGTTGTGTGACTTCTGACTTCAGTACAAACCCGTTGACTCCCACAGTTATCTTGGCTGTATATCCTCACACCCTGCTTCCTGTAAAGACTCTATTCCATTCTTCCAGCTCCTCAGTCTCTGTCACATCTGTTCCGATGATGCTACTTCCTTCCTCAACCGAGGATTCCCCACCACTACAGCTGACAGGGCCCTCACCTGAGTCCAATCCAGCTCCCACACTTCAGCCCTCTTTTCCCTCCTACAAAAGCAACAGGGTCCCCCTTGTACTCACCTACCCATCTCAGCAGCAACCATATTCAGAGGGTCATTAGCTGCCATTTCTGCCCCACCTCCAGTGGGATGCCACCTCTGAACACACATTTCCCTCTCATCCCCTGTCAGCCTTCTGCAGGGACCGTTCCCACTGGGACACCTTGGTCCATTACTCCTCCAACCCCCAACACTCCCCACAGGCCAACAGCAGCCTCTACTGCAACTGCAGAATGTGTAACACCTGACCATTTACTTCCTCCCTTCTCAGTATCCAAGGCCCCAGACACACCTCCCAGGTGAAGCAGCACTTTCCCTGTACTTCACACAATCTAGTCCTCTGTATTCGCTGCTCACAATTTGGTTTCTCTACACTGGGGAGAGAAAACACAGATTGGGCACTTAAGGCGAGATTCAAAATGGTTTCCAGGCATTTAATAAGTGACAAAATGGCTGCCACAATCTAACAATTCTTCAACAAGCACCTTCTGCCATGTCCTCGCCCTAATCCCGCCCACAGGCCAGGCCTTGTCATCATGTGGGCTGCTTTTAGCACAACCAACCCATTCTCACCTACTTATGGTCCCCATTATCATCTTTTCTGTCTCTCTGGCTTACCTTTATCCATCACTTTTATCTGCCTGTCTTTATCTCTCTCTGGGCTCTCTCTCTACCTGTTGTCTACTCCTTCACCGTTGTCTTCAGCATATATACTACTTTTTCCAGGCCACTATCAGTTCTGAAGAAGGGTCAGTGTTAACTCTGTTTTCTCTCTCAGATGCTACTACACCTACTAAGTTTCTCAAGCGATTTCTATTTCTCTTAAAGGATTCTTTTCTTTGATCATGTTCACTTCCCATTCAGGTTTTCGGTTTCATTTTCCCCAGAGTATTCATCCTATTTTTGATGAAATAATTTT
The DNA here is from genome assembly GCF_047496795.1 of Chiloscyllium punctatum. Classification (NCBI taxonomy): domain Eukaryota; kingdom Metazoa; phylum Chordata; class Chondrichthyes; order Orectolobiformes; family Hemiscylliidae; genus Chiloscyllium; species Chiloscyllium punctatum. The sequence continues at coordinate 114,139,738 of NC_092746.1, forward strand.
AGATGTCATTTTCTATGTGACAGATATCTGATAGAAAGGTAAGGGTGGTTTTAGGGGAGTATTCCTCACAGTGCAGATTCACAAAAAAAAAACTCTGACTCGAGAGTGGAACTGTCAGCACCCAAAGAGCAAAAGATCTAATCATTATATTTCTCAAGACCTGAGAACAAAATCTAACTTCAGTGCATTCCTGCAGATGTTACATCTGGTGGACATAAAAGGTCCTTTGGTACTTGAGAAGAAAAGAAATGGATCTCTTCACTGTGCTCAGGCCATCTTTTATCCCTCTATCAACATCAGTCTAAAACCAAGTATTTGATCATTATCTCATGGGCATTTGAGGGATCTTGCTGTGCTAAACATTTCTTACTTTATAAATGTCACTACACATCTAAAGTATTTTATTGTCTAGAAATCATACTAGGGTCTCCTGTGTCGATGGAAAGGGTTATCTAAATGGTAGTTAATTTTCTGCAGATTTTTCAGAAAAACAGTTTCCATGTTTATGAACAGGTTCATTAGACGTGCACTGAGATGGACAAGTGAATCAATAATACTGACCTCGTTTTGCCAATGCTTCTGCTCCCTTCCTAATTCTGGACAAGTTTATTGTCTTTTCTTGTTCAACCTTATTTGTCAGCTTGAGCATGACCATTCCTTTGTTCTTTAACTTTTGTTGAGCCAGGCTTTTGGCTAAAGGGAGAAATTGGAAATATTCTTCAAACAGATAGAGTTTAGGAAGAGAATATTCCCTTTTCAAGTTGCATAACAGTTTGCAAAATAATTCAAAATCGGTACAAGTCAGCCTATTGGCAAGTGTCCCTGTTTTTATCCATCATATCTAGAGGCATTCCACTCTTCACAACATACTTACATGCAGTAACTTTATGATATTCTCTTACTCTACAATCATTCCAACTTTATCCTTTAATTGTGTTTCCACTCTCTAAATACTGAGTCAAGATTAGAGTGGTGCTGGAAAAGCACAGCAGATCAGGCAGCATCCGAGGAGCAGGAAAATCAACGTTTTGGGCAGGCGCCCTTCATCAGGAATGAGGCTGGGAGCTCCCAGGTGGAGAGATAAATGGGAGGGGGGTGGGGATGGGGAGAAGGCAGCTAAGAGTGTAATAGACGGATGGAGGTGGGGATAAAGGTAATAGGTCGGAGAGGAGAGTGGAGCGGAGCGGATAGGTGGGAAGGAAGATTGGCAGGTAGGACAGGTGGACCATGAGGATGGTGCTGAGCTTGCAGGTTGGAACTGGGGTAAAGTGGGTGGAGGGGAAATGAGGAAACCACATCGATGCCCTGGGGTTGACGTGTTCCGAGGTGGAAGATGAGGCATTCTTCCTTGGTCAGGCTTGTGGATCTTGGGAAGGAGGTAAAATCAGGCGGTGCAGGGTTCCCAAAGTATAAGGTTGGAAGACAGGTTGAGGCAGTTAATGTCTCGGCGGCAGTTGGAAATGAAGAGATCGAGGGCAGGTAATAGGCCAGCACGGGATGTCCAGGTGGATGGAGGTGGGTGAAGGGGTCCTCGGAAGGAAGGCGGGAGACCTGATTGAAGAACTAAGCTCGGAGGTGGAGGCAACAGAAGAAGTGTTTGACATCATGGCACATATTGAATTCATTGGTGCGTGGACGGAGGGGGATGAAAGTAAGATCTTTGCTGAGGACTGATTGTTCATTTCCTCTCTGAATACTGTTGAACCTGTTTGTACATTTCCAGTATCTTGTCCTTTTTTGTCAGATTTGCAACATTTACTTTAAGCTTTGGTAATGACTAAATTTTTGGGAAGAGAATGAGTGAAAACCATCGGTTTAAATGATTACCAAACCCTCAATGGACTATGAGAGTTCTTCAGCTGCTAGGACTATGGACATTTTGTGCAAATTAACACTCGGTCATGGATGTTACAAGGCTTAATAAGATGTCTTGAAGCTCTGCTGGAATACCATTAGGATTTTTGGAGAAGGTTTGGAGTGTAAAAATCTGATTTGCTGGCCCAAATGCCTTTTCTGATTTTATGCTTTCATATATTCTGGTTAGGGTGAATAGTGTTGTAGGTGATAATCTGGGCATGACGTACAAAATAAAAACTAAAAGAACTGCAAATGTTGTATATCAGAAACAAAAATGGGAATTGCTGAAAAAGCTCAGCAGGTTTGGTAGCATTTGTGGCAAGAAATCAGAGTTAATGTTTTGGATCGAATGACCCTGCCTCAGCTGCTGCTGCCAGACCTGCTGAGCTTTTCCAGCTATTTCTTTTTTTGCTGGGTATTATCTGCTCATGACTGAAGAAGTATCAAACAAGGTAAAATGTTGTTCCTGAACTAAATTTATATGGCTCACTACCATTTGAACCTCTTCTGCTTGGCTCAGTGTTCACATGATGGTTATTACCTCTGCTAACTATTACAAGCAAGTGTATTTAAATTGGAGTTAGCTGTGGCTCAGGGAGCAGCACACTTGCCTCTTAGTCAGAAGTTTCTAACTTGAAGCCCTATTCCCAAAGATTTAAACACAAAAATCAAGGCTGATTCGCTAGTGCAGAATAGATCCAGAAATGGCTCCAACAAACTCCAGGAGCAGAGAGCTGTCAAGGCTCTATGTCTAGAACCATTTCTTTCTCCCACTTCCCATAAATTGTCACAATTACTCTAATTCTGTATCAACCTGCTGTTTCTGCTCTAAACATATACATTGAATTCATACTTAGACACATTTTGGAGCTAGTACTCAGACTTTGCAAAGATTGCAGTGAGGGGGTCAACTTATAATGCCCTACAACCTTGTAAAAATCCATGAAAGAACAAAACACAAAGAACACAGAAAATTTACAGCCCAGGAACAGGCCCTTCAGCCCTCCAAACTTGTGCCGATCCAAATCAACTGTCTGAACCTATTGGCCAATTCCTAAGGATCTGTATCCCTCTGCTCTCCCCCTACTCATGCATCTGTCCAGACACACCTTAAATGAATCTACCGTGCCTGCCTCTACTACTTCTGCTGGCAATGCATTCCAGGCACCTACCACCTTCTGTGTAAAGTACTTTCCGCATGTATCCCCCTTAAACTTTTCTCCTCTCACCTTGAACGCATGACCTCTCATTATTCAATCCGTCACCCTGGGAAAAAGCTTATCTCTATCTACCTTGTCTATACCCTTTGTGATTTTGTAGACCTCAGTCAGGTGCCCCCTCAATCTCCTTTTTTCTAAAGAAAACAATCCTAACCTACTCAACCTTTCTTCATAGCTAGCACCTTCCATACCAGGTAACATCCTCATTAACCTTCTCTGTACCCTCTCCAAAGTGTCCACATCCTTTTGGTAATGTGGCAACCAGAACTGTACACAGTATTCTAAATGTGGCCAAACCAATGTCTTGTATAATTTTAACATGACCTGCCAGGTCTTATACTCAATACCCCGTCTGATGAAGGCTAGCATACCATATGCCTTCTTGAGCACTCTGTCCACCTGTGCAGCCACCTTCAGGGTACATAGGACCTGAACCAGATCTCTCTGCTCATCAACTTTTCCCAAGGCTCTTCAGTTTACAGTAAAGTTTGCTCTAGAATTAGACCTTCTAAAATGCATCACTTCACATTTGCCTGTATTGAAATCCATCTGCCACTTCTCCGACCAACTCTTCAGTCTATCTATATTCTCCTGTATTCTCTGACAGTCCCCTATGCTTTCTAATACTCCACCAATCTTCATGTCATCTGCAAACTTGCTGATCGTACCAACAGTGCCCTCTTCTAGATCATTTATGTATGTTACAAACAACATTGGCCCCAACACTGACCCCTGTGGAACACCCTTGGTCACCTTTCTCCATTTCGAGAAACTCCCTTCAACTACTACTCTGTCTCCTGTTGCTCAACCAGTTCTTTATCCACCTAGCTAGAACATCCTGCACACCATATGACTTCACTTTCTGCATTAGTTTACCATGGGGAACCTTATCAAATGCCTTACTAAAGTCTATGTATATGACATGTATCAGCTTGGTCACTTCCTCAAAGAACTCTATTAAGTTGGTAAGGCATGCTCTCCCCTGCACAAAACCATGTTGCCTATTACAAATAAGCCCATTCTTTTCCAAATATAAATAGACTCTATCTATCAGTACCTTCTCCAGCAACTTTCTAACCACTGACCTCATGCTCACTGGTCTGTAGTTACCTGGAATATCCTTACTACCCGTCTTGAACAGGGAGACAACATTAGCAACTCTCCAGTCCTCTGGCACTTCAGCTGTGTTTAAGGATGCTACAAAGATATGTTAGGGCCCCACCTATTTCCTCTCTTGTCTTCCTCAGCAACCTGGGATAGATCCTCTCTGGTCCTGGGGATTTGTCCACCTTAATATCCTTTAGCCTACCCAATGCATCCTCTCTCCTTATGTCAACGTAATCCAGAGTATACAAACTTCTATCTCTAATCTCAACATTCAACAGGTCCCTCTCCTCAGTGAACACTGATGCAAAGTAATCATTGAGAATCGCTCCCATTTTCTCAGGTACGACACACAACTTTCCTTTCTTATCTTTAGTGGACCAACCCTTTCTCTAGTTCCCTCTTATATATGAATAAAAGGCCTTGGGATTCTCCTTAATTCTGCTTGCTAAAGTTATCTCATGACCCCTTTTAGCTTGCTTGATTCTTTGTTTAAGATTGGTCCTACTCTCCCAATATTCCTCCAAAGCCTGTTCTGTTCTTAGCTGCCTGGACCTTATGTATGCTTCCCTTTTCTTCTTGACAATGCGCATAATTTCTCCTGAACTGAAAAATGTGTTGCTGGAAAAGCGCAGCAGGTTAGGCAGCGTCAAAGGAGCAGGAAAATCAACGTTGCGGGCATAAGCCCTTCGTCAGGAATTATGCCCAAAACGTCGATTCTCCTGCTCCTTTGATGCTGCCTGACCTGCTGCGCTTTTCCAGCAACACATTTTTCAGCTCTGATCTCCAGCATCTGCAGTCCTCACTTTCTCCTAGCATAATTTCTCCTGTCATCCACGGTTCATGAATCTTGCCTTTCCTATCCCTGGTTTTCAGATGGACATGCATATCCTGCACTATCTTCAACCTATCTTTGAAAGACTCCCACATATCAAATATGGACTTCCCTTCAAATAGCTGTGTCCAATCCACATTTTCCAGCTCCTGCCTAATTTTGATATAATTGACCTTGGCCCAGTTTAGTACACTTTCCTTAGGACCATTCTCATCTTTGTCTAAGAGTATTCTAAACCTTACAGAATTGTGGTCACTATTACCAAAGAAATCTCCCACTGCAACCTCTACCACCTGGCCTGGGTCATTCCCCAACACCAGGTCCAATATGGCCCCTTCCCTATTTGGACTATTGACATACTGCTCTAGAAAACTTTCCTGGATGCTCCTTACAAATTCTGCCCCATTCAGACCTCTGACACGAAGTGTATCCCAGTCAATGTTGGGAAAATTAAAATCTCCCATCACCACCACCCTGTTGCCTCTACATCTTTCCATAAGATTAGAGTAGTGCTAGAAAAGCACAGTAGGCAAGGCAGCATCCGAGGAGCAGGAAAATCGACGTTTCAGGCAAAAGCCCTTCATCATCTGCCTATCTTTCCATAATTTCTTTACCTATTTGTTCTTCTACCTCAAGCTCACTGTTGGGAGGCCTGTAGTACAGCCCCGACAATGTAACTGCACCCTTCTTATTTCTCAGCTCCAACCATAATGTCTCACTGCTCAAGCCCTCCATCTTGTCCTTCTTTAGCACAGCCGTGATATCATCCCTGACCAGCAATGCAACTCCTCCTCCCCTTTTACTTCTCTCCCTGTTCTGTCTGAAGCAGCTATATCCTGGAACATTTACTTGCCAATCATCATGCCCTTCCTTCAACCAAGTCTCTGTGATCGCAATAACGTCATACTCCCAGGCTCCAATCCAAGCCCTAAGTTCATCTGCCTTATCCACTATATTCCTTGTATTAAAGCATATGCACTTCAGACCACAAGTTCCTTTGTGTTCATCTGCTTTCTGTCTACTCTTCCCCTTGGTAATGCTAACTTCATGATCTTGTTCCTTACAATCTCTAGTTTCCACCTCACTGTCTACTAGTCTTCTCTTCTGGTTCCCAGTCCCCTGCCACATTAATTTAAATCCTCCCTGAAAGCAGTAGCAAAAACTCCCCCAAGGACATGAGTTTCAGTCTGGTGCAGGTGTAGACTGTCCAATTTGTAATAGTCCCACCTTTCCCAGAACTGGTCCGATTGTCCAACAAATCTGAAGCCCTCCCTCAAGCCACATGTTCATCCTGCCCATTCTTCCATTTCTACCTTAGCTAGCACGTGACACTGGTAGCAATCCTGAGATCACTCTCCTAGCTCCCTGAATTCTGCTTTCGGGACTGCATCTCATTTTTTTACTTTTATCATTGGCATCAATGTGTACCATGACAACTGGCTGTTCACCCTCCCCTTTCAGAATGTTCTGCAGCCAACAGGTGACATCCCTGACCCGAGCATCTGGAAGTCTCTTTATAGGCCACAGGACTGCCTATCTACTCCCCTTACAATAGAATTCCCTATGACTATGGCCTTATGAGTATTTTTCCTGCCCTTCTGAACAGGAGGGCTCCCCTGGTGAGCCATCTCTCCCAACAGTATCCAAAATGGTATATCTGTTTTGGAGGTAAGAATTGTGTGGTAAGAATTTTAGAATTTGTACTTACACTTATCCAGAAACTTCCCTTTATATATTAATTCCATATTTTCGACATCAATATTTGGTAACTCCTTTGAGATTCTGAGAAAAAAGTGATGAAGTTAATTACAGATTAATCAATGAAAAGAGATAGGAAATGGCTAAGAAAAGGATTATTTGTGAAAAATTGTCTATGTTTGCCTTTTTTACCATTACATCAGGAGCAGAAAAGAGCTAGGATTGTATGTGTTTTATCACTGGGTCTAATTGATTTTGTTACCTCAAATGTCCATTAACATCCAATCACAACATCAATCATTGCTTACTCATTGTAGAACTGAAGACCTGTGGCATTTGGAGAAATAGTGATCTGTATTTTTCTTTCTTTTTCCTGAAAAGTAAAAGAGAGCTTAAACTCTGAAAAGCAGACCAAGCTTACATTTTGTAAAACAAAAAGGACAATTGAACTGTCACATGAAAAATGGCACAGAAAGAGGCCAATTAGCCCTTAGACAGTGTTGTGCCTTTCAAAGAATAATCCATTTATTTTTTAATTCATCCTTGGCATGCAAACATCACAGTGAGACCAGCATTTATTGTCTAACACTAGTTGCTTTAGAGGAAGTATTGTTGATGCATTTTCTTGAAGACACAGTCCTGGTGAGGGTCTAAAATTTGAATTTAGGCAGTTGTCAGAAGCAACAAGTATCTGTCGATTTTTATTAAGCAAAAATGGCTTTTCAATTTAAAGTAACACAACAAAATGGCTGCAAGTAATGATTTGACTGTGAACTTGAACTGATGCTTTATTTAGAGATAAGAGAGAACAATGGATTTTTCATAATATGAATCATAAGACAGTGATTTGGTATTCGAACTAACCTTGAACTGCTTGCATGGAATGGTACTCTACATAAATTAAGAACCCTATCCCGGGGAATATCCTTGAATTAACCTGCTGTAAATCATGTCACCTTATTATATGTGATTGGTCTTTTCTTGTAATTAAGGATGTACTATCTCTTAAAAAACATATAAATAATGTGTAATTTTTGAATATAATTGTGCCATTTCTCCATGGAACACAGAAGCTTTTAGCCTCCATGTTGCTGGACAAATCTGCGCCAGGCTGCCTTATTTTGTTAAACTGGTAACCTTGCTTTAAACAGACAATACTCCTAGTGATTCTTTTGACTGATCTCGAACTAAAAGGCCCCTTTGGAGGGGTCTAGAGCTTCACTGGTGATGCAGGTACATTTGCAGTGGAATCTGATTATTAATTGTTTGAAGTTCTGCTGAGAACATATACATTTTGTTGAAGATTTTCACCTTGAACTCATCAGGATAATTCACAAGAAATACCAACTGAAGGGAAAACAACATTTCTAATTATAAGAATAGAGTGTCGGTTTATTTTGCAGTGTGGCACATTTGTGTGTAGTGGAAGCTACATATATCACAGGGGCCTGTTCTGCAGACTCAGAACCTGTACAGATATTGCGACTATTTCAACACAACAAAGTAACTTACAGCCATTCTTGTGGTCATTTCTCAGGCCAATGTCTTGACCTATCTGAGTCAACCTGCCTTGTTTAAAATTTAAACTAAACTAGAACATAGAACATAGAAAAGTATAGCACAGAACAAGCCCTTTGGCCCATGATGTTGTGCCAAGAATTAATCCTAATGTAAAATAAAATAACTTAACCTATGCACCTCTCAATTCACTGCTATCCATGCGCATGTCCAGCAATCGCTTAAATATCCCTAATGACTCTGCTTCCACCACCACCGCTGGCAACGCATTCCATGCATTCACAATTCTCTGCGCAAAGAACCTTCTTCTGACATCCCCTCTATACCTTTCCCCTAATAGCTTAAAGCTATGACCCCTCGTGCCGGTCAATCCTACCCTGGGGAAAAATCTCTGGCTATTGACTTTACCCATGCTTCTCATTATCTTTCATTATCTTGTATACCTAGTAAAACTAGGCAGTTAACTGTCAGTCATCATTAACTGGTGCAATGTCCATGGCAGTGCCATGACTAATCAGATTCTATTTGCCAAACAACCAGTACTCTTCTCTAATTTGTATAAATGTTGTATTTCTTTCACTTTGGTATTTCTTGCAAATTGTCCTGATCAATGTAAAGTGAACAGCTTTGACAAAAATGTGTATTTTTCAGCAAAATTCAACTTCTGTATTATTAAATGACTAATAATGACTAATTAAATTTGAATATCCCTAGCTATTGTGGTAAGATTTGACATGTCTCTACAGCATTATTCCAACCTTCTGGTTGACTGGTTGAGTATATTTTCCACTATGCTACAATCCACTAGGCTCCTTATCTTTATTCCCATGTTCCTCCTTTCAATGCCTTTCTCCTTCAACTATTATCCAATCAATTCACTTTTGAATGCTACTATGGAATCTCTTCCTGATTTGACTTTACATTCCAAACTCTAACTATTTGCGGTTTATGGAGGTAATTGCTTAAGTTGCCTCTGATTCTTCCTCGAATTACATGATCTCAAAACAAGCAGCTTTCTCTTGGAGGGACGTCAACCTTTGGAGCATGTATCCTTTCATATATTTGAAGCGGAGTAAGATAGATTGTTGAACTACAACTGAATCAAGGGTATGGGGAACAGGGAGAAAATGGCGTTAAGGCCCCAATCACAGTAGCCATGATTTTATTGAATGGTGAAGCAGGCTTGAGAGCATCCATTACATCTCCCAGTCCATCTGTTTGTTTTTATGCTCACTTTAAATTTATGCTCACTCGTTATTAGCCTTTCAGGAAATGGGAACAATTGCTCTATCTAAATCCTTCATGATTTTAAGTGCCTTAACCAAATCTCCTCTGCTTTTTACAGCTCCAAGAAGAATAAATGGAGCTTCTTCAATCTAATTAAAATCTCACATTCCCAGAATGATTCTAATAAATCTCTTTTGTAACCTCTTCAAAGCTTTCCTCGAGTGTAATAAAATTGGGCACAATATTTCAGCTGAGGTGAACTGCTTTCAGTAGGTTTTGCACAACTGCTTGGCTTTTGTAAGCCAGGTCTATAATCGCTTCCAATTTCCACCCTGCCCTCACTTTTACCTGGTCCATCTCTGACTCTTCCTTTCCCTTCCTCAACATCTCTGTCTCTATTTCTGAGAATAGACTGGCCACTAACATCCATTGTCAACTCACTGATTCCCACAGTTACCTGGACTATACATCCTCTCACCCTGTTTTCTGTAAAGACTCGACTTCATTCTCCTACTTCCTCCATCTCTGTCACATAGTTTCATTGTAATAGAAGGTGGTCATTTGGCCCATTGAGCCTGCTCCGCCATTCATTAAGATAGAATAACGAACAAAGAAGATTTACAACCTAGGAACAGGCTCTTCGGCCCTCCAAGCCTGAGCCAATCCAAATCCACTGTCTAAACCTATCACCCAATTCTTAAGGATCTGTATCCCTCTGCTCCCCACCTGCTCATGCATCTGTCCAGATGCACCTTAAATTAATCTACCATGCCTGCTTCTACTACCTCTGCTGGCAATGCTTTCCAGGTACCCACCATCCTCTGTGTAAAGTACTTTCCTCATGTGTCCCCCTTAAACCTTTCACTTCTCACCTTAAACGCGTGACCTCTCGTTATTGAATCCCTCACCCTGGGAAAAAGCTTATCTCTATCTACCCTGTATATATGCTTCATGATTTTGTAGACCTCAATCAGGGTCCCCCCTCAATCTCCTTTTTTCTAATAAAAACAATCTTAACCTACTCGACCTCTCTTCATAGCTAGCACCTTCCATAACCAAGCAACATCCTCATTAACCTTCCCTTCACCCTCTCCAAAGTGTCCAAATCCTTTTGGTAATGTGGTGACCAGAACTGTACACAGTATTCTAAATGCGACCAAAACAAAGTCTTGTATAATTTTAACATGACCTGCCAGCTTTTATATTCAATACCCCATCCAATGAAGGCAAGCACACCATATGCCTTCTTGACCATTCTATCCATCTGTATAGCCACCTTCAGAGTACAGTGGACCTGAACTCCCAGGTCTCTCTGCTCATCAACGTTTCCCAAGGGTCTTCAGTTTACAGTAATGTTCACTCTAGAATTAGACCTTCCAAAATGCATCACTTCAAATTTGCCTGGATTGAACTCCATCTGTCACTTCTCTGCCCAACTCTCCAGTCTATCCATATTCTCCTGTATTCTTTGACCATCCCCTATGCTTTCTGCTACTCCACCAATCTTCATGTCATCTGCAAACTTACTGATCATACCCTCTTCCAGATCATTATGATCATAGCTGATCTATCTAATGTCTCAGCTCCTCCTAACCATATTATCCCCATAGCCCTTAATTTGCTTACCATGCAAAAACTCATCCAACTGTGTCTTGAATAGATTTAATGAAGCTGCCTCTGCCACTTCCTTGGGTAGAGAATTCCATAGGTTCACTACTCTCTGGAAAAAGCAGTTTCTCCTCGTCTCGGTCCTAAATCAACTCCCCTAATGTTGATGCCATGTCTCCTAGTCCTAGTCTCACTCACCAGTGGAAACAACTTGCCTGCCTCTATCTAATCTATCCCTATCATAATTTTATATGTTTCTCTAAAATGAACACATATTCTTCTAAATTCTAGCGAGTATTGCCCCAGGCGGGTAAACCTCTCCTCATAGGGTAACCCCCCTCATTGCCGGAATCAACCTGGTGAACCTCCTTTGCATCGCCTCCAAAGCCAGTATATCCTTCCTCAAATAAGGAGATCAGGACTGCACAGAAAACTCCAGAAGTGACCTCACCAACACCTTGTACACTTGCAGCAGAATCTCCCTGCTCTCAAATTCAATCCCTCTAGCAATGAAAGCCAAAATTCTGTTTGCCTTCCTGATTACCTGTTGCACCTACAGAGCAATTCAGGTACAAGGACTCCTAAGTCCCTTTGCACAACAGCACGCTGCAATCTTTCACCATTTCAATAATACTCTGACCGACTATTTTTACTTCCAAAGTGGATAATGTCACATTTACCAACATTATACTCCATCTGCCAGACCTTTGTCCACACATTTAACTTATCTAAATCTCTCTGCAGACCCTCCACATCCTCTGCACAATTTGCCTTTCCACTCAATAGAGCCTCCGAAATGTTCACCTTCTTCCTCAACTGAGAATTCCCCAGCAACATTGTTGACAGATAGGGCCCTCAAATGAGTCCAATCTCTCACTTCAACCCTGACCCCCTCTCTTCCCTCCCACAACTGCAATCGGGTATCCCTTGTCCTTACCTACCATCCCACCAACACCCATATCCAGAAAATAATTAGCTGCCATTTCTGCCACCTCCAGTGAGATGCCATATTCCCCTTCCCTTCCTCACCCACCTTCTGCAGGGACTGTTCCCTCCAGGACACCCTGGTCCACTCTTCCTTCACTCCCAAGACCACCACCCCAGCCCCACCCCAAAGCCCCATAGTACCTTTCCCTGCAAATCGCTGAAAGTATAACACCTGCCCATTTACCTCCTCCCTCCTCAGCATCCAAGGGCCCAAACATACTTCCAGGTGAAGCAGCACTTTATCTCCATTTCACTCAATCGAGTCTATTGCGTTCGCTGCTCACAATGTGGTCTCCTCTGCATTGGCGAAATGAAACTGGGTGACCACTTCACAGAACACCTACATTCTGCCCGCAGATAAGACCCTGAGCTTCCAGCTGCCTGCCACTTTAACATGCCACCCTGTTCCCCAGCCAGCATGTCTGTCTCAGGCCTGCTGCAGTGCTCCAACGAAGATCAGTGCAGGCTGGAAGAACAACATCTCATTTTCTGTTTGGAGACCTTGCAGCGTTTCGGACTTAACATCGAGTTCAATAACTTCAGGGCTTGACCTCTCCTATCTACCAGCCCCCAGCCTCCAGACCAGGCCTTGTTACCACATAGTCTGCCATTACACACCACCTATTGTTAGCCACTAACAGTCTCCATCAATAGCTATTCACCCTCCCAGCCAGATCATTTATCCACTCCTTTGTCTGTACAATTGTTCTTCTCTCTCTTTAGGCTCTATTCCCACTCATCGTTTACTCCTTACGCCCTACCCTATCTTCTGCATAAAAACTGACATTTTCCAAGCTACCATCAGTTCTGAGGAAGGGTCACCAGACCTGAAGCATTAACTCTGATTTCTCTTCACAGATGCTGCCAGACCTGCTGAGCTTTTCCAGTGATTTCTGTTTCTGTTTTTGATTTACAGTATCCATAATGCTTTTATCTATATTCACTCTCACTAATTGGATTGGTGGGTGCATTGCCCATTCGGAGCTGTGTTATGCAGTCGAGGAAGGATCAAGAGGTATAGGAAAGTGAAATGGGAAGGTTGAGAAACTGGTTTTATGGAACTGAGTCCCAAGCTCCGTGTGCCTGGTGCAAGATAAATCCAGCCATTCAACAGTGTTCGAAGCAATCACTCTTCACATCATAGAATTGCTACAGTGTGGAAGCAGGCTATTTGGCCCATCGCATCCACACCGACCCTCTGAAGAGCATTCCACCCAAACCCAACCCCCTACCCTATTCCTGTAACCCTGCATTCTCCATGGCGAATCAACTTTGCCTGCACATCCCTGGACACTGAGCAATAGCTAGGTTTGTGAAGGTTTGTAACTCAGGTTGAGGCTTAGGGTGTAGGTTTGTTCGTTGAGCTGTAGGTTTGATATCCAGATGTTTCATTACCTGGCTAGGTAACATCATCAGTGGCGACCTCCAAGTGAAGCGAAGCTGTTGTCTCCTGCTTTCTATTTATACCTTTCTCCTGGATGGGGTTCCTGTCTCCAATATAAACCGCCGATAAAAACACCTCAAGCCAGAAATTTATCGGCGGTTTATATTGGAGACATTTTGGCAGTACCTGTTTTCTTAAACATTCATGCAGCAAGTACAGTTGTTTGCGGGTGGAACTCTCTCGGATGGCATTCCTTTCCCATCTTTCACCATGACAAGCAGACCAAACACAGCCAGAAACCCTAACCACCTTACCATATATCAAAGAAGTTTCAGAAATGACAGCCAGACTACTGAGACCCCTCGGAATCCTAGTAGCACACAAACTCACCAACACTCTCAAACAAAAACTAACAAACTTAAAAGACCCAGTACAACCCATGGACAAAACCGACGTCATCTATAAAATTCCATGCAAGGACTGTCACAAACATCACGTAGGACAAACAGGAAGAAAGTTAGCCACCAGGATACATGAACACCAGCTAGCCACAAAAAGACATGACTCCCTCTCCCTCATAGCCCTACACATGGATGAAAAAAAAACACCATTTCGACTGGGACAACACATCTACCCTGGGACAGGCTAAGCAAAGACATGCCAGAGAATTCCTAGAGGCCTGGCACTCCAACCACAACGCCATAAACAAACACATAGATCTAGATGCCATCTATTAACCCCTCAGAAAACAAACAGGAAATGACATCACCACAAACCCCAGGAACCCCATCCGGGAGAAAGGTATAAATAGAAAGCAGGAGACAACTGCTTCGCTTCACTTGGAGGTCGCCACTGATGATGCTACCTAGCCAGGTAATGAAACGTCTGGATATCAAACCTACAGCTCAGCGAGCAAACCTACACCCTAAACTATGAGCAATTTCCCATGGCCAATCCATCTGACCTGCACATTCTTCAACTGTGGGAGGGAATTGGAGCACCCAGATGAAACCCACACAGACACAGGGGAGAACATGCAAACACCACACAGGCATTCACCTGAGGGTGGAATCAAACCCTCACTAATAGTTGTAAATAGTGTAAATCATTCACAAATGTTCACTAGTTTGCACTGGTATAGTTTCAATCCTCATCAGTCAAAAGCATCCAGAACTCTGTCATGATATTTATACAAGCACCAGGAGGGGCAGATAATAAAGATTACATGACATCACATGAAGAAGAACAAGTGTTCTCCTGGTGTGGAGCCTAACATTTCCTTTCTCAATTACTGCTGCTAAAAACAGACTAATGGCTTACTCATTGCATTCATAGCATCTTGCTGTGTCCAAAACGGTTGCTGCAACAGCTGTTCTTCTGAATGACCTTGATCTGTTCCTGTGGTACAGAACAATCACTAGGTTCGTGGCCATTGTGTCAGTGTCGAGCAGTACCCTTACCTGACCTAGCTTTGGTACCGTAATCCGAATGAGCAGATTTCCGGAGCTGTTGCTTTCTGCTTCTTGGCTCGCTCCCCCACCACTATCCATAGCGTGACCGATGTCCTGCTCTTGCTGTGACAGAGGGAAATAAATAATTCTTATTCTGATAGAATCGATTTCCTCAAGAGTGTGAACTCCCTTCAGTATTTCCATATTTCCATGGACAATCTACTGGTCCTTCCTCCTAGTTCCTGTTGCATGATATCTAGAACAGATCCTGTTGGTAATTTAGTGTTGTAGCCACAAAGTAAGCCAGTTAATACATGCAGCGCACTTTATGAAAACAATGCCCTGTCGGTTTCACAGCTGGTTATCTATTTCCCTTGAAATAAAGTCCCTCCAATGTTGCCCAATTTCCTACCTAATACCAAAGTTTAATGTTTCAAAAGTAGCAAGATTGTCACAAATCGTCACAAGGTCAATAAAAAGTATTGAGCATTAACCTTCAGAGTATGAACTTCAACAGTTATAGAGGAAGCCTCACTATCTTGTTCACAAACACAGCTTTGGGTGAGCAATATAGCCTTGCTAGCAAGTCCCAAATCCAGAGAGAAATTTCAATAAAAACATGTTAGCAACAAAGGAAGCAAGGGACAACAAGATTAATGTAAGACTCCGGTCTCTCTCTCAGTCTGTAATATACATCTCTAACTGCAATGAACTCCAGTGGATCTTTTGGCAAAATTTCATTCCAGAAATGAATCTCCCATTTCCTCCTAATGGCACTGACTCGTGCTAAAGTACAAAGGATAACATAACACATAGCACAGAAACAGAGCACTCCCTTTAACTTTAATTACTCCTAGTTGGGTTCTACTTCCGAATCCTCCTGATTTAATCTTGGCTCTAATTGTCTCTCTGAAATAACTCCACAGAGGCTAGTATCCCATCACCAAGTCATCCTTTATTTACACGAGCACAATACATGGACTTTGACTAGTCAGCTCAGAGTCAGTCCTTCGAGTGAGGAGACTCACTGAGACTCCTGTGTATATCTGTCTGCCAGGGCTCCCTGATTGGCCCAGGTTAACAGCCCCAATCAGGGGCTGTACTGATAAAGGGCTCCTGCCCAAAACGTCAATTTTCCTGCTCCTTGAATGCTGCCTGACCTACTGTGCTTTTCCAGCGCCATTCTAATCTTGACTCAAACTCAGATCAATCTGCCAACCTAATTCCAATCACTACACTCCCCCTCCTGCTCCTCCTCAAATACAATGCTCCACCTGAAATTTCCTTTCACAGTCCCACCACTCTCTGGGTAAACAGGTTTATCCTCAATTCTTTGTCAGACTTATCAATGACTATATTATGGAACAGAACAGTGGGTGACCTTAAGGTACTGGTTCTTTGCATGTATTCCAAGAAGGACAAAAAGAGACAAAGCCAAAAACAGGACTCCTGAGATTTTGGAGGAGACAGGTGTCGTGATGAATGAAAACAAAACAGGATTGTGTAGCTCGGGTGGATTCTGCAAATGGAAACCAGGTCAAACACAACACATTGAAAGAGTAGGTGAAGAAGGCTGGTAAATGAGAATAGAAAGACAGTCAACATAAAAGGGAATCCAAAAATTTTTTATTAATGATTTGATAGTAAGTGGGCAGTGAGAGATGGAATGACTCCCATTAGGAACAAATGGATAGTAAATGTTTAGAGGTGTAAGGTAATTCTGGAGCACTTAATAATGTCTTGGTATTAGTGTTTGCTAAGGGAGAGGAATCTGAAAACAATATTGGAGATAAAAGGAGAAAGTAGAGGTCATAGATAATGTGACAATTGGAAGGGAAGAGGTAGCTGATAGGCTAAGCTTAGTTGTGGATAGGTCCCTTAGTTTGCATCTTGTGTTCTAAAGGAAGTGGGTGACAAATATAGAGGAAGGGATTCCCTTAATTTCTCCAGCTTCTCTAAATATGGAGGCGATGCCAGAGGTTCAGAGATTGTGCATGTAACACCTTTATTCAAGAAAGTGTGGATGGACAGTCTGAGCAACTATAGGCTAGTTGGTTTCAAGTCAGTCATTGGTAAGGTTTTGGTATCTTTAATCAGGGGAAAAAGTAACAGGAAAGTGTTCAATTCATTAAGGATAGCCAGCATAGACACTTAAAAAGCAGATTATGCTTGTTTCAGCAAACTGAATTTCTTGATGAAGAAATTTCATGGGTGAGATTTATATGGATTTTAAGAAACAGATTGACAAAGTACCACAGAAAAGGCTGGTTAACAAAACTGAGATTTGTAGAACAGAAGGGCCAGTACGCAGTTGGATAAAAAAATCAGTTCAAGGTCAGAAAGGAGCTGTACATGGTTGTTTACCAGACAGCAATGCAACAGACAGTGGTGTTCACAAAGAGTCTGTAAGACTGCTTTGTCTTTGCAATATATAACTGGCTTGGACATTAGAACATGGAGTACAATTCCAAAATTTTCCATGGGTATCAAACCTGGAGGAGTGGCAAAAAGTGAACCAGCAGAATGAGCAGACAAGTAGGAAATAAAATTTAATATGAAGAAATGCAAAATCCTGCAATTTGGCAATTGGGATGGGGAGGGACAAAACTGACTTAATATCATATTTCTAAACAATATTCAGAATGAGGGGGGCATGGGGATGCGTAAGGGCATTGATCTTTTTTGTGTTCTATACTTCGACACAGAATTACCACTCTTGTCCTGGATTGATAAGTAGTGTAAGTTCAATTTACTTGAAAATTTAAAACAGGTTTACTTAATTGATAAAATGCTAAATTGCAGTTACATAACAACTGATGCACGCATCCTCAGTCTAATATGATGCTTCTTGGACTCTTCATGGCTGCTGGAAAAGTGGTGTCATCCTGTTCAGTGGCTGGTTAACAAAGTCAGCTCCTAAAGCAGTTCTGCTCTTAAAGTAATAAAAAAACACTAAAGTTGGAAGCACAAACTGAGACTCAGTTAGCAAAATATATAGGAGCTTGAGTTTCATAAATGATGACACTGAGTACAAAAACAGGGAAGTTATGCTGAACCTTATGCTAACCTTCAGTTAGTCCTCAAATAGTGTGCATTGTTCTGTTCACTACACTTTAGAAAAATGGGTAAGTTCTTAACAGGTTGCAGAGGAGATTTGCCAGAATCTTCTGACCAGGGCCTTACTAATAAGGGTGATGCTGTTGTTGTCTGGCAGACTGACCTCTACATTGCAGAGACTGATGGCCAGCTCTCAGACACCTCCTCCTATCTCCCTCTGGACCATGGTCCCACCAGGCCATTATGTCTACTACAGTAACTAACTTCATTTCATCTGATGATCTCCTTCTCACTGCCTCCAAGCTCATAGTCTTCCAACTCCGCACTAGTCACTGTTACCTCCTTCCCAGAATCCACAAGTAGACCCATTGTTTCTGTCTGCTCCTGCCCCACAGAACCCATTTCTTCCCATCTCGACCCAATTTTTTTTCTCACTTCATCCAGTGCCTTCCCACTTACACCCGTGATCCCTCTGATGCATTACATCAGTTTCAGAAATTCAAGTTTGCGGGCTCTAGTGACCTCTTCTTTCCAATGGACAGGCAAACCCTTTACATTTCCAACCCCACCAGAATGGTCTCAGTGCTCTCTACTTCTTCCTGGAAAAAAAGGTCTGATTTGTCCCCATCCGTCATCAGCCTCCTCCACCTGGCCAAGCTCATTCTCATCCTGAACAACTTTTTTAACTCTTCTCACTTTCTTCAGATCAGAAGGGTGGCCATGGATACCTGCAAGGGCCTTAGTTATGCCCATCCTTTGTGAGGTATGTAGAACATTCCTTTTTCCACTCCTATTCCAGCCCCCACCCACAACTGTTTCTCTGCTATACCGATGATATCATCAGTGCTGCTTCCTTTTCCAGTTCGGAACTGGAAAAGTTGATTAATTTTGCTTCCAATTTCCACCCCACCCTCACTTTCATCTGGTCTATCTCTGACTCCCTCATTCCCTTCCTTGACATCTGTTTCCATTTCTGGGGATAGGCTGCCCACCAATATCTACTATAAACCCACTGACTCTCACAGTTACCTTGATCATACATCCTCACATCCTGCTTCCTGTAAAGACCCTATTCCTTTTTCCCAGTTCCTCTGTCACCATCACATCTGTTCTGATGATGCCAACTTCGACATGGGAGCCTCTGAAATGTCCAATCTCTTCCTCAACCGAGGATTCCCTAGCACTGTTGTTAACAGGGCCTTTAGCTGGGTCCAACCCATCTCCTGCACTTCTGCCGTCACCTCCCCTCTTCCCTCCTACAACAGCGATATGGTCCCCCTTGTCCTCACCTTCCATCTCATCAGCATCTACACCCTGAGCTGCCATTTCTACCACCTCCAACAGGATGCCACCAATAGACACAGGATGTTGCCAGTAATGGAAGGTTTGAGTTATAAGGAAAGGCTGAGACATTTTTCACTGGAATACAGGAGGTTGAGAGGTGACCTTAAAGAGGCTTATAAAATAATAAGGGGTATAGTTAAGGTGAATGGCATGTCTTTTCCCTAAGGCTGGAGATTTCAAGACAGGGGGGCATATTTTTGAGGTGAGAGCAGAAAGATTTTAAAAAGAAATGAGGGGTAATTTTTTTACATAGAAAGTGATTTGTGTGGGGAATGAAATTCCAGAAGAAGTGCTGGATGCGGGTACAGTTACAACATTTAAAAGACATTTAGGTAGTACATGAATAAGAAATGTTTGGAGGGATATAGGCCAAGCACTGGCAGGTGGGACTAGTTTAGTTTGGGATTATGGTCAGCATGGTTTGGTTGTACCAAAAGGTTCGTTTCTGTGCTGTATGACTCTATATTCCCCTCCCCTTCCTTGTCCGCCTTCCGTGGGGACCGTTCTCTCTGAGACACCCTGGTCCATTCACTACCAAGACGCACCCCACCCCCACAGCACCTTCCCCTGCAATCCCTGAAGGTGTAACAACTGACCATTTATCTCCTCCTTCCTTGGTATCCAAAAGGCCAAACATACCTTCCAGATGAAGCAGCACTTTAGTTGCACTTCACGCAATTTAGTCTACTGCATTCACTGCTCACAGTGCGGTCTCCTCTACATTGGGGAAACAAAGCATGTACTGGGTGAACGCTTCACAGAACACCTATGTTCTGCCCGCAAAAATGACCCCGAGCTTCCCGTTGCCTGCCACGTTAACACACCACCTGTTCCCCGGCCAACGCCTCTGTCTCAGGCTCACTGCAGTGCTCCAGGAAAGCTCAGCTTGGAAGAGCAACACCTCATTTTCCATTGGGAAACTCTACAGCTTTCTGGACCCAATATCAAGTTAATCAATTTTAGGGCTTGAGGCACCTTCTCCCATGTCCTTACCCCATACCCCACACGCCGGGACTTGTTACACATGGTCTCCTACTATACACAACCCATTGTTAACCATTAATAGTCTCCATTAGTAGCCATTCATTCTCCTAGGCTGACCATTATCCATTCCTTTGCCTGTCCATCTATTCTTCTCTCTCTTTGGACTCTATCTCCATGTATCATTTACTCCCTTCACCTTCTCACCAGCCCATTGTCTGCATAATAAACAACTTTTTCCTTGCTACCATCAGTTCTGAGGAAGGGTCACTAAACCAGAAACGTTAACCCTGATTTCTCTCCACGGATGCTGCCAGACCTGCTGAGTGTTAAAAAGAATCAGTCCAGGGATGGTGAGGTTTCATTACAAGGCTACAGTGGGAAGGATGGATTTGTTGTCCTTGGAGCAAGGATGAAATGTGGGAGACTTGATAGGGGTGCAAATAATTATCACAGGTTTACATAAAGTAGACAAGGAAAAGCCCCTCCCATTAGTCAATGGTAAAACATAAGAAAATAAGACGCAGGTGCAGAAATTAGGCCATTCAGCCCATCAAGTCTGGTCTGCC
The DNA here is from genome assembly GCF_047496795.1 of Chiloscyllium punctatum. Taxonomy (NCBI): domain Eukaryota; kingdom Metazoa; phylum Chordata; class Chondrichthyes; order Orectolobiformes; family Hemiscylliidae; genus Chiloscyllium; species Chiloscyllium punctatum. Next base: position 114,160,578 of record NC_092746.1, read on the forward strand.
ATTCAATCATGGCTGATGTTTCTCACCCCATTCTCCTGCTTTCTCCCCATAACCCTTGATTCCCTTGATACTCAAGAACTTATTTATCTCAGTCTTAAATATACTCAATTACCTGGCATCCACAGCCTTCTGTGGCAATGAATTCCACAGATTCACCATTCCGTGGCTGAAGAAGTTTCTCCTTATCTCTGTTCTAAAAGTCTTCCCCATTTGCTAGGGTTATGTGTAGAACATTTTTACACAGTGATTTGTAACAACCTGGAAATCACTGCCCATGAGGGTGGTAGAAGCAAAAGGGCAGCATGGTGGCTCAGTGGTTAACACTGCTGCCTCACAGCACCAGGGTCTCAGGTTCAATTCCAGCCTTGGGTGACTGTGCAAACTCCACAGAGACATTCTCTCAGTGACTGCTTGGGTTTCCTCTGGGTGCTCCGGTTTCCTTCCACAGTCCAAAGATGTGCAGGTCAGGTGAATTGGTCATGCTAAATTGCCTACTAGTGTTAGTGTTAGGAGGGAAATGGTTCTGGGTGGGTTACTCTTCGGAGGGTCAGTGCGAACTGGTTGGGCCGAAGGGCTGGTTTCCATACTGTAAGGAATGTAATCTAATCACACGAGCAAGTTTAATAGGCACTTAAAGGAGGTAAACAATAAATGACATGGGGCTATAAGGATCTAGATCCAGCCTGTAGGTTCACTACCGCTTCAAATGACGTGTCATTACTTTAGCATGTTGACTTTGTGCAAGTTGCTATCATTTTCAACAGTGCAGTTAAAGGGGAATTCCAGCAAACATGGAGCTCATAAATAACATGGGCAGAGAGGAAGGCACATACTGACAGAGGCAGAATCAAAAATATATGCACACGTTTCAGAGAGTGAAATGCAGAAAGAGGAAAAGGAAGAAACACAAACAGACAGACAAGAGGCCGCACAGAAAATGATACAAAGACATAGAGGTAAGCACATACAGGCAAAGCACAGTGCGAGTGAGAGAGAAACACAAACCCTGGGAGTGTGAAATTGGTACAAATGGAGAGAGAGACATGAAGGAACAAAAAGATAGACAGATATTTTTATTCAGAGCTACCCACAGCTACAGAGACAGAGAGAGAGAGAGAGAGAGAGAGAGATACAGACAGAAAAAGACTAAGCCACAAGCACAAATATAGATATACACACGATATATACAAAAGCATACACTTATGGTTCAGTCTTTGTTCTCCAAATCAGCATGAGACATATGTCTAATTTGCCTTACGGTTAGCTCTTAACTATGAAACTCCAGATATAATCATAACACTGTTTTCTACTGTCTTTCAGCCTACCTGGTTCACAATTTGTCTCCTTTCTGCCATAGCTTCTGGAGCTTTTTGCTCTGGTATATACTCAATACCTTTTTTTGTATGAGCAAGTGAAAATGAAAGTAATTTGAAAGGGTTATAATACACTTCCTTTAGGTTTCAGTTTAAATAAAAATGACAAGTTGAACTTTCAGTTTCAAGGAGCAAAGCGAGTTGAAAATGATTACTGGGGCATTAACATTTCATGATTTTTCTCTCATTAGTGTATGTTGGGTACTGGCCCAAGGAAGTACATGCGGTTAGAATGAACTTGGTAATTTAACATTCAATTTGCTCCCCAACTCTGCCTACTCCATTCTGTTTCTTTTAAAAGAACCTCTACCCTCCAGTGCCTATAGAGGGCACTATCCTGCCAGAAGTGTCATTTTTCAGATGACCAATTAATCCTGATTACCTTCTTAGTTGGCAATAAAAAACCTTACTCTATTTGCAGAGAGGACCAGGAATTTTCTTCCATGTCCTGACCAATAGGCATAATCAAAAGTGATTACCTTAACATTTATCTTGTGGCTTTCTGTGGAAGCTTACTACGATGAAACTGATGTGAATTAATCTGCCATTGGGGCACCCAGGAGCTCTAGTTTTGCTTTCTGAAAGAAAGGTTAACTGTAGTCTTATTATGATGGATGAAGATTAGATTAAGAACAGAACAGGGTAAATAGAGGTAGAAATGATTGAGTATTGTGTAAAACATGTGTCACAGTCATGGAAAGCAAACTGGTTTAGCAAGCCCAATGGATCAGTGCTTTGCTTACACAACGATAAAAGCAATGTACTCCCAATGCTGGAAATCTGAAATGGCACCTACGTCACTTGACCTGTAATTCAGAGGCTCAAGTGAACAACCCAGAGGTATGGGTTCAACAGCAGCTGGTGGAATTTGGAATATTGTACGTAGTTTTGGTCCCCATATCTCAGGAAGGATGTACTGGCCTGGAGCGTGTGCAGAGGAGATTCACGAAAGTGGTCCCAGGAATGAAAAGCTTAACACATGAGGAACATTTGAAGACTCTGGGTCTATACGCGATGGATTTAGAAGGATGAGGAGGGATCTAATTGAAACACACAGAATACTGAATGGCCTGGACAGACTAGGTGTTGGCAAGGTGTTTCCATTGGTAGGAGAGACTAGGACCTGAGAGCACATATTAAGACTAAAGGAAAGACCTATTTGAACAGAGATAAGGAGTAACTTCTTCAGCCAAAGAGTGGTGAATCTGTGGAATTCATTGACACAGAAGGCTGTGGAGGCCAGGTTATTGAGTATATTTAAGACTGAGATAGATAGGTTCTTGAGTATCAAGGGGATCAAGGGTTACAGGGAGAAAGCAGGAGAATGGGATTGAATGGTGGAGCAGACTCAATGGGCTGAATGGCCTGATTTCTGCTCCTATTTCTTATGGTCTTATGAAATAAAAAAACTGGAATTAAAAAAGCTTAGTGTCTGTACTGGTGACCATTGCAACTACTTTCAGTCATTGTAAAATCCTATTTGGTTAGGGAAGGAAATCTGCTGTCTGTCCCCATCTGGCCTACATGTGCCTCACACCCACAGCTACATGGTTGACTCCTAACTGCCCTCTGAAACGGCTGAGCAAACCAATCAGTTCCAGGGCAACAATTGATGGCCAACAAACCCTGATGCTGCCAGCAACGGCCACATCCAATGCAACAATGAAAATAATGCTGGCAACACTCAGTGGGTCTGACCGGATCTGTGGAGTAAGAAACAGAGTTAACATCTGAAATGATAACTCTATCTTCCACCCACAGATACTACTAGATCTGCTGAGTATTTTCAGTGTTTCTTTTTATTTATTTACCTGCTCCCTTTTGGGAATCCAGCGATCATCATCAACAAGTTACATTTACATAGTGCCTTTGATGTAATAGAACATCACAAGTCACTTCACAGAGTGTTATTAAAAGGAATGTTACACTTCGATAAGTATTGAAGTATTAAGGTATGGAAGAAAATAACATCAAGAGACATGATGCTAGGACAAGAAAATTGTGTGGAAATAGATGATCAGCCATGTTCCTTTGAATTGAGGCCTTAAGAAGCTGAATGGCCCACATCTGCTCCTATTCCTTATGTTCTTATCACTCAAAGAGGTGGATTCTGAGGATTCTCTCAATGCGGCAAGAGAGATAAAGAGGGAAATAAATTAAGGGAGGGAATTTGTCAACAAAGGGCCAAGGCAGCTATGAAGATAGGGCATTACGAGTGGAGTGATGAAAATCAGATATGTGCAACGGGCTAGAAATGTGATAGTGCAGGCATCTCTGAGGAATGTAGGACCTGTGTAAGGAATGTGTGTGCCACATTTTGGCAAAGTGTCTTTTTGGTTGTATTGTAGAAGGGTTTCTCTCCTCAAGGCCTAACATGTTTTCCTGCACTATCATCTCCAAAATGCCCTTCCTCTGCCAAACCTATCGTGCCTGTCTTGTCCATCAAGATGGTGCCGAGACTGGGCGACTCTTTGTGAGCACATTCCTTACAACCATTCTGCACTTAGAAACCTCAATTCTACATCTGCAAAACCTCCTTGTATGCCTCGCTCTGTCTAAGCACCCTGTGATTTGTATGTCCTTATACATTACAATCTGCTTTTACTGCTCGCAAAGCAAAACTTTTTACTGTATTTAGGTACATGCGACAACAATAAATCAAACCAAATCAAATCAAATCAAAATCAATGACAACCTGGATCTACCACACACCATAGCTGTAAGAACTCTTCCTGTCAGGATATCTCAGTCTAGACTGTCACCCCTGGTGTCTGCACCAACTTTGAATCCTGGCTATACATCTGATCAACCACTGGTAATCTGGAGTTGTCCTTACATAAAAACAGAGAGAACAGAGTAGAACTAGGCTATTTGGCTCTTCAAACTGTTCTGCTGCTCAATAAGATCATTCAACTCAGTCCTCTGTTCCTGCTTTCTTCCCATACTCTTTGACTGCTTTAGCCCAATGAACTGTATCCAACACCTTGAAAACTATAGTTCACTGTCAATGTATTGCCACAAAAGCCAAAAACAAGTGCTTCTCACTACATGGAGGTGGCATGGCTGAAACTTCTTGCACATGCAACTATACATTCCTACCTGAATCGCTGTTTATGAACGATACCTGGTTGTAATTCACCAGCTTGTAGCCACCCCATTTCTTTAGCCTTCCCAAACTCTATTCTCCTCCTTCTCCAACGCTCACCGTACCCCAGCATCTTCGCATTGTTTAATGTGGGAGTATCACATAAAGGGAAGTCCTCAAATGATCATTAAATATAAAAATGTTTGCAAATATAAAAATGGGGCAGAAGCCAAGAAGAGGCTGCATTTCTTTCCCAGACTGTAAACAAGCTGCTTGCATATTGAACAACAAGTCAGTGATTAATCACTGCCCTCAGCTCTTATCCACTATAATTCCAGCTGGCTTACAGTGCTCAGAGCCACGGCATTCTGTCATCCACAAGATGATGTTCTTCTTGCTCTATGTCTTCAACCTCCTCTTCCTTGGAAGATGGTTCCTACTCTCCCAATTCATTAGCCTCCATCACATCCCCTCTTTGCCTGCTCCTATTGTAAGGCATGTTGGCTCAGTGTAGTGGTTAGCACTGCGGCCTCACAGCATCAGGGAGCTGGGTTTGATTCCAGCCTTGGGTGATTGTGTAGAGTTTGCATGTTCTCACCATATCTGTGTGGGTTTCCTCTGGGTGCTCTAGTTTCCTCTCACAGTCCAGAGATATGTATATTAGATAGACTGGCCATGCTAAATTGCCCCATAATGTGTGGGTCACGTGGATTGGCCTAGGGAAATGCAGGCAATGGGGAAGAATGGACTGTATCGTGTCTACACTCTGCCTTAGTCAGGAAATTATATAAGGGAGTGATCAGCAATGCGTTGCAGTGGATAGCCCTTGTCCCTCAGTAACCAGTCAGGCATCCAGACCCTGGAAAGCAGCCGGAAAACAAAAGTTGTCAAGTATGTCGGATTTGCAACAGTTCCTGGGATACCGGCACCAATCTGTAAGAAGTGGAGCAGAGGTGATCACAGATCAATTACATTGTGATGGGAGAGAATCCTTTTCTATTGATGAGCTCTGCTGTGTTATGATAGGGCTCTCTCAATGAGCTCTGCATGGTCAATGGCACCATGTACCAGGGGGAGCCAGCCATGCCCTACTCCCCAGGCTGCAGCACTCACCTCCACCATGAGTAATCAGGCATAAATGGCATTGATCAGTCTTTGTGCCTTTGTGGGCAGCGATGATTGAGATCCCACACAAGGCCCTTGTGGCTGTCTGTAAGGAGCCAGTCACATCAATTCAACACAGCTGTAACCTTGACACCCACTGGGATAGGATAGCCAATCCCATCCCCCTTTCAGGTCAGGTCACAGCTCCCACTCCAGCAGTTAGCATGGGTCAGTGCCAGTGTCCCAGGCTACTGCACCTTGTATCAGCAGCATAAGGGACAGAACAAATTGTTAGCAATGAGACCAGTCAACAGTCACATCCCCTTATAAATGATAGTTTAACATGCTCCTCCATAGTGTGAAACATGGAGCATTCTGACAAGGATGGCCAGGTATTGACTTCTCTCGACACTGAAATATTTCAATGAGTACTTCATTACTAAAATGTGGCATTAAAGTCTCCATGCTGCAAGTGCACAGAACCTACCTCCTCCCAAACCCACATCAACCACAAAAGGCACCACAGACTTGCCTTTAAATAATACTTTCAGCACAGGTGGGGATTGACATAGTTCCATACCCCTTCGCATGCTCTGATGTCTTGTATTAGCTGTCTGCATTTACTGTCTTCTGTACAGATCTCTGAGGTCCATGTCCATCAGTGATTTCTGGAGCTGGAAGTCAATGGCACAATCCATGTTGGCACGCCTTTAGCATATGGGGAATTTTGGAGCTGCTGTGCTATCACACTGACACAAAGCTTTGAGGAAACGTTGCCCCTGACCAGCATTTACACCCAGTGCAGCTGTACACTGCACATATTTTACACACAGGCTGATCTAGTTGTGACTGATGTGGAGCTGCACACTGCTGGTCCTCTTGAAGGGCATTGTGGGTCAACCACAGCAGGTGGACTGCAGCAGTTCAGGAAGGCTCTGACCACCACCTTCTCAAGGGGGCAAGTAGGGATGGGCAATAAATGCTGGCCCAGCCAGTGATGCCTGCATCACACAAATGAGTAAATAAAAATAAAATTGCCGCCAGTCCTGTCACATAGACGGGCTCGTGTCGAGTCCACATTTTTGGCCATCAAGCTTACACTGACAGTGCTCACTCTAGGCGTGTTGTAGCCATTTCCTGTTCATAGCCCATGTGGCAGATGATAGAACAAACCACACTGGACACCGCAAGTCTCAGGCTGGACCAGTTGTCAGGCATGGCTCCAGTCCTCCCGCTGAGCCTCCATGTCCCTAACTACCTCACACTCCCTGGACAGCCCATCCTGTTAAACCTCTACATGGTCCCAGACCAAATTTCCAACTGACAATCCAACTTTCGACTTTACCTCCCTGAGGACTGTCATTATGGTTTGGTGATGCCAGGCATCGTGCAGCATGGTGACCCCTGTCGGGACTAAGGTATCAACCCCTCCCATAATCTCCTGTGCACCAGTATCCCAAATATCAAAATATTCCCCCCCCCCTCCCACTTTAAGGTCCTTCTCCCCTTGATATCCCAGATCACTGCTGCCAAACCCCAGTGCTGAGATTCTCTATCTCCTTAACCTTACAGTGCCCCCCTGATACCTCCCCCTACGGATACTCATTCCAGGTCCAACATGGTCCAATCCCTGCAGTGATATGGAACCCCTGAGCCTGACCCATTAGGGGACCATTACCAAGTCCTTGGCCTTGAGTAGACACTGCCCTTGACTGACTGCATCAAAAGCCCTGACTGACAGCAGTCCCTCTTGCTTTGACTGAGAACGACTCGCTTTAGGCTTTGAGAAATGGCTATATGGTTGATGAACATACAGTCTGTTTACTGTGCAGGCACATGCTGTATGCGTTGAGATTGACAGAGTGTTTTGTCTGTCCTCTCGAATATCCACCCTTTCCCCAATGATCGATGTCAAGCATAACAAGCTCCCTGGCTTTGGGTCTACATTGAACAGCAAGGCAAGGTTTTAAGCTCTGGCTGAGGGGGAAGGGCTCAAAAAGGAAAAGCAAGGCAGGGAAGGGATGCTGTGGGAATCCAGGTAGGTGCTAAGTAAATGTGCACTGAGGGAGCAAGCAAGCAAGCAGCCCTGAGATATACCCTTGTAGCATCTATGAGCAGGAATCCTGTACTTGCACACTAAGTATACTAGTAGCAGTATACCAGTTAGGTGAAGATAAGTCCCTAAATGCAGTCTTCAAGTTCAGAAGCATTCAGTCAGTGGATCAGAGATGTGGTACAATGGTGTGGTAAGGCTGACACATTGATGCCAGCATCTGCTGCTTATGGATCACCCTCGAGACATTGGCGCCAGTTGCACAAGATGATCACCCAGAGAAGCAAGCTGGAAATCCTAGGTACCTTCTCCAACTTTCATATAAGGAATCTTGGCATTGAGTTTCAAGCCAGTGCATGGTAGAATAAGAAACTGCATTTTAATGAGGGGAGATTCACTGGCAGTGAGTATGATAAAAAGCAATATATACCCGAATAATAGGTTCATTCTCAAGAAGCTCATTATGACATCCGGAAGTCAGTCAGTCAGAAGTCAATCATTGCTCCAGGCATCGAGAAAGGCCTCACTGGACTTTCCACACAATTTGCCCAGACATGAGCCTGTTGTTCAGGGCCTAGGAAAATGCCACCCAAAGTCTAGGATAGGCTGGGAAGGGAAGGGAAGGGAAGGGAAGGGAAGGGAAGGGAAGGGAAGGGAAGGGAAGGGAAGGGAAGGGAAGGGCGTTGTAGTTAGGAGAGAAGAATCATCTTGGAGGAAAGGGTAAAACAAACCAAAAGGTACTATGAAAAAGAATAGAAGGTACAAGCTGAATGGAGAGACAAAGGCACAAAAGTTCTGCCACTACCTGTTACTTAATCAGGACAAATGATGGAAAATATATCTATGAAGGAACATAAATTAACTTTCAATTACATCAAAACATATCAAAAAGAACATCCATAATAAGGTTGTGGATGCTAAGGGCTTTGTTTATGAGTGGATATTCAACTTGGTGATCTGCCAGCAGAGCTCAAAGGGACAGTGATGTTAAAAGGAGTAAGATAGGAAAGGGAAGTGTGATATTAGTTGCCAATAGAGCAGGATAGTAACAAAAAGGGTCAACTGCAGTTACTTTGATGGGCCCTTCATAGAATGCTGAGTGGGACTGTGAAATGATACTTTGTGGGTTTCAAACTTGGGCTGACCACAGGAAAGTAGGAAGGGAGAAGACTACACAAATTAGGGGTGGATGTGGACCATTCGGTTCTGAGTCTATTCTGCCATTCAACGAGATCACATTTGATCTGTTTGTGTTTTGAGTTCCACATTCCCACCTACACCTGATCATTCCAGATGAAGGGCCTTTGCCGGAAATATTGATTTTCCTTCTCCTCGAATGCTGCCTGACCGGCTATGCTTTTCCAGCACCACACTTTTGGCTCTAATCTCGAGCATCTGCAGTCCTCACTTCCACCACTTTAAAAACTTGTTAGACAAAGAAATCAATCTAGCTCAGGAGGAGATAATGGTCATAAGGAGGTGGAGAGGTACGTTGGGGGGTGGGGGTGGGGTGGGTGGGAAGAAGGCAGGTAGGTAGAGAGAGGACATACTGAAGGGGTCGTCCACTGAGGCAATATAGGAAGAGCTCAAAAGTAAGATTGATGCAATCACTCTGATAGAATTACACTATAGGCCCCCCAATAGCCACCAAGACATTTAGCAACAAATATGTGGGAAGATTATGGAAAGAACTATGACGGAGTTATCATAGTTGGTGACTTGAATTTCTCCAATATTATGTGGGACTCCCTTTGAGCAAGAGGCTTAATTTATTAAGTGTATCCAAGAGGGTTTCCTCAAGCGGTATGTGGATAGTCCAACTATCGGGGCCATACTTGACATTGTATTGGCTAATGAGCCTGGACAGGTGACTGACCTTAGAGAGAGCATTTTGTAAACAGTGATCACAACTCCCTAAATTTTAAGATAGCAATGAATAAGTCAGGACCTTGCAGGAAGGTACTAAACTGGGGAAAGGCAAATTACTTGGCAGAAGTGAGGACTGCAGATGCTGGAAACCAGAGTTTAGATTAGAGTGGTGCTGGAAAAGCACAGCAGGTCAGGCAGCACCCGAGGAGCAGGAAAATCGACATTTTGGGCAAAAGCCCTTCATCAGGAATGGAGGCAGGGAGCCTCCAGAGATAAGTGGGAGGTGGGGGACCGGGGCTGTGGAGAAGATAGCAAAGAGTACAATAGGTGAATGGGGGTGGGGTCAAGGTGATAGTGCAGAGAGGAGGGTGGACTGGATAGGTGGGAAGGGAGATTGGCAGGTAGGACAGGTCATGAGGACAGTGTTGAGCCAGAAGGTTGGAACTGGGGTAAGGTGGGGGGAGGGGAAATGAGGAAACTGGTGGCCCACATTGATGTCCTGGGGTTGAAGTGTTCCTCACCCCTCCAACCATAACAAGGACAGAACCTCCCCAGTCCTCGCTTTCCACCCTACCAACCTTCGCATGAACCGCATCATCCGCCGATATTTCCACCACCTCCAAACGGACCCCACCACAGAGATATATTTCCATCCCCACCCCTATCTGCTTTCCGCAAAGACCGTTCCCTCGGTGACTGCCTGGTCAGGCCACACACCTCTACAACCCTCCCTCCCCTGCCACCGCAGGAATTGCAAAACCTGCACCCACACATCCTCCCTCATCTTCATCCAAGGTCCCAAAGGAGCCTTCCACATCCATCAAAGTTCCACCTGCACACCCGCCAATGTCATTTATTGTACCCGTTGGTCCTGATGCGGTCTCCTCTACATCTAGGGAGACTGGATGCCTCCTCGCAGAGTGCTTTATGGAACATCTCTGGGACACCCGCACCAATCAACTCCACCACTCCGTGGCCCAACATTTCAACTCCCCCCCCCCCCCCCCCCCACTTTGACGAGAACATGCAGGTCCTGGGCCTCCTCCACCGCCGCTCCTTCACCACCCAATGCCTGGAGGAAGAACGCCTCATCTTCCGCCTCGGAACACTTCAACCCCAGGACATCAATGTGGACTTCCTCAGTTTCCTCATTTCCCCATCCCCCACCTTATCCCAGTTCCAACCTTCCAGCTCAGCACTGTCCTCATGACCTGTCCTACCTACCAATCTCCCTTTCCACCTATCCACTCCACCCTCCTCTCTGACCTATCACTTCCATCCCCACCCCCATTCACCTATTGTGCTCTTTGCTACGTTCTCCCCACCCCCACCCCCCTCTCATTTATCTCTCCACACTGGAGGCTCCCTGCCTCCATTCCTGATGAAGGGCTATTGCCCAAAATGTTGATTTACCTACTCCTTGGGTGCTGCCTGACCTGCTGTGCTTTTCCAGCACCACTCTAATCTAAACAAAAGACAAATTACATCAGTATTAGACAGGAGCTAGGGAGTGTTAATTGGAAGGAGCTGTTACTTGATATGAGGGAATTGTTTAAGGACCTACTGATCAGAGTTCAGGACTGGCATGTCCAAATGACGAAGAAGGACAAGGATGGCAAGGTAAGGGACCCTTGCATAATGAGAAAGGTTGTGAATTTAGTCAAAAGGTAAAAAAGTACATAAGGTTTAGGAAGCTAAACTCAGACAGGGCCCATGAGGAATATAAACAAAACAGCAAAGAACTCAAGCAGGGGATTAGGAGAGCAAGAAGGGGCCATGAAACAACCTTGGTAAGTAGGGTTCAAGAGAATCCCAAGGGATTGTATAATATATGAAAAATACAAAGATTATTAGGGGAAAGTAGGACCACTCAAGGATAAAGGAGGCAACTTGTGCTTGGAAGCAGAGGATGTGATCCTAAATGAGTATTTTGCATTGGTATTTGGTTATGGAGGATAGTGAGATCAGTGTAGAGCATGCTAAAATGTTAGGGCATTTTGAGATCAAGGAAGAAGTGGTATTAGGTCCCTTGAAGAGCATTAAGGTGGATAAGTCTCCAGGCCCTGATGGTACCTACCCAAGTAACTGAGAGGAGTAAGACAGGAGATTGCTGGGGCCTTTATATCCTTGCTAGCCACTGGGGAGGTCCCAGAGTACTGGCAAGTAGCTAATGTTGTTCCTCTGTTCAAGAAGGGAAATAGGGATAATCCTCAAAACCATAGACCAGTGAATTCACAATGGTGGTGGGAAACGTTTGGTGAGAATTCTAAGGGATTGGATTTACACACATTTGGAAAAGCACAGCCTAAGTAGGGACAGCCAGCATAGCTTTGTGCAGGGTAGGTCATGTCTTACTAACTTGATTGAATTTTTTTGAGATGTCAAAGGTGATCATGGAGGGCAGTGGATGTTGTCTATGTGGATTTTAGTAAGGCTTTTGTCAAGGTCCTCCGTGGTAAGCTGATCCAGAAGATTAAGATGCATGGATCCACATTGACTTGGCCATATAGGTTCAGAATTTGCTTGCCTATAAAATGCAGAGAGTAGTGGTGGACGGATATTTTTCAGGCTGGAGGACCGTGACTACTGGTGCTTTGCAGGGATCTGTACTGGGACCTCTGCTGTTTGAGATTTATATAAATGACCTGGATAAAAATATAGATGAGTGGCTTAGCAAGTTTACGGCAAAACAGATCAGTGGAGTCACGATAGTATGGAAGATTGTCAAAGGGTAACATGGAACATAAATCAGTCACAGATACGAATGGAGAAATAACAAATGGAGTTTAAGCTGGGTAAGTGCGAGGCAAGTATTATAGTTAATGGCAGGACCCTGAACAGTATTGATATATAGAGGGACCTTGAAGTTCAAGTCCATAGCTCCCCGAAAGTGGCCATGTAAATAGATAGGGTGGTAAAGGCGTATAGCATGCTTGTCTTTATTGGTCAGGGAATTGAGGACAAGAGTCAGGAGGTAATGTTGCAGCTTTACAAGACTTTGGTTAGACCACACTGAGCATTGCATTCAATTCTGGTCACCATATTACAGGAAGGATGTGGAAACTTTGGCGAGGATGCAGAAAACATTTAACCAGGCTGCTGCCTGAATTAAAAGGATATGAGCTACAAAGAGTATAGAAGAACTCAGGTTTTCTCTGGAGCAGTGGATGTTGAGGGGAGACTTAAAAGAAGCCTATAAAATTATGAGGGGCATGATAGGGTTGATGGTCAGAACCTTTTCCCCCCTCCAGAATCCAAGTGTCTAAAACTAAGAGGAATATGTTTAAAGATGGGAGGGAGAAAATTCAAACACAATGTGGGGGGGGGTAGGCTTTCTTAGAGAGTAGGAGTCTGGAATGCACTGCTGGGGTGGTGGAGGAGGCAAGGCCAATAAGGCCTTTTAGATAAGCACATGAATGTGCAGGCAGAAGGGATTAATTAATTTGGCATCATGTTTGACATAACATCGTGAGCTGAAGGGCCTGTTCTGCACTGTACAGTTCTATATTCTAAATGGCATGTCATGAAGTTGCAAATTGCCTCAGAATACAATTCAGCCTTATGATTGCCTTGGGGGGGGGGGGGGGGGTTTGCATGATGCAAGATCTACCCTAATTAGCGGCAATGCTCTGACTTTTCCAGTGGTTAGGTTGATGCTGGGCCATTCAAAAAGAATTCGAGAATTTAGTTATTTGATCCAACTGCTAACAAGCCGTTCACAGGCAAGAGTCAACAACATAGATTTGGAATCAGATGTAGGTCAGATCAGGCAAGGACAGCAGATTTGGAGAACAGAACAGCTGAAGTATCGTGTGGTTCTAATCACCACATTTTGAGCATCTGATTGCACTAGACAGAGTGCAAAAGAGATTCACCAGGATGCTGCCTGGGCTGGAATGATTCAGCTATGAAGACAGACTCGATAGGCAGGGGCTGTTTTCCTTAGATCAGAGAGAGAGAATGCTGGTGAAGGGTGTCTGTACGTGTGCACATGCATAGAATCTAAATGACAAAGTTCCAAGGAATGTAATCAGCTAGATAGGGAGAAACACCTAAAAAGAGGGGTCAATGACTAGGGGGCACAGTTTCAGAGTAACAAACAGTTAGTTGATTGGGAATTTGAAAAGCTACTTTTACTTGTAGGGTTGAGTGCATCTAGAACACACCATCTTTTAAAAAAAAAGGGTAGTCAAGGCTGGAATCCAAGACATTTAAGAACTATTTAGATGAGCACTTGAAATGTCATAGTACACAAGGCTATCAGCCAAATGCTGGCAAACAGGATTGGAATAGATGGACATTTGATTCCTGGCACAGACAACAGGCTCAAGAGCCTCTTTCTGTGCTGTTAAAAAGAAAAATATAATTTCCTTTCCAAAAAGGCTTTAGTGAACCAACTGGGTTTTTAAAACATGCAGCTCCATGATCATCAAAAAGAAATCTGGAATTAATGGTCTAATGCTTGGGTCTCTGGATTATTAGCCCAGTGACAACACCACAACACCATCACCACCTACTATTGGCATTCCCATAATCCCAGTATTCTGCCTGAGAGATGATAATGAATGTTTTTAGAAACTTAAGTCAGGGACAAATATTTAAAAAATCCAGAATGAAATGGAACACTGGACCACAAGATTTCAGAATGTCATATTAACCCAATGGCTGCCAGTAGAGCCAACAGCTCACTTCTGCTCTAGTGTTTTCCATATGTCCCAGTTTTCTATACATTAACAATCTACCTTTCCTCCAACCTCCATTTAATCTATTCACCTAACCCCAAATACCAGACATTTTTTCCCCCTCCCCCCACCCCCCACCCCCAACCCCCCCTCAACTCAAAATGTCAACAAGTAAACATTGAACCAGCTGCTGGACAACTAAATTAAGTCCACGGGGTCAGATTCCATCCAGACAGTGAAATTCCTAGTGTGCTGGAGAGAGTCAACATTTTTATTTTAAGAGTCATCTGGTTTCTTATAACTAGCAGCCAGGTGGGATTAGAAACTGCGAGAGCACTAAAGTTAGCTTTTTGGACATCGGAATCCTTCCAGAGGACTAAAATGTTGTAATTATTCCAGTTAGCCCTTACTCCAAATTTACACACACAATTCAGTACACAGTATCATTTTATTTGAGAATTATGCATGACTTCAAAAATTACAACGCCCAAGAAGCAAAACTTCAAGAACAGAGAGGTAATAGCTCACTAACAAATCAAGGCAAAGATTTTATTCAAAATTTTATGAAAGGTATTAAATTATCAAAAAAGGAAAGAAGGGAGAAGGATCATTGCTTCCTAATAAAGTACAGACAGAATCAGAAATGTAATTTAGGAGGCTGGGAATTTCAACTCACTGTACAAGTACAATTGAAACAAACAGTCTCTTAAAAAGAGAAAAGAGTTTGCACAATTATAGTGGATT